>NW_011494861.1:11904887-11912536 GCF_000754665.1 Bison bison bison
GTCGCCACCCGCCCCGGACACGCGCCGGGTGAGCACGCGGTGTGTGAACCTCTGAAAAGCATCGAGAGGCGTGCACGGAGTCCCAAGTGCTTCCTGCCCTCTAAGCCCTTGAAAAGTGGGATCTCTCACCCCAGCACTTGCTGTGTGAAAAGGATCAGTTTTACGAGGCAGTGCTAAGAACTCGAGCGTGGGAAGCTGTCATTTCACCTTGAGAGTGAAGGCGCTTTTTGCAGCCTTGTGCTGCTAAGAGCACTAAGCCTGCTGGAATGCAATTCCTTGAACCGCAATGGCGTTCAGCAGATGAAAATTAAAATGCGGAGCTGGGAGATCCAACAAAGGTGCTAAACAACAGGGTAACAAAGAGGTCGGTCTCTTTAAAAAAAAAAAAAGTGTCTTTGGAGTGCTGTCAGCCACTGAAGCGAGACGTTGCTTTTCATTGGCTGCCTGTGAAGCACGCGCTGCGCAACTATTTTCAGATCAGGTTTTATAGCCCCTTATTTATATCTGAGCTATAAACTGAAACAATAGATTGGAATGGCTTATTTCTGTGGGGTGAGGATATATTCCATTTAATTTTTTAAAATCCTTTATGAATATATAAATAACAAATTGACTCAATAAAGTCTTTACCTTCAAGTGTGATTTCAAATTCTGAAAGAGCTATTTTCCCTGACATCCAGAGAAATATTTAAATATTAATCTTGGCATTGTGATCTTAACTTTGAGACTCCAAAATCACCAAAGCCAGGAAATTAAAGAGTAATGCTACTAAATTTGTCTTCTAGACTTGCTTTTTGCGCGAGATATTTTTGTTTAATTTTGTGCAGTCTTTTTTTTTTCACAGTAGCATGAGTTCAAAAAGAATGAGTACAGTAGCATGTGTTCATAATTTAGCCAGCCTTTCAGGCTAAAATCTTTTTGGTATCACAGATACAGTAGTTTTTTGGTTTTTTCCCCCTACTACATATAATTATAGGCGGTTATCTGTTTCAGTAACCGGGGGGTTAATATATAATGATGGATGAAAATGTTAAGAATATATTTGTCGTTGAAGGAATAGATCAGTATTTGATGGCTTCCAGATAAAAGAAACATCTGAGGAGTGACTGTTGAAGTCCAAGTTTTATTTCAGGTTCAGTACGACTAAAACCACTGCATAGAGTTTTGATTTTTTTAATACCCAAGATTCTGTAAAGCACAATACTGTACGTTCTTTTGGTGGTAAGAGCTTATGAAATATATTTTTAAAATTTTTATTTTATATTGGGGAATAGGTTCTTTACTAAAAATGTATTGTTTTTAAAAGCTATTACTTTTTGCCTGCACAACAAAAATTGAATAGTGTGGAACTGTTAGTATTATTGGAGAATTCGAATGTGCTATCCTAGTAATGCAAACAAAATATCACACCCCTAATCAGCCAAGCAGTTGAAATTCAGAGAACGATTGAACAAGCTTTCTTTCACTTTATACAGACATAGAAGTATCTGTTTAAACAATTCTAATTCCTAGAATTTTTTAAATTTATAAAACGAGTACTTATTTCCCATTTGCTATTACATTTAACACAAAAAGCACATCCTTTTCTGTACAAAATTTGCAATTCATATTTTCTTAAGCATAGATAATATCTATATGTATTATAATATTCCAACTGTGTTCTAGAAAAGACAAAACAACAAAGACAGACCAGTGGTTCCCAAGGCCCAAGTGGCAGTAGTGGTAAAGAATATTCCCACCAATGCAGGAAAACTTAAGTTGTAGGTTCAATCCCTGATCCCTGGGTCAGGAAGATCCTGCAGAGGAGGGCATAGAAACCCACTCCCAGTATTCTTGCCTGGAAAATCCCATGGACAGAGAATTCTGGCAGGTAGAAAAGAGTTGGATGCGACTGAGCATGCATGCAGTGGGGAAGGAATGAATGAATGAATTTGCAGGGAACGGGGCTCTTTGGGGCAGTGAAACTACTCTGTATAATACTACAATGGTGGATACCTGTCATTATACATGTATCTAAAGTGAAGAGGAACTAAAAAGCCTCTTGATGAAAGTGAAAGTGGAGAGTGAAAAAGTTGGCTTAAAGTTCAACATTCAGAAAATGAAGATCATGGCATCCGGTCCCATCACTTCATGGGAAATAGATGGGGAAACAGTGTCAGACTTTATTTTTTGGGGCTCCAAAATCACTGCAGATGGTGACTGCAGCCATGAAATTAAAAGACACTTACTCCTTGGAAGGAAAGTTATGACCAACCTAGATAGCATACTCAAAAGCAGAGACATTACTTTGCCAACAAAGGTCTGTCTAGTCAAGGCTATGGTTTTTCCTGTGGTCATGTATGGATGTGAGAGTTGGACTGTGAAGAAGGGTGAGCACCGAAGAAGAATTGATGCTTTTGAACTGTGGTGTTGGAGAAGACTTGAGAGTCCCTTGGACTGTGGTGTTGGAGAAGACTTGAGAGTCCCTTGGACTGCAAGGAGATCCAACCGGTCTATCCTAAAGGAGATCTGCCCTGGGATTTCTTTGGAAGGAATGATGCTAAAGCTGAAACTCCAGTACTTTGGCCACCTCATGCGAAGAGTTGACTCATTGAAAAAGACTCTGATGCTGGGAGGGATTGGGGGCAGGAGGAGAAGGGGAAGACAGAGGATGAGATGGCTGGTTGGCATCACTGACTCGATGGACATGAGTCTGAGTGAACTCCAGGAGTTGGTGATGGACAGGGAGGCCTGGTGTGCTGCGATTCATGGGGTCACAAAGAGTCGGACTGAGCGACTGAACTGAACTGAACTGAAACCCATAGACCTTACAATACCAAGAATGAGCCCTTATGTAAACCGTGGGCGTGGGTGATGATGTGTTAGTGTAACAAATATATTGCTCTGGTGTGAGCTGTTGGTAGTTGGAGAGACTGTGTGTTGAGGGCACAGGATGTAAAGGAACTCTGTACTTTTCAATTTTATTGTGAACCTAAAACTGCTCTAAAAAAATAGTTTATCATTTAAAAAGTAGTATGTTGCACTGTTCATCTGTCCTGGCCAGTGCCATACATTTGGAAAATAGTAGAGCAGAAATCCAGGAATAACACCACTCTTCCTCTTGTTGGCCTCAAAACACTTTATCATAGTCTCATGATCTGCCCAAGTAGTGAAAATACTTCTGTATATGTATTTTCCTGGGTCTCTTCACTTTGTCAAACCAGGCAGGATTAGTGAATTCCAGGATTACCAGTCCATTGTTCCTTTAGTTTTTCTTTTTTATTCTAAAACAGGTTCTGAATTCATTTGTACCAGTTTGTGTTCCCTGAAAGAGATTAGGTGTTAACCAAAACCATTAATTATACTCAGATCCTTAAGACAGCCAGTGTGGAATTGAGTGCTATGTTCTAGGCCCCTTTGGCTCAAGCCTTTGATTTTATTTTTTGGCATTTGGAGAAGCTTGTGTGCACCTTTTCCAAACAACATACAGAAATATTAAATATCTCTATTCATTGTTCCAGGAAAGGCCAGCTTTTCATGCCAAACTCTAGCATAGGAGCAAATTTAAAACAATAGTAACCTTTTCCTGGAAAAGATAAATGATCTTCTTTAAAGACTTAGTATTATGGGAAGTTTCTCCAAATATTTTTGGCAGTAGTTAAGCACTCCCACATGCTGTAATAGTCCTTTCCTTTCTGAGGCAAAACTCAGAAGTTCAGCACTTCCGAAGTACTGGAGTTCAAAGAACAAATCCCTGCCGCCAACAGTGTGTTTTTTAGAAAAATAGAAGCATATCTATAAAAATAAATACTCCTGAACAACCCAACATTTGTTTGTTCTGCCAGAGTTCATATGGTCATTCCTAAAACAAGATACTATCCTGACGGTTCTGCGGATTATATGAAACCCATAGGCTTATCATTTTGGCATCACAGTTTAAATGGTCCAGTTAGAAAATACATCAAAAAGACTTCTATAAGTCAAGATCTTTATTTGTTTAACAAATAGTTTTTGAGAATCAACCTTATGCCAGATCCTATTCCAAGTGCTTAAGATACATCACTGAATAAAACAAATCGTTGTCCTGGAACTTACTATGGGGGAATAGAGGGAGAAGAGACAATAAATATAAAAAGGAAATTAAATAATAGGAACAGTAAGATGATGAAATATAAAGAGAGAGGGAGCATGTGTTACCGTTTCAAGTGGAGCATAGGCCTCAAGAAAATACTGAAGACTTGAAGGAGCTAAGGGAGCAAACTATGTGGATATTTATGCAGGAGTTTCCAGGGAGTGGAAACGGCAAGTCCAAAGGCACTCAAGTAGAAGCATGAATGGCACCTGAAGAGTGGCTGAAACAGAGTGAGCAAGGCAGAGAGTATAGAAGAGGATGGATGTCAGAGGTAAGGGGAGTGAGAGGCAGATCTGTAGAACCTGGTGGGCCAGAGTGGCAAGGCTTTGGCTTTTAATTGGTGTGGAGCTGTTGCATGATATGACTTAGGTTTTGAGAAGTACTGAGAATAAAAGATCAAGGATAGAAGCAGAAGTCTAGAAAGGAGGCTCTTTGAGTAATCCAAATGAAACACGAGAACATCAGTGATTAAGAGATCCTGGATAGATTTTTTTGAAAGCAAATCCAAGAGGACTTTTTGATGGGTTGAATATACAGTTAATAGAAGGGGGATTCAAGGATGAGCCTGAGGTTTTTAACCTGGGCAACTAAAAAGACTGAGTTGCAATCATCTGAAATAGGGAGCACTAGATAGAACAATTTTCCAGGGGAATATTAAGAGTTCAGTTTGGGACATGTTCAACTTGAAATTTATTAAATATTTAATGGAGACATTAAGTAAGCTGTTGGATATGTCTAGTTCAGGAGGAAGTTCTGAAGATATGTTATTATATAAAATGCATAATGTGTGTGTGTGTGTGTGTGTGTGTGTGTGTATTTTGGAGTTGTCAGCATGTAAATGGCACTTAAAGCCTGAAACTTAATGACATCTCCTAGGGAATAAGTGTAGATAGATACAGAAGGAAAGAGAACCAGGAAAGCCCTGAGACATTTCTCACTTAAGAGGTCTCAGAAGAAAAGAACTTGCAGAGCAACTGTGTAGGAACAAACCAGTTAGGTAAGAGGAAAACCAAGAGATGAATAGCGTCCCGGAAGTTAGGTGAAAATATCTGAAGGAGGAGGAAGTGATCAACTGTGGAATGCTGCCGAGAGGTTAAAGTGAGGCCTGAGAACTCACCCTTGGAGCAACGTGGAGGTCAATGGTGATTTTGGCAAGAGCGGTTTTGGTGGAACAGAGGGGGCAAAAGCATGACTAGACTGGGTTGCATTAAAAAAAAATTAGTATATGAAGTCTGACCTTTGGAAAAGTACTACAGTGGAGAGTACTACAGTGGAGTGGATTTGGAGAGAGAGATGCTAGGGACTATGATGGTACAAAGTACTGTTAATTTCAAAGGTTCCTGGATCAGTGGGAGAATCAGAAACAAAACCTTTAGGCTTCTGGAAGAATTGTTACACTCTCAAGATGTGGTCTGCTGCTAGCCTCATATCTGTTCCATAATAATCTGAGTAATACACAATTTCTTTGGGAAAGAACACTATCCTACAAAATCTGAAAATAGAACTTGGAATTTGGTCATTACTTAGAAGAATTTGGTTAGTAGGACAAAGACTAGCAGAGATTTTCCTGGGTTTTATATAGGCACTGATGCTCACCAGTGGTCTGAGGCAATTCAGCCAGCCACACACTGCTTAGAAATGCTACAAGGTTAAAAAAAAAAAAAGTGCTACAAGGCAGACTTTACCCTGGTTTCTCAAGTGTGTACTTCAGTAATTACCGATGAGTTTGCAGCTTTTGTAGGATTTCCTGTAAAAGTACTAGAACGATGGTGACAAACTGACTCCATCACAAGACTGGTAATACCCTAGAAATTAAGTGCCCAGAAATTTCCTTTTTTTTTTTTTGTTGCACTGGCTCTTTGCTGCACCAGGGGTTTCTCTAGTTGTGGTGAGAGAGGGCTACTCTTCGTGCAGTGCATGGGCTTCTTATTGCAGCGGCTTCTCTTGCTGCAGAGTTCAGGTTCTGAAGTGGGAAGCCTTCAGTAGCTGTGGCGCACAGGCATTCGTTGTTCTGCAGCATGTGGAATCTACCTGGATCAGGGATCGAACACGTGTCCCCTGCACTTGCAGGTGAATTCCCATCCACTGTAAAAGTCCCAGAAGTTTCCTTTTAGTAAGTTTTCTCCACCTGTCATATTGGAGCCTGCTCTAGTTCCCCAATGAACAACAGTTAACTAGTTTTGCTATGTGCTTTATTTGAAAATGTGTTTATCATCCTGGGCTCAAGCTCCACCTTTAAAATCCTGTGTACTGATAAATATAGATATTAACATTTTTTACCTTCAGCTGTATTATCTTATTCCTACTGTATTGTATTATTGTATTATCTTATTCTTATTGGAACATGTAATAAAACATAGCTAAAATTACTATGTATATTTTATCCTGGAACATTTATGCCTAGTAATTGTTGAAACAATTTCTACTTTGAAATATCAATTTGGTTGAAGCTTAGTATATTATGTAGTTTAGTTTATATTTTCTAGTTACTCCCTTATATTAGCACAGACTATACTTCCATCAGTTCATACTGGTTTGTACTGGTAAGTGATTCACTTAGGGGCTGAGGAAGACTGTCTCCCTAGAATGGAATATCAGAATTCCAGGGATTCTGATATATCTGCTTTGTGAGACTTTTCTCATACCTTCTGAGAATCACTGATATGAAACTGAAAATATAACAGAACAAAAGACCACTTCCGTAACAAATCAGTTGACTTGAGGTGTATTTCTGATGGTATGAGTGCCTCAATTGCTGGTGTGGAGAATAGGCCATGAAAATTCGATTTCCTTGAAAGGTCCAAGAATACTATTTTTTTAAGTGGAAGGAAAGTAAAAGTCGACTCTTTGCGACCCCATGGACTATACAGTCCATGGTGTTCTCAAGGCCCGAATACTGGAGTGGGTAGCTGTTCCCTTCTCCAGGGGATCTTCCCAACCCAGGGATCGAACCCAGGTCTCCCACACTGGAGGCAGATTCTTTACCAGCTGAGCCACCAGAGATGCAGTTGCTTTAATAAAAAAAAAAAATATATATATATATATATATATCATTTCTTTTTCAAAAAAATGTTTATTTGTTTTTGTTTATTTATTTATTTGGGTGCATTGGGTCTTAGTCACAACATGTGGGATCTAGTTCCCTGACCAGAAATTGAACCTCCGGCCCCCTGCATTCAGAGCTTGGAATCCTAGTCACTGGACCACCAGGGAAGTCCCTATATCTCATCTCTTTGAAAAAGCGTGAGTGATCTAGTCACTAAGTCATGTCTAACTCTTGCGACCCCATGGACTGTAGCCCACCAGGCTCCTCTGTTCATGGGATTCTCCAGGCAAGAATATTGGAGTGGGTTGCCATTTCCTTCTCCAGGAGAACTTCCTGACTCAGGGATCAAACCCGAGTCTCCTGCATTGCTGGCAGATTCTTCACCAGCTGAGCTACGAGGGAACCTTAGCATCCGTTTTATTGGAGAAACTGAAACTATTGGTGCAAATATCATGCTAGATATTTCTAACCATTGGGTATAGTTCTGCTTTT
>NW_011494861.1:11912636-11918465 GCF_000754665.1 Bison bison bison
ATAAAACCAGTTTGTGTGTGTGTGTGTGTGTGACAAGGCATCGGAATACTTGAACTTACTTAACTTCATATGAAACATTCCTAGTTCATTTATTCTGCATCTGTTCAATAAATACTTATTTGACTTACAAATTAGAGAATAGGAGTTTGCTGCAAAAGGAAAGAAGAAAAATGGAGTGATCACTGGTAAGGGGTGAGTGGCTGGGGGAAGTGGGATTGAGGAAGTTTGTTTTTAAGGCAGAAGAAATTACAATACTTTTTTATTTTTTATTTTTGAAACAACACTATATTTTATCTTTTTCTGATACATTAGAGAATGGCAGTGTGTGGGAGAGAGTTGACTGGATACATGTCCTTAAGTAGAGAGGAGCTGCCTCTGTGAAAGAATTGACTGTAGATGGGAGTATAAAAGAATTGATCTAGTGAAAGACCAGAGGCTGGAATGTATGGGAGCAAATACTGGCAAGCAGATGTGGCTGAGCAAATCTATACAAGGAATGCCACTACAGTACTAAGAGACAGTGTCCAGTAAGTTATCTGTGCTTCATTTTTCCAGCTGAAGATGGAAATGATGATACAGTACATCCATCCAAAGGTTTTGGATTTACTTTCTATAGTCTTAGGCAAATCACAAACATTTTTGGCAGGCTCTTCATGTGTTTTATTTTCCACTGAATGGTCATTGTCTAAAGGTGTCTGGCAAACAGTAGCCATTCAATAAATATTCATTGAATTAATTTTTGGAAATGAAGCTGTTAAATAACTATACTATGCATGCCATACCCACCCACAGTATTGTTCTGAAGACCCAGTGAGAGGAGAGAATGGATGTAAAAGTGTTTTGTAATCTGAGAAATGCTATTGAAATCTAAGATATGCTAGGGAGACTTGGAGTAAAGTCCACTGAGTTTTTTACTTCTTAAATGAGAAATACAATATAAATAGGAAACAGAGTCACAGTTAAGTTGGATTTTTTTCCCCTCTTTGAGGACTGTACCAATACCTAAAGATTCTGTCAACTGGTTTGAAATTTAAAAATGGAATACAACATTACACAAAATAGGATTTGATCCTCTAAAGCATGTAACATTACAGAACTGACAAAAATACACAAAAGCCAGAAAACCAAAGCCATCTAAGTCAATTAGCTTTATGTGAATGTCGTAAAGTAAGTTCCAAGTTATATTTACAATACTGGGCACTTGAGTGGTATAATACCTCTGTTTTCTTTTCCTTCTTCCTGTCTTTGTTTTATTTTCTGGTAGTTTGTAATTTCCAAAGTAAATACAGTATTAGAGTTGTGGATTTACTTTTCTTAGTGACAGAATAAAGATTTAAACAATGATATTTCTGCTGAGGATTTCTTAATGTACCCTAAGTCACCAGATTATTTTCATGATAAGTCTGTAAGGTCTTCCCACATGTTATAGGATTGATCTGGACCAAAATTCTAACTGGAAAAAATAAGAACAACAACAAAATCCCATTCAGTGCAGTTCCATATTTTTATCATTCCAGGGACTAAAAATATACTTAATTGCTAGAGTTTGAAAGCAATTTCCTATATGCTAAAGTATTATTCCTCGGAGATGCCCTAATCTTTGTTCCTGAGCAGGAGAGTGAATCAGTTCATGCCATCGTTTTCAATTTTTTATCATCACTGGTGATTAGATATTACATAATTAACAAAGGTCATACAAGAGGATTCAGTGGAACACTTTGGATTAAATTTAGGAATTAGACATTAGGAACTCATTGGGATTCCCAGTAGTGTTTTAAAGTATCGCAGTACGGGGATGCTTAATTAGACTACTAGCTTAGTTCCTGCTGTTACCCAGGCTTTTGTGATTACTTAGAAAAAATGCTCAGTTCTCAGAAAATCTCAGAAGTCAAGCTCAGGCTGAGGAAAATATTTGCTGAATAATACAACTCAGTCCCCTTCCTTGTAAAGACGGAAGTGCCATCTGTGTTTTTCTAATTAGCCCCACCAGATTTCTTCCAGGCGTGATTATGTGTCATGAAGCTAACCATTCTGCCTCTGAGGATTTATGCATTCTTGGGGAAATTTCTCTAGACCATCTGATGTGATAGTCTGCCTAGACAGGTTTCATGTGGCCCAGTTCTGAGTCACAGTGAAGGACTGTGCCACCTGGCCTTAACCTACTTTTTCCCTCTGCCTCCTCAGTAAACAACGGTGGTGACACCATGGAAATGTATCTGCCCTCACAGTCACACCAGCCATCTTGCATCTTCCACAGGGCACCTTTTAATCTGTAGGGTTTTATAGCCCTTTGCAAATATTAATTATACTTACTAAATACCTCATACTAGGCTGCAAACCTCACTAGCCACATGTTATGATTAGACCTCACCAAAATGAAGAGATGGAAGCTCTTCTTCAGCCCCCTCAGAACGAGTACAAATCTGGGTCATAAGCATAGCTCCACTCACCTACTTAAACCGTCCCTAAGGCTCCAGGAGGACTAATTTCCTCTCCATGTTTCCACAATACTCAGAAAGTAGAATTGGTTTTGTTTTTTTTTTAATGTGTGGGTGGCAGATTCTTTACTGTCTGAGCCACCAGACAGTAAAGAATCTGCCTGCAATGTGGGAGACCTGGGTTTGATCCCTGTGTTGGGAAGATCCCCTCCTGGAGGAGGGCATGACAACCCACTCTACTATTCCTCTTAGTCTTCCCTCAATACTCAGAAAGCTTTTTTTTTTTTTAACGTGTGGGTGCTTTTCTCTGAAATGCCTACTTTGGTTTTGCTACCAATTTGCCTTCCTTCAATTCTAGCTACATGTAGATATTTTCTGAGCTTGAACTCACCTTTGGCAATTTGTCCAAAAAAAAAAAGAAAATTTTAAATATCTTATACTGTACTAGTATGTATGCATGTCACCATCAAAAGCCACTTGGGACCTTTTTGACTTGCTTTTTTTCTTTCTCTTTTTTTAAAGACGTAGCTGTACTCTATTTTGGTTATTTCTTGGAAAGGTTGCTCTCTGGAGTCACATTAGCCAGTGCTGCCCTCTCGAGGTTACAATGCAGCGTGCTCAGTCACTCAGTCATGTCCAACTCTGAAACCCCATGGACTGTAGCCCGCTAGGCTCCTCTGCCCATGGGATTTCCCAGGCAAGAATACTGGAGTGGGTTGCCATTTCCTTCTCCAGGGGATCTTCCTGACTCAGGGATTGAACCAGTCTCTTGCATTGCAGGCAGATTCTTTACTACTGCACCACAGATGCAGTGGCCCCTACTAAAACCTAGGTTAGGCTTGCAGGTGAGGAGCAGACAGGCACATAACAGGTCCAAGCAGTCATTGTCCTGATACACCGAGAAGCTTTTGGGTACCATCTTTCATGTGATGGTACAGTGAAAAGAGCACTAACCACTGAGGTCTTATTTCAACCTCTGGCTGATGGTGTGACCTCAGGCCTATCATGTCTTTGTGTCTCAGTTCCCTACCAATAGAATGGGAATGTTTGTCTAGTGCAGGGGGTCAGCCAACTTTTTCTGTGAAAGGCCAGTGAATACTACTGTGAGCTTGGTAGGTCATTTTATCATTGTGACAACTCTGTTGTTGTAGCTCAAAAGCAACCATGGACAAAATGTACACAAATGAGGGTGGAAGTGTTCTGAAATACCTTTATAGTGGACACTGACTTTTGAATTTCATATAATATTTACATGTCATGAAACATTATTCTTTTTTCAATTTTTTTGAATCATCTAAAAATGTTCAGTTCAGTCACTCAGTCGTGTCCGACTCTTTGCAACCCCATGGGTTGCAGCACGCCAGGCTTCCCTGTCCATCACCAACTCCCGGCACTCACTCAAACTCATGTCCATCGAGTCACTGATGCCATCCAACCATCTCATCCTCTGTCGTCCCCTTCTCCTCCCATCTTCAATCTTTCCCAGCATCAGGGTCTTTTCCAATAAGTCAGTTCTTTGCATCAGGTGGCCAAAGGATTGGAGTTTCAGCTTCAGCATCAGTCCTTCCAATGAATATCCAGGACTGATTTCCTTTAGGATTGACTGCCCAAGGCCTCCTACCTGCCCAAGGGACTCTCAAGAGTCTTCTCCAACACCACAGTTCAAAATCATCAATTCTTCCATGCTCAGCTTTCTTTATAGTCCAACTCTAACATCCATACATGACTACTGCAAAAATGATAGCTTTGACTAGATGGACCTTGTTGGCAAAGTAATGCTTCTGCTTTTTAATATGCTGTCTAGGTTTGTCATAACTTTTCTTCCAAGGAGCAAGCTCTTTTAATTAAATGGCTGCAGTCACCACCTGCAGTGATTTGAGAGCCCAAAAGAATAAAGTTTGTCACTGTTTAAAAAACATAGAAATAATTTTTAGCTTTCAGGATGCAGGAAAAAAAACAGGCAGTGAAAAGATATGACCCAGGGCTGAAATTTGTAAACTTTTGGACTAGATCATCTCAGAGAGCCCTTCCAATATAATATTTTACAATTTAAAAAATTGAGGGAGGAAAAACGTACCGAAGACGGGAGCTGGCGAGGCTCATGCTGGAGGGCTTCGCGTCTGGGGAAAAACTGGTGGCAGCTGGTGGCAGCGAGGGTACCGGTGACCATGAGATCTCTGCGACTGCTCAGAATCCCCTTCCTGTGTGGCTTGCTCTGGGCCTTTTGTGCCCCAGGTGCCAGGGCCAAGGAGCCCGGGGCCAGCTCCTCCCATCACGGCAGCATGGGCCTGGATAAGAACACAGTGCATGACCAAGAGCATATCATGGAGCATCTCGAAGGTGTCATCAACAAACCAGAGGTGGAGATGTCCCCACAAGAGCTGCAGCTCCATTATTTCAAAATGCATGATTATGATGGCAATAATCTGCTTGACGGCCTAGAACTCTCCACAGCCATCACTCATGTTCACAAGGAGGAGGAAAGTGAGCAGGCACCAATGAACGAAGATGAGCTGATCAACTTAATAGATGGTGTTTTGAGAGACGATGACAAGAACAATGATGGATACATCGACTATGCCGAATTTGCAAAATCCCTGCAGTAGACTCGATGTGGCCATCTCCCAGTTAAATGCAAATCTGACCCATTATAATGTGATCAGACACTTTCCGTAATGCAAAATAACTCATTTCCAAAATACTGCTTTGGTATTTTGGTAAAAACCTGTAGCAACTTGTTACACTGGGGTGAGAAAGAGAAATCAAGAGAAATAAAAAAGCAGAGGAATGGGACCTACTGTAGTCCCCAAGTACTGTTAAATATCTTATTGGACAAGGGCTTGATAAAAAAAAATCCTTTTAAGAATATTGGATGATCACAGCTGAGTACTCAGGAACTTGGATGGAGAATGCTGCTAGGCTCTTGGTTTTAATTCATACTACCTGAAAAGTAAGACAAGCTTTTGCTAACTGGACACACTTTTCAGTAACTGAAGGAATGAAATGAATGCCAAATGTTTCCCCTGGGGCTGTCCTGTCTCTTCAGAGGAACGTGGTCAGTATTCTGTAAAGTTCCCCTGGCCTAAATGATTACTTGTTCTGGTCAAGGGAGTATTTATTAGGCTATTCAAAGCCACAGATCAGAAGAATGTCAAATTGTGGAGCTAGCCAGAGTCTAAGATTCTGTATCTCCTGGGACTTTGGGAACACCACACCACTGACCTAAGTGATTCACCTTTTTCAGTTTTTCAATATTTCATAATAGTACTGCCACATCCTTACACCATCTTTTATGTCTTCTTCAACCAAGGAGAGACCTCAATTCTAAAAGTGTTCTCTACTTCTCATCATTAGCAAACATTTTAGCTTTCTAGGTATTTGTATTTAACTC
>NW_011494861.1:11918698-11921458 GCF_000754665.1 Bison bison bison
AAAAAAAAACTGCATAAAATTTGCTGTAAGATATATAGACTTATTTTCTGTACTAAAGTATTCTTATAAGAAAAATAAGTATTTGTAAAAATGGTTTCCTGTGTCAAGTATTTGTGCAATCAGAGCTGAATTGTAAACTATTCTTGTAATAACTGGTTATTTTGAAAGATTTATATAATGAATTCTGGATATATGACCAATAAAACTGATGAAATGCAAAAAAAAAAAATTGAGTAAACTGTAGTTCCTTTTCATTTCTTTTTCTTGAAGGATGATGCAGGACATGTGTGTTTTGTGTGATATGAGGAACATCAGAAGATATTTTGTCCCCAAAAAGATGCCTGCCAACTTCACAGTGCTGTGCTGTGCTAAGCTGCTTCAGTCGTGTCTGATTCTTTGCGACCCCATGGACTCTAGCCCACCAGGCTTCTCCGTCCATGGGATTCTCCAGGCAAGAGTACTGGAGTGTGTTGGGGTCAGCCTCAAATACTAGCAGTTCTACTTCTAGAACTGCACTGGCCAAAACTGTCCAAGATACAAATCGAACCGAGTACTTGAAATGTGGCTAGTTCAAACTGAGATGTCTTATTAGCATAATATGCTTACCAGATTCTGAAGACTTAGAATTTAAACTATCTCATTAGTATTATATATTGTGATTATAAGTTTTTAAAATATTTTTGATATATTGAATTAAATATATTAATTCACTCTGTGCCTTTTTATTTATAAAATGTAGCTTCTAGAAAATTTAACAAATTATATTTCTACCAAACCGCACTGTTCCAGAAGGTTACCAGATCCATGGATTTGATTTGGTGGCACTAGTGGTAAACATCCAAGTGGAAGATCCAAGGGATCTTCCCAACCCAGGGATCGAACCCAGGTCTTCCTCACTGCAGGCAGACACTTTACCATCTGAGTCACCAGGGAAGCCCCAGTGGTAAAGAGCCTGTCTGCCAATGCAGGAGACGTAAGAGAGACAGATTCTATTCCTGGGTTGGGAAGATGCCCTGGAGAAGGAAATGGCAACCCACTCCAGTATTCTTGCCTGAAGAATTCCATGGACAGAGGAGCCTGGTGGGTTACAGTCCATGGGGTCGCAAAGAGTCACACACGACTTAAATGACTGAGCACACATTCAAATGCAATATTCTTGCATTTCCAATAATACATTTAAATTTATCATCATTGTGTGTGTCTAGAAATGGAAAGTGGGGAGTCGAGATATGATGAGAAGTTTCTCCTCACTCATCAGCTTTTTAAAGTCCTGACTCTAACATTAGTCTTGAAATTCACGTGACAATCTTCTTTAAGGAACAAGCACTCATCTGAGGCTTCCTAGGTGGTGCTAGTGGTAAAGAACCTGCCTGCCAATTCAGGAGATGTAAGAGACATGGGTTTGATCCCTGGGTTGGGAAGATCCCCTGGAGGAGGGCATGTCAACCCACCCCAGTATTCTTGCCTGGAGAGTCCGCTGCACAGAGGAGCCTGGAGGGCTATAGAGCATGGGGTCACAAAGAGTCACAACTAAAGCAACCTAGCACACACACACTCATCTGGAGGTCAGGATAAGTGGGTCTCAGCATAGCCTGTACCTCACTAGATAAAGGGTAAGGCATTTCACTAAGTTTCCTCAGCAACAATATGAGGATAAAAATGATCCTGCATACCTCACAGAGCAAGGAATGTGTGTGAGTTTGTGAGCTCTACAATGTCCCAACAGTGTTCAGAAAGCAAGTAGCAATGACAAATAGCCGCCTCTAGCTTCCCACTGACTAGCAGGCTATACTCTTCCTGCAATGGCAGTGTAGCTGCTGCTGTTCTAAAATCTCCGCACCCTGATTGGCAGTTACAGAGCAAGGACCCGCCCTTCCCTCAGTGAGCTAATCCAAGCCTTCCAACTTTAGTTGTCCCAAGTCACATTTGCTGACTTATTAAACCAGACCTGTCAGTTCCAACCCCTGGAGGAGGAAATGGCAACCCACTCCAGTATTCTTGCCTGGAGAATCCCATGGATAGAGGAGCCTGGCAGGCCACAGTCCATGGGGTTGCAAAAGAGTCAGACATGACTTAGGTACTAAACAACAACAATTTCAAGGATTCCTAGAGGAGTTAAACCCACAGGCCTCCCCCAGTTGAAAAACAGTCACCATTCCTTGCAGTGGTAGGCTTTCCTGGTGGCTCAGATGGTAAAGACTTTGTCTGCAATGCAGGAGACCTGGGTTTGATCCCTGGGTCAGGAAGATCCCTGGGAGAAGGGAATGGCAACCCACTCCAGTATTCTTGCCTGGAGAATCCTATGGACAGAAGAGCCTGGCAGACTACAGTCCATGGGGTAACAAATAATCGGATACAAAATTCTGAAAGAGATGGAAATACCAGACCACCTGACCTGCCTCTTGAGAAATCTGTATGCAGGTCAGGAAGCAACAGTTAGAACTGGACATGGAACAACAGACTGGTTCCAAATAGGAAAAGAAGTATGTCAAGGCTGTATACTGTCACCCTGCTTATTTAACTTATACGCAGAGTACATCATGAGAAACGCTGGAAGAAGCACAAGCTGGAATCAAGATTGCCGGGAGAAATATCAATAACCTCAGATATGCAGATGACACCACCCTTATGGCAGAAAGTGAAGAGGAACTAAAAAGCTTCTTGATGAAAGTGAAAGTGGAGAGTGAAAAAGTTGGTTTAAAGCTCAACATTCAGAAAATGAAGATCATGGCATCTGGTCCCATCACTTCATGTCAAATA
>NW_011494861.1:11921678-11926387 GCF_000754665.1 Bison bison bison
CTGTGGTGTTGGAGAAGACTCTTGAGAGTCCCTTGGACTGCAAGGAGATCCAACCAGTCCATCCTAAAGGAGATCAGCCCTGGGATTTCTTTGGAAGGAATGATGCTAAAGCTGAAACTCCAGTACTTTGGCCACCTCACGCGAAGAGTTGACTCACTGGAAAAGACTCTGATGCTGGGAGGGATTGGGGGCAGGAGGAGAAGGGGACGACAGAGGATGAGATGTCTGGATGGCATCACTGACTCCATGGACGTGAGTCTGAGTGAACTCCGGGAGTTGGTGATGGACAGGGAGGCCTGGTGTACTGCGATTCATGGGGTCGCAGAGAGTTGGACACGACTGAGCGACTGAACTGAACTGAAGCAACTAACATACTTGCAATGGTAATTAAATAGGCGATGCTCATTCCTGCTCAGGACTTTTTCCTTACTGTCTCTTCATCTTTTTTCTTTTTGGCCCTGCAGGGATCTTAGTTCCCAGACCTTTAATGGAATACATGCCTGATGCAGTGGAAGCACAGAATCCTAACCACTGGAAAAGGCAAGTGTTAATTGCTCAGTCATGTCCGACTCTTTGTGACCCTATGGACTGTAGCCCGCCACAGGCTCTTCAGTCCATGGGATTCTCCAGGCAAGAATACTGGAGTGGGTTGCCATTCCCTTCTCCAGGGGAATCTTCCCGACTCAGGGATCCAACCCAGGTCTCATGCATTGCAGGCAGATTCCTTACCACTTGAGCCACCAGGGAAGCCCATTGGACTGACAGGGAAGTCTCTACATGTTCTTCATGTCTATCTCCCTGATTAGATTGTATGCTTCAAAAGGGCAGGAGCTCTTCTCCATAGAAATTTACAGTTGGAAGAGATCTTAGTACTGATCTGCTCCAGCCTCTCACCTCATATCTGAATCCCCTTTATGACATCTCTGGCAACTTCTGCCTAGGTCTCTCTCTCTTTTTAAATTCATTTTTGGCTGCCCTGGGTCTTCGTTGCTGTTTGCAGGCTTTCTCTAGTTGAGGCGAGCAGGTGCTACTCTTCCTTGTGGTGCTCAGGCTTCTCATTGCGGTGCTTCTCTTGTTGTGGAGCACAGACCCTAGAGCACTCGGGCCTCAGTAGTTACAGTATGTGGGCTCGGTAGCTGTGGCGCAGGGGCTTAGTTGCTCCACAGCACGTGGAATCTTCCCAGAGCAGGGATCCAACCTGTGTCCTCTGCATTGACAGGCGGATTCTTATCCACTGTGCCACCAGGGAAAGTCCCCTGATTAGGTCTCTTGAGGATCTCCAGTTCCAGTTTCTCTTCTTACCTAAGGAAGTCTGGCTCAGTGTAGGAATATAAGAAGATGCTATATACAACGTTGCTGAATTCATGCTACTTCTCCCTTAAGACTGAGTCAGTACTCAGTCGCTGGCTCAGTGTGGGATGCAAAAGAGGGAGAACACTGAGGAACGAACAACTTTTTGGCTAAAAATGTCGAAGAATGTTTCTAGCAAGCTTTTGCCCAGGCTGTAATCGTGGGTTGTGATTCAGCTCTTGCCTAATGTTATTAAGGTAAGTGAATTACAAAACGTATACCCCCAAATCTCTTTTTTTTCTTGTTTAGTAAAGACTAGAGCCAGTAATCATTTGAGATGACATCCATCCAGAGGGCTAGGTGGACATCTTACCCATATAGCTAACATCTGGAAGGAGCTTTGCAGCTTACAAAGCCCTTTCCAATACTTCGCTCATTAAAGCTGTTTGGCAGAGGCAGCATTATCCTGTTAGTAACTTTATAAAGGAGGGACTTCCCTGAGGTCCAGTGGTTAAGACTCCGTGCTGCAGGAATCTGCAGGAGTTCTAACCTTAGTCGGGGAACTAAGATCCCACATGCCGCCTGGCGTGGCCAAAAGAAAAATAAAGTCCCAGAGAATCTGGGAGTTCTAAGTATAAAGAAGGAAACTGGGACTCAAATTAACTCCCTAGTGTGGCAGAACCGGTGTGCAAACTCAGGTCTGCAGACCCGGGTCTGCACGGTTCAATCACTATGATGATGGAGGGAGATGGCGGAGATTGGGGTGGGGGAGTTGAGGGTGGGGAGCGAGGTGAGGTACTGACAGCAGAAAGAGGTTGGGGGTGCGTGGAAAGTGTAAAGAACGGGTTTGAGGGCAGGGGGCGGGAAACACTGGGCGACTCTGGATAGGAAGCTGGCTCGCCGCGGGTGTGGGAGCGGGCGGACGCCAGGGAGCCACGAGAGCGTGATCGGGCTGTAGGAGCTGCTGCTGTGGGTGGCTGCACGCCCGGTCGGCCTGCACCTCATCTCAAGCTCACCTCCGGGCTCCGCTTGCGGTTAGGCACCTAGAACTGGATCAGGCGTAGCCGCTGCCGCGCCGCCTCCGCCACGGTTCTAGCGCCGCTCGGTTCCCAGCTCCCGGCTGCCGGCGGGAACCGCCTTGACCACCGGCCTCGGCTCAGGAGACCGGCCCGGCCGGCCCACCTGCGGTTGCAGTAGCGCGAGGACTGCAGTTCCTTGGAGAAGCTGCCTGTGTACTTGAGCCTGGTGATCACCGAGGAGGAGCAGGAGCCCAGCTTCTCCGACATCGCAAGCTTGGCGGTGCGGTCTGGCGTGGGCATCTATTTCCTCAGCGTCTACGACCACCAGGGGATTGTCAAAAGAAATAATTCCAGGTTGAGGGATGAAATTTAAAACAACATCAGGAACATCTGGACTGACTTAGATAGTTCCAAATACTCACCAGAATTTGTAAAGTCATGACAAAGATTGCCATTCGTCAGCGAAAGTGCTGTCCCCAGAAGATGGAAAAGCAGATATTGTGAGAACTGCTCAAGAGTTTGGCCAGTTAGTAGTTCAGCAGCAAAAGAAATCCACAGATATGGATGCAGATATGTTAGACCATTTAGTTTGAATGATGTCCCTGATCCTGATTTAGTGTTGAAGTTTGGTCTGAGGACAGCACACTAGGCTTTCTGCACTAGCATATCAGGGTGATGGAGCTTGTCTCTTTGCCTTCCTACCTAAACATCAGTTATGAGGACTTTTTCTCTGCCCTCCGTCAATATGCAGCCTGTGAACAGCATCTGGGAAAGTAGTGAGCCTTGGTTGTGTAATTTGATTTTTCAGGCTTTCAGAGAAAAGGACTCAGGTGGCTTTGATGTGGACAAAGCACCTTTGAAACTCTGCACACACCAAGTTTGTTATTCTCATAATTAATCAACAAACACACACACAAAAATAGTGTCTCACGTGAAAGTAAGAGCACGTGTGAGTGAGTACCGGGGATGTGTGCGTGCATGCTGTATGGAAACAAACTAACAATTAGGACAAATATTGGAGAAGAAAACGTGTGGATTTTCACCTTTGAGCAACAAGCAATGTTTTAGGAGCTGAAATTTCATATTTAAGGCTTCAGCTCCAGCTACTTCCTTGTTTCTGTGGGTCAGGAAAGAGATGATTAAGCTGTTTCCTTGTTGTTTGGGAGGGAGGGGAATAATTTTTGTTCAGTCTTTCCTGGTGGCCAAACTTTAATTTTTAAGAATACTATAGAAGATAAACAGAGGAAGGAGCACTTCCAAACCCATTCTATGAGGCCACCATCACCCTGATACCAAAACCAAAGACAACACTAAAAAAGAAAACTACAAGCCAATATCACTGATGAACATAGATGTAAAAATCCTCAACAAAATTCTAGCAAACAGAATTCAACAACACATTAAAAAGTTCATACACCATGATCAAGTTGGGTTTATTCCAGGGATGCAAGGATTCTTCAGTATTTGCAAATCAATCAATGTGATACACCATATTAACAAATTGAAAGAGAAAAACCATGCAATAATCTCAATAGATGCAGAAAAAGCCTTTGACAAAGTTCAGCACCTATTAAAACTCTTCCGAAAATGGGCATAGAAGGAACCTGTCTCAACATAGTAAAGGCCATATATGATAAGCCCATAGAAAATATTATTCTCAATGGTGGAAAACCTGAAAACATTACCCTAAGATCAGGAACAAGACAAGGGTGTCCACTCTCACCACTATTATTCAACATAGGTTTGGAAGTCCTTGCTACAGCATTCAGAGAAGAAAAAGAAATAAAAGGAATCCAGATTGGAAAAGAAGTAACTCTCTCACTGTTTGCAGATGACATGATACTATACCTAGAAAATCCTGAAGATACTATCAGAAAATTACCAGAGCTAATCAGTGAATTTAGCAAAGTCACAGGATACAAAATCAATACACAGAAATCACTTGCATTCCTATATACTAATAATGAAAAATCAGAAAGAAATTGAGAAATCAATCCCATTCACCTCTGCAACAAAAAGAATAAAATATCTAGGAATAAACCTACCTAGTGGAAACAGTGTCAGACTTTATTTTTCTGGGCTCCAAAATCACTACAGATGGTGACTGCAGCCATGAAATTAAAAGACACTTACTCCTTGGAAGGAAAGTTATGACCAACCTAGATAGCATACTCAAAAGCAGAGACATTACTTTGCCAACAAGGTTCGTCTAGTCAAGGCTATGGTTTTTCCTGTGGTCATGTATGGATGTGAGAGTTGGACTGTGAAGAAGGCTGAGCGCCGAAGAATTGATGCTTTTGAACTGTGGTGTTGGAGAAGACTCTTGAGAGTCCCTTGGACTGCAAGGAGATCCAACCAGTCCATTCTGAAGGAGATCAGCCCTGGGATTTCTTTGGAAGG
>NW_011494861.1:11926487-11951779 GCF_000754665.1 Bison bison bison
TGACTCATTGGAAAAGACTCTGATGCTGGGAGGGATTGGGGGCAGGAGGAGAAGGGGACGACAGAGGATGAGATGGCTGGATGGCATCACTGACTCGATGGACATGAGTCTGAGTGAACTCTGGGAGTTGGTGATGAACAGGGAGGCCTGGCATGCTGTGATTCATGGGGTCGCAAAGAGTCGGACACGACTGAGTGACTGATCTGATCTGATCTGATCTGAAGGAGATGAAAGAACTATATACAAAAAATTATAAGACACTGATGAAAGAAATCAAAGATGACATAAACAGATGGAGAGATAGTCCATGTTCCTGGGAAGGAAGAATCAATGTTGTGAAAATGACTATACTACCAGATGCAATCTACAGATTCAATGTGATCCCTATCAAACTACCAATGGCATTTTTCATAGAACTAGAACAAAAAATTGCAAAATTCATATGGAAACACAAAAGACCCTGAATAGCCAAAGCAATCTTGAGAAAGAAGAATGGAGCTGGATGAATCAACCTTCCTGACTTCAGATTATACTACAAAGCTACAGTCATCAAGACAGTATGGTACTGCCACAAAAACAGAAATATAAACCAATGGAACAAGATAGAAAGCTCAGAAATAAATCCACACACCTATTGGTACCTCATTTTTTACAAAGGAGGCAAAAATAGACAATGGGGCATAGATAGCCTCTTCAGTAAGTGGTGTTGGGAAAACTGGACAGCTATATGTAAAAGAATGAAATTAGAACACTTTCTAACACCATACACAAAGATAAACTCAAAATGGATTAAAGACCTAAGTGTAAGACCAGAAGCTATAAAACTCTTAGGCAGAACATTCAACAACATAAATCAAAGCAAGATCCTCTATGATCCACCTCCTAGAGTAATGGAAATAAAAACAAAAGTAAACAAGTGGGACCTAGTTAAACTTAAAAGCTTTTGCATAGCAAAGGAAACTATAAACAAGGTGGAAAGACAACCGTCAGAATGGGAGAAAATAATAGCAAATTAAACAACTAACAAAGGATTAATTTCCAAAATATACAAGCAGCTCATACAGCTCAATATCAGAAAAACAAACAACCCAATCTAAAAGTGGGGAAAAGACCTAAATAAGCATTTCTCCAATACAGATGGCTAACAAACACGTGAAAAGATGCTCAACATTGCTCATTATTAGAGAAATGCAAATCAAAACTACAATGAGATATCACCTCACACCGGTCAGAATGGCAATCATCCAAAAAGTCTACAAACAATAAATGCTGGAGAGGGTGTGGAGAAAAGGGAATGCTCTTGCACTTTTGGTGGGAATGTAAATTGGTACAGCCACTATGGGAGATGGTATGGAGATTCCTTAAAAAACTAGGAATAAAACCAACACATGACTCAGCAATCCCACTCCTAAAGCATATACCCTGAGGAAACCAAAATTGAAAAAGACACATGTATCCTATTGTTCATTGCAGCACTATTTACAACAGCTAGAACATGGAAGCAACCTAGATATCCATTGACAGATGAATGGATAAAGAAGTTGTGCTTCATATACACAATGAAATATTACTCAGCCATAAAAAGAAATGCATTTGAGTCAGTTCTAATGAGCTGGATGAACCTTGAGCCTATTATACAGAGTGAAGTAAGTCACAAAGAGAAAGATAAGTATCGTATACTAGCACATATATATGGAATCTAGAAAAGTGGTACTGATGGATTTATTTGCCAGGCAGCAATGGAGAAACAGAGAGAACAGACTTATGGACATGGGAAGATGAGAGCAGAGGGTGAGATGTATGGAGAGAATAACATGGAAACTTATATTACCATATGTAAAATAGATAGCCAATGGGAATTTGCTGTATGTCTCAGGGAACTCAAACGGGCTGTAACCACCTA
The DNA here is from genome assembly GCF_000754665.1 of Bison bison bison. Taxonomy (NCBI): domain Eukaryota; kingdom Metazoa; phylum Chordata; class Mammalia; order Artiodactyla; family Bovidae; genus Bison; species Bison bison. The sequence goes on from NW_011494861.1 coordinate 11,928,391, forward strand.
GAGGGGTGGGATGGGGAGAGAGGTGGGAGAGAGGTTCAACAGTTAGGGGACATATGTACACCAATGTTTGATTCATGTTGATGTTTAACAGAAAACAACAAAATCCTATAAAGCAATTACTCTTCAATTAAAAAAAAAAATACTATATTGACTTATTAAAGGATGTGAAGAAAGCTGAGCGCCAAAGAATTGATGCTTTTGAACCGTGGTGTTGGAGAAGACTCTTAAGAGTAACTTGGACTGCAAGGAGGTCCAACCAGTCCATCCTAAAGAAGATCAGCCCTGGGTGTTCATTGGAATCACTGATGCTGAAGCTGAAACTTCAATACTTTGGCCACCTCATGCGAAGAGTTGACTCATTTGGAAAAGACCCTCATGCTGGGAGGGATTGGGGGCAGGAGGAGAAGGGGACAACAGAGGATGAGATGGCTGGATGGCATCACCAACTCGATGGACATGAGTCTGAGTGAACTCTGGGAGTTGGTGATGGACAGGGAGGCCTGGCATGCTGTGATTCATGGGGTCACAAAGAGTCAGACACGACTGAGCGACTGAACTGAACTGAACTGAAAGGATTCATTCTAGGGCTTCCCTGGTGGCTCAGCAGTAAAAGAATCCATCTGCAATGCAGGAGATGTGATAGGAGCTGCAGGTTAGATCCTTAGGTTGGGAAGATCCCCAGAAGAAGGAAATGGAAACCCACTCCAGTATTCTTGCCTGGAAAATCCCATGGACAAAGGAGCCTGGCAGGCTACAGTCCATGAGGTTGCAAAGAGTCAGACACGACTGAGCCACTAAACAAAAAAAGGAAGAAGCATTCCGAGTCTGAGGGATCTCCAGAGGAATGGAGTTCTGTGTTGCATGCACGCTAAGTCGCTTCAGTCATGTCCAACTCTTTGTAGCCCCATGAACTGTAGCCCACCAGGCTACCCTGTCCATGGGATTCTCCAGCCGAGAATACTGGAGTGGGCTTCTATGCCCTCCTCCAGGGGATCTTCCTGACCCAGGGGTCGAACCTGAGTCTCTCATGTTTCCTGCATTGGCAGGTGGATTCTTTACCACTAGTGCTACCTGGTAAGCCCTTTTAAAGCAGGCAAATGATAATTTCTACTTTTTGCTACTATAAATAATGCTGGAATAAACATCCCCAGATATCAATGTTGGTACCTATAGATAAAAGTCTGGAATATTATTTAAAAAAAAAACACACTTTTATTATTACTAAGGAAATTCATGCTCATAGTAAAAAACAGACTGAAATAATGGAAAATGAGAATCATCCCTACCCTAATCCCCAGTCCCATCCCAAAGTTATTAATATTCAGTCTTACAGATTTTTCTCTACCTGCACTCAAACATTTTTTAAAACAAAAATAGTATCCTGTGCACAACATCCTGCAATGACCTTTTTACTTGCTATCTCAAAATGCTCAGGTTCATTCATTTCACAAAAATGATTGAACACTGACATTAGGAACCCAGCAATGTTCTTGACTTTCAAGAACTGACATTCTAATAGATGAGACAGACATAGACAGAAACAAACAAGAGGTAGTACTGAAAATCAAGAAAGAAATGACAGGTGATGCAAGCTAACGGGAAGGCAGTTGCTACTGTTTTAAGTCATCTTTGAGCAATTCTACCGTGTGTTTCTAACGGAGTTTCCAGCTCTTCTCTCTTATAAATGCTGCTGCCTAGAACGTCCTTGTCACATAAATTTGCATGTCTGTAGGAGCATATCCTGGTGCTTAGATATCCTCAATCCCTTTTCTATCTAGAGCTTGCAACTGTTTCCAAATCCAGGGCTGAATGGCAGTTTCAGAGATATGGGAGAGAGGGAAGTGGGGACCAGGCAGTGTGGGGGAGTGGGCACTGGGTTTGGAGTCAGACTGTAGAACAAGCCATAGCTCTGACATTTGCTCACCTTCTCTGAACACCCTCCTCATTTGCAAAATGGGGACCATCATCTAATCTCACAGGGTTATTGCAAGGACAAAATGATGTTTTCCCTCACACTCTTTCTGGGACAGGCATAAGCATTTTGTTCTCTCACTCACCTAGTCATCATAATTATGAGAGATTCATCAAAATACATGCAATAGGGTAGCTTTCCCTAATGGATAATGGCAAAATTGCTAAGTGCTATTTCATTCCCTTGTGTAGGAGGAATAAAGTCTTGCTGCTAAGTCACTTCAGTTGTGTCCGACTCTGTGCGACCCCATAGACAGCAGCTCACCAGGTTCCCCCGTCCCTGGGATTCTCCAGGCAAGAACACTGGAGTGGGTTGCCATTTCCTTCTCCAATGCATGAAAGTGAAAAGTGAAAGTTAAGTCGCTCAGTCGTGTCCGACTCTTAGTGACCCCGTGGACTGCAGCCCACCAGGCTCCTCCATCCATGGGACTTTCCGGGCAAGAGTACTGGAGTGGGGTGCCATTGCCTTCTCCATTTATGACTGTTTATTTATTTTGATTCCTTTTTTTTTTTTGGCCATGCTGCATGGCTTGTGGGATCTTAGTTCCCCAATCAGGGATTGAACCCTAGTCCCCTACAGTGGCAGCATGGAGTCCTAATGACTCACTGGACTCTCAGGGAATTCCCTAGAGCCTTGCTATTTAAATTGTGGTCTGGCATATATACAATACTATACATAAAATAGGTAACTAATAAGGTCCTACTATACAGCAGAGGGAATTCTACTCAATACTCTGTGAAGGGCTATATAGGAAAGGAATCTAAAAAGAGTGGATATAAGTATATATATGACTGGTTCACTTTGCTGTACGCCTGCGCTAACACAACAAATACTGTAAATCAACTATACTCCAATAAAAATTATAATAATTAGGCTTCCCTAGTGGTTCAGTGCACACAAGGTTCTGTTTGTGCCCTCCAAGAGTCTGTTTCCCCAGTCCTGTGTAAGTCCTGGTGGCTCTATAGTGGGGTTAATGGTAACCCCCTCCAAGAGGGCTTATGCCGTACCCAGGTCTGCTGTACCCAGAGCCCCTGCCCCTGTAGCAGGCCACTGCTGACCCGTACCTTCGCAGGAGACACTCAAGCACAGTTCTGGCTCAGTCTCTGTGGGGTCCCTGGGTCCTGGTGAGCACAAGTTTTGTTTGAGCCCTCTGAGTGTCTCTGGCAGGTAAGGGGTTTGAGTCTAAACTCGATTTCGCCCCTCCTACCATCTTGCTGGGGCTTCTGCTTTGCCCTTGGACGTGGGGTATCTTTTTTTGGTGGGATCCAACTTTCTCCAGTCGACAGTTATTCAGCAGCGAGTTGTAGTTTTGGAGTTTTCAAAGAAGATGAGCACATGTCCTTCTGCTCTGCCATCTTACTTCTGCTTTATTGACTATGCCAAAGTCTTTGACTGTGTGGATCACAACAAACTGGAAAATTCTTAAAGAGATGAGAATACCAGGCCACCTGACCTGCCTCCTGAGGAATCTGTATGCAGGTCAAGAAGCAACAGTTAGAACTGGACATGGAACAACAGACTGGTTCCAAATCAGGACAGGAATATGTCAAGGCTGTACATTGTCACCCTGTTTATATAACTTATATGCAGAGTACATCATAAATGCCAGGCTGGATGAAGCACAAGCTGGAATCAAAATTGCTGGGAGAAATATCAATAACCTCAGATATGTAGATGATACCACCCTTATGGCAGAAAGTGAAGAAGAAACAAAGAGCCTCTGGATGAAAGTGAAAGAGGAAAGTGAAAAAGTTGGCTTAAAATTCAACATTCAGAAAACTAAGATCATGGGATCTGGTCCCATCACTTCACAGCAAATAGATGGGGAAACAATGGAAACAGTGAGAGACTTTATTTTATTGGGCTCCAAAATCACTGCAGATGGTGACTGCAGCCATGAAGTTAAAAGATGCTTGCTCCTTGGAAGAAAAGCTATGACAAACTTAGCGTATTAAAAAGCAGAAACATTACTTTGCCAACAAAGGTCGATCTAGTCAAAGCTATGGTTTTTCCAATAGTCATGTATAGATGTGAGAGTTGGACTATAAAGAAAGCTGAGCATCAAAGAATTGATGCTTTTAAACTGTGGTGTTTGAGAAGACTCTTGAGAGTCCCTTGGACTGCAAGGAGATCCAACCAGTCAATCCTAAAGGAACTCAGTCCTGAATATTCATTGGAAGGACTGATGCTGAAGCTGAAGCTCCAATACTTTGACCGTCTGATGTGAAGAACTGACTCATTGGAAAAGACCCTGATGCTGGGAAAGATTGAAGGTGGGAGGAGAAGGGGACGACAGAGGATGAGATGGTTGGATGACATCACCAACTTGATGGACGTGAGTTTGAGTAAGCTCCGGGAGTTGGTGATGGACAGGGAAGCCTGGCGTGCTGCAGTCCATGGGGTCACAAAGAGTCGGACAGGACTGAGCGACTGAACTCAGTTCAGTTAAGTTCAGTCACTCAGTCCTGTCCAAGTCTTTGTAACTGAACTGAGTGGTTCAGTGGTTGGGAATCCAGCTGCCAATGCAGGGAACATGGTTCCATCCCTGGTCTGGGAAGACCCCACATGCCACAGAGGAACCAAGCCCATGCTCCACAACAAGATAAGACACTGCAGTAAACCCAAGCAGGGCAACAAAGAGTAGTCCCTGCAATCTGCCACTAGAGAAAGCCCACGTGCAGCAACAAAGCCCCTGTGCAGCCAAAAACAAACAAAATAAATAGATAATTTTTTAAATTATAATAAGTAAGTAAATAAATCATGGGCTGCATATCAGCTTGTGGTTGCTGTTGGTTAGTCACTAAGTCATGTCCAACTCTTTGCGACCCCAAGAACTGTAGCACACCAGGCTTCCCTGTCCTTCACTGTCTCCTGGAGTTTGCTCCAACTCACATCCATTGAGTCAGTGATGCCATCCAACCATCTCATCCTCTGCCACCCCCTTCTTCTCTTGCCCTCAATCTTTCCCACCATTAGGGTCTTTTTCAATGAATTAGCTCTTCGCATCAGGTGGTCAAAGTATTGGAGCTTCAGCTTCAGTCTTTCCAATGAATATTCAGGGTTGATTTTCTTTAGGATTGACTGGTTTGATCTCCTTGCTGCCCAAGGGACTCTGAAGAGTCTCCTCCAGCTGCACTGACATTACTTGGTAGGTCTTTAGAATTGCAGAATCTCAGCCCTGTGGATTCAGCATTTGACTATTAAGATCCCCAGGATTTTCCCCCAGCCCAGCCCAACCCCCAGGATTTCCTATGCACATTTTAGTTTGAGATTGTTTTAGAGTGGAAGATAAATGTCAGGCAGAGTGAAATATCTCTTCATCTCACTGAGGAATTGAAGAGGGAGTGACCTAAAATATTCTTCTAGGTTGAATTTGGCTTGTTGCCTGGAATACCTGCATTGTGTTATTTATTCTTTCAGGGAGAGAACTCAAAAGGCCAGATCATTTCCTTCCTCTGTTTCTCTAACCAGGTGTGGAAACCCAGCCAGTTTCAAGACCTTGTGCTATCAGGGTTGGGTGGGCCCTGAAAAGTCTTCATTCTAGCTCAGCCCTCTGCTCCTGCCCTGTCCAACCCTGCCCCACCCCCATTTCACAGGCCCGGCCTTGAGAAGGGCAGGAATTTGCTCAAAGTTGTTCACCAACCAGGTGGTAGCCTCAGTCTCAGCTCCCCACCTATCCTTACCTCTTTCCGATCTCAAATATTATTCCATTATTTTTTTTTCTATGGATTCAGCTCATCTTTTTAGAAAAGGAATTTTTAAATTTTTAACAAAGAATTATGTAAAAAATTGAAACAATGTAAAAATTCTCCCAACAATTCCATTCTTCACCAGGTGCATACCCAGGAGACATGAAAACATGTATCTTCACAGAAACAGGCACATGAGGGAGTTGCCTGGTGGTCCAGTGGTTATAAATCCACCTTCCAATGTAAGGGATGTCGGTTCAATCCCTGGTCAGGGAACTAAGATTCCATATGCCTCGGAGCAACTCACTAAGCCCAAGCACCACAACTATTGAGCCTGTGCACTCTGGAGCCCCCACACCACAACGAGAGAAGCCCATGCACCACGACGAAAAGTCCCACGTGCCACGAATACGACCTGACACAGCCAAATAAATAAGAATAAACATATTAAAAAAAATAAACCTGTTCATGAATATTCATAGAAGCATTATTCATAATAGTCAAAAAAATGCAATAACCGAAGTGCCCTTCAGCTAATGAATGAATAAACAAAATGCGGTATATTCATACAATGGGATATTATTTGACAATAAAAGTGAATGAAATATTGATACGAGCTACAATATGAATGAACCTTGAAAACACGCTAAGTGAAGGAAGACAGACATAAAAGACAGTATATTGTGTGATTCCACTGATAAAAGTGTCCCAAAGAGGCAAATGCACGGGACGTAGATTACTGGTTGCCAGGGACTGAGGGGATGGGGAAAGCGGGCCTGCGGTTTCTTTTTGGGGGTGATCAAATACTCTGAGAGGCTTCCCAGGTGGCTCAGTGGTAAAGAACCTGCCTGCCAATGCAGGAGACGTAAGAGACTTGGGTTCCATCCCTGAGTTGGGAAGATCCCCCAGAGGAGGAATGGCAACCCACTCCTGTATTCTTGCCTGGAGAATCCCATGGACAGAAGAGCCTGGCGGGCTACAGTCCATTGGGTTGCAAACAGTCAGACACGACTGAAGCAACTTAGCATGCAAATATTCTGGAATTAGATAGTGATGATGGCTGTATATTTCTGTGAATATACACAGTGAAAGTGAAAGTCAGTCAGTCGTGTCAGACTCTTGTGACCCCATGGACTATACAGTCCATGGAATTCTCCAGGCCAGAACACTGGAGTGGGTAGCTGTTCCCTTCTACAGGGGATCTTCCCAACCCAGGGCTCAAACCCAGGTCTCTCTCATTGCAGGCAGATTCTTTCTTGACCAGCTGAGCTGTCAGGGAAGCCCTGAATATAAACAAAACTACTGTTTAAAAACCCTAAAAAAGGCTGAATTTTGTGGTATGTAAACTATAGCTCAATAAAGCTGTTATTTAACACAAACAAACACGGCAGTGGGCTTCCCCAGTGGCTCAGCGTAAAGAATTGCCCGCCAGCGCAGGAGACAAGGCTTCCATCCCTGATCTGGGAAGATCCCACATGCCACGGAGCAGCTAAGTCCATGCACCACAACCATTGAGCCTGTGCTCTGTAGCCTGGCAACCGCAACTACTGAGCCCACGTGCTGCAGCCACCGAGGCCCTAGAGCCTGTGCTCTGCAACAAGAGAAGCCGCATTGATGGGCTTCCTCACGCCACAACCGGAGAGTAGCCCCTACTCCCCGAAACTAGAGAAAAGCCCTCCCAGCAACGAAGACCTAGCACAACCAAATATAAATAAATAAATAAAAGTATTTTAAAACACACACAGTAGGCCTTCTCTGATGGCGCAGTGGATGGGAATCTGCCTGCCAGTGCAGGGGACATGGGTTCGATCCCTGGTCAGCTGGAGCAGCCAAAAACAAACAAAGGTTTAAACATTTTCAAGAAAAGAAAAATAAAACACCATGGTAGAAAGAGGAAAGTGACCCCACCGCAGATTCCCTCTGGTAGCCACACTCTCACTCCATAAATATTCAGGGAGGGCCTGTTCCCCACAGACTGTGGACCCAACAGGAAGCAAACAAACAACTCATCCCACAAGCAGAGACCACCCCAGGGTTCAGAGCCCAGGACTAAAGCCTGCACTGAAGTCTCCTTAATTTCCGATGACTGACCTCTGCCCCTCCCCTCCCCTCCTCCTTCTCTCTGGTTCCCCAACCCCAGCCGTCGGGAAGCCCATCCCTGCTCCCTGAACCTCGGCCCCTCCTTCCTCACCGTTTTTCCTACCTGCACAACCTTCCCAGCACCTGCCGAAACCCCAACAAGTCAAACCCAGCTCTCTGACCACTCTGCGCCTCACCTGGGTGGCTGGTTGTAGCAAAACACACCACCTTGTCAGCCGCCCACTTAGAATCCATGACCTAGGACTCCCCTGGTGGTCCAGTGGCTGGGAGTCCTCACTCCCAATGCAGGGGCCTGGGTTCCATCCCTGGTCAGGGAACTAGATCCTACACACTGCAATTAAGCGTTCACATGCCCCAACTAAGACCCAGTGCAACCAAATAAATAAGTAACTGTCTAAAAAATAAAATCAAATCCATGACTTCAGTCCTGAGTGGGTCCTGGGTGCTGCCTGGATGTCATAGTCATTCACTCCCTCTGAATATGGTCCACCTTCTCTCCTCTCTGTGAAACTAGGACACGAATATTTCTGCCTCCTGGGGCTCTGGGCTGCATTAGCACCTGACACATCGTAGGCCCTCAATCAGTGATAGCTGTGGGATAAAGAATCTGCCTGCAATGTAGGAAACCTGGGTTCGATCCCTAGGTTGGGAAGATCCCCTGGAGAAGGGAAAGGCTACCCCTTCTAGTATTCTGGCCTGGAGAATTCCATGGACTATATAATCCACGGGGTTGCAAAGAGTCGGACACTAGTCAGCGACTTTCACTTTCATGGGGTCATTCATTATCTCTGGTCTTCCATCCAGGGGCTCCTGGTGACCCGCTCTCCAAAGATACCTTCCCTGCAGTCAATATTTTGTTCCACTGACTGGGCAGCCAGGGGCTCTTTGTCAGAGTGGCTCAACTTCTGGAGAAAGAGAAGGGGACGTAGCCCAGGGCAGAGGAAGTGTGGCTGAGCTCAGGGTGAGAGCGAGGAGGCTGTACCTTCTTGCAGCCAATGTCCATGTGATGGGCTGAGCCTGAGTCAGAACTGGGGCCAAGATGGAAATTTACCAGGGCCTCAGAAAGGGAATGTGGAGGAGTTGCAGGGGGTGCAGATAGCTGGCACCCCAATCTGGACCTTCAAGGAGGAGGGCCGCCCCCAGGAATCCAGGCTGCACTTCCTCCCAGGGAACTGAGACCAAAGCCGTGAGGAAGGAGGAAGTGTAAGCCTTGCTCTCCAGTGACTCACATCGTCCTTTGGGGCAAGTCAACTCTCCCCGCTGTCGGAAGCCTGTCCGCCTTCCCCCGGGGGATCATCCGCCCTGGGTCAGCCTATTCAAAACACTGGTCTAATTTTCTCACCCACACCCTTCATTCCTCCTCCTCGAGATGTTTGCAGGCACCTACCTGGGTCCGCAAGTAAGTCTTGGTAGATAATACAGTGGGAGGGATGGGAAAAAGCCTGTTCTGGGAATCAGGACAGCTGGGCATGGCCCTGGCCTGCTGTGTGAGTCCGGCAAGTCTCACCCTCTCTGGGCTCTAGTCTCCACTTCTGTGAGAATGGGCAGTTGGTTTCCATGTCCTCTGGTTCCCAGTCTCTGGAATTCTACCAGGGCTCAAGGTGCCTCCACCTGAGTGCCTCCATCCCAGGCCCTCAGGGATAAAGTCCCACCCTCATCCACAGTCCAAGAGGCCCTTGCTGGTTTGGTTCTGCCCTTGGCTAGACCTCATTCTTGCTCCTTCCCACACCTCCCATCTACACGCAGCTGCCCTGCTCGGAGAGCAAGCACCTGGAGTGCTCTGAAATGGCAGCTCGCTGGGGGACCCCCACTCCTGAGTGGATGTCATGCTCTCTCCAGCTTTCCTCTCCCGACCTTCCAGTGTGTGTGTGTGTCCACCAGCAGAGGCTGTTCTGTTTTCTGTCTCTCTCATTAAACTGAGTTCTGTGCCAAGGGCAGTGGCTGGTATACTGAAGGGGTCCAAGAGTATTTGAATGAACGAATGTAGTGGAAGCTCCAGGCAAGCTGTAGGCCACCCCAGAGCTCTGCCCTGCCCCAGAGGTGGGGGTGGGGTGCTGATGGAGGGGTGTAGATTTTCAAGGGAGGTTCCAGCTAGGCTCAGTGAGGCCAAAGCCCCAGGATGACTGGCTGATGACTCACAGGCCCCAGACAGAGCTTTCATAACCCTCCTTGGCCTTCCAGGATCTGCCTTCTGATCAGGCCTTCAGGCTAATGCCTCTCAGGTTTCTCTCCTGCTCCAGCCAGTCTCTCCCTGTGAACCTGAACTTTGCAAGAGCTCCGCTGGCTTTAAAGAAACAGCTCAAGATTCCTGGGCTGTGTTGTATTTTCTTTCCCGAGGAATTGCTCTGTTTATGGAAAGGAAAAAAGAAAAAAAAACTGCCACCCACGCTAGCTAAAGGTCACCCTGGTTTTCTGAGACCCCCTTATCCCCCACTTCTCATTTGGCATCTGTCTCCTGGTTGCTGGGGTGGAGGGAGCCCCAGCACTTCCCCCACCTCACCCCAGGACTCCCAGGCCACATGGGGAGGGGAATGACAGCCCCAAAGCTTTGTTTACTCTGCCTGCCTGGCCAGAACCCATCTGGGGCCACCCCACCGGGGTTTGCTCTGACCCTGGGAACAATCAAGAACAGAAATCCACATAAATTGGGTTGGGTCCCCCACCTTGCCTTCCTTGCCCTCTCCTTCATCAGTGGGTTCCCCCTCCCTTCTCCATTTGTGTCCCTTTCTCCCAGCAAAACAGGCCCATCTGCAGAAAAGCCTCTGATGGCCTCCTCTGGTCTTTGTGTTTCCCTGTCCCTGATGGGCAGTGCCTCCCAGAGCTCACAGCCTTCTCTTTTGTCCAGTTACTTTTTAAAATAATACACTTTTGATTTTGGAATAATTTTAGACTTCCAGAAATGTTACAAAGAACACAGAGAGAGTTAGTTACCTTACACCCTTCACCAGCTTCCTTTTTGATAACATCTTACATAACTACGGCACATTTGTTCAAATGAGGAAACCAACATTGGTACAAAACTATGCACTAAACTCCAAACTTTATCCGATTTCACCAGTTTTTCCACTAAATATCCTTTTCCATTCCAGGATCCAGTCCAGAGAGCCACATTGCATTTAGTCATATGCTATTTGTGATGAGGAAAAGTATAATTATCTCTGTTTTACAGATGTAGGCTTAAAAAATATTCACAACCTAAAAGTTGAGAGTTATGTTTTATTCAGTGGAAATTTTTAGGATTTAAGCCCAAGAGGCAGCATCTCAAGTAACTCTGGGAGAACTGCTCCACAGAGGCAAGATGAAGTGTGTGTGTATGTGTGTGTGAGTGTAGGGGGGAGGGTTAGGTTACAGAGAAGTCTTGTGACAAAGGGCAGATAGTATGAACATCAACAGATTATTGTTGGACTTTCCTGGTGGTCTAGCGGTTAAGAATCCACCTGCTAACACAGGGGACACGGGTTCAATCCCTGGTCCAGGAAGATTCCACATGCCGTGGGGCAGCTAAGCCTGCGCACTGCAAGCACTGAGCCTGTGTGCCCTAGAGTCCACGCTCTGCAATGAGAGAAGCCACTGCAATGCTAAGCCCAGGCACCTCAATGAAGAGTCCGCCCGCGCATAGCAATGGAGACCCAGCATAGTCAAAGATAAAAAAATGAAATTTATGGATTGAAAAGATTGTTATTAATTGAAGAAAACCAGCTATCCCAAATTAAGGAATTTAGCACTTCTCTGTGTATGGGAAGATGCAAGTGTGTGGGCTCACTGAATCATTCCCGTAATACACACCTCAGCTATCTGGGGCCAGTATCCTGTGTTTTCACATCCTGAGTTTCCTCAGGGCTCAATGTAGGGAGTGGCTGCAGTCTGATGGCTGCTAGCTGGCAGGTATTCTTTCCTTCTTGAATTTCCTTAGGGCTCACTGGCTCACATTGAGTGAAGTGAAAGTGGCTAAGTCGTGTCCGACTCTTTGCGACCCCATGGAATTCTCCAGGCCAGAATACTGGAGTGGATAGCCTTTCCCTTCTCCAGGGGAATCTTCCCAACCCAGAGATTGAACCCAGGTCTCCCGCATTGCAGTCAGATTCTTTACCAACTGAGCCACAAGGGAAGCCCAAGAATTCTAGAGTGGGTGGCCTATCCCTTCTCCAGCAGATCTTCCCAAACTAGGAATTGAACCGGGATCTCCTGCATTGCTGGCAGATTCTTTACCAACTGAGCTATGAGGGAAGCCCTTGGCTCATGTTGGAGGGCTGCAGTCACTGTGACATCCTTGTTTACAGGAAATATTCAGTTTCTTCACAGATGAAGGAATAAGAGCTGGGAGGACCGAGTGACTAGCTAGGAGGTGAAAGCAGTGGTGGAAAGGGATTAGGTCCTGACATTTGGAGCTAGAATCCACCCCTGGTGTTGAGGCAGGAGGCAGATGGGCCGCCTCCCCGCCCCCCAGGATGAAGCAATTAGAGATTCATTCTCTAGTGACCAAAAACTCCAAGAATAGTAGGTCAATTAAGGAAGGAGGCTGGACCCTGCACAGACCACACATTTCTCACTCCTGAAGTCAGGTGACCTCCCCGAGCACACATACGCAGAAAAGGCTCCTTGGAGGTCAAACAGGATGTCAAGAGATGTTCTACCCCAGACGCCTTTTCGGTAGGATCCATTTTGGCTAAGAGAGGCATGCGCACACCTGGGAGGGTCCTGGGATATACCAGATATGGACTGTCAGCCAGGCAAGTCAAACTGGGCAAAGAAAACCCAGAAGAAATGCCCCATGAAAGTAATTCAAACTACCATGAGGGCATGACTCAGCAACTCAGGGACTCTCCCTCTGAGCCTGCCCATGTGTCTATTCACACACACTGTGCTCTTTTTCATCCCAATAAACACTTTACTTGCTTCACTACTTTCTGTCTTTGTGGGAATTCTTTTCCGCAAAGCCCAAGGACCAGGGCCCCTGTCACTGACCACTGGTCTAGTGGCTAGGATCCGGTGCTTTCACTGCTGCGACCCAGCCCAGTCCCTGGCTGGGAACCCAAGCCTCAGTCCAAGCCATTGCAGGCCGAGGCCATTAGAGCAGTGTAACATAAGCTTCGGTTTCCTTGTCTGAAGGCCGGGATCATAGGTAATTACTTCATGGCAGGAGTGCGGACTAAAAGAGACCACATCTATAGATACCTCCTGCCCCTGAAATGGTAGCTGTTGTTGTTAGAGCTGTCCGTGTCATCATTACTGAGGCGCCCAGATCTCTTCAACTCCAACTTCTTCGAGCCCCTCATTCTCTGGGCCCCTTTACCACGGAAGAGACTGGCACTCCTGATCTTGCTTTGGCCAGGCTCTAAAGACTGAGAGAAATCCCGGGTGTGGTCTGACCGTGGTCGTTAGCTGTGCATGGCATCTCCCTGGACCCCAGCATCCTCACTTTTAAGGCGGAGATGTGAGGAGGTGTGGGGAGGACTCTATGGGGCGGGGGCCAGCCCCCAGCATCTGTTAGTGCGGGCCATTCCTGACCCCCCAAGTGGTCCTGGCCCCCCTGGGCAGTCACAGCCTAGGCCTCCTGGTTAGGCATGTCCACTGCCAGTTCCAGGTCTCTCTGTCTGCTTCCTACCTGTGCTGAAACCCCGTCAGGGGTAATTAATCACCCCAGCTCTCCAGCCTTGCCCCAAACAAGAGCTCTGAAAGCCAGCTCCCTCTGCTGTTCCTTATCCTCAGGCCTAGAGAGGCTGTGTCTTCAGGGAAAGTGGCTGGTTAGAGGCTTAACCAGAGGGAGAGCCAGGTCTCGCTAAGATCTCATCCCATGACCTGAGCAGAGCCCTGCCTGCCCCACCCACCTCGTTCAGCTGCGGCTCTGGGAGGCAGCTGCCACCTGCCTGCTGCTACTTGTTCTTTTTTATTTATTTGGCTGCTCCGGATCTTAGTTGTGGGCATGTAGGATCTAGTTCCCTGAAAAAGAGATCAAACCTAGGCCCTTTGCATTGGGAGGGCAGAATCTTAGCCACTGGACGGCCAGGATGTCTCATGCCTGCTGCTTCATAACTGGTCAGTCAGGAAGGTCGCAAGCCACTCGCCATCTCTCCTGACTGAAAGGAGTGTCCAAACACCTGATGAAGGAGATGCTGAAAGGTCGTGCATGCCTGTGTGCTTGGTCTTGTCGACTCTTTGCGACCCCATGGACTGCAGCCCCCCAGGCTCCTCTGTCCATGGGATTCCCATGGACAATGGGAAATAGAACAAGAATAGGACAAGAATACTAGAGCGGGTTGCCATCTTCTACTCCAGGGGACCTTCCTGACCCAGAGATCGAACCCATATCTCCTGCATTGGCAGGCAGATTCTTTACCACTGAGCCACCTGGGGAGCCCTCATTAAAAGATCATTTTCAAGGAAAAGATCATGATTCCATACAGATAAAAAAGATGAATATATGTTAAACATTTTAATTTATAAGGGAACCAGGCAGATGTTATAACCAACAACAGAACACTCACATTCATAGGTCAGGAATATTGAAATGAATGGGCAGATGGAGGTGAAACTGATTTTTCCACAAGGGGATAGGGGAAACCTCTAAGACAGGATAAATTTATCGTTACTTCAATTTACCGGGCTGTAAAACAGCTCAAAGATGATGAAAGGCTAGAATCCACTAACTCAGAAGATGTGCTGCATGTAGAGTCTGTAGTTTTCCACTGAAGAGCACATTTTTTTTTTTCCCTCTGCAAAAGGAAGGTCATGGCTAGGGCAGACTCCAAGGTCTCTGAGCTGATGATCATTCATGAGATTAGTGTGATTCACACACCATGAATGCAAGAGCCTTTCTGAATGCACGGGGAAAGTACACCTCACTTGCAGAAGCCCACAGCCTAAAATCAACATCTCTTTAAAATGAAGTCCTCAAGACATTTAAGATTGTTTTCAGCTGGATTGGGGCATCTGTGTTACATGATGGGCTCTGGAACATTCTTGAACATCTTGTGGGTCTATAACACTGGCTTGTAGTTGTTTTTTTTGGCTTGTAGTTTTTACTGGACTCTGATCCTGACTCTGCCGTGCAGTCCTAGGCAGTTACAACAATCTCTCTGATTCTCTGACGTGAAGTTGGTGTTTGCTCTTTTATTTTTCCCACCATGTAGCATGCAGGATCTTAGTTCCCTGACCAGGGGTCGAACTTGCACCCCCTGCAGTGGAAGCATGGAATCTTAACTACTGGACCACCAGGGAAGCTCCCGTGATGTGCAGCTTGTCTTTGAACTGGGATATTAACAGTAGCTACTTCATAGATCATTGTTTTTTACCAGTAAGTATTCACAATATTAGCATTGTAACTTAATAAAACCATTTCTCTGAAAATGTACTGTAGTCTCTGAGATTCTTCTTTATCAGCCCAGCCTTCTCTTCTCTCCCCTATCCTGATCCCTTTCTGCTCTCATTTAATTGCTCATTTCTACTATTTGTGTCCTTAGCAGAGTAGGGGGTAGCATTTGGTTGACCTGCAAGGGATTGCATGTGCTGGATGTAGCCTCGGGTAAGGGGGACTCTGGGGACAGGGTGACAAACAGGAAGGCTCGGGGTTCCCTAGCAACCTCATGCTGTCCTTTGTCCCGGTTCTGTGTTTATTGAGCCCAGGTTCTCAGACAGGGACTTGCAGTGGTGGAAGCGTGGGAACTGCTGGGGGGCCCTCCTAATAGGTAGGAGTTTGGGCATATGAGGAATTCAGTCTCCATCCAAGATGGTGTGGTCTGCTTGCAGCAATTCCATAGCCATATTGCTTACTTATGCAACCACGTGCAGTTGGCAGGCAAGAATGATTCCCATTTTGCATCTAGAGAAGCTGAGGACCCCTATGAGAAGCTTGAGAGTTGGGCGCCCCAGGGTTCAGTGCCCAGCTCACTAGCTGATGCTGCCCTCTAGTGGCCATGCAAGGCACTTCAGGAAGGCTAGGTCTGCTTTCCGGAAGCCCAGATCTGCCAGCAGCGTCTCACCGGATTTGTACACAATGGAAAGCCTTCGTAGGATGCCAATGACAGGCATGGTCCCCCACCTCAGGACTCCTACATCACTTTTATCAGCTCATCTCCCAGTCTCCAAGCCTTAAATTATGTATATTATTTAACTGTGGTAAAATGTCCATAACATAAAATTACCAATCATAGGATTTCCCTGGTGGTCCAGGGAAGAATCTGCCTGCCAACGTAGGGGACATGGGTTCGAACCCTGGTCCAGGTAGATTCCACATGCTGTGGGCAACTGAGCCCGTGAGCCACAACAATGGAAGCCCGTGCACCTAGAGCCTGTGCTCCACAAGAGAAGCCAACACAAAGAGAGCCCTTGCACCACAACTAGAGAAGGCCACACGCAGCAGTGAAGACCCAGCACAGCCAAAAATGATAAAACAATAGTGCAGAAGAAAATTTTTAAAATAAACACATAACTGTTTTAAGTGTACAGCTCAGTGGCATTAACTACATTCACACTGTCATCTCCAGACCACTTTTCTTTGTGCAAACTCACACTTTGTACTCACTAAACAACTCTGTATGCCACCACCCAAAACCCCTACCCCACCATCCTATTAATTTGCCTATTCTAAGGTTTCACATATGTGGCTGCTGCTGCTAAGTCACTTCAGTCGTGTCCGATGCTGTGCGACCCCATAGACGGCAGCACACCAGGCTCCTCTGTCCCTGGGATTCTCCAGGCAAGAACACTGGAGTGGGCTGCCATTTCCTTCTCCAATGCATGAAAGTGAAAAGTCAAAGTGAAGTTGCTCACTCATGTCCGACTCTTAGCAACCCCATGGACTACAGCCTATCAGGCTCCTCTGTCCATGGGATTTTCCAGGCAAGAGTACTGGAGTGGATTGCCATTGCCTTCTCCTCACATATGTGGACTCATACAGTATTTGTCTTTTTGTGACTAGCTTACTATATTGCTGAAATCTCCCTAGAGAATGACATGGTTGGATGGCATCACAAACTCAATGGGCAAGAGTTTGAGTAAACTCCAGGAGATAGTGAAGGATCGGGAAGCCTGGCGTGCTGCAGTCCATGGGGTTGCAAAGAGTTGGACACGACTGAGCAACGAATGATGTGTGTGTGTGTGCACGCGCGTTCAGTCGTGTCTGACTCTTTGCAACGCCATGGACTGTAGCCTGCCAGGGTCCTCTTTCTGTGGAATTCTCCAATCGAGAATACTGGAGTGGGTTGCCATTTCCTCCTCTGGGGATCTTGCTGATCCAGGGATGGAACCTGCATCTCTTGTGTCTCCTGCATTGCCAGGCAGGTTCTTTACCAGCTGAGCCACCGGGAAAGCACACCTTTACGGAGTGATTTATAAACGTGTGGCTCAGAAGACACAGGCATCTCCCAGAATTTCATCCAGACACCACCCTTCCAAACACAACTAACCAGAAACAGGCTGCAACATGTGTTATTACAGCACAAGATGACAATTTAATGACAGGAGAAACTACAACAAACCAAACTAGGAGAGAAAAGTGCCCCTGACAGCCGGGGAAGCCGCTAGCCTGGCTCTCACCTCTGAGCCTTGGTGGGTGCCAATCTCACAGCGCCCTGGAGGCAGGTCCTGGAGCCCAGAGCTTCTGGGCCAGCTGCAAGAATCTCCAATACCCTCCCATCCTGTGAGCCTCTGCTGCTCCCCTACCAACCGCAGCTGCAGCGTCTCATTCAGGAGAGCAGTGAATCGAGCTTCTCAACCACAGAATGCCTGCTGCTTCCTGACAGCACACATCCGGAGCAAACCTCTGCATCCTTAAGTCCTCCCCAGATCCCTCAATACCTGGCCATGTTCTACAAGCCCCCTAGCCCTCACTAAGACGCCCTGCCGTTCCTTATCCAGCGCAGCCCCCCAGCCTACCCTGCTGCAGCCGGCATAATAAACCCAGTTTTGTGAACTGAGAGCACGTCCCACATGCTTCTCTCTGGAGCTGCGCTCACCATGCCCAACTGGTGGTGAGCAAGCTCACGGGAGTGTGGCTTATGTGCAGAGCACATCCAGGGAGTGGTGTTGACTCTGCTAAAGGATTCGGTGGCTTTGGAGGGCTTCCACACCCTGGTCACCCAGCAGCTGCTTCACTGCCGGTGGCCATGCCCAAGAACAGCTGTACCTGTGTGCTGGCTGGTGTAAATCTGCATCACTGGCCATCAGGAGGGACAGGAGTCCCTTTATCTGCTGAGAAGAGCCCCAGTTTGGGACAGAGGGTATAGGTACTTGCTGGACATTCATGTCACACTGGGGACTTCCCTGGTGCCTCAGCTGGTAAAGAACTTGCCTGCCAATGCAGGAGATGCAAGAGAGGCAGGTTTGATACCTGGGTGAGGAAGATTCTCCTGGAGATGGAAATGGCAACCTGCACCGGTATTCTTGTCTGGAAAATTCCATGGACAGAGATGCCTGGAGGACTACAGTCCAGGGGGTTGCAGAGTCAGACACAACTGAGTGCGCGCACACACACATATGCACACAGAGCAGCTGTCCTGAGATTTGCTGATGTTACTAAGCAAAGGCCAGCATTTACGAGGCGAGATCTTATTTGGAACACAGACAAAGTTTGAATAGTTATGCATTTATTTTCATGTATAACTAGCACATCAACATGTGGCTGTGTGGATATATTGCTTAGTTAGCATAAGACTAAATTGGTTAAGTGAGTAAAAAGAAAAAGGATGCTGAGTTAAAGAAAATATTACGGAAGTGAGAGAACAGGAGGTCCTCATATGATAAAAATTGTGGAAGTTATGGGAATGCCTGGAGTTTGGGACTTGCTGCTCTAAGCTTCAGGCAAGAAGCTCTGCTCTGGTCCGAAGCCCTTAAGGGGCCCTACACAGAAACCCTCCAGGTACTTGGAGCTCCGAGAAGCCTCCTAAGAGCACGTGGTACATTGAGACGACCCCAGGGAGGAAAGCACCTTTTGTTCATGTGTTCATGCCCTACAAAATGTTTTAGAATTACAAAGCAACAAGTGATTTTTTCTTAAAAGGGAAAAGAATCTTAGAGGTGTGGCCTTGATTGGGCAGTGGTCACAGGGCAGCCTGGGCTGAAGGGCCCGAGCAGGGGTTGGGGGACACCCCTGTTACTGTCCTGGAGGACTGTGTGTGTGTGTGTGTGTGAGCACAGCCCCCATCAAGGCTGCAGGAGGAACGCCCAAGGGCTCCTGTGCTCCGCTCCCTGGCTAGCAAGAGGCACTTAATCTGTGTCTGCAGAATCACTGTTGCACACGGGAGGAGGCGCCAGAAGGCAGCTGGAGGAGTTGCTGATGTCGTCCTTGGCTGCCAGCGTGTCACCCTTTGCTCCTGCCGCTGCTGTGCAGGCTCATGCCTGGGCCTGAGCCCCATGTCAACACGGCCTCGAGGTGGGAAGTCCAGGCCACCAGGAGGGTCACTATCTTGTACATTTATGAACAATGGAAGGTATTTCCCCACCTTCCCCCAAAATCCAAAGTATGTTTCTCATCATTTAACCTTCAAATGTTAAAAATAGTGCTTTTTAAAGGACTCTGGGGTTGTACTCTAATAGCTCAGCACGCTCAGAGCTCATGGATCATTGCTATGGACACAGGGTGCTCAATGGAGACTCACCCAACTGACCCCTGGAAATGGAGGTCGAGACCAGTGCTCAAGAGGGGCCAGAACGGCGGAGGTGGGAACCCCGGGCATGATGTTCACAGTACGAAAGCCTTCTGGTGCCCAGAGGAGAGAAGGAACCGCTGAGAGTCTGAAGGGTGTTCTGAGCTGGGAGGAGGCCGGGGCTCAGTGGCTGAAGTGATGGGCGGAGCTGCAAGCTGGTCCCTGTGTGTGGCTTGGAAGGAAGGCATGCCAGAACAGGTCGGGAAGGGACACAGTTAGGGAAGGGGCCCCAACAAGCAGGGCTAGTGTGCAGCCGCAGCCCCTGGCCCAAGGGTGCCCTCAGCAGCACCCCGCAGCACTCTGCTTCACATGGCACAGCTTGCAGAAGAGACGGTTGTTCAGCGGGTAGCAGCCCTGGTCCGTGGGCTCCACAGACAGGAGGACCCTGCAGTCCTGCGGGAACAAGACACATGTGGATGGACCCAGGCCTGAGCCCTGCAACCTGGAGCCTGAGACCCCATGCCTGAGCCCTGCAGCATGGAGCCCAAGCAGGTGGGACTTGCGAGCATCCATGGAGGAAATTAACTGAATCACCCAAGAGGAGAATCCAGGACACTGGGAGAAGAGGGGGCCCTTTGGTGGAGAAACCCCCTAGGGGATCATGGAAAGGGCTGAAAGGGTCTTAAAAGCCCCCTCTGAGGTCCAGTGAGGGATGGCATCCACCCCAGGTCACAGCTGGTTCCAGAGCTAGGATAGGACTGGGTTTTCAGGCTCAGAGTCCAGGGGTCTTTTTGTTGTTCTACTGTTAATACAGCTTCAACACTGGTACAAACCTTCATTTTTCCAACTTTTAAATCCCCAAAAGATTTTAGAATGAAGATGGGGATTCAGGGCCTGGACTTTGCTAAATTTACCATTTTGCCACAAGCCCGCACCTCATCTGGGCCTCACTTGGGCAAATGCAGGAAATAACAAGAATGATGACCGTCCAGAGACCTGCTCAGGGCATGGCTGGTGTTCCCTAGAGCCGAAAGGATGAGACCAGAAAAAGGCTGATCTTAGAGACAACTCGGGAGTCCCAGCCATCCTGATCCAGCTACGCCAGCCTGGGAGGGCGCCCTTGTGTGTCTTTTCTCTGGAACTGCACCTCGAGTCTCTCAAGGTGACTCTGGGCTATTTAATGCCAGGATCTGGGCTATTCCTAACAGCCACTTGTTTGGCATTCTGAGAGCACCAAGGGCCAAACCTAAAGTCCCAAAGGGGCACATGTGACCTCTTCTAAATTAGAATCAAATGAGGAAACACCTCAACTATGACCAAGTCACAGAGCCTGAGAAGGAGCTATCAGGTTGCAGACAGCTGTCAGACCCCGCCCAGAACACAGGGAAAAACCACTCTGTTCACCCTCAGATTCCTCTTCTTAAATGAAGACACTAACTCCGGTATCAAAAGCTCATCATTAGGATTAAATAAGGGGCTTCTCTGGTGGCTCAGAAAGAATCTGCTGCAATGCAGGAGACCAGGATTAGATCCCTGGGTTAGGAAGATGCCCTGGAGAAGGGAGTGACTACCGACTCCAGTATTCTTGCCTGGAAAATTCCATGGACAGAGAAGCCTGCTGGGCTACAGCCCATGATGTCGCAAAGAGTCGACACGACTGTGCAACTAACATTTCTACTTTTCAAGGTGATGTGTATGAAAGCATTTTATATTGAAAAATACTAGCTGAGTATGAAAGCGTTGTTACTCTTCTAGCAATTTTAAGAAATAACATGGACCACAAGGTAGGCAGGAACAGGGAATGCCCTGGCAGTCCATTGGTTAAGATTCTGAGCTTCCATTGCAGGGGGTGTGGGTCTGATCCCTGGTCGAGGAACTAAGATCATAGGCAGCACAGTGCAGCCAAAAAAAAGGTCAGGAATGGTGAGAAGAATGTGGATGGCACCTTGAAACCCACTTCCCTTCCTAGAGAAACAGACCCACATCTGCTCAGGCCACTGCGGTTGAAGCCTTACTTTCTGAAATGCAGCTGCTAGAGTCCAAACTCTGACTCACTGCAGCAGCCTGGGCAATGTTCCCAATAAGCTGACCAAGGAGAAGCAGGGAGGGTTTATTTGCTCACCATCCAGGCCCATGAAATGCCAGTCACCACTGGACCTAATGTGGGCTATGGCAGGGATAACAACATCTGAATTTCACCGCTGTTCTTTCAAGATATGTTATCAGCCGAACTTTGAACTATAACCAACACGTCAACATAATTATGAAGCAGTGTGTCAACTTCTTGATTAAACTCTCAGGTCACTCTCAGTGAAAATGGCTTCTTGGCTCCAGACCTCTGCTTAAATGTGAGTGAATAAACGTTTGGAATCTCACTGGCCAATTAAGAGATTTGCTCTGTTACAAACTATTTCATATAGGATGGATCAACATGGTCTATTGCACAGCACAGAAAGCTATATTCAATATTCTGTGATAAACCATAATGGAAAGTGAAAAGTGAAAGTGAAGTCGCTCAGTTGTGTCCAACTCTTTGAGACCCCATGGACTGTAGCCCACCAGGCTCCTCCATCCATGGAATTTTCTAGGCAAAATTATGAAAAAGAATATACATATGTATAACTGAGTCACTCTGCTGCACACCAGAAACTAACACAGCACTATAAAGCAACCATATGCCAATTAAAATTTAAAAAAAAAAAAGAGAGAGATTTGCTCTGGGAGTCCCCACTTAGGTGATACCTTTTTGTCATCATCACCAAAACATCAGTGACATGAGGAAGACAGGAAGAGATAAGGGTGGATTCTTAGAGCCTGCCCGGCAGGACTGACTATATAATTTGCAGAGTTTGGGGCAAAATGAAAACGCAGAGTCCCTTATTCAAAAATGAAGAATTTTAAAAAATGACAGCAGAACTTCAAAGCAAACAGAGGATCCTTCTGAGTGAGAGGCCTGTGTGTTTCTCCAGGCATTTCTTGCTGGAACCGCTGTACCAGCTTCTAACCAGCCTCACCACCTCAGCCTCACCACTCCCTGCATGCAGCCTGAGGCTGACTCCTTAGCTTGGCCCCTGGGGCCCTTTCCTTCTCTCTGGCCTCACTCTATATCCAGCAGTCTACACTCCAGACACAGCTAGAAACTTCCACTTCCTCCTATTCTTCAGGCCGTTTGTGCTACAGTAGGATTTCATAGGCCCTTGCCTCTTTCTGGACTTCTTTTCCCCCTTGGACTCTGTGGCAAACTTCTACTCATCCTGCAAAACCCAGGTTAAGCACCGCCTCCTCTACGAGTGCCTTTGAGGGCTTCTCTGGTGGCTCAGAGGTAAAGAATCCGCCTGCCAATGCAGGAGACATCGGTTCGAGCCTTGATCTGGGAAGATCCCACATGCCTCAGAGCAACTGATTCACAACTACTGGGCCTGTGCTCTAGAGCTGGGGGACTGAAACTATGGAGGCCACACACCCTAGAGCAGCCAACCAGAGAGGCCACTGCAATAGAAGCCCGTGCACCACGACCAGAGGAAAACCTGTGCAGCCAGGAAGACCCAGCAGAGGCAAAAATAAATTAGTAAATCAAATCAAGTAAGAGTGCTTCGATTGTACCAATCTTGATCACTTGACTTAATTGCTGCCTTCTTCGCCCCAAAGCGGATTTATACTTGCTCTTTCGTAGCACCCTAAAAGGACATCTGTGGTATGTGTGCCCAGCATTCCTTTTGTCCTTCCTATGGTTGTATCAGGGCTTCCCTGGCGGCTCAGGGGGCTTTCCAGTTGGCTCAGTGGTAAAGAATCCTCCTGCCAATGCAGGAGACACAGGAGATGCAGGTTCGATCCCTGGGTTGGGAAGATCCCCTGGGAGGAGGAAATGGCTACCTACTTCTGTATTCTTGTCTGGAAAATTCTATGGAACCTGGTGAGCAACAATCCATGGACTCGAAGAGAGTTAGACATGACTGAGTGACTGAGCATGCACACAATCAATCCCAATGGCCTCCCTGGCCCCAGAGATTATCAATAAGAGCCCCTGGCCACTGATTGATCCAGAA
>NW_011494861.1:11951879-11953246 GCF_000754665.1 Bison bison bison
CAAGTTGGGTGAATCAGAGGTCTTGGGACTGTAAGGGATCACTGGATGGGGTTTCTAAGTCGGAAGGATGTAAACCTGAGCCAACCGTGTATCTCCTGCCCCACAGAGAATGCCAGGGCACAGAGAGAGAAAATGAAGCAAACACTCGCATAAAGGCAGAACCAAGAGACGGAGAGAAAGCCCTATATCATTTGATGTCATCAATGACATCACCACCAAGAACCTTCCTGTTAAGGTCTCCTGTCTTGCAGAAAGCAGGTTGAGTTTGGTTTCTATCATTAACTCCAAGACTAGATTTGTAGTTATTTCCATTCTTATTTGTCTCTGCTATTAGACAGCTTGGGCTAACAATTTTCTTTTTTTGGCCATGCCATGTAGAAGTGGGGTCTTAGTTCCCCAACCAGGGATCGAACCTGCACCACTTGCATTGGAAGCTCAGCGTCTTAATCACGGGACCGCCAGGGAAGTCTTGGATGGTGAGCAATTTGAGATCAGAGCCCTCACCTGGACCTGTCTCAGCCCGGGGCCTGGCACACAGCAGGCCCTCAGCAGGGCTCACGTGGTGACTGGACTGGACCAGCTACAGCTAATTAAACCATGGACCTGTCTCAGCCCGGGGCCTGGCACACAGCAGGCCCTCAGCAGGGCTCACGTGGTGAGTGGACTGGACCAGCTACAGCTAATTAAACCAGCACCGGTCCACTCACCTCACACCGGTAGCAATTCTCATGGAAGTTTCTTCCCATACACTCGATTTTGAAGGCATCCTTCCCATCTCGGGGAATGATGGGATTCTCACAGATGCTGCACACCGGGGCGAACTTCCTAGAGAGAAAGAAACCCAAGCTCAGGAGGCGTTCACACCCACGACCGCAGAAATTAGCTGTCAGAACCTGGGCTGGCTCTGGTTTACCTCCCAGAGCTATTTTGGATCTGTTGCTATGTGACTATACCTGGAGCTACAACCACAAATGCCTATTTCTTCCTGGCAGGAGCAAATGGAGAGACCTGCATAATTAGACCCAGCTTCCCAGGGTATAATTAGCCCAAGGGAAGGAAGTAACTGGGGAACACTGGAATTTGAGAAAGCAGAGAAATCTCATGTGTGCGTTTCCGGTGAACCCATTTCATTGGTCTTGTATCGGATCACCGCTTTCTCTTCTTTCCTTTTCTGCTAGGCGCTTCTGTCTCTCTCCTTGGACAGTGATGGACAAGGCCTCTTGGACATGTGCGTCACCATCGCTCCATACAGCTAGCTACGAGGGGAGGCACTGGGGTCTGGGGATTGACAGCAAGGCCCTGAAGTCAGTTCGACGGGGTTTGAATCGCAGCCTCCATTCTTACCATCAGGGAGACTTAGGTACAGT
>NW_011494861.1:11953583-11955915 GCF_000754665.1 Bison bison bison
TTACTGAACGGAGCCGGCACCAAGTGAGGAGGCAAAAAGCGTTACTGAACGGAGAAGGGAGAAGAGGTGGGGGTGGGAGAGCTGAAGGATCGTCGGCAACAGGAGACGGAGCACAAGCTGTAGTTCCACCCATGCCTGACGATGGCACGGGTTCTGGGGCCTTGCTGGAATCAGATGCACGTTTGCATCTTGAAGGTTCGTATGTAGGGGACTTACTGTACTTATGTACTGCGTGCCTCAGTTTCCACATTTGCTAAAACAGAACCTTTAACAGGGCCTGCCTGTACTAACAGTTTTGAGATAAAATGGCCTAACCCAAGTGGAGTTGCTCAAAGAGTTAGCTACATGAACAGGAAGAGAAGTGGGTCATCTGTAGTGATGTGGATGAACCTAGAGTCTGTCACACAGAGTGAAGTGAGTCAGAAAGAGAAAAACAAGTATTGTATATTAACACATATATACGGAATCTAGAAAAATGGTACAGATGAACCTGTTTGCAGGGCAGGAATAAAGATGTAGAGAACGGAATTGTGGACACAGTGGAGGAACGAGAGGGTGGGATGAATTAAAAGAGTAACACTGACATATATACACTGCTGCTGCTGCTGCTAAGTCGCTTCAGTCATGTCCGACTCTGTGCAACCCCATAGATGGCAGCCCACCAGGCTCCCCCGTCCCTGGGATTCTCCAGGCAAGAACACTGGAGTGGGTTGCCATTTCCTTCTCCAATGCATGAAAGTGAAAAGTGAAAGTGAAGTCGCTCAGTTGTGTCCGAGTCTTCGAGATCCCATGGACTGCAGCCCACCAGGCTCCTCCGTCCATGGGATTTTCCAGGCAAGAGTACTGGAGTGGGGTGCCACTGCCTTCTCCGATATATATACTACCATGTGTAAAACAGATAGCTAGAGGTGAAGCTAGTGTGTAGCACAGGGAGCTCAGCCCCGCGCTCTGTGATGACCTCGAGGGGTGGGATGGGGTGGTGGCAGGGAGGCTCTAGAGGGAGGGGATGTATGTATACATATAGCTGATTCACGTTGTTCTACAGCAGAAAACACAACCTGTAAAGCAATGACACTCCAATTAAAAACAAAAAGTGTTGGCGGCCAGCAGGTGGTCACTCAAACGCAGGGTATGTGGAACAGCCAGTGGTGGATTCTGCAGGCCCAGAGATGGCAGGATAGCTCTGACCCAGCCTCCAGCACTCAGGCTCAGCAACTCCATCCCACCTGAGCCCCACGCAGTCCTCCGCGCCCCACCTGGTGTGCGGTCCCCTCTCGTACCTGTAGAAGTCGTCCAGGCAGTACACCTCATTCTGACTGTCCAGGGCAAAGCTCTCGTCCCCGATGCGCCGGGCACAGGTCACGCACGTGAAGCAGGAGGGGTGGAAGGCCTGGCCCAGGGCCCGGATGATGTGTTCCCGGACAACCTCGCCACACTTGCCACACTTCTCCAGGGTGTCCTGGGACAGAAGGCCACCGCCTCAGAGCCAGCCCATGGGTGTGCCCCCTCCAAGCCACCAGGGGCACTGGACCAGCTACCCACAGGGGCCCAGGAGGCAGAGGTATGGGAGAGGTGCTCACATTCATGCAATCGGAACCCTAACTGCTACCCCTAAACCTCCACGTTGCTTAGAGGGGATCAAGTTTGGCCCTGTATCTGGTTAACAGTGAGAAATCCTGCCATGAAGCTATGACTGCATCTTTTTTTTGTGATTAGGAAATGCTCGAGGCCAGGGTCCAGGAGGGTCCATACGAAAAATTTCTCTAAAGCTTCAGAATCAGTAAAAGGCATTCCCAGAGGGACTGTCATGCTTTTAATCTTATGGATAAATCTTGAAACTTACCATTTTCCATTTGGCTACTTGGAAGTTTACAGTCCGATTTCATGCTCCACTTTTAGGAATGAGTATGATGAACTATGGAATGAGATTTGTTTTTTTTTTTTTTCTTGGAATGAGATTTGTGACATTGTACAGGAGACAGGGATCAAGACCATTCCCATAGAAAAGAAATGCAAAAAAGCAAAATGGCTGTCTGGGGAGGCCTTACAAATAGCTGTGAAAAGAAGAGAAGCGAAAAGCAAAGAAGAAAAAGAAAGATATAAACATCTAAATGCAGAGTTCCAAAGAATAGCAAGAAGAGATAAGAAAGCCTTTTTCAGCGATCAATGCAAAGAAATAGAGGACAACAACAGAATGGGAAAGACTAGGGATCTCTTCAAGAAAATCAGAGATACCAAAGGAACATTTCATGCAAAGATGAGCTCGATAAAGGACAGAAATGGTATGGACCTATCAGAAGCAGAAGATATTAAGAAGAGATGGTAAGAATAC
>NW_011494861.1:11956071-11956278 GCF_000754665.1 Bison bison bison
TGGAATTCCAGTTGAGCTATTCCAAATCCTGAAAGATGATGCTGTGAAAGTGCTGCACTCAATATGCCAGCAAATTTGGAAAACTCAGCAGTGGCTACAGGACTGGAAAAGGTGTTTTCATTCCAATCCCAAAGAAAGGCAATGCCAAAGAATGCTCAAACTACCACACAATTGCACTCATCTCACACGCTAGTAAAGTAATGCTCA
>NW_011494861.1:11956893-11969266 GCF_000754665.1 Bison bison bison
TTTTCTGGGCTCCAAACTCACTGCAGATGGTGACTGCAGCCATGAAATTAAAAGACGCTTACTCCTTGGAAGGAAAGTTATGACCAACCTAGATAGCATATTCAAAAGCAGAGACATTACTTTGCCAACAAAGGTCTGTCTAGTCAAGGCTATGGTTTTTCCTGTGGTCATGTATGGATGTGAGAGTTGGACTGTGAAGAAGGCTGAGCGCTAAAGAATTGATGCTTTGAACTGTGGTGTTGGAGAAGACTCTTGAGAGTCCCTTGGACTGCAAGGAGATCCAACCAGTCCATTCTGAAGGAGATCAGCCCTAGGATTTCTTTGGAAGGACTGATGCTAAAGCTGAAACTCCAGTACTTTGGCCACCTCATGCGAAGAGTTGACTCACTGGAAAAGACTCTGATGCTGGGAGGGATTGGGGGCAGGAGGAGAAGGGGACGACAGAGGATGAGATGGCTGGATGGTATCACTGACTCGATGGATGTGAGTCTGAGTGAACTCTGGGAGTTGGTGATGGACAGGGAGGCCTGGTGTGCTGCGATTCATGGGGTCGCCAAGAGTCGGACACGACTGAGCGACTGATCTGATCTGATCTGATAAGGGCCTTTCACGTATTTTTGGAGTACTAACTTTCCTTGGATCTCATCTCACTTTCTACTTTGATTTCCTCTGTTTTATCAATTTATTTGATATCTCATGGTATTATGTGTGCATGTCAAGTTGCTTCAGTTGTGTCTGATTCTTTGTGACCCTAAGGACTGTATGTAGCCCACCAGGCTCCTCTGGCCATGGGATTCTCCAGGCAAGAATACTGGAGTGGGTTGCCATGCCCTCCTCCAGGGGATCGTCCCAATCCAGGGATCTAACCTTCTTATGTCTCCTGCATTAGGAGGTGGGTACTTTACCACTAGCGCCACCTGGGAAGCCCTCTCATAGTATTATATGTGTCCTTAAAAATTTTTTTGTGTTATTGTGGTAAGAATACCTAATATGAAATCTACCCTCTTAATAAAATTTTAAGTGTATAACATTATTATTGATTACAGTTATTATGTGCATTCTTTTTTTTAAAGTATTTATTTATTTGGCTGCACTGGGTCATGACTGCAGCATCTGGGATCTAGTTCCCCAACCAGGGATCAAACCTGGGCCTCCTGCACTGGAAGCATGGAGTCTGGGCCATTGGACCACCAGGGAAGTCTCTATATGTGCATTCTTACAAGCTGCCTCAAATCCCTTCTGGAGTGAGGTGGGATGACAGAGAGAGGAAGAAGAGAGGACAGGGTAGGTATTACTGAGACAGCAGAGCGCATCCCGCTAACTCACCTACCTCTTCTCCTGCATGTCTCTTCCCCTTCCTGGCTGTGAGCCTGTTCACCTTAACCTGATTTCCTCTGGACGGATGTGCCAGGTGGGGCCAGCATTTCCTGCTTCCCCCTCTACTGGCTGCTGAAGGCCCTCCTGGCTGCTCTCAGCTAAAACCCCACCTTCATCCCTTCTCCCCGCCACTGCTCCACCCCTGCCTGGATCCAAGCTGGGGAAGGGCATAAGCACATCAGAGGAGTCACACTGATGGAGTCAGGGGGTTAGGGTGGGACAGCCTGGCTCCTCTCTCCTCCTGTAGCACCTCACTGCCTGGGATCAGGTCATTCGGAGTTTTCTAAACAGTCCCGACTCCAAATGTTCTAACCCTTCAAATCAGTAGTTTTCAGACTTCAGTGTGTATCAGGATCACTGGAGAGACTTGTTAAAAATGCAGATTGCCAGGCATCACTAATCTGAGGACAAGGTGAGGTTGACTGCACCCCCAGGGATGCTTAAGGGAGGTCTGTATACCACACGGAGAAACGCCACCATGTGCCACTAGAGAGTTAGCAATTCCAGCACCTTGGCATCCAAACTAGCGCTTCCAGGCTACACGTGGTACCCAGAGATGCCCCATCACACCACACACTGGAACCTCGTGGCTCTAGGTGAGGGAGTGGCAAGACCACAGCAGGGTCCAGAACCAGCCAGGGCCGGGGCAGGTCACCAGCTCCACCACTGACCAGACTGTGACAGTGTGGCAGGCTGAATGATGCCCCACAGGTACCCAGGTTCTAAGCCCTGGAGCCTGTGACTACCTGGCACGGCAACAGAGACTTTGCAGGGAATTCGCTGGTGGTCCAGTGGTAAGGACTCAGCACTCCCATGCGGTGCAGTGCAGCCAAAAAAAAACCAAACCAGGCTTTGCGGGTGTGACTGAGTTAAGGATTTTGGAATGGGGAGACTCATAGGCTTAGAGAATGAACTT
Source organism: Bison bison bison (assembly GCF_000754665.1). Classification (NCBI taxonomy): domain Eukaryota; kingdom Metazoa; phylum Chordata; class Mammalia; order Artiodactyla; family Bovidae; genus Bison; species Bison bison. The sequence goes on from NW_011494861.1 coordinate 11,959,187, forward strand.
TCGTTTTTGGCCATGCCACACAGTATGTGGGATCTTAGTTCCCCAACCAGGGATCACACCCATGCCCCGAATTGGAAGCTCGGAGTTTTAACAAATGGATTGCCAGGGAAGTCCCTAGAGAATGAACTTAAGGTTCCTGGGGGAAGGGACAGTCAGGGAGTTTGGGATGGACACCTGCTATATTTAAGATGGATAACCAGCAAGTACAGCACAGGGAACTCTGCTCAACTTTTATGTGGCAGCCTGGATGGCCAGGGAGTCTGAGAGAGAGCAGACACATGAACACATGTGACTGAGTCCCTTTGCTGTTCACCTGAAACCATCACAGCATTGTTAACCGACTCGATCACAAAACAAAAAGTTGAAAGAAAACGGAAGAGACTTTGCAGGTGTGGCTGAGCTAAGGATCTTGGGATGGGGAGGTCAGCTTGGGTCATCCATGTGGGCCCCAAATGTCATCACGAGTATCTTTAAAAGAGGAAGGCAGAGGGAGACCTGAGAGAAAGAGAGAAAAAAGAAACTGATGCAAGATGCCACACTGCTGACTTTGAAGAAGGACAAAGGAGCCAAGAAATGCCGCTTTTGGAAGCTGGAACAGGTGAGAATGGACTTCTCCCCTAAAGCCTCCGGAGGGAGGAAAACACTGATTCTAACTCAGTGAAACTGATTTTGGACCTTGGACCTCCAGAATCAAAAGAGAATTAAGTGTGTATTGTTTGAAGCCACCGAGTTTGTGGTCATTTGTTAGAGCAGCCATGGGAAATGCACACACCTTGGCTGAGTTCCGCTCCGAGCCTCAGCTTCCTCATCTGTAAAATGGGTCACTAGCGCCTACCTCCTCAGATCATTCTGGGAAAGGAGGTGCTCAGTGCTGGCACCTGGGAAACGGCGCTGGGCTTACCTGGTAGCAGGGTTCACAGAGGGGCCGCCCATCCTTCTGGTAGAAGCTCTGCCCGGCCAGCTGGCGGCGGCAGACACGGCACGTGAAGCACTGGGCATGGTACTGCCTCTTCATGGCCTCTACGGCCAGCTCTCGGGGGGACACAGTCTTGTGGCAGAAGGCACAGATGTCTAGGGTAGAGGAAACAGGCTGTGATCCTCCCAGCCTGGGAGAACTGTACCCAGTCACCACCCAGGACCTAGCTAGAGTGCCAGGTTTCTTCCTCAAACCCCCAGAGGCTGTAAGCACAGCCTCAGCTCATGTGGAGGATCATGAGGGACATTAAGAAGGAAGGTGAGTGGCCTTTAAAAGGCTAAAATCAAGGTGCTTCCCTGGAGGTACAGTGGTTAAGACTGTGCTTCAAATGCTGGGGCCTTGGGTTCAATCCCTGGTGGGGAAACTAAGATCTCACATGCCACACAGTGTGGCCAAAAAAGGAGAAAAAGCTAAAATTCAGACAGGTAGTGTTAGGACAAATGAGTTGCCATCTGCAAAAAAATCAACACAAGACAGACAGCTCCATAGTAACAGCTTACACCCAGCTAATTCAAAATGTAGCAAAGATTCAAATGTGAAAAGGGAAACCGTAAGAACACAGGAAGAAGTCAGAGAAGAATTACTTCATAACCTGGGACTAGAGGAGGCCTTGGTACATGGTAGGCACTTAATAGCCATTTAGTAAATGAGTAACAGACAGTGCTGGAGAAGCTGTGAGCAGATGGGCACTCTGACACCATTGGTGGGAATGTAGATGGGGATGACCAAGAAGGACAACTTGGCAAAAATATCACAGTGCCTCCTCTTCTAGGAATTTATCTCAAGAACTTGCACACGGGCAAAATGATTAGGTGCAAGGCAATTCACTCAGCATGACCACCTGAGCACCTGTCCACAGGCAACCAGTTAAATGCATGTAGTCAGGCCCAGCTAAGGAATACTATGCAGCTGTGAAAAAGAACAAGAAAACTCCTTATGTTCTGATGCGAATGCGTTCTAAGACTGAATGAAGAAAAGAAAGTAAAGTGCAGAACAGCACAGAGCTCGCTCCTATTTGTGAGGAAGGATATATTTGCATCTGCTTGCATATGCATAAGACACCTCTGAAAGGATGTGCACCAGATATTAACAGACTGTCTATCTGGAATGTGCCTTTCTGTGCTTTTTATTTTTATTTATTCTTTAAAAATTTGTCTCTGTATTTATTTGGCCATGCAGGGTCTTAGACGTGGCATGCAAGATCTTTAGTTGCAGCTTTCGAACTCTTAGTTCCAGCATGTGGGATCAAGTTCCTTGACCAGAGATCGAACCTGAGCTCCCTGCATTGGGAATGCAGAGTCTTAGCCACTGGACCACCAGAGAAGTTCCTTGTGCTTTTTATTTTGTACTATGTAAGGGTGCTATGTATTCAAAAACTTAAAACAGTGAAAAAATTCCAGGCATTTTTGCCATCACGGCAAGTTTTCAATGGATTTTAGTTATAAAGGAAAAAAAGGTTAAGGCAGTAAAAATAAAATTGCCTCACAACTATAAGGCCCATTACTGTACTGTGAGTTGGTCCCTGTTCCCCCAGCTGCTCCCTAAAGTCCATGCTGGCCCCACGAGGGCCCAGCGGGCCACACAGACTCCTTCCGGTCATACCTGTGGAGGCCTCTCTCTCAGGGAAGCTGACAGGCTCTTCGGGAGGGGGCGGCAGCTCCTCCTCTGCGGGCTTGAGATGACTGGGCCGAGGCTGCAGTGGAGGCCCCTCCACCAGGGCCTGTGGGGACAGAGGGGAGAAGAGTCATCCAACAGGGACACCACACAGTTCTGCCCCTCATCTGGTGGCACCAGGCACAATTAGCCCCCCTCCGCTTTGATAGTTTCTACTGTTAGCTGTGCCTGGTCCTTGTTGCTGTTTGGGCTTTTCTCTAGTTGCAGGGAACGGGGGCTACTCTCTAGTTGCAGTGAGTGGGCCCCTCACTGTGGTAGCCCCTCCTGCTGCAGAGGAGCCCAGGCTCTGGGGCCTCAATAGCTGTGGCTCCAGAGCACAGGCTCAGTAGTTGTGGTGCAAGGGCTTAGCTGTCCTGTGGCATGTGGGATCCTCCTGGACCAAGGATCTCCCGCATTGGCAGGCAGAATCTTCACTGCTGAGCCACCAGGAAAGCCCCCTTCATGAACCCCCTGGTGAAGAGGCATAAACTGAGGCCAGCTCTCCCAACTCCTTGCTCTGGGTTCCTTTACCCAGTCAATGGTATTTCTTTCTGCTTCTAAGGAATCTCCTAGAGTCATGGTTCCCCTCGGCCTGGAACCCTCCTATGTCTACAATGCCCCTGTCAAGGGCAGAGGGTTAGAGATGGGTTTCCTCTGCAGGATGAAGGATTTAGATTAGATGCAGGGGAATGTCCTCCTCAGAGCTGATGGAAGTACTGATGTGGACAGGGTGTGGCATCCCTTCTCCAGGGATCTTGAGAAACACATCCAACTTTTACCGGCCTGAAAGAGCTTTTTAGAGGGGCTGCCCTCGAGTAGGAGAAGGGACCTAACAACCTCCAAGCTTAAAATCTGGAAAGCCCCCACCCCCCAACCCTCCCTCCTTTGACCCGTGGAGCTCCATCAGGTACCAGGCGTCGGCAGTACCTGTGGCGGGGGTGGGGGAGGGGGCAGGTGCAACTGCTCTAAGTCTGAAATGAGTGATGCCCCCATCGCGGAGTGGGGCTCTTCGTCAGGAGGGGGCAGGTCCGCTGGAGGGGGCGGAGGCGGAGGTGGGAGGAGGTCCAGGTCTGGAAGTGCATCGTCAACGTCCAGGGGCGGAGGAGGAAGCGAACACCCTGCAACCAGAGGGAGCAGGTGGGTTGGCCAGAGTCTCTGCAGGTGCGCAGAAGAGGTGACACTAACCCAGGAGGCTGGGCAGCATGGTGGCTGAGGGCTCAGGTCCAGTGTCGCCCAGATCTGGGTTCCAGCGCTGACACCACCACTGACGTGCTGGGTGTCCTTAAGCAAGAAACCATCTCTCTGAGCCTCAGTTTGCTCAACTGGAACATGGGTCTCAATCGCTTAGGGTGGTTCATGAGGATTAAGTAAAATGATGCAGGTAAGGGCTTGGCATGTGGCCCAGGCTCAGAACACAGTGGCTGCCAAAGCCTTCAATAACAAGCCTCCCCCAGCGGGGTGCCAGAGCACTGGAAACCCCATGAGAAGGGCCTTGTTCAAATGTAAGCAAAACCAGCTCCTAAGACAGTGATTCTCAAGGTGTCACTCCTGGACCGGCAGCAGCGGCATCACCTGGGATCTTGTTAGAAGCACAACTTCTCAGCCTACCACAGAGCTGCAGAATCAGATGCTCTGGGGCAGCGCCTGGTCATGGGTGTTTTGGAAGTCCTCCAAGTGACACTGACGCCACTCAAGGTTGGGAACCACCACCCAGTTACATAACAGATTCAGGTAAGTACTATCAGGTGTTGAAAGTATCAAGGGGACGACAGTCAGTAGGGAACTTTCCAGAGGAGCTGCTCAACTATCACCATCACCACCCGAACCCACCGATAACCCCAGCAGACATCAGACGTCTTCTGACTTGTGTTACATATCAGAAGGGATGGCCGGCATTGATGAAATGCCTTACAAAAAAAAAAAAAAGCCAAGGGAATTCCCTGGAGGGCCAGTGGCTAGGGCTCCGTGATTCCACTGCAGGGGACACAGGTTCGATCCCTGCTTGGGGAGCTAAGATCCTGCGTGCAGCATGGTGTGGCCAAAAAAAAAAGTGAGGGGGAACAGAGGGACAAGTTGGATGAGACCACCCAGGGACCCAAAAGAACCAGTCAGCAAACAGGACATTCTACAGAAATGGACTGTTTCTGCAAGAAATTAAGGGCATGGAGAGATCAAGAGAGGGGGCGTCCCTAGAATTAAGAGATTTATATAATGTATAGATCTGTGCTGTCCAGTACAGAAGCCACCAGCCACATATGGCTCTTGAGATGTGCTTAGTACTAAAAAAAAGAATGTAAAATATCTCATTGATAAAAGTAATATCATTTTACTTTTTTCCACATGGATGGATACTAGAAAAATTTCAATTACATAAGGTTTCCATTTGTGACTCACATGGTATTTTATTGGCCAGCACTGCTATGGATCTCACTCGGGTTCCAATTCAAAGGATTAATCATCTCATTTAATTCCCCTCATTTTGCAGACAAGGGAAAGCATGTCAATTACAGATAGACTATTAGATAATCCTAGGCATTCCTGTTGATTTTTTTATATATTATTTGGACTTGAGGTTATGTAAGAAAACAACCATTCTTACCGTATGTGGGGCTGAAATGACTTGATTACTGGCATTTCCTTTAAATACTTCACAAGAGAAAAAAAAAAAAAAGGGAACAGATGAAACAAATGTGGCCAAATGTCAATAATTGCTGAAACCAGATGTGGGATATACAGGGGCTCCTTGTACTGTTTTCCTTGTTGTTTAATTACTAAATTGGGTCTGACTCTTACACTCATGATAGTGTAACCTCCTCCCCTCCAGGTTGTCCTGACAAGGGCCTGCCCACTCCCTAGGACTCCTCCTGGAACTCCTCCTGGAACTCCAACTGGAGGGGTCAGGAGAGAAAGCACAGCGCAGGACTGTGTCCACTGCCACACTCAGGGTGAGTGCTGTTAATAATGCCCTGGCAGAAAGAGCACGGAGGCACTCTGCCCACCTCCTATCAAGGGCATATGAGGTCGGCCAGGCTCCAGCGAGGTCAGACCGCCCTAAACACCCAGGGAGAGCAGACAGAAGGGGTTTAAGCCCGGCTGCCTGAAGGCCTGGGCTCTGGTCCCATTTCCTGGGTGTTCACTGAGGCACCTCTCTGGCTTTAGGTTTCCCACCAGTTCGACAAAGATAAGCCCTCTCTGTTCTCTCCAGGGCTGTACAGGTGGAAAGCTTGTTCTAGACCTCTGAGTCGGCCCCAGAATCACCTAGAGGCTTTTCCAAAAGTCAAAGGATGGGCCCCACCCCAGCGCTTCCGATTCAGCAGGTTTGGAGTCAGCTTTGGGAATTGACATTTTTGAAATGACACTGAATTTACACTAGAATTTACATTTCCCAGGTGATGCCGATGCTGCAGGTTCAAAGGCCACACTTTGAGAACTACTCATCTGTAAGTCCTACCTGCGGACCAGATACTCATTCTCCAAGTGTGGTCCCCGGGCCAGAGTATCAGTTACCAGGAAACAGGTAAGGAATGCAAATTCTTGGGCCCCACCGCAGACTTGCTGAATCAGGAAGGCCCAGGGTGGGGCTCAGCTGGCTGGGTTGGAACAAGCCCCCAGGAGATGCTGAGGCTGCTAAAGTGTGCGAATCTGTGCTACATGAGCTGACTGAGTCAAGAACCAGGTCACTGAGAGAGAGCAGAAGCACTGAGGCCTCTCCCAAATGCCTGAGGTTCTCGACATTTGGATGTGAAGGGTGGGCAGGTCCCAGCCAGGGCAGGAATTCAAGAGGGAGAGGGGAGACTTCTGCCAGGATGAAAGGGTTCAAGAAATGCTGGTGGGTTCCTGAGGGGACAGGGCTTCCCTTGTGGCTGGCAGGTAAAGAATTCACCAGCAATGTGGGAGACCTGGGTTTGATCTCTGAGTTGGGAAGATACTCTGCAGAAGGGAAAGGCTACCCACTCCAATATTCTGGCCTGGAGAATTCCATGGACTGTATAGTTTATGGGGTGGCAAAAAGTCAGACATGACTGAGTGACTTTCATTCATTCATTCATTCATTCCTGAGGGGACAAGCATAGGTCAGGTGTCAGATGACGGCCTGCTGTAGATCTGGCTTTAAGCAGAAGGTAGGCCCCCAGAGCCCACCTCTGTGTTTTGTGGTCAGGCTTATGACCTCTGCTCACTTAGAACTTCTTACTCCAAGCAGGGCTGAGCCCCGAGATTGCCAAGTTGGCCAGCAACATGGCTAACCGGCCACTGTACGTCTATCCCCCACTGAGGAAGGCCTGTCAGGTTTTACAACCACACTCCCAGGATCTTCTGTCTATAATTCCAATAAGTCATGAAGACATCCCAGAAGGTTTGGCATTTTGGCATCTAAACTCGATTTCCTAGGCTCCCCCTCTCCTACCCAGAAGGAACATAATTTTTTTTCCATCGGGTCAATGTCCTGAGGTGTGAATCTTGGTCATCATGGTCCAGGTTCTTCTCTACAAGGCTTCCCTGGTGATCCAGTGGTTAGGACTCAGGGAGTTCACTGCCAGGGCTTTGATTCCATCCCTGGTTGGGGAACTAAGATGCCCCGAGCTGCGAGGTATGGCCGCAAGGAAAAAGGAGAAGTAGCAGGAGGATGTTCTTGGCATGTGTCGTTAGGAAGGAAAGACCAGTCTAGGAGGCTGTGTTATACTGAAGAAGCGCGTTATATGAATGTCCATGCGTGGTCCCTTCTCCCTCCTGTGTCTGGCTTCCTATAACCGACATTTGCTTTTGGTCTCTGGGGCTTCCCTGGTGACCAGACGGTAAAGAATCCACCTGCAACGCGGGAGATCCAGGTTTGAACCCTGGGTCAGGAAGATCCCCTAGAGAAGGGAACGGATACCTACTCTAGTATTCTTGCCTGGAAAATTCCATGGACAGAGGAGCCTGGTGGGCTACAACTCATGGGGTTGCAAAGAGTCAGTCACGACTGGGCAACTAACACTTTCACTTTTTCACTTTCTGGTCTTAAGGTGGTTTTCATGGTGATGGATGCACAAGGCTTCCTTAGCCTCACTCTGGAACAGCAGGAACCTGACTAGGCACCTGAGGACTCCAGCACTGAGCATCTCAGTGCCTCCTTGTTTCCAGCTGGCGCCCTTCAGACGAGCAGCTGCCTCAGGCCCTGGTGGCATCATCCCTCCTTGCTACTCTCCGATAGCTGAGATTTCATATCACATTTGCTCTTGTTCAGTTGTTAAGTCTTGTCAGACTCTTTGTGATCCCATGCACTGTAGCCTGCCAGGCTCCTCTGTCCATGGGATATCCCAGCGAAGAATACTGGAGTAAGGTTGACATTTCCTTCTCTAGGGGATCTTCCCAGACCAGGGATCGAACCCATGTCTCCTGCATTTGCAGGCAGATTCTTTACCACTGAGCCACCAGGGAAGCCCCTTCACATCACATACATGACCAAATTTCCATCCTCCAGAGGAAGAAACTAAGTTTAAAGAAGGAAACAGCTTGCCTAAGATCACACAGCAAGTGAATGTAGAGCTCAACAGAGAACAAAACTACCTCTCAGCTCCTTCAACTTACCAAATTCATCCCTGCCTCAGGGTCTTTGCACTAACTGTTCCCATTTCCCTTCTAGCTCTATAGTGTCCTTTAAGTCTTAACTGAGCTGAGATGTTACCTTCTTGGAGAAGCCATCCTGATTAACCCATAAAAAGTTGCACCTCCCCAACTCTTTACTGTGTTTAATTCTGAAACAGTCTTTGTGTCTTTCTGATATGATATTTTATGTTTTTACTATGTTTCCCCCACTAGGATATAAGTTTTATCCCCAGTGTCTGGCTCTGAATAATAAACAATAGGTATTCACACGGCAGATCCTGGGAGCAACACTTTCCATATGTGTTAACTTATCTAATCCTCAACGAGGACCCTTTGAGGTGGTTACTATCATTATTTCCATTTTACAGATTGAGAAACTGAGGAACAGAGAGGTAAAGTGGCCTGCCAAAGTCACACAGCCAACAAGTAAAGGAGTCAGGATTCACACTCAGGCAGGTGGATTCCAGAGTCGGCCTCGAACACAGTAGGTGCTCAACAAATGACCCGAGAGCCTGCCCTTTCCTCCGCATTTCAGTGCTGCCTCTGAGCCAGCCTCCCTCGTCCAGTGCCCTCACCCTCTTACCTCCATTGGAGAGCTGAGGTGGAACAGCTGGCCCTGGGGCTGCAGCCCTGCCAGGGGGCATCCAGGAGCGGAGCTTTCCCATCGAGCCAGCCCCGGGTGCCTTCGTGGGGGCAGATTCCCAGGGGCGGCCAGGCCAGGCCTCACAAGCTGCTCGCCTCACCTCCTCAACCACAGCCTCATCTCGACGTGGGGGCACCAGGGTGATAAAGACAGACGAGGCGACCCTCTTCTCAGGCTTGGAGGCCATTGTTTCAGCTTCTGGTGGGGCTGGGATCTGGATTTTCCTAGGAAGGCTGAGGTCCCCAACATTCAGGCCAGCTCCACTGAGCCACCCGCACCCCTGGTGGCTCTGGTTGGTCACCTGATCTCTTATTTAGCTGAAGGGTTTGGCAGAAATTCTCCTCTCTGCTCATCAATCCCTCTGCCTCTTGCCTTTTCTCTACATGTTCCACTGGACATTTTGCAAACAAATCTCGGGCCTGGAGTCTATTCTACTTAACAGTAAGTCCCTCTTGCGATTTGAGTCACAAAACCACAGTCAGAGTGCGGAGATAGCTGTAAACCCTGCTTTTCCAGATGGAGAGCAGCCCAGGCAGGGATTTGGTGAAGTCTGTGATGAGAACAAAAGAGGCAGATGACTAGTCCCCACTCCATCTCAGTGGGCAGGAGTGCGGCCTTCCAGATTTGTCATTGCCTTGGGGTCTGGCAGGGTCATTGGCATATCTCCAATAAGGAGGAGAAAGAAACAGAACCGAGCGTCTATCAGAGGGTGTGCCTGCCTGCCTTTCTCTCGTGCAAACAACTGGAAACTATGACTTTGCTCCCTCCCCCGTAGGGGAGAGAGAAATCGGGAACTGAGATGTTTGAAAGAATGGGGGTTCTGAGATGATGAAAGAATGGGGCTAGATGAGGAGGTTAAAATGCTGTTCCTGGATTGAGAAAGGGAAGATCCATTTTTCATAAGACCAACTGCAAAACGTACAATCGTCCGGGTAGGATCCTCCCACCGTGGCGTCCTGGCAGGTAGAGGGGGGAGGATGTCCAGCACCCAAGTGGTCAGACAGCCTTGCAGTAGACTGAGGGGCATCATCTGACACCCCCAGGCAGACACAGAGTGCAAGTCAGGCGGGCCTTGCCCCACCCTACGGCTCCTGCCCAGAATAGTGTATTGCAAGTACCCCATCGCTGATTTGCATCACCTACCAATATGTTTATGGATACATTTATTGACTTTTAATGCCACTTTAATTGTTTAAAAATTATTTATTTCTTTATTTTTGGT
>NW_011494861.1:11969366-11973721 GCF_000754665.1 Bison bison bison
CTGGCCACAGAGGGGCCGCAGCAGTCCTGACCGCCCGTCCCCCAACCTGCACACCTGGTGGAACAAAGGGCAGCCCTACCCTGCTCACCTCACCAATGATTAATTTCCCTCCTCCAAGGAGCATGAGGGAGGGGCCGCTCCTCCAGCTCCCCACCCTCGGCACTACTGACTGCCAGGCCCAGCCCAGGGCCGCACCCCAAACTACCTTCCTCACCTGGGATCTGGATTTTCCTAGGAAGGCTGAGGTCCCCAGTGTTCAGGCCAGCTCCACTATGGGAGGGAGACAGGGTGAATCAACGGTTAGAAGATCAGCACTGGATTCCAGGAGGCAAAGGGGACAGATGAACCATCAGAGCCACTGTTTACCAAGGCCTATCCTGTGCCAGCCCTGCCCTAAGCACTTTCCGCCCATTAACTCACACACCTCCCACGGCTGGAGTGGGAGAAGCACTGTTACCATCCCCGTCTTACAGATAAGGAAGCCCAGAGGAAGAAGTAGAAGTCATTCATTCAGCGTCATGCAGCAGGGAACTTGGGATCTGAACCCAGAGCCCATGCTCTTGGCCACCTGGCTCTGCTGCCCTCTCCCGGCCCAGCTCACAAACCAGCATCCTGTGCTTGGCCATCAGCCTCCACATCCAATCAAGTCTTGATCCTGTGGCCAGAATCTCTCCTGCTCTCATCTCCAAAGTCATGCCCTGATTCAGGCACAGGGGTGAGTGCCTCAAGGATCTCCAATCCTGCCTCAGGAGTGATCTTTCCAGAGCATCAGTCTGTTTCTTCTCTACTCAAAAGCCCTCCATGGCTCCCTACTACCTTCAAAATAAAGTCCAAATCCCCCTGGCCTCCACCTATTTTTGATCACCTTGGACCACGCACCCTTCCTGGACCATCTTTCTCCCTTACTTGCCCTGGCATGTTCCTACCATCTGTCTTTCCTGCCCAGTGCAGGGTAAATTCCAGTTTTTCCTTAGAAGCCCAGCGCAAACATCACCTCCTCCCTGAAGCCTCCCCTGATTTCCTACTCGAGGGTAGTTGTCTACGCCACAGGGCAATGACAGCCCATCACAGGCCACACTGGCTCACCATTATCATGTCTGCCCGCTCCCTAGAAGTGACCTCATATGCTTTCAACTGCGTCTGTGGTCTTTGCATGACCCAAGTCCAGCACACAGGAGACATCAAAACATGGATCTGGGAGCAGGGCAGCAACCGGACCAGGGAGAGTGCACTTTCCTTCTCTCAGGTGGCTCCTGCCAGGGGGCCAGGGATGAGGTAGGGTCATGGGGTGGGGCAAGTTGTCCACACTCAGCCCCAGAGTTCTTACTGGCACCCAGGGCTTGTGCCCAGGGAAGGAATTGCCCTTTTTCTCTCTTATTCTCCATATGGGCCACCCTGACTCAGCCCCAAAGGCCGGCCCACAGGGACCCTAATGACCTGGAGCCTGAGTGGCCATTCAAAGGCCTCCCTCCACCGGCCACTGTGGACTCCTGTAGACTGATGGAGAATAGTAATAATATATGCTCCTAAATTCCCTTTAAATTGATTTATCTTTGATTAAAACGTGGAGCTCATTCTGATAATAAAATATCTGTTCTGAAAAAGAAACCAATATAGGAATAAAACTTCTAAAGTTCTTGTAAAGTACTTCTCTCTTGCTTCCTGTTTTGTAAGTGATGTTTGGAAGTACATATGCTTCTGTTGGCTGTCCTCCTCTTTGCTTTCATACTTTATTACAAGTATCTATTTTTGCAAACAAGTTTCAGAGTGCATCTAAGGTTTAAGTACAAGAACAAGGGCACCCACTGATAAAGTGCTTGCCATGTGCCAGGCACTGCAGCCAGTGCTTACTCAGTCACATAATTCTTGGGACTTCCCTGGCAGTCCAGTGGTTAAGACTCCATGCTCCCAATGCAGGGGGCGTGGTTTCAATCCCTGGTCGGGGAACTAAAAATCCCACGCACCCTTCCTGCACAGCCAAAATAATAATGAAAATAATTATAAAACAATACATTAAAAAGATACTTAATTCTTAACACAGATTGCTATGCCCCCACTTCATTTTTTAAAATATTTATTTGGCTGCAGTAAGTCTTAGTTGCGGCCTGCATGGTGTGTTGCACGGCGTGTGGGATGAACCGCGGGCCCCCTGCATTGAAAGGATGGAGTTTTAGCCCTGGACCACCAGGGAAGTCCTGCCCCCACTGTATAGATGAGGCCAGGTGAGGCCCCAATCAAGAGATTGGAGACCTGGAATTCTAACAGAGCAGGATCTAACCTGGAAGTCCACGGGGTATCCTTGGGCCTGAGAGGTCACATTTTTTCCCCCTGGATGATTCAGGGTGGGTCAGGGTGGGGAGGCAAAAATCCCCAGGCCTGTTCTTACACAGAATGGCTCAATCCAGACCAATTATCAGATGGCCAGTAAACTCTGGGCTCATTCCTGGAGGCTGCAGAGGGTGCCTTCTCTGCCTCCCTCCCACCCTGCCCTGAACCCCACTCCACCCCAACACACCCCTCCGGGAAGTCAAATCTGCTGGCTTCTCAGACAAAGACCAGGACAAACGTCCCAGCACTGAAACCAGATGTTCACAGCTGGGCAGCAACCCCCCCACCCCCACCCCGGCCTAACCCTTCCCAGTGCTTCCAACAGGGACTTCAGGCCCCAGGGGAAGGGGCCGAGCTAGGGATTTTCAAAGCCCTGTCAGTCAGACCCGAGCAGGAAAAGGAGCCAAGGCTCCCCTTGGGTCCCAATGCCCCCCAGGTCACCCTGGAGCGGGGGTGTGTGAGGAAGCTCCCTGTGGGGCGGCCTCCCAGCCAGCCCAGCCTGGGGGACCCTTGGCCACCACCCTTCCTCTCCCAGAGGACCAAAGTGAGATCCAGTTGGGTAAGCGGAGAAAGTGGAAACAAAGGGAAGGAAAGTCATTTCCTGTTAAGAGGAAGGAAGGAGGTTGAGATCCAGCCAGCCACCCAGCCCAGCTTTAGGCTGCAGCTCAGGGCAGGGGAGGGCTGGCTGACCCAGAGGGCCTCCAAGGATGGGGGTAGTCCCCCACTATGCACTCTGTCCCTGGTCCTACTCCTCTCAAACCCTGTGGGACCACCTCTAAGCTGTGCTCTTCAGGACTCCGAGAAAGCAGCCTAGGCTTGCTTGGGAGTTAAATTGCAGGCAGTGGGAGTGAAACTGAGCCCCCTCTCCCGGCCTTGCAGCCTGGGACAGAAGGGCCTCTCCCTCTCTCCCACCCCAGGGAAGTGGAGGAGGCCCACAGGGCTGAGTTCCCCAACCCCACCTCTTTCCTGCTGGGCCACCCTAAGCAGGTCACTGAACCTCTCTGGGCCTCTGTTATTTCAAAGAGTGGAAATAATGAGGTCTTTCTGGAAGGGTGGCTGAGCGCATAAAAGGAGAGGGGGTGCTCAAGATCTTGGTACTGGGTAGGTGCCAAGAGAAAGCCGGATGGTATTTCAGTACCTCATGCGAGAGGCGGAACCCCTGGGGGGCCTGAGAAGACCAGGACTTGGCTTCCATCAATGTGAAGAACAGGGATCTGGGCGCTGCCCAGTCTCTCCTTGGGGTCCTCAGAATCTGGGCTGGAGGAGGACTCAGGCCAGGGTGCCCCAGGCACACACCCTGGGGATAGCTCAGTCCCACCCCTTCCCAGCACCCCCCCTCCCCCCAGAGGATATGAGGCCCAGAGAGGGGCAGTTCCGCGGCCCCTCCTGCCCCTCGCCTAACCCCGGCTGGAGAAAGGGGCCCGGAGCTTCCAGGACCTTCGGAAACCCGGCGCCCTCCCGCAAGCACCCAGGCGGGGCGGCTGGCCGGGTCACAGTGGGGCGCCGCCGGGGACTTTAATTCGATCCAAGTGCGGGACGCTGTCCTCTTTGTGCGGGAGCTTCCGCCCTGCTTCCATCCCTTCTCTCCGCGTGCCGCTCCGGGGCAGGGACACGCGCGCTACCTCCAGACCTGCCCTCCCTCCGCTCGGGGAACAGAGACCCGCACCCCCGGCCCCCAGTCCCGCGGGCCCCCCTGGGAGCGCCGGAGCTGAGGTCCGGGTCGGGGAGCAGGGTTGCGCTCCGGCCAGGGGCTGCCCGCGCTGTCACCTGTGTGTAGCCGGGGGCGCGGACGGCAGGACGGGACGCCCACCCCACCCCGCTCCGCTTACCTGAGCCGCCCGCGCCCCCGGCGGGTCCGGTCGGTCACCCGATCGAGCAGAGCCCGGAGCGGCGCGGCGCCTCCCGCCCCCTCCGTCCTCCCCGCCCCCTCGGCTCCCTCCGCCCCGCCGCCCGGGCCGCCTTACCATAAAAGGTGAAGCTTGGGGGAGGGGGCCCGGGATTGCCGCCGGGCGGAAGCGGCCCCTACC
>NW_011494861.1:11973840-11989139 GCF_000754665.1 Bison bison bison
CCCACTCTCCTCGTCCTTTGTGAACCCAGAGTGGTCCTCCCCCAACCCCCTCCCCGAGGTCACCTGGGGTGGGGCCCCATCAGTTTGGCCTGGGATCTCCCAAGGTCTTAAGGGTCAGGTGGGACCTGGAGTCCCCGGACACTCACTAATCCTGTGGCAGTCATTCCACCTTCTTGAGCCTCAGTTTCTTCGCCTCTAAAATGGGGCTAATGACCTGTCTGGACCCTAAGGCCTTCTGCACGTGGGTCCCAGAGTCCTGGGGGGACAGGGTCCTCCGGGAAGCCTGGTAGACAGGGCCTCGCTGGCAATCAGGTCACCCGGTTTGCCACGCTGGGCCCGGTATCTGACCCCTCCACTGCTTCAGCCTCCTGCTCCCCCGTCCCCCAAACGTGGAATGGGGAGGGAGAAGCCCAGCCTGGGCTCTGGGGCAGGAGATGGAGCCTGGATGGGCCGCCTGAGTCCCTGGAGGCCCAGGGAACATTGCTGGGAAAAGGAATCTGGGTCTGATTCAGAGGCAAACAGATTGTTCTTTTGATTAAAGCCACAGTAGCGGAGGCCAGAGGAGTGCTGGACCCGGCGCCATCTGCAGGGAGGCCAGGCAGGGTCTGGCTCTCCTCTGTGGGCCCAAAGCTGCAGTCATGCTGCTGGCCGGAGGGCTCTGGGGCTGTTCTTGGGGGGTCATGCTTCTGGGGGCTGGGGTGGGGGGCGCTGAACACCCTGTCCTGTGCTTCTCTTCCTCCCCCACCCTGCCTCCCTAAATCCCTCACTCGTGTTTGGTCACCTCTCCCATCCCCCACTGCATCCCTTTTTTCTTTCCATCTTCACAGCCAGTCCTATAATAACAACAGTGGTAACTGTAGCTGCTGTTTATAGGGGCTTCTTATCTGATGCTTGGCCTGCAGACCTTTCCATTTAATTCCCGAGAGAGCCCTATGGGAAAAGGCTGATTATTCCTGCTTCACAGATGAGGAAACTGAGGAACAGAGAGGCTCAAAGCCGACACAAGAGGCAAATGGCGGAGCTGGATTCCAACCCACAGCAGCGGGTGCCCCTGGGTACACACACCACCCTGCAGGTCCCAGCAGCTGGCGAGACTGCCACCCTTCAAAGACAGGTGACTCCCTCTCTTTTCAGCAGAGGGAGACTTACACTCAAGGCCGCCTGAGCCCATGGTCAGGGTTATTCCCCTGCTTGACAAGGTTACCTCCCTTTGCAAGCACCCCTTGGAGCAAGATCTCTATACCCTCCCCATGAGGAAGGAAAAAACCACTGGATGCAAGCCATGGGAAGGACCTTAAGGAAGAAGGTTTGATCCAGAGGTTTTCAGACACTTTTAGCCATAGAACTCCCTTTTAAAGTGCATTGTGACTTAGAAGCTTATTTAAAGCAAATAAAAATGTTGCTGCCCCCCCCCCCCACCTCCATGATACCTGCCCTAAGCACCCACCACACCTCCAGGTGGGACAGTGAGGCACCGAAGGGTTGACGTGGGGCCTAGGGTCTCACTGACTCCAAGCAGGATCTAAGCCTTCCCACACCTGCTCTGAGCTAAGACTGGCTTGGAAGAGGGTAGGTCCAAGGGGAACGTGGAGTCCAGCTGCTGCCACTTACCAGCTGCCCAGCACCTCTTTCCCACCTCTGCTGCTGCTCCCGGGGGGAGAGAAGAGTCCCGGACAAGGGACTCCAGCGCCAGCTCTGGTGTCTGTGTCACTTCGGCAGGTGCCTGGCTTCCTGCAATGGAAACCCAGGAAGTGCACTGGATAAGAACACACTCCCTTTGTCTGCCAGCTCAGAGGCTCTGCTCCCCTCCTCCTGTCCTGCCAGCCTGGAACAGCTTTCTCCTAAGCCACTGAGCAAAAAGATTCAATCTGTTAGGGTTGCGGCAGCTGAGACCCTATAGAAGGACTATATTCATTGGAAGGACTGATGCCGAAGCTCCAATACTTTGGACACCTGATGCAGAGAGCTGACTCATTGGAAAAGACCCTGACATTGGGAAAGACTGAGGGCAAGAGGAGAAGGGGACAACAGAGGAAAAAATGATTGGATGACATTACCGACTCAATGGACATGAGTCTGAGCAAACTCTAGGAGATGGTGAAGGACAGGGAAGCCTGGTGTGCTGCAGTCCATGGAGTCACAAGAGTCAGAAATGACTGAGAGCCTGAACAACAAGCTGAGACCCTGGATGGCAGGGAAGGCAGGTGAGAGGTTAGAGAGTAAGATCTAAGGCAGTGGGGACCTTTGCTGCTGTCCAGTCTGCTGGGGAACCTCCTACCCAAAGAGCAGTTGAGCACCTGCTGTGTGCTCAGCTCGAGTCATGGAGCCCACGAGAATCAAGTCAGATGTCATCAGTCCTGGTATCCACAGGGGCTTCCCTGGTGGCTCAGAGGGTAAAGAATCTGCCTGCAATGTGGGAGACCTGGGTTTGATCCCTGGGTTGGGAAGATTCCCTGGAGGAGGGCATGGCAACTCACTCCACTATTCTTGCCTGGAGAATCCCCACGGAGAGAGGAGCCTGGCGGGCTACAGTCCATGGGGTCGCAAAGAGTCGGACACGACTGAGTAAGCATAGCATAGAATAGTATCCACAGGGGAGAGCAGCGCATAACAATTTTTTTGTTTGTTTGTTTTGGCTGTAGCATGCAGCTTATGGGATCTTAGTTCCCCGACAAGGGATTGAACCCTGGTCACTGCAGTTAAAGCACCTAGTCCTAAGCACTGAAGTACCAGGGAATTCCCAACAAAAATTAATACAATGATTACCAGTGGTGATGTGTGCTATACAGGAATGAGCAAGAGGCTAAGACAGAGTAAGGGGTGTAGGAGGGAGTAGGCCAGGCCTCTCTGGGGGGTGACACTTAAGCTGAGATGAGGAGGAACCAGCCACAAGAGGAACAGGGGAGGACATTCCAGGGAGAGGAAGGCAGTAAGGAAAACACAGGCTTTGAGGTCAGACTTAGGCTTAACTCCAGCTCTCTGGTGCTGGCTGTGATCATGGACAAGTTCCTCCCCTCTCCAAGGCCCTGTTTCCTCATCTGTAACATGGGGCAGCTGGACTGGATACCCTTGGGTGGGGACGTGAATGCTTCCCTTTGCAGAGCTGCCGGGGACAAGGCATTCCAGGGCCTGGCCCAGAGTTGCTGCCCCACCAGTAGGAGCATTGGCTATTCCCACATCACGCTTACCTGGTTTCCAGAACTCTTGGCTCACAGGGTCCTTTTGCTCTGCAGCTAGGTCTGCGAACAGTGACAAGCCTGGGGAGAGTGACATGGAGCTGTCCTCCCTGCTCGAATTCTCCTCTGAGGCTGGCTGAGCTGCAGCCCCCAGGGAGCCAGAGACCCCAGGGGAGGAAAGCATCCTTCCGTCCAGTTGCTTTTCCCCTTGACAGGCTTGACCTGGGCCAGGTCAGAGCCAAGCTGTCAGCGCCCAGCCTAGGGATCCCCACATGTGAAACTGCATGAAATTATGCATCTGGGTTGGGGTTGGAGGGGTGGTCTATTCCTTGGCAAACAGCCTCAGAAAACCCGTGGACCTCCCAGTCCTGGTTTCTTGTCCTTGTCCCTCTCTCATCCTCCACTCTGTCTGTATGAAGTCATGTTGCTGCTGCTAAGTCGCTTCAGTCGTGTCCTATTCTGTGCGACCCCAGAGATGGCAGCCCACCCATCCCTGGGGTTCTCCAGGCAAGAACACTGGAGTGGGTTGCCATTTCCTTCTCCAATGCATGAAAGTAAAAAGTGAAAGTGAAGTCGCTCAGTTGTGTCCGACTCCTAGCGACCCCATGGACTGCAGCCTACCAGGCTCCTCCGTCCATGTGATTTTCCAGGCAGGAGTACTGGAGTGGGGTGCCATTGCCTTCTCCGTGAAGTCAGGGCAGTTCAACACTTATTCCTGGATACCTACTGTGTGTAGGGTCCTGTGCTAGGGGCTGGCAGGGGTGCAGCAGTACAAACAAGTGGGGCCTCCTGCTCACTGTAGCAGGGGCAGGCTGCAGCAGGGGCAAGCACAGATACGGGTAACGTCAGTTTGTGTGAGTGATTCCAGCTCGGTTCCTTGCCAGCCTGTTACTTTGGGCAAGTCACTCCTCTTTGAGCCTCAGTTTTCTCTTGTAAGCCTGGGATGGCAGGACCTTCTCGTGGCTTCACTGTGAGGATTTGTTGGGATGAATGTGGATAAATTTGCCTGATGCTTAGTAGGTGTTTAGGTGAGTTCCTTTCCTCTTCCCATCATATAGAGGACAGAGGTTCGGATATCATAGTAAGATGGACAAAATGCTGAAGTTAAGGAAGACTTGGTTCCACTCAAGAATCTAACAGACATCATGGATCCTGTCAGCTAGCATCCCTTTCCTAGATTCTGGTAACAGCACCCAATTTCTGTTTGGAAAACCTCACCCCTACTTTCAATTCCTGGCTGGAAGTATGTAGAAAGAGGACTTAGTTTTCCCATGCTGGCAGGATGCCAGCTTGGCATGATTTCTGGCAACACTTGGACCAAGGACAGCAGAGCAAAGATGATATAGAGAATAACTGATTTCATCACTTAAGCTGCTAGATCCAGCCATGCCTGAAAGTCCTCCCACTGGATCTCTGGAAACAGTGCATCTTCTTTTTTCTTGATTTTTCTTCAGCCAGTTAAAAACTATTTCTGTTGCTTATAACAGAGTCATGAGGCATACTGGTGAGACTTCATGAGTCTTGATCACTCCCTTCTTCCCGGAAAACTGTACTAGTCTCAGCACTTTTGAGAAGCCTGTTCTGATTCCTCCAGGTGTCAGGAGTCATGTCAATCCTACGGCTTCACCTCAAGGCTTCTGAGTGGAACCAATATGCTTTACCCACCAGACCGGGAACAGGGCTGTGACTTCCTACTCTTCTCCAGCAGCCAGCACAGTGCTTGTCATTTTGTAGGGTCTCAGTAATTTGAATTTAATGCATGAGTAGGAGGAGGGGATCTTAAAGTAGCTGCATATGCAAAGTTAGTGAGCCATTAAGAATTTGGGCTTTGGAGTCAGACCCACTTGAATTTGGATCTTGGCTCCCCCACTTATTAGCTGCGTAATCTTGAGCAAGTCAATTAAAAAGATTATGTATTTAATTTTGGCTGCATCAGGTCTTGGTTGTGGCAGGCAGGCTTCTCTCTAGTTGTGGCACAGGCCCAGCAGTTGCTGGGGACTCAGTTGCCCCACGGCATGTGGGATCTTAGCTCCCAGACCAGGGGTCAAACCTGCGTCCCCTGCACTGGAAGGTGGGTGGATTCTTAACCGCTGGACCACCAGGGAAGCCCCCTTGAGCAAGTCATTTAACTTCTCTGAACTTTGAGTTTTTTCCAGGAAGATACAGAAAATAACAATCAACTCCTCACAAGGTTGTCCTGAAGGCTGGGGGAAAATAATGCATGAAAAATGGGCAGCACAGGGTTATAAATCCTTATGCGTGCGTGCTAGGTCGCTTTATTTGTGTCTGACTCTGCAATCCTATGGACTGCAGCCCGCCAGGCTCCTCTGTCCATGGGATTCTCCAGGCAAGAATACTGGAGTGGGTTGCCCTGCCCTCCTCCAGGGGATCTTTCCGACCCAGGGATTGAACCCGTGTCTCTCACATCTACTTGCACTGGCAGGAGGGTTCTTTACCACTAGTGCCAGCTAAATCCGCATGCAGCTGTTTGCAAATAAAATGAAAATATGCATCATCTTTCTCCACCTGGGGAGCAGTCTGCTGGACGGGTTGGGGGAGGTAGGAGAGCTGTTCATTTCCTTCCTCCCTGAGATCTGTTCCTGCCTTTGCCACCTGAGCCAGTGTCTCCTTCCTGGTCCTCTTACTCAACTGTGCTCATTGTCTCTTCACATCAAGAGGGCTTTGCCAAGACTGATGTGGGGGTTGGGGGCACAGCACCGGAGGTCAGGCTCTGGTCTGAGTGCCCTACCTCCTTCATCCCGTTCGGTCCTCTAAACAAATGGAGAAGTTGAGGCACAGAGAGTAACTTGTTCAAGGTCATCTCCATTAGGAAGCTTCATTCAAGCCCACATAGTCCAGCTCCAAGCCCTTTTAACTGAACAGGCCAATTGTGCAATGTTAGTCACTCAGTCGTGTCTGACTCTATGTGACCCCATGGACAGCAGCCCGCCAGGCTCCTCTGTCCATGAATTCTCCAGGCAAGAATACCGGAGTGGGTTGCCATTTCCTTCTCCAAAGTGTGTAGGACATGTTCAAAGACCACACAGGGAGTAAAACCACACTGAACCACAGTTAGAGCTACATGGAGTTCCGACTCTCAGACCCCAAGCCCATGTTCACACAGGCCAGGCAGGCCCAGCCTCCAGACCTGACTGTGACAACAATGTCTGGCTCTTAATCCCCTTCTGGTCCAGGGGCCTGAGCTGGCCCTGGCTGGACCCACTGGTTCCCACAGCCAGGCCTCCGCTAAGCAACTCAGCATCGGCTTCAGAGATAGTGGGAAGTGTAGGGTGGGCCATGGTTGGGCTTGAGTCTTAGTGGGCTGGAAAGGCCCCTCCTTGACCAGGCTTTGAAAGTCAGAGTCCCTTCTGTCAACAGGGGAGGAAGTCCTGGTTTCACTCACTTGGGAGTGTTCCCTAAATCTCCCCAATCCCTCAGCTGCTTGCCAGCGCCAGGCCCCTGTTCCCCCACTGATCCCAGGCCCTTCCTTGAGCTCCCACCCCTGGCAGCATCTGTCCAGTGCTCCACCGCTCTCTCTGGCCGTGGGGACCCCAATCCTGAGACCCCTCCTAACCGAAGTGTAACATGGTCTAGGCCCTGCTACAGCCCCCAGTTGACCTCCTTACTCTTCTCTTCCCTGGAGGCAGGCGTGTGTTGTTGTTCTTGCTTAGCTCCTAAGTTGTGTCCGTCTCTTTATGACCCCATGAACTGTAGCCCGCCAGCCCCTCTGTCCCTGGGATTTCCCAGGCAAAAATACTGGAGTGGGTCACCATTTCCTTCTCCAGGGGATCTTCCCGACCCAGGGATTGAACCCACATCTCCTGCAATGGCAGGCAGCTTCTTTACCACTGAGCCACAGGGAAGCCCAGAGGTGGGCTTACTGTGAAGTTAATGAAACTTCTGCTCAGTTCCCTAACTCGCGTGGCCCCTATGAGGGCTGACAGTCTCTGGGAGTTATGAAGTGGTCCAGCAGGGAAGGGCAGCCAGGTTACACCCAGGAAACATCTTCCTTTTAAGTGTTCCTGCCAAAGTGCCCAGAGAGATGTCAGGAGAACTGACCCAAGTCTCTACAGTTCTAGTAATTTATCTTGCTTTTCTTTCTCAACCTCAATTTTCACTTACATACAAATTTTGTACTCTTCTTCCTAAAAGGGACCCTTAAAATTGAATTAGCCCTGCTCTTATTTATTTTATTCTATTTGGCTGTGTTGAGTCTTAGCTGTGGCACCCAGGCTCAGTTGCATATGAGATCTTAGTTCCCTGACCAGGGATTGAACCCTTGTCCCTGAGTTGGAAGGTGGATTCTTAACCACTGGACCACCAGGAAAGTCCTAGATTTGCCCCGCTCTTACTCCTTACAATCCATTCTCCAAGCAGGCTAGGCCATCTCACTAAAGCAGCGTGTGGTCATCACAGGCCCGCACCCTTTCTGTGGCTCCCCATGCTCTTGGGGAAATGACAACCCCCTCCCGTGTCCTGGTGATCTGACCCCAGCCTGCCTCCGTGACAGGGTCTCCCGCCACTGTGCCCTTTGTCCCCTCTGCTCCAGCTACACTGACCCCTCCTCCATCCCGCAAGCCACTCAGAAGTCTTAAGACCTACCTGGGCTACACCACCACCCCTGTGGCTTCGAAACTCCCCCTCAACCTTCAGGATTTGGTTTCTGTGGCTCTTTCTCAGCAGGGCCTCCCCAAACCTCAGACCGTGTCTTAACACTGGACCTTCTGCTGATGGTGACCCCACCTGCACGAGGTAACCTTGCCCTGTCCCTAGAGGCCCCTAAGTCATTCACCCACTGTTCAGGCCAAAAATCTAGGAATTCCAGGACTCCTCGCTTCCTCTCAAGCTCACATCTAATTGACCAGAATATCTTATCAGCTTTTCAAAATATGTTCAGAATCCAACCAGTCTGGCCCCCTCCATGGGCACCACCTTGGCCCAAGCCCCCAGCCTCTCACCTGGGTTATTCCAAATGCTTCAAAAACTGGTTGACCATTTCTATACGGTCTACTCTAAAAAGAGCATGGAGAGGAATCCTTTAAAAATGTAAGTCAGATAATGTCACCTCCGTGTGCAAATCCTCCACTGTCTGCTTGCCACAGGAGAATAAAGTCCCAATGCTGGCCTTGGCCCTGAGCGATCTGGTGCCTGCCCACCTCCGTGACCTCCTTCCTGCCACTGCATCCTGTGATGTTCTAGCTACGCTAAATTTACTGCTGTTCCTAAATTCTCCCAGCTGGTTCCGACCTCAGGGACTTTCCCTGCGTTGTTCTCTCAGTCTGGGGTGTTCCTCCCTCAGCTTTCTTCCTGGCCAGTTCTCCTCAGAGAAGGTCTTCTCAAAGAAGCCTTCTGTGGAAGGCAGCTTCTAAAATGGCCCCTGAAGACCCCTATCCTCTGCCGTGTCCTCGAGTGACCCCTTCTTCTCAAGAGTGGGCTAAACACAGCCACTTGCTTCTTTTTTTTTTTTTCAGCCACTTGCTTCTAACCAACAGAACACAGCGAAAACACTGGGATGCTGGTTTTAACACTGGTTTACGAAGACAGTGACTTCTGTCCTGCTCCGTCTTCTGTCTCCCTCGCTTGCTTGCTCTAAGGGAAGCTGGCTGCCATGCTTAGGCTGCCCTGCGGAGAGGCCCATATGGAGGAGGGAGGCTCTGGCCAACCATCAGAGAGGAACTGAGCCTCTCAGCCGATAGCCCATGAGAAACTGAATCCTGTCAACAACCAAGTAAGTGAGCCTGGAAGTAGACGCTGCCCCAGTAGACACCACAGCCTTGGCCAACGCCTGGACTGTGGCCGGTGAGAGACTCTGAGCCAGAAGATTCAGCCAAGCTGTACCTGGATTCTCAACCCACAGAAAAAGTGAGACAGTAAGTGTTTGTTGTTTTGTTTAAAAATTTTTTAAAAACTATTTATTTATTTGGCTGCCCCGGGTCTTAGTTGTGGCATAGGGGATCTTCTTTCTTCGTTGTAGCATGTGGGACTAGTTCCCTGACCAGGGATAGAACCCAGGCCCCCTTGCATTGGAAGCACAGTCTTAGCTACTGGACCACCAGGGAAGTTCCCTGTTTTAAATATTTTTATCTATTTATTTGGCTTCACTGGGTGTTAGTTACGGCGTGCAGGGTCTTTAGTTGTGGCATGCAAACTCTTGTTGTGGCGTGCGAGATCTAGTTCCCTTACCAAGGTTTGAACCCTGGTTCCCTGCATTGGAAGCATGGAGTCTTAGCCACAGCCCACAAGAGAAGTCCCAGTGTTTGTTCTTTTAAGCTGCTAAATTTGGGGGTCATTTGTTATGTGGCTTTTGATACCAAATATATCTTCCCTAGCCCTCTGTTACTCTATCCCCTTACTAGCTTTTTTTTTTTGCAGCAATTGCTACTTGTGCATCTTGCTCTCGGCCCAGAGCCTTGCCCCATGCCGATGTTCAGTAATGGGGGAAGGAATGAAGGGGCAGCCAGAGGGACAATGCCATAGCTCAGAAAAGCCACAGGTTGGGGGTTGGGTGTTGCTTAGGAGCAAGGAGTCAGGCCTACCCCAATCTCAGGTGGTCCAGAGGCTACTGTCCCCTCTTAGCAGGATCTGGGGCTCTGTTCTCCCACCTCTTCAGGAGGATGCTGGTCAGAGCCCACAATCTGGTATCTCATGGTCTGTGGCCTAACAAATTTATCTTCCTGTTCCTGTTCCAGATCATACCTTCTGGATTTCTTCTGCCCTCCAGACTTGAGGCCTATTTCTCTTTATTTGGTATGTCTCAGTAGAATGATCTGATTTTTATACCCTTGTCAGATTTTTACAAAAATAATTTAATAGATAAGAAAAGAATCCTTTTTCAGCTCACGTGGCTCACTTTTTGTTTGAAAAACAGTCCCTGTGCCCATAAAAAGGAAAGGGTCGCCAAGCCCAGTCTCCTCCCAGCTCTGTTCCCACCAGGTCACAGGCAGAGTTGGGGACTGGGAGGCTGGGGAACCTTCCAGGAAAAACATCAGGCCCGAGTTGGAACCCAGTTGTCCAATCTGGGGCTGGCAAGGGGCTGGCCCTGTGCCCACCTAGACTGGCCCATTTCCTCCTAGACTGAGGCAAGTTTCCTGCCCAGAGGGAACAAGCACACTCCCAGGCAGAGGGAGGTTGGGTCCTGTACTGGGGGAAGGGCATCCACAGGCACTTCCCCCACCTCAGCTACCCTGAGTCTGCAATGTGCCTCCTGGGAGTAGGATGGAGAGCAGGGGATCAGAAGCTGGACTTGAGCTTCTGAGTTCAAGGAATGAGCTGGAACCACCGTCCAGCCTTGGGGCCAGTCGGTCCCTGGATCTCAGGTGCACCCAGGACAGGGAGTAGAATCCTAGGCCGGACTCTGTCTGCTCCAAAGCACCAGGCTTTGGCTGAGAAGTTCCATCAGAACCTGGAATCCTCCAAGAACCTTCTCCAGGTCCTGCCTCCTCCCAGGTGCCTCCCCTGCCTCTCCCAGACAACTGGACCCTCACAACCTGTTTGGAAGTCCCTTGGCTGGGAGTCTCCTTTGCCCTATGGGGTCTCTTCTGGAAAAGGACCCCTGAGTTGGGGCCCTCAATCCCCATGGATGCAAACTGCTCTGTGGGCTGGTGCCTGGACCAGGAGATCATAGGTATAGTACAGCCTTAGGTTAACTTGGACAAAAGGTGGTGGGAGCCACATTCCGGAATTTACCAGGAATGGACCTGCCATATTTACTATGCCCACCTCTGTTAACTTCCCTGGCTCCAATTCTTCTATAAGAAGTGAGGAGCAGGGAGCTTGTGTGGCACTTGAACTCTGAATGTCAGGCTACCTGAATTCAAATCCTGGCTTTGCCATTAACTAGCTGTGGTCCCTTGAGTAATTTCCTTAACCTCTCTGAACCCTAGCCCTAACCCTAACCCTATAAAAAGCAATAACAGTACCTGTCTGTTGGGTCTGCGTTAAAATGAAATGAGAAAATAAAGATGCTTAGCACAGTGCCCAACAGATGATAGTTGTTCTGCCAGGTTCAGAGAGGCGCAGTGGCCTACCCAAGGCCACACAGCAGGTAAGCAGAGTTGTTGGTACCTAACCTTTCTTCCATATACTCTTGCCTTTGTGAGCTGGCCCTGCAGGGGATACAAGGCTGACACGGCTGAGATGGGAAGGATCCCCATGTAAGGGTCAGAGGTGGGGGACCCAAGGGCACCAACAGAGGCCCAGCATCATACCCCCTCCACTGGTCTCAACCTGGGATGGGACAGGACACAGGTATCCTCCACCCAAGACAGCCAGGGGGTCCTAGACCACGTGCCCATCCATGCCACTGCATCCCTGTCACCTCTTCAGCCACCTCCACGTCAAATTCCTGAATCCCAGGGACCCAGCTAGGCACACATCCCAGGAGCCTGCCCCAGTCAGAAGACCTCTGTCGCCTTAGACAAGCCGCTTCACCTCTCAGTGTGTTCACGATTCTAAGAAAAATGTGAGAAAGTCACCTTTATTGTTTGTGGACAGGGCAGGGAGGTGGGGAACGGGGGAAGCCATCATGGGGACACAAGTCCCCCCAGTGCTCCTGGGAAGGCAGGTCTAGGGGGCCTGTATCTGTTCCCCCGCCCTGAGAAAAAGGAAAAGGTTAACCCAGCGGCCTCCAGGTTATCCCACCCTCTGAGGGACCCAGCCCCCAAACCTCCTGGCCCTCCTGCGGATCCCCAGTGCTCCAGGTTGGGGGCAGCCTTGCCACTCTGCCTCCAGGCAGTATGCGGGGGTCAAGGCCTCCAGGTGAGCCTGAGCGGACCTGAGAGACTCCCAAGTCCTTGCCGAGGTCACTCAAAAGGTGGCCATCCCCTCCTCGGGCTGGGCAGGGGCTGAGGGCTGGGGCTGGCTTGGAGCTGACACCGAAGGCCTCTGGGGTGGAAAATCCTGAGGGGAGACAGGGAAGAAAGGATGGAGGTGCCACTCAATCTCCCCATCCCATGGGGGCACTCAGGCCTCCAATTTTCTCTCATTTGGGGCTCTGGGGCACAGGATGGGGTGGGCTATGGATGGGGTGGGGGTGCCCCTCAATCACCCCATTCCTAGTGACCTGGGCTTCTGAGGGGTCAAAAGGTAACCCTGACTTGGTGAGGTTCCTGGGGCTGTCTGGAGCAGGGCTTCAGTGTCCGGGGGACCTTCAGGGCGGGGGTGCCCACCTGTATCTGGCAAAGATCAAGCAGGGTGCGGACGCCCACCAGGCACCAGAGCTCGCCCAGCAGGGAGATGAGGATGCCCAGGAGGTCCAGCCAGCGGCCCACGGTCAGCAGCAGCACGAAGAGACCGCACATGCGCACCAGCACCGTCTGGACGTGGCTCTTCAGGCCGGGGCGCTGCCGCTGCTCCTCTACAAACACAGGGTCCCTGTCACTGGCCGCCTGCCTGATCCCCGCGGCCCCACCCTGAGGTCCGGCTAAGTTGGGGCCTGGACCTCCCAGCTCCCCCACCGCTTTCCTCCCCAAGGAAGGCGTGAGCCTTTCCCTCCGCAGGCAGCCCCCCTCCCTTCCTCTGCACCCCATCTCCACTCTGCAACTACAGGGCACCAGGCATTTCTTCCTCCTGGGCCTCACTGCCCACCCAGGGTTTCGCCCTGGAGTCATCCTGACTCCTCTCTTTCCTGCATTCCCACGTCCGATCCATCAGTGAGCCCTGCAGGCTCTTTCTGCTTTCATCTCTCAAATCAGCTTTCTCACTGGGCTCCCGGCTTCTAGTCTGGACCCCACAACTCAGCGTGTACTCAGCAGCCAGTAGCCTTCGAAACACACTAACAAGATGGAATCATTCCTCTGCTTATAATCCTCCCAGGACGTCCCCCTGCATCTGGAATAAACTCCAGACTCCTTACCTTACAAGGAGGTCCTGCCCCATCTGATCGGAGTCCACTCTCCAACCTCATCTCAGGCTCGCTACCTCCAACCATCCCAGTTTTCTTGTGGTCCATCAGGCGTGCTAGGCTCATTCCCACATCAGGGCCTCTGCATCTCTGCCCTGTTTGCCTGACTGCCCTTCCTTGTCCTGTCTCTTCAGCCCCATCCCTACCCTGCAGCCAGGTGGCTCCTCCTCAGGCCCGGATCTGAACAGGTCACTTGCCCCTGCTTAAAACCCTGCAGTGGCGTCTGAACAGACTGCCTCACCTGGCTGATGACAGCTCTCCCTTGGGCCCTGTGAACCCGGCCAGTCTCGTCCCCTCCCTGCTGTTTTCAGGCCTTGAATCACCTCTGGGCTTTGGTATACATGATTCCCTCTGTCGTGATCTCTCCCAGGGGCTCCTGCTTATCCTTTGAGGCCCAATTCAAGTACTGTCTCACTGGGATCCCCCTGCACCCTGTACCCTTCTCTGTCCACTGCATGGCTGTTGTTACTAGACTGGGTGCTCTGGGATGGCAGGGGCCAGATCTGAGTGTTGTCGTCCTCCCCAGGGCCTAGCACAGCACCGGGCCCGGGTCAGACGGGAGGGTGTGAGTGTCGAGTGAATCAGCTGCTGCCCGTGGCCCGTACCCTGCATGTAGATGACCAGCAGGGTGTAACAGATGGTGAGAGGCGTCCAGAAGCGCACGGCCTCCGAGGTGGTCAGGAAGTCCCGGTTGATGAGGGCCACGGCGGCCAGGTTGCCCACTATAAAGGTCACGGCCAGGGTGCGGCCCAGCAG
The DNA here is from genome assembly GCF_000754665.1 of Bison bison bison. Lineage (NCBI taxonomy): Eukaryota > Metazoa > Chordata > Mammalia > Artiodactyla > Bovidae > Bison > Bison bison. The sequence goes on from NW_011494861.1 coordinate 11,987,674, forward strand.
CCAGGGGAGGTGGTGCGCGCCCGCCAGCAGGCTCAGGCAGATCCCACAGTAGCGCTGGCTGCCGTGCAGCTCGTAGCGCTGGCAGATGTGGTGGCGGAGGCGCCGGGCGCCCGTGCTGAGCAGCGCTGCCAGCCCCAGGCCCAGCATCAGGTTCAGCGTGCCGTGCGGAGCGCCCTCCTGCAGGAAGCTCAGGCCGCAGGTCAGCCCGCAGCCCAGCGAGTACTGGCACAGCAGGTACAGCTGCAGCTTCTCGGTGTCCCGGGAGCCCTGGGAGGGTAGGGGGGACAATGATGGGGGCTTAGGCCGCTCGTCATCCTGGGGGGACCCAGAGGGTGTCACAGTACAGATGCTCCACTCTGTAGGAGGCTGGAGCCTGAAGGAACCTCAGGGATTGTTCCCAAAGAGGAAATATTGCCTTCAGGTCAAGCCTACTGGGATCGTCTCTTTTGTCTTTTTAAATTTATTTCTTGGCCAGGTCATGAAGGCATGTGTGATTTTTACTTCCCTGACCAAGGACTGAATTCACCACAGCCCCTACATTAAAAACACAGAGTCTTAGCCACTGGACTGCCAGGGAAGTTTCAATACCGTACGTATCATTTCTTTCAGCTTAATTTCAGTCATGGTTATTACTTGGGACTGGTCTGCTGGCCGAAGAGTGGCAGCTCGGAGCCTTGAAGAACTGGGTTCAAAGCCTGACTCTACTTCTTGCTGGTTGTTGACCATGGATAAGCCACTCTGCCTCTCTGAGCCTTAGTTTCTCACGTGTGAAACTGGGATCCGAGCGAACTTTTACCCACTGTGGTTATAAGGATGAGATGATGCACTCAGAGCATCTAGGCCAGTGCCTGGCTGGTGGGAAGCTTCAGACAGCCTCAAGCTGCTGTGTTATCTTCTTGGCCTGGGGCTGTGTCCACTCTGAGTGGAGACTGGGCTTTGGCAATCACAGTTTTGCCCAGTTTTTTCATTCCGGGGTGAAAACTAGGGCCCAAGGCCAGGCCGTCCTCACCCACCACCTCCCTGTGGTCTCACCTTGTCCAGGGAAAGCAGCATGGAGACAGCCCGGAGGGAGAACTCGAGCACTACGAGGGCAGCCACCCGGACCCCCACAACGGTCAGAATCAGGGCCAGCCCTGCCAGATGCACAGTCTCCAGCGACGCCCACCGGGCCTGCAGCCTCTGCTTTTCAAGACGAAGCTCCGGGTGGCTGTGGAGACAGACAGGGGCGCGGGCAGAGGAGACAGACAGAGGGTGCAGAACCACCAGCCTGGTCCCTGGAGGGGGTCCCGGTGCTCCCAGCCACTCCCTGGGGTGAGGGAGGGGCGGCCTCTTCCTCCCGGCCAGAGGCCAGAGGCCTCTTCTCAGTGTGGGTTGCAGGGCGCAGGGAGCAGGCCGGGGAGGTGAGCACTCACTTGGCACAGCTCACGAAGAAGTAGACCTTCAGGAGGTTATTCAGGATGGAGACT
>NW_011494861.1:11989284-11994038 GCF_000754665.1 Bison bison bison
AGGCAAGGCGGCGGGGTACTCCACGTGGGTGGGATAGCCGGGCGCTGAGCAGGTGTCCCGCAGGGGGCGGGGCTGAGGGGCAAGGGGGAGGCGCTCACCTTGCAGGAGGGCGTCGAGGAGGCCGGAGCCCCAGTCGAGGGAGGGGAGGCTGGGGAGCCAGGAGGTGGGGGACAGTAGGGAGAACATGGCCGCGGGGATCAAGCCCAGCCTCCGGCCAGGTCTGAACCGGAGAGACCGCAACGTCACTACCACCGGGCAAAGGTGATGGAGGCGAGGGGAGGAGCTGGGAGGGGTCAAAAGCCCAGGGGAGGGGAAGGGATGAGAGCTAGGGCCTTAAACTTTCGGGGCTGTGAGTTAAGACCGCTGCCCAGGCGCGTGCCATTTGGGCAGCATGGGGTGGAGGGCATCTCTGGTGGGCTGTCTCGGTCCTGCTCACTTTTCTCACCCTCCTCTGAGCCTTGCCCCACAGCGCCTTCCTGAAGCCCCAGGCCTCATCTGTCCTTCTCAGCCTCTGTTATGGGTTCTCCCTCTCCGCCTGAAGTGTGGGGTTCCCCGCTCCGCCCAAGGTCTGGAAGGGGGCTTCCATCCCCCACAGCCTAAGGCTTCTCTTTCTCAGCCCAAGGCCTGGAAGGGGTGTCTCTCCTCCCACTGCCGGGGGCGGGGTAGGGTCGGAGTGTGGGGTGGGGGAGGTAGGGTGGGGGTGGGGTGGGGCAGCGTCAGGACCCAGCTGCGGGCCCTCGTCCCCCTGCACCGCAGAGCCGCCCGCCGTGACGATCCTCCTCGCGTCCACTAGGCGGCAGGCAGGCCTCGCTTGGCCTGAGGGGTGGGGCCGCCCCAGTTTTTTTGGATTCTCCTTTCCCAGACAGAAGAGCTAGCCACGGGTTGGGGTTCGGGAATCCAGAGAATGAGGCTGCCAGCAGTGCGGAGTCGTTGAAGTAGACAAAATAGAAAAACTTTATTGGTTTGGAGTGTGCAGTAGGGCTGCGCCTGGGGAGCAGCTCTTTGCAGACATGGGGTGTGCGGGGAAAGCAGTTCAGGCCACTTGACCTCAGCCAGTCCTGCCTCTTCAGGCACTCAGCGCCCACTTCTGTAGCACAAAGGTCAGTGCCTTAGGGACACGCCCATGGGGGGAGTGTGGCTGCTGCTTGGACAAAGGAAAGGGTCTGGGATGAGGATACCCAGCTCTACTACCCTGGGGAAGTCGCTTCCTTTCCTGGGACCTCAGTCTGCTCATCTGAATAATGGGCACATCAAGAGCGACCTTTCAGAATTGTCATGAGAATCTGTGCAAATGCCCACAGTTCTGGGCGTCTAGGAGACCCTCAGTAAAAGCCCTTAGTTGAGGGGCTGTGTTGTGTCCCCTCCCCCACCCCAGATTCATGTAGGGAAGTTCTAACCTCAGAAAGTGACTGTATTTGGAGATGGGGTCTTTAAGGAAGTAATTAAGTTAACGTGAGGTCATTAGTGTGAGGCCTAATCCAATATAACTGGTGTTCTTTTAAGAGGGGATTAGGACCCAGACACAAAGAGGGAAGACGGTGTGGGGACCCTGGGAGAAGACAGGTGTCTACATGCCAAGAAGGGAGGCCTCAGAGGAAACCAAACCTGCTGACCCCTGGACATGTAGTCTCCAGAACTGTGAGAAAAGAACATTTTGTTCTTTAAGCTGCCTAGTCTGAGGAGCTCTGTAATGGTGGCCTTGGCAGACTAACACAGATGATGGCCCCAATGCCTCACGGTGCTCCCCAGGACCTCCCCACATGTGCAGTGATCCCTCAGGGGCACTCCAGCCCCCATGGTCCTGGCTCTCACCAAGGGCACACAGGTTGGGGGTGGGCAGAGGTGAGTTCCAGTTCCAGCTCTGACCCTTCAAAGCTACGTGGCTTTTCGTCAAAGCACTTCACCTTTCTGAGCCTCCACTTCCTCATCGGTAACAGAATTTTACTACCTCCCAGGACTTCCCTGGTGGCTTAGACGGTAAAGCGTCTGTCTATAATGTGGAAGACCCGGGTTCGAGCCCTGGGTTGGGAAAATCCCCTGGAGAAGGAAATGGCAATCCACTCCAGTACTAGTGCCTGGAAAATCCCATGGACAGAGGAGCCTGATAGGCTACAGTCTATGGGGTCGCAAAGAGTCGGACACGACTGAGGGACTTCACTTTCACTTTCACTGTGTAAGCAAGTTGATATTGTATGTGACCCAGCTCACAGCGCTGTTCACACCTTGGAGTGGTTATTGTGACGAGTAAGGCTCTGGGATAAGGTAACCTGGGACAGAGAAGGATGAACACTTTCTGGAGAATGGAGTAGGTGGTGATTCCAGGTGGGTCCGCTGGCCCTAGGTGGGCCCAGGGGCTGGGTTGACCACAGCTGTCTGACCACTCTCTCCCTGGTCCTGGGGCAAGGCCTGGGCCTGGGCTGGCTATGGAACAGCCATTCCCAGCTGCAGCAGGCCATCGCGACCTGCCAAGTGGCTGGCTGTGCTGGGGTGAAGGACACCGCCTAGCTGCCCTGGTGCTGGCCCCGCCCGGCCAGTTTCCGGAGTTCATCCCAGAAGAGCATGCTTAGGATGGTGTGGGGGCCCAGGCGCAGGTAGACGGGGCCCAGACCCTTGTAGAGCGCCAGGGGGCCCTCCTGCCGCCAGATCTTCACCAGGCAGTCGGTGAGGCCGCCATATAGCTTGCCCTGGGGACAGACACAGGGCAGACATCACTGCAGGCATTGTGGGGCCCTGGCTGGCACAATGGCATGTGTCTGTGTGAGGCCTTTGTGGTACTTCAGGAAAAGGCACTGCCCCCAAGCTCCGCGAATCACATAAAGGTGTCCCTTTGGGGTGTGAAAGTTCAAAAGGGCCTGCTTCCTCCAGGCAGCCCCTGCCCCAGGACAGGTGCTCAGTGTGGCTCTTGGCATGCAGGTGGATTTCATCCCTAATGCAGCCTGTGGAGGGCACCTTTGTGCTGGACACATCCTGTACCAGTGTATATGAGGACTTGTGTGTGTCAGTGAGACTGTGGGGTCAGGCCTGGATTCCAGTTCAGGTTCCTCCACTTACGAGCTGTGTGACCTTAGGCAAGTCACTTGATGTCTCTGAGCCCCAGTTTCCTCATCAGGAAAATGAAGGTGGTTGTGAGGAGAGAATTAAAATGTGGACGTGAAAATGCTTAGCACATGCTTGGGACATGGGTGTTCAGCAAACAAGCCGAATTAATGTGTGTGCGTGTAGGTCACATGTCCACATGTCCCTGGCCCTGGGTGTGTGTGTTGGGGGGTGCTCGCCAGCACCCAGCCCTCCCCACTCTGTCCCCTGCTTACCCTGCCTGCCCCGTCCACTGGCTGATTATACAGCCGCGTGCTGACCACGTCGAAGGGGGTCATGACAGCAACCACAGCTATGCTGCTGATCATGCCCCCGGCCAGGGCCACCAGCCAGCTGTCCTCCGGGAGCCACTGTGGGGACATACAGGTTGCTGACCCCTGTAGCTGCCCTCCACCCACCCACGTGGTATCACCCCACCATCTCAGCACCTGGGGGCTAGAAGACCTGGGGGGCAGAGGAGGCCCCTCCAGCCACTCCCCTCCCCACCCCACCCGCCCTGAGCTTCAGGGTTCACTGCCGACTCCCCACTCTTGCTGGACCCAAAAGCCAGGGTCATGGCCTGAGGGCAGAGCCAGGGCCCTCAGCTTTATTAAGGTGCCCCGTCTGTCACCATGACCTCGGCTTCCCTATGCAGGGTCCAGGTAGAGACGGGCGGGTGTGATGCAGACCTGGACAGACAGACAGAAGGAAGGCAGGAGCCCTTCCTACTCCTGTGTGTGGAGGCGGACACAGGTGTCCCCAGAGCCTCACCTGTCGCTCCTGCACCCAGGCCTTGGCAGAGGCAAAGGTGGCCAGCTGAGCGGCCGAGCCGACCATGACCCGGGGCACGGCCCCACCCACGCCCCGCCACAGCCCTGCCAGGCCCTGCTGCCGCCAGATGGTCTCCAAGGCGCCCAAGAGGCTCTGTGGGGAGAGGGCATGGGGTCACTGGGCAGCCCCTGCCTGTCCAGGAGCCCGCCCAGCCCACTCAGCCCACCCAGCTCAGGGAGCTCTGAGGAGAGACAGTCCCTACCTCGTGATGGTGTTGGTGCCCCACGGCCATTGCGGCCACCGTCTGAGCCTGCAGCTGCGTTTTGACCTGTGAGGGCAGAGGTGACACAGGGCCTGGGGATGGTAACTTGGGAGAGCCTGGAGGAGCTGTGTGTGTCGAGGGCATGCCTCGCTGGGCCCTGACACCCAGACCTCCCTGAGCCCGCACCTGCCACCTCCCGATGTGTGGAATAGGGCTGAGGGTGAGGCTCTGGAGGCAGCCTGCGTCTCCATCAGGTGTGACCTGGGACAAGCTCCTTCACCTTCTCGCGACCTTTCTGCTCACCCTTAGAAAGCTGTTCTGAGAACCAAGAGCAATGACAGCATCCAGGCTCAGACAGGGGGCCCTCACCAGAGGGAGGCTTCATTCTTGCATAGGAAGACAAGGGACCTCTGTCACTCTCCGCCCCCTCCCCTGGCTCAGGACTGGTGGGGTGGGGCCCCCAGGGGAGTGAGGATCAGGGCCAAGCCCTGGTGCTCTGGACCAAAGGGCAGATTCCAGGCAGCCTGGGTGGGGATGTTCTGGGGAGCTGCCCCACCCAGCCTGCCCCACCCCACCTGTTCCTTAGAGGCCAGCCCAGGAGGCTGCCACCCCCATGCAAGCTGGGTCACAGGGTAGGGGGCGGATG
>NW_011494861.1:11994138-11998286 GCF_000754665.1 Bison bison bison
CACTCACCAGGTAAGCAGGGCTCCCCACAAAGGCTCCCAATGCCCCCGCCACAGCTCCCGCGACCACGGTGCCTCCCGGCTGCTGGCTGAGGCCGGCCTGGCACGCCAGGCTGTAGCAGTAGAAGCGGACGCCGTTCATGAGGCCCTGGTAGAGGAGGCCGGCAGCCAGCCCCTTCTGCAGCCCGCACAGCCCATCTGCACGAACCACCGCGACAACAGAGGCCACAAAGCCCCGGTAGAGCCGAGGGTAGGTGCCCCGTTTCTGCAGCTCCCCCTGAAGCTGCAGCCGCGTCTTCACTACCTCCAGGGGGTTGGTGAAGACACAGGCCAGGCAACAGGCTGAAGCACCCAGCACCAGGTCCACAGCTGGGGGCACTGTCTCCATGGCCTGAGGGCCAGGGGCCAGGGGGTGTGGGCACAGGCCCTGGAGTGGCGGTGCTTAGGCTGTTTTCACCCCGTCAAGGCCACAGGGCTGGGGATCGAGGGAGCCTGGGGCCATGTCTTGGAGGACAGAGGTCTGGGTCAGAGAAGCCGCCGGCTGGCAGGCGGCTCCTGGTCTATCTCGGGAGTCCACCTGCTCTGCTCCTTCCTTGGAGCCCAGGACCCGCCCCTGCCAGCTCCAAACCAATCCCAGCTGCCTCCATCCCCCACACCTCCCTGCAGGGGAGGGCCTGGACCCTGGGATCTGGGGGAAAGGTCACCTGGGCCCCAAGGGAGACTGTGGGCGAGCAGAGAGTGCTGATCAACCAAGAAGCCTCTTCCTGCTCCTCTGGCCCTCCAGCCTTCTCTCCGGCCCTGGGGCAAAGGGCTGGTGCCTGCTTCTGGCTTGGCCAGTGCTGTAGCTCGGGGCCCTGGGCAAGAGGCAGCTTCTTGGGACCTTCTCTCCACATCTCAGCAACTGCTCCTCCCACCGCTGCCACCGTGTGATGTCCCCTTTCCCGGCCCTGGTCTTCTGGTCTGGCTCCCGTGCCCTGTGCTCCCACTGCCAAGTGACAGCAGAGGGCTCCAGAGGCCTGTGAAACTGGTCTGAAATCCCAGGCTCCACTGTTACATGTGACCCAAGCAAGTACTTCCTTTCTTTGAGCTTCAGTCTCTCCATTTTTAAGGTCGGGGTATGGACACCCACTGCAGAAGTTCCTTGAAGAATTATAGATGTGTAAAGAACTCCGAGCACAATACTTCACCCAATCACCCTGGGTGGGTAGGAGATGGAAAAATAAGAGCCGCTGTGTCTCACCGAGTGACTTTGTGGCTTTGGTTGCTCGCCTGGCCAGGACTTGCCCTCCTAGTCCTTCCCCTCTTCCTGGTAGGGCCGCTCCTGGGCTGTGGTTCTCTGGAGCAGAGGCCCAGGCGTGGAGATGGCCCCTGGTGTCTGGTGAGCTGGAGCCTCCCATCTCTGGGCACTACTGCCAAGTGCCAGGCTGCCCAGGGGGAGCCAGCACCACCGTGCCCATCTCAACCTCTGCTCCAGGGGACCTTTCTCCTGCCAGGGCCACCCCGCATCACCAAGTTCCAATCACAACCAGAGGCAGGGCCATGCTGCCCAGAACTCCGCATTCATGGCCTCCACACCTGCCTCTTCCACGTGTCCACCCTTTTCCTCCTGAAGCCCTGGAGGCCACAGTGCTGAGGGGCTTAAGGGCTGAGGAGCTCCTCCCAGACCGGGCAGGCTGGGCACCCGCTGGCCAGCCCCAGGGTGGTAGCCAACAAGAGGTCTTGGGGACAGCTTGGGGTCTCCTGGGTTTATCCCGAGTGGCGGGTGCTCAGGTCCCACAGCTGGGGAGGAGGGGAGGAGTGCCCTGCCCGGGGAGTGCAGACAAGTCCTGGGACTGGAGCTGGTGGCTTCCCCACCCACCCAGCCACTGCAGGAAGCAGGAGGGAGGGCAAAGGTGAGGCCCAGAAGCTCCCAGTGCCTGAACTCCTCCGCAGAGCATTGTGGTTGCCAGGGAGGGCCCAGAAGCATCTCACGGAAGACCAATTGTGGGATCAATGAGGAGTGAGGGCCGAGGGGCCTAAGAGGAAGAGTCGGAGATCCCTCACCTCCACCCTGGTCAAAAAGGGCCAGTGACAAGTCTTGGCAATATAACATGTCTATTTTATTTTAAAAAACAAACCCCAGGCCACCTGACCCTCTTCCCCAGAGGGCCCCTCTTGGGAAGGACCTGGCTCCAGCCAAGCAGCTGTCACAGGCTGGTAGGCTTTGCTCCTCTCCAAGCCCTCCTCCCCACCCCGCCATACTCCCGGCAGAAGGACACAGCCTGAGTCTCGGACCCCACAGGCACTGCCAGGTTGGAAGGAGTCAGGGAGGGGCCGTGGACATGCAGAGCCTCCTGGAAGCCAGGGAGGGCCAGCCTGGCCCCCCCACCCCTGTCACCCGTGGAGTCTGGAAGGCAGGCAGCAGTGTGCTTGGGAATAGAGTTAGTGAGGAGCAGACATGCACTAGACCTCGGTGTTCCAGCTTCCCTCCCAGCCGGGTCAATGTTCAAACATGAACAGGGATGGCCGGGCACTCAGAGCCCCCAGGGCGGCCTAAGCCTCTGCCCGGGCCCCTGACCCAGGGGAGGAAGGGGCTCCTGCCCTCCCAGTCCTTCCACTCCCCCTCGTGGACTGAGGCAGTGGCCGTGGGGAGGAGGCCATGCATCTGCAGAGCCCATAGGGCTCGGACCCTCTGCCCCAGCGCTTTCCAGTTGTCCCCTGCCAGGCAGGAAGCCCAGGGTGTGGTGCACCCACTCTGGGTCCCTGGGAGGGAGACCGGGTCTCAAGCCCCACTCAGTGGTTTGGCTGCCCGGGAACACGGGTGGGGGCCTGGCCCCGAGCAGCTCAGTGACACGGCGATGACTGTGTACCGTCCACGTGCCCCGCTCTCCTGCCCCGCCCAGGATACCAGCCAGCTCAGCCTCAGCACCAGGGGTCCCGGGAGGCTCTGCCCCGGCACAGGCTGTCGCTCCGCTGCCAGGCACTGTGGATGAGGCTCAGGGCATCCTCGAACTTCTTCTTGGAGGCTTCCTGGATGGCCTTGTGGGGGAGATCCACCTGTGTGGGGTGTGGCAGGAATCTGAGGGCTGCGCCAAGAGCTCTCAGGGAGCCAAGGGGTCCCTCCGCACCAGGTGTAACCTTGCCCTGGAACTATGTCCATGTTGCTGAGAAAGGAGGGCTCCAGCCTACCGGACGATACTCCCTGAGCTTCCTCCTTACAGGGGTGCACCAGCTCTTGGGGATGGGGGCTGGGGGTGGCACCAGGAGGCAGGCTCTGTGCCTGGGAGTCTCCCTGTGGAAGTGTGCTCTGCCCAAGGTGGGTCCAAAGCTTCTGAGGGACAGCATAGCATGTGCTCATACCAGGATCTGTCCAGGAGTTTGATGAAGCCCCCTCAGCCTGGCTCTGAGCTCTATGCCCCCACCATCTGAGTACAGCTCTAGCCCCACTATAAGCCCTTAATTCCTGCTTTTTGATGGGGACTGAGAAGGTTAAGAATGGCGTTTCCTGAGCTCGATGCTCAGCTTTAGCCTCAGCTTCCCGGGGAGTTAGTGTCCTGTCCCTTTGGTCCTACAGATGTCTCTCCCGGAGCTCCTACTTCAGTGCTTCCCTGGGCCCCTGACCCCTGCCTTGGTCTGTGCCGTGCAGGGCTCCTTTGCCCACGGAAGGACTCCCTTCTGCAGGGCTCTGGCAGCTGGGTACCTGGTAGATGGTTTTCCACCCCGAGTTCAGTGCAGATAGGAATCGGTCCAGTTCAGGTGTGCAGCTCAGGTAGACGACCCAGGGTGGGAGGGGCTGCGCGCTGTCCTGGGAGAACTCCTGGGCAGAGCAGGGGCCCCAAGTGAGCAGACCCAGCACTCCTGTGGCAGGGCCTGCCTCCATCGCCTGCCCCCTCACCCGGCTCACCAAGAGGCAGTACTCCTTGCCCGGTTCAGTGGACACAGCGCTGATGTCAGCCAGCTTCGCAGTACCCAGGGAGCGGAAGAAGCTGGTCTGGCAATCCTCGTGGCACGTGAAGAGGCGGTCATCGGTGATTACCAGGCAGCAAGGGATGCAAGGGCTGGGAGCTACCCCCTGGGGGATGACCTGGGGGGGATGAGGGGGGAGGGAGGGGCAAGCTGGAGCTCTCCAGGGCTGGTCTGCACCAGGACACCCTGCTTCGCTCCAGCTTGCC
>NW_011494861.1:11998386-12008198 GCF_000754665.1 Bison bison bison
GTGTCAGGCCACGGGTGGCCCTAAGCTCCAGGGTGGACTCTTGGGCTGGTCCTTGGAGGTCCTGTCTTGGTCCTCGGAGGCTGCTCTATGATGCGTCTGGGTTTAGGGAAGGGCCCCTGGGGGCCCGGGCTGGGGGTAGGGGAGAAGGCGCTCACCCCCTTGGACACGGCCTGGCACAGGTGCTGCATCCAGTCGGCCATCTCAGCCTCGCTGTCGGCGCTCAGCTCAAGGCAGGGCCGGTCGGCGAGGATGACCTGGAAGGCGTGGGGCCGATCCGTGGTGTTGGATCTCCGACAGCCACCGCACTGCTCCCCCCTGGGCCAGAGGAGGAGGGTGAGACGGGTCGAGGAGGCAGAGGTGGCACAGGGGAGCTCCTGGGGCTGGTCGAGGCCTGAAGACCTGGGGCTGCCCCAGAGTCTGGGGCTGGAGGACACCAGAGGGTGGTCCAGACCCCACAGCTGGGCAGCCCTGCCCCAACTCTTTTCTGTGTAGCGCCTTTAATCTCCAGGATTACCAAAGTCCTTCCGCATACTGAACAGGGCCAGGTGAGGGGTGGAGAATCAGCTCTCAGCCCCACCCTCTCAGAATCAGCACATGTTGCCCCTCGTGGGCCTGATGGTCCCTCCAGGTGTGTGTATGTTCATCTCCCCCTTAGGTCAGGCGCTTCCTAGGGAAAGGACTGCCTCCCCATCAGACTGGATCCTTTCCAGGCAGGGAGCTCCTTTTGCCTCCCCCAGGTTCCCCTAGAGCTCAGCAGACCCCAGGGCACTGAGTGGGGGTGGGGCTGAGTTGAGCCCCAGGCCCAGCTAGACCTTGACCTTCAGCAGCCACACAGGCCCCAATACCTGCCCAGCAACCCCATTGCCCAGGACACTTACCCCATGTTCACTGAGAGCAGGGGTGTCACGTCGGTGCGGTCAGGATATTGGTAGAGGATCCCGTTGCTGCAGGGGCACAATGGGGCAGGGGTGAGTCTGGGCTGGGATCTGGGGGCCTGCAGAGCCTACATCCTGGGGATCCTTGCAAGCTGGGGCTTGAAACCCAGAGGCCAAGGAGGCTGGGGTGGCTGGGAGGGTGGAAAATCTACAGAGGTACCACAGGGAATATGTACCCCCAGACCTGGGGACAGCAGCCCTAGTCTGCACCTGAGATGGCCTGGGCTTCCTTGGCCCTATGTGGCTGACACCACAGAGAAGTTCTAGGATCCCCGTGGGAAGGAGGGTGCTGTCCCCCACCCTAACCTCCGGCCAGAGCTCTCACCTGAGCACCACGAAGCAAGTCTTCCAGTGCTCCTTGCCCAGGTAGGAGGTGCCTGCCTTGTAATGCAGCATGCCTTCTTTGGTGATGGTGCCCTCGGGGGGTGAGCAGTGGCAGGGGGTGGGGCCCAGGAACTCGTCCTGGGGGTCCTCCCAGTGCACAAGCCCATAGAAGCGCACAGTAACAGCAGTCGCCTGGGGAGGGAGGGGGCAGGGTGAGGACACACCCCAGCTGGGGAGGCGGCTAGGCTGGGGTGGAGGGGAGAGCCTGCTGCAGGCAGATGAAGGGAAACATGAAAGACCGCTGTCTGCACCTCGTGACCCTGACACCAGGGCTCGCATCTCGGGGACAACAGCCTCTCCTCCCCGGGTTCTTACCTCACACTTAGATTCCTGGGCCACAAATTTGGCCAGAGCCAGCTTCTCCATGGTGGCATCAGTCAGGATGCTGGGGTAGGGGGGTTCCCGACAGCCCTTGATCATGGCTGACTTCAAAGAAGCCAAGAAGAACCTGTGCGGGGAGTGGGGTCTGCTGTCAGAGGCCTGGGGCCCCCACCTCTCACAGGGACAGGGCTTAGTCCTGAGGATGTCTGACCTGAAGGGGTCACAGGGTTTGAGGGGAGGGACCCATCTGGAACCAGAGCTAAGGTGGCTAAGGTGGCGGGTGGGGCAATGAGGTGGCAGCAGTCCTTGGTCATTAAACGGTGGTCTGGGAAACCTAACCCTTCACAATGGCCAAGGGACCTTGGGTCTTGACCACAAGGGAAGCCCGGATGAGGTGATGCAGCAGGACTCAGATGAAGACCCGACCTCAGGACAGACAGTTTTCCCACGGAAGCACGTGGTGCAGGAGTGGCCCCGTGGCCCCAAAGCAGGGGCTGTGCTTTCTGTCCTGTGGGGGTGATTCTGACAGCCCTCTTTTCCTCTGTGGGGGCCACTGAGGGTCTGAGGTCACCAGTCGGTCAGTGTGTCTGTCACCCCCCTGCTTCTCTGCCCGGACCGCAGGCTCCAAACGAAACACGTCTCTGTTTTCTACTTCTTCATAGCCCACTTCCCACCCTCCACCCCCAGGGGTGTGGCCAGGCCAGTAGCGCATGCTCTGTCTCCTGGCCGGCAGAAGGGGCGTGTCACTCACTCTGCCAGGGCCACGTCCGCTGTGTCCAGCAGAAACTGCTTCCTGCGGTTGGTGCACACCAGCTTCACCGTCTGTTGGTCGAGGCCCACCTGCCGGAAACCACACCCCACATGCACACGGAGCTTGGCCGCGACTGCCACAGGGGCAGCCATGGCCAGACAGAGGGCGGGCTGGGGAGGGAAGAAGCACAGACTGGGGTCACCAAGCAGTGGGCAGGGATGCTCGGATGTACAGAGAAGGAAGAGGGACCCATGGGCTTGGTTCTTATCCTTGGCATCCGGGGGGTAGATGAGAGCTGGCACCCCCCCGGGACTGAGGCCAGGGGCCGGCCTTGCTCTGCAGCTCTGAGGCTGGGTGGCCTGCGGAGCCCTACAGACAGCACACACCAGCCGCGGAGCCCGAACTCACCGACACGTAGTCGAGCTCATTGTAAGAAACAGCCTCTTCCACCAAGTATGGCTTCTCTGTGGCCCCTGAGAGAGGAGACCCCAGTGCTCGTTACCCCTGGGGGCCTCTCTGCCCTCCCCGTGCCCCATTTCCCAAGATCTTTTCTCAGTGAGGACCCGCCCTCGCCCTGCTATCTGAAATGATGGGGTAGGAGAATGACATGGGGTACTCATGGAGGGGCCCCCAGGCTCACGTCCTGGGATACTGACAGCCCCTTCCCACGTGCAGCGGAGAGATACTCGGGGGCAGCGGGGTGGGGGTAGAGGGGTGGGAGGCAAGAGGCTTTTGGTGGGGGGTGGCAGGTGCAGGGAATGAGGAAGCAGTCAGTCTCATCCTCCACGTGCCCTGGCCCAGCCCGGGGCGGCAGGCACCTTTCCGGAGCAGGTAGACATAGCAGTCTGTGAGCAGCACGTACAGCAGCTGCAGGTTGCCCTCCATGTGCCCGGTGCTCATCCGGATCATCTGAGGGGCCGGAGCAGAGAGGTCAGACCCCGAGGTGCACACCCCGCCCTGGACAGCCCGCGCCCCCTTCTGAGCAGGCGCAGGGCCCATCCAGCCATGCCCTCCCTGTGTGGCTCTTGCTCATTCTTGAGATCCCAGGACTTACTCTGAAGAGCTGCTCTTCGTTTTCTCGAAACACATGGATCATCAGCAGGAGCAGGTGATTGTTGTCTACTCTGTGAGGGGGACAAGTGTTGGGAGGATGAGGCATCAGCTAGAGCAGGGCCCACACAGGCGCACGGAGACGAAGGGAGCACGGAGATGATGCGCGCACGGAGGTGAGGCGACACCAGAGGGCCACACCCCTTCCTACCTCCCAGCCCAGGCTAGGTCTTCCAGGAGCTGTGCTTGGCCTACTTGGAGGGCAGATGCCCAGCGTGCCCTGATCAAGGAGAGCCATGGCTCACACATGTGGCGCAGACAGACTGGCTCACCTGAACTCTGCCGAGTGGGTCATCTCAGAAGGGCTCCCCTGGCCCTCCTCCACCCCAGAGTCCTCGGCGCTGCTCAGACAGGGGCTGGGCTGGTCTCCCTTGAGTCTGCAAAGAGCCTCCTGGGTCCCAGGCTCTGGCTCCAGCCCCTCACCGTCCTGGGGCAGCTGGGCGTCCAGTTCCTGGGCCTCTGGCTTCTGTGCCTCCCCCAGGGTGTCCTCTAAGGGCCGAGGCGTCTGTCCTGGTCCTCCTCCTCCCCCCGCCTCTTCTTGGCCAGCAGCCGCAGGGCTACCAGGAACATGCAGCGGTTGGCCAGGCCCTGCAGGGTCATGGTGGCCGCCACCTGATGTAACAGCACTTGGACTCTCGACGGTAAAGCGGTAGAAGTCCATTGGGGCTGGAAGCCCCTCACTAAAGTCGCAAAATGGCGGCCTCTCCGGGGCGTCCCCGGGAGAGCCGGTCCGAAAGGACTGGTCCGGGGGCTCGACGTGGGAGCGCCAGGTGGCCGGGTCCAGCTGCCCGTTCAGCTGGTCGATGACCTTACTCAGGGGCTGCCCCAGGCGCTCCATGGAGGTGTCCTTCATCTCGGGGATAAGGAGGCCCACCTGGCCGGGCTCTGAGCGCTCGCTGCCCTCCACTGTGCTGCCAGGCCCCTGTCCCTCCTGTGGCGGGGAGGCCAGGGTGGTGTCTGGGGAGCCCTGGCCAGGGCCTGGGCTGCTGACCACGGGGTCGCCATTGCCCTGCCGGGCACACGTGTGCTGGGTGGAGGCTGGGTGGAGTGGACTTGCTTCCTCATCTGATCTGGGCTTCTTCTTCTTGCCTGTTTTCTTCTTCTTGGTGACCCTGGATGGTAGTGATTGGGAGAGGTTTAAAGCTGGGTAACCGGTACCGAGGGCAACAAGGTGGGCTGGGTCAGAACAGGTGAACCTGCGCAAGGAGCTCAGAGAATCAGAGCTTCAGGAGTCCCAGGCAGCACTAGGCATGGGACCCTGGGCCAGGGGCCAACCGCGGCTCAGGCGCCGAGTACCTCCCGCTGCTGGCAGAGGCAGGGCCAGCATGAGGAAGGCACAGGGGAACCCCTGAGTGGGTCCTGTGAGTTCTAGCTGGTGGCACACTAGGGTAAAGTGCTCTCAGGAATGGAAACAGGCCATGGCTGGTCAGACCAGTGACCCCTCTACTCAGACTCCCCGCAGGAGGTGGGCTGACCCTGAGCTGACCTCACTTTACATTAGGTATTGAAATGGATAATTCAAAAGACTCAAATTCTTTTGAGCTCAAATTCCTGGCTCCGAGTTGGCTGGAATGGACCTGGCTAAGCAACTCTAGGTCTGAACCTCTCTAGCTGCTCTGGATTTGAACCAGCCTTTGGGAGTGGGACTCCTGGCTCCAATCACTGGGGAGCAACTCCCCCCACCTTGGGCCGGGAACCCTCTTATTCAGGTGGAGGGACTCAAGAGCAGGAGCCGGAGGAGGTCAGAGAGCCGAGGAGGCTCTTGGCCAAGCGTTTCCAACCTCGTCATCCACCTCCTCCTTCCTTCTACATCCCCGTCAATGTGATGAAGATGCTCTTCTTTCAGTGAGCCATGCTCAACTAGAATTGGTACAGATTTCAGAACTTGTGCATTGATGTCCAAGAACTCCCTTGGAAAGAAGTCCAGGCTGAAGGTGCTTTCTGGATGGACTGGACAAATGCCCCCGGCAGCCTAGGCCTGGCCCCTGAAGCCGTCTGTGTTGTTGCCTGTGCCACCCATCTTCTAGGCTCGGGCCCTCTTTTTCCTTTGATCAAAGAACTACTGAACAGGGAGGGGTACCTGGTCTCCAGGAAGAGGGCCAAATGTCCTCGGGGTGAAAGGGGGTGGGTCCTAGTCTGTGTGGACTAAAAAGTGATGCTAGGAGCAGACAGGAGGGACACCAGGACGTTCACCCAGCTTCTTGGGCCCCCTCCCCGCTGACCTGATGACCTCGAGCTCTGTGCAGGTGTCCGGTAGGTCTGGGGTGTGAGACTCCCCCTTCTCCTGAGAGCTTGTGTGCACAGGGGTGGTGTCGGAGGAGGATACAGTCTCAGCCTGGTCCTCATTGAAGGGGTTGTGGCGCTGGGTGGGACTCTTGGTGGAAGCCTTGCTGCTGGTTGGGTCTGAGGTGGTGGAGCGGGGGCCGCTGACAGTGTCTGTGAGGTCTCCGTCTGGGAGAACAGGAAACACGAGACAGCCCTTCAGACACCAGCTGGGGACCCCAGGCCCCCAAAGCATGCCTTATCTCGGGAGGGAGGCAGGCGAGTTCTTCCCAGAGCATTCTGACCGGGGTGGCCCCGTTTCAGGAGTGGAAGCCTCCTGCCAGCAGGACGTGGGATTTGTGCTTCAAGAGCAACTTGGAGGAACGCCATCGCCACCCCCTCTGGGTTCCCCCCTCTCACAGATCTCAACAATTTGGCCGAGTTTGAGTTAAGAGCCTCAAGGTTAAGCAGGCTCCAGGTTTAAGCCCTTGATGGCTCAGAAGATGGGCCGCACGCCTCGCAGGCTAACATGAGCCTCCATTAGCGCAACACGCCCTTAACAGGACTGAGATACCCAAAGTCCTCTGAAGGGACCCCCACGGTGGCAGATACAGAGGGACAGAGGAGGAGAGAAGAGAACCAGGATCCGAGAAAATGAGGGCTGCAGACGCTGAGAGGCCAGGACAAGGAGTCTAAGGCTGAAGAGCTGGGGGAAGGGCAGGAAGAAGGACCTAGAGCACAGTGAAGAGGGCAGAGGTGGGAGAAAGATGTGCAGAGTCGCTGCCCCCGCAGAGATGCCTCGTGGGCCCTTCTCCCCTGAGAGTCAGGTGCTGAGAACTTCATTTCATTCAAACCTCAGCCTGCCTACTGGCCCTCCCTGGGCACTCTCCCCCAGGGAGACAGGCCCTCTGGAGAGGAGCTGGTCTCTTACCCCCTCCCACCCCCTCTCAGCCCTCCCACCCTCAACTGTCCATCCCAGGTCCCTGGAACGGGACACTGAGAGGAGGGAGTGTCAGCATGGAAGCATAGGGGGTGTTTATCCAGTGGCAGATGGAAGGCCGCCCAGGCTGGCAGGATAGCTCGGGTGATGGTTGATGGCAAAGGACACAGGATGTTCATGCCCCACTTGCCAGCCTGCGCACATCTTGCTGGCCCTTATCTGCCAGAGGAGACGTGGTGCACAGGCTTCCCACCCTCAGCCTCATCTGGAAGGGCCCAATCTGGGAAGCCACGGGGTAGCTGTCTGCTGACGCAGCATGGCATCAAAAGTACATTGTCTTTTAATATAAGGCCAAAGGAGGGGGCAAAGAGCAGCTGCCAGCTCTGCTAGAGAAACATGAGTGAAATAGGAGCCTTTCTTCAAATCTCCAGGGACCCCCAGAACTTGTTTCTCAGATGCAGAAAAGCCTGCCCTTCAGTCTGAGAGGAGGCTCTTGCTAAGTCCACATGTTCCTGTTCGACCCCGAGAGGTGCAGCTGTCCAGGGGAGGGGTCCCAGGAGTGGAGCAAGCAGATCATTGGGCGTGGTGGGGTCCCGGCTGGGATACCCACCAGTTCTGTACATAAGCCAGGGCTCTTGGAAAGGCCTCCCCAGTCCCCACCCCAGGGCCCAGAGCTGCCTCCAAATCCTGCTCTTCTCCAGGTGTGAGAAGACAAAGCCACCTCAGGGGAGCTGCCAAACCGGCTCAGGGCATCGTCAGCGCTCCAGGAACCAGGAAAGTGGGTGGTCACTGCTGGGACAACCTCACCCCACCCCAGAGCCCAGCCCAGCCCGAGCAAGCAGTGCGACTGGGCTGTTAGTTCTCAGGCCACAGGAGCTCTGGAGGGCTGCAGAGGGTCAGGCCCTGCTTGTCGAGTGACTGCCACAGGAAAGTAGCTGGGTCAGGAGTGGGTTAGTTGTTAGACCTGGGAGGGTGGGGATCAATGCCCAGCATGTGAGCTGCAAGAAGAGAGGCAGAAAGGATAAATGATGTTATGATGGAATTCTGGATTTCAAGCTAATCTCAACTTAAAATGGGGGACTCCTTAATGCTACTCTCTTGGCCAGATAACATAAATTTATTTTTCTCAAAGCTATATCTTATTTTCCTCAAACCAAAGCTACTGCACACTCACATTACTTGGGAAAAGAGCCTCCATCATCCATGACTCAGATGACAGCTGTAACACAGGGGCCAGATCTGAGCAGAACCGCCGTCCCTTGGCTCAGGGTGACCAGCCGGCACCACCTCCTCCGGAGGCCGACCCCGCACCCACCCTGGGCAGAAGTGGCCCTCAGGGCGGGGCTGTTTATTAACAGGGGGTCTGGTTTTGGCCTCAGCTTTAAGGAGGAAGGATTAACCTTCTCAGAAATACGTCCTCTGCTTGGAATAGTCAGGGGAATCCCAAGAATAGCTTCAGGGCTGTTCTCAAGCCCAGAAGTGGCGTCACCAGTAGAAAAAGGCCCAAGCATTGCTGCTACCTAGTGGACAGGGTGGAAAGATGAACAGATTTCTTTTTTTTTTTTTAATCTTTATGGCCACGCTGCGTGAAATTTGGGATCTTAGTTCCCTGACCAGGGATCAAGCCCACACCCCCTGCATTGGCAGCTCAAAGTCTCAACCAGTGGGCCAACAGGGAAGTGCCTGACAGATTTCACTTTAGTTGACCTTAAAAATTCAAAGAGGATGTTTCAGCTGTGCTAGGGCAATTTCCCTCATTCAGACCTCAATCTCCTCCAAAAACACCCACGAGGAAGCCGTTAAGAAGTGGATCAAGCCGTCTGCACTGCCTCCTGATGTCTGTAACACAGAAGTGCGTCTGACCTAAAGGAGCTCGCAACCCCCATGTTCAAAGGCAGTGTTTTCCTGAACAATCTCCCCACGAGGGCCCCACAGCTGGTAGTCCCCGTACACGTCTGGTGCATGACTGGCACTGCAATCGGGAGGGGTGATCCGTGTGTCCCCAAAATGCGCTCAGCGACTCAAGGCCACGGCATAAAGGGAAGAATCTTGCACTGGGAGAAAGGGTTGGCCTAAGCCTCAAGGTCAAGTTCTACTGCAGAATTCCATCTGTCAGAACACCAGACTTGGCTTTATTACGATCATTGACATTATCATAAATAACAAGCTGATTCTGAATCATGCAGCAAGCTTGGTATGGAAAGGTTGCAAAACAGGAAAAGAGGGTAACAGCGGACTCTGTCCCACCTTCCCAGTCTGTGCTGGGTACAGACGGCACTGCTGGAAACACATCTCCAAAATCATAATCTACAAAAACGAGGGACAAAACTGAAGATTAGAAACACAGGTAGTTTGGCAGGACAGGGAGGGTGGGGGGCAACAGGGTGGGAGGCACGGGAAGAACACAAGAGAGGAAAAATTCAACTTTCCGTATTTTCTCTGACCACCTCAGGGGAACTTACAAGGAGCCCACCTGCTTCTCAGCTCGGGCACTGGCCCAGTGACCTCTGACCCCTAGGAAGACCTGCGGGCAATCCGTTCCAAGCCCGGAAGAACATGGCTCCCCTGCACCTAACCTCCTTTCCTACCCCTTGCTCTCCTTCCCGCCAAACCCAGCAGCTAAGAAGAGGTGGGCTCAAGGGACACCTCTGTCGCTGGGCAGTCTGGCTGCTCCCTTGAGGCCTGTCCTGCCGACTTCCCTGAGCCCGATCCAAGCAGACTGAGCTGCCATCTCCTGCTCCTATGAGAGTAATCCAAATCTAGCTAACACCAGACTGAAAGTAACTGCCCTCCCCGGGAGAGAGGACCACGTCACAGGCAGAAACAAAGAAGGTCAAGGTCTCAATGCTGATGCAATTCTGGGTGCCCCTGGGGCTGAATCGGTGCTTGGAGCGCCTTCGCTGGAGATGAGGTGGGGTGCAGTACATAAACGGCTCTGGTTTCCCGCATGGGGCAACAGCCAGTTTTACAAATCAACAGAGGCCAAAGGTTTGGAAGAAACCAGGCTGTTTCAACCAGCCGTTGGACTAAGACAACAAATGACTACAGACAGGAGGATGTTCTTTTTGGTCTTTGCTGCCACGTGTGTGATTGCCTCTGACACGCTGTC
>NW_011494861.1:12008298-12035770 GCF_000754665.1 Bison bison bison
GTCAAGGACAGGAGGGACTCAGAAATCGATGGACCAGGGGAAATGGGGGCGAGTCTGCCTCTAAACTTTGAGACCCATTGGGTTCTCCCTCCTTCCAGGGGTTGCTTAGCCTTTTCTACCTAGAATCGAGGGTAGGACCACCCCCAAAGTGGGCAGTGCTCACCCCTGAAATGTCAGGAAGTTTCCAGGTTGCCTTCCTGATCTTCCTGACCGCAGACAACTGCCCTGGTGCGTGTCTGCAGCCTTCTGAAAAGGGGTCTAACATTCACAAGATCTCATCGTGGCTTTTGATCGCCAGAATCAGTTTCTGAGCCACCACTGGGACTTTGAGAAAGAGAAGAGCCGGGAAGTGACTGGCCTGGTTTAACTCTGAATTTCCACCACGGGCCCAGCCGAGAAAGATGTCCCCCGGCCAGGCTTAGGCGGCTTAGAATCCATTCACAACAGAGGCCGGCCCCTTCCGGCCCTGGCACTCACCCTCACTAGACGGGGCGATGGCGCTGTCATCCCACTCCAGGGTGGTGGAGGTGACGGAGTTGAAGGAGTTGAGGGAGAGGCTGTCTGAGCCATGGACTGAGCTGGGGAGGCGGTCTTCAAAGTCCAGCAGGTACTGGGGCTTGTAGTAGTCGGGCATGTAGGGGGCCAGGTCTAAATAAGGGGCATCCTGGGGAGAGAGAGGAAGAGGCAGGTTGGGGTGCCAGCAGGCCACAGGGGCCTGAATACATGGCCTTCCTTGGACCGGCCTTCACACTCTCCCAGGCTGGTTTTTCTTTGGAAATCAACGTGCTTACGGTACTAAATCCAGAAATAAACTGCTGAGAGGAGGATTGTGAATGGTTGTGGCCCATAAGGCTGTGGGCTCGGGGTCAGGGATGACAGTGCCTGCTGGGCCTCCTGACCCTCCGTAACTTCCTGTACTCATTTTCCCCAGTTTCTACTACTTTTTAGGTCTGTGCTGTTGGAGTCTGGATCTAGGCTGGTGACCCAATTAAGAGGGGGCAGTTTCTTACATCTTGACGAGGCTGCAGAGGTGCCTCTGAAGCTCCTGGGCTGCACTGCAATGGCTCTAGTGCATGACGGTGACCATGACTGACCATAACCAGAAGGGAGGCTGGGAAGCAGGAAGCTGAGAGGCTTCCAGGATCCCAGGAGGCACAAGGATGAATCTGCCTCGACTCTCAAAGATTCATGTTCTGAACATGAAGGAGTATTAAGTGCTAAAATACTCTAGGTGATGTGGTTTTTCTCCAAGTTGGGACAGAGACAGGAAGGAGCCACCCAAACCAGGAATTCTGGCCAAGAGAGTCACCTCAATTCCCCTCGGCAGCCCCTGAGCCGTTCCCTCACCTGAACAAACAGGATGATGTTCAAACTCAGCCTCGCCCATCAGGCTCCCTGGACGGGACCTCGGCTACCCTGCCCACCCCTCTGCCCCGTGAGAGCCGGGACGTCTCACCAGGTCCAGGTCAAACCGAATGAACTCCAGCCCGGATACCAAGGTCAGGAAGAGGGTCAGGTGGTCGTGGCTACACACCAGGGCATTCCTGCGGGGCGTGAGACAGGGTCATTCATGGTGGCCCTGGGCCTGGTTTCCAGCATGGCCCTGCCTCCCCAACAAGCCAGCTATGTTGAAGTTTGATGTGTGACCTCCTCCCTCCATCCCCAAGCTGGATGCAGCCTCTGCCCACCCCCTTCCAGCACTCTTGCCTGGGTCTGGAGCCACAGGCACTTTACTGCCTGTGTCTTCAGATATGGGGCCTGTGGCAGCTCTCGGCAGCTGCTCCGAACACTTGCTGCAGCAATGCCAGCAAAAGCTGAGCGTTCTGGTCAGGTCTGAGGCCTGGCTGGAGGGTTAGGCAAAGGCTGATCAGGCACCAAACAACTCGTGGAGCCCAGCTGGAACCTGGACTCCTGGCCAGAGCCATCACAGGCAAGCTCCACTGGCTTTCAGGCCATCACTGGTGTGTCTTCAGGCTGCCCAGCTGGACTAGGCCCCTGGGGGCCGGGCACAGTGTGGTATGTGCATGGGTAAGATGTTGGGACGAAGTTCAGGGGCACGCAGGAGCTGCGTGCATGAGACCCCGCATCTGGACACTCACTTGACATAGTACTTGTGCAAGAGACCCAGGTTCTCCTGGAACAGCCGCAGGTAGCTCTCTAGGGAGTTTTCATTGAGGGCCAGGTACAGCCAGGCCCGGCCTGCAAATGAAGGGCAGGAGTAAGTGGGAGGAAGGTCCAGCAGGTGCCAGCTTTCCTTGGCCTGGCAAGGAGCGGAGGGAGGAGGAGTGGCCGAGGACAGTAAGCACCCCAACAGCCTTCTCTCCTGTGGGAGTGCCATGCCCTGAAAGCTTGACCTTCCTCATCAAACTCGAGCCTGTAACTGGCCAGGAAACTTGGATTGACAGGGCAGACTGCAAATCCCAGGGTAGACTGCAAACCCCACATGGGTTGAGAAATGTAAGGATGCTGCACTGACCCTGTAGCTGACACTGATCATAGCTCAGGGAGAGAGGCGAGACCCCTCACTCATGCTCGGGCTGGGATTCAGGAGGAGCCCAGCTCTCTTTAGCATCTTACTCTCCTTCCCCACGGCCATGAGGCTGCAGCCAGATGTCATGTGCCGGGGAGAAGCAAGGCCTTGTGGAGAGCGCTGGCATTTTAACAGCCCTCCGCCACTGGACACCATGAGGCATTGGCCTCCCAGGTTGACCTGAGTCCCAAAGCTACCTGCAGGGAGGGCGAAGCTCCCCGAGTCAGCCTGGCTCTACTCACTGCGCCCCAGGTTGGTGGCCACGTGCTGTAGCACCTCGATGTGCTTGACGGCCTCTCTCCTGGTGAAATGAACCACGAGCACCCAGTAACCAGATGAGAGGTCCTGCAGCCTGAGAAAGTAGGACAGGAGCTGCTGTGACCTGGATGGGGCCACCCTTGGACGCTGTGGTCAGTGGGCCCACCAGCCTCTGTGTCAGCAGGAAGTGCAAGGCTGAAAGCTGGGATTCCCAGGGCACCCACAGGTCTCCTCCTCCTCCTCCACCACCAGGCCTTCACGCCATCATTTCATCTGTGGCTAATCCCTTCCCCCATCATTCATGCCTGCTCAGAGACGGACTGCTGGGACAACCTCAGACAGTCTGCAGCCCCCTTGAGTGAGACCAATGTCTTTCTGCCAGGAAAGAAGAAATAAAGGGCAGACAAGGCTAGGGACTTTCCTCTGGAGGTTACCATGGCCTTGGTCCTGCCCTGTCCAGCCGCATAGTCCTCTCCAGAAACTGCTGTCCCCTTACCCGTAGAGCAGAGCGTGGTCCAAGTGCTCACATAGACGCTGCAGGACTTTGTCGTGGTTGCGGATGGCAGGGGTCTCATCTTCACAGGCAGCAAAGTAGCTCTGCAACTGAAAGGAAAAACAAAATCCCCCCAGATTAGAAATGGACGAAGAGGAGGGCCACAGGAGGTCTGTAATCAGGAAGGTAACTAAAGGGACTTCCCTGGTGGTTCAGTGGTTAAGAATCCCCTGCCTTCCAATGCAGGGGATGTGGGTTCAATCCCAATTTGGCAAACTAAGATCCCATGTACCTGTTCACCGCAGAGAAGATCCCGCATGCCACAACGAAGACCCAATGCAGGCAAATAAAGAAAGAAATGAAATTAAAAAGAAAAAAGAAAGTAGCTAAGAACATCAGTCAAAGGATGTATCCACGATGACCAATAGAATCAACCTCGAACTGCCTGCACCAGCTGCTTCTCCTGTACCACAGGTGTCAGTGGGCATGGCAAGGGCGCTAACTTAGAGCCCAGTCCCCAAGAGGCACTCCTGTGTGCTTGTCACAATGACAGCTCGATGCTGGCGAGGAAGTCATGGTCTACATGTGGGTCTCAGGTGACACCACGCTTCCAGCCTACGCCACCAAGCTATATAACTCTAGGAGCTCTGAAGTAAAGTGAAGTTGCTCTGTTGTGTCTGACTCTTTGCAACCCCATGGACTGTAGCCCACCAGGCTCCTCCATCGTGGAGTTTTCCACGCAAGAGTGCTAGAGTGGGTTGCCATTTCCTTCTCCAGGGGATCTTCCTGACCCAGGGATCAAACCTGGGTCTCCCGTATTGCAGGCAGACACTTTACCATCTGAGCCACCAGGGTACCTACAATATTATGTATACAAATGAACACACACTGCCCAGTAAATTCCCTCGCTCCGCCCTGGAGTTGGCCACACAGTGGCAGGCCTGAAGCTGCCCCTCTGCACAAACCAAGGGCTGAGGGACGTGGGCACCTGCTCCGATGGCCTTCTTGTCAGAGGCTGACATGGGATACTGGGTTTACCTGAGGAAGCTGGCTGGATATGGATCCAGGTACCCGCCAGGCCCAGGTTGAGCCCTACACCAAGAATTACACCATTCCCAGGCTGGACTAAAAAAAGATTTGGGGGCTTTCCTGGTCTATGCTAAGCTATGTTGTCACTTCAGTCATGTCCGACTCTGTGTGACCCCATAGATGGCAGCCCACCAGGCTCCCCCATCCCTGGGATTCTCCAGGCAAGAACACTGGAGTGGGTTGCCATTTCCTTCTCCAGTGCAGGAAAGTGAAAAGTGAAAGTGAAGTTGCTCAGTAGTGTCCGATTCTTAGCGACCCCATGGACTGCAGCCTACCAGGCTCCTCCGTCCATGAGATTTTCCAGGCAAGAGTACTGGAGTGGGGCGCCTTCCTGGTCTAGCGGTTAAGAATTCACCTGCCAATGCAGGGGATGTGGGTTCAATTCTTTGTCCAGGAAGATCCCACATGCAACAGAGCAACTAAAGCCCATGCTCCACAACAAGAGAAGCCACCTCAGTGAGAAGCTCACATACCACAGTGAAGAGCAGCCCCCGCTTACAGCAACTAGAGAAAGTCTGCGCACAGCAACAAAGACCCAGTGCAACCAAAACTAAATAAATAAATCTAAAAAAAAAAAAAAAGAAATAACCTAATATTATACATGCAGAGTACATCAAGTGAAATGCCAGGCTGGATGAATCATAAGCTAGAAACAATACTGCTGGGAGAAATATCAATAACCTCAGATATGCAGATGATACCACCCCAATGGCAGAAACCGAAGAGGAACTAAAGAGCCTCTTGATGAAGGTGAAAGAGGAGATTGAAAAAGCTGGCTTAAGACAACATTCAGAAAACTAAGATCTTGACATCTGGTCCCATCACTTCATGGCAAATAGATGCGGAAAAAAATGGAAGCAGTGACAGACTTTATTTTCTTGGGCTCCAAAACTGTGGATGGTGATGCAGCCATGAAATTAAAAGATGCTTGCTTGTTGGAAGAAAAGCTATGACAAACCTAGACAGAGTATTAAAAAGCAGAGACATCACTTTGTCATCAAAGGTCTGTATAATCAAAGCTATGGTTTTTCTAGTAGTCATGTACGGATGTGAGAGTTGGACCATAAAGGAGGCTGAGTGTCAAAGAATTGATGCTTTAGAACTGTGGTGCTGGAAAAGAGAGTCCCTTGGACAGCAAGGAGATCCAACTAGTCAGTCTTAAAGGAAATCAACCCTGAATATTCATTGGAAGGACTGATGCTGAACTGAAGCTCCAACCCTTTGGCCACCTAATGCAAAGAGCTGGCTCATTGGAAAAGACCCTGATGCTGGGAAAGATTGAAGGCAGGAGGAGAAGGGGATGACAGAGGAGGAGATGATTGGATGGCATCACTGACTCAATGGACGTGAGTTTGAGCAAACTTGGGGAGACAGTGATGACAGGGAAGCCTGGCTTGCTGCTGACCATGGAGTTGGACATGACTTAGTGACTGAACAGCAATAAAACTCATATTAAAAATAGATTTGGCCAGTAGGTGAGATGAGCTGCAGCATGGAGTAACCTCAGCAGACTGACGGAGGCAAGGGCCGCTTGCTCAGCTCCAATAAGGACAAGAAAGCCCAGATCAGAACTGAGTTCTCTGAAAAAGCCGCCGTGAGGATGGGGGCCTCTGTCAAGGAGCAAAGCTCTGGGAGGAAAGTCTTTCCCACTTCCCTCTGGTCTACTGCTGCCCTTCTAAAGGCCAGAGTGGGGAAGGACACACAAAGAAGAACACTCATCTGTGTACACTCATCTCAGGTTTAAGCTCCTGGCATTGGACAAACGTGCTCTCAAGTGTTTTCTGGAAGCAGTGGCAGAAACGGCCTCAGTAGGCAAGACACATCAACCACACCAGCAAGCACGCGCTCTTGGCCAGAGGCCAACCATTCAGCCCCCACAACAAAAATAGCTTCTCTTCTCCATGGCCCAGAGTAAACCCAGCGGCCCTGTTGGCCCTGGACAGGCCTCCGTCCTGCAGGGTCCGCCCCTCCTCCCAAGAGGCAAGCCCCAGGAGCAGAGGTTCCTAGACCTAAAAGAAACAGCAAAGGGCTTCCAGAAACTGCAGTGGCTGAAGGTACGCTTGCATGGTTTCCCACCAAGAACCATGACATCAGGTCCAGCTTTTTTTTTTTACGTTTTTATTTTTTGGCCATGCCATATGGCATGTGGGAACTTAGTGCCCTGACCAGGGATCAAACCCCGGGCTCCCTGCATTGGAAGTGTGGAGTCCTAAGCACTGGACCACCAGGGAAGTGCCCCCTCTCCAACTTTTTCTTTAATTTCAAAATCCAAGAAAATGTGAGATCAGAGATTCTTAGATGTAAGAACTGGAAGAATCTTTAGAGATCTAGTGCAACTACTGTATTAAGGAAGGAAAACACAGGCTTATTCATTTGTTTAAATATAAAGGAGCCCTACCCATCGTAACACTTGAAAAATATGGAAAAGTTTAAAATTTTACTTATTTATCTTTAAACAGAGAAAGTGACTAAAGTCAAAGAAGGGTAAGTCCTTCACTTTGATTTTCAGCTAAGTGAGGGAGCCATGGCTGGAACTCAGACTCTTTTTTCAGGTCAAGATACCTTAAAACAAGATATATTCTAAAAGCATTATTTGCTCATCATAAAATTGTAAGCCACATGGAAGTGTGTGTGTGTGTGTGTGTGTGTATGCATTGTTGTGAAAGTCACTCAGTTGTGTCCTACTCTTTGCGACCCCATGGACTGTATAGTCCATGGAATTCCCCAGGCCAGAATACTGGAGTGGGTAGCCTTTCCCTTCTCCAGGAGATCTTCCCAATCCAGGAATCAAACCCAGGTCTCCCACATTGCAGGCAGATTGTTTACCAGCTGAACCACAAGGGAAGCCCTGTATATATGCATGCATATATATATATATATATATATACACACACACACACACACACACACACATATATGAAGACCTCCTCTCCCTGCTCCCACTGTCAACAGCTTGTATGCATGCCCTTCCAACTCTTTTCCTGCATACAAAGACTTAAAATAAAAGAGTGAAATGGGATCATGCTGTACTCATTGCTCTGAAACTTGCTTTCTCTTAATATATCAAACGTATACTTCCATATCATTACAGAGAAATCCATTCTTTTTTAACAGCCACAAGTGTATTCTAAAATATGCTGCACCATGCTTTAACCATTGTTAGATACAGCTATTGTCTTCACTTCTTTGATATTACACAGAATACTGCAGTGCACATCTGGGGATGCCTGGGTGGCTATTTCTGTATGGTAGAACAGAACAGTATACAGAGTGGAACCACAGAGCTGAAGAACATGCATAACTACAATTTGGCTGGATCTTGCTATGCGCCCTTTTAAAATGTTGGACTTATTTACACTCCCATCATGCAGGCCAAAACTGGGGATAATTAGTCTAATTTCCACCCATCCAGTGGGTGAAAAACAGTATCTAATTGTTTTAAATTGTATTTCTCTGATCACTAATGCAGTGGAACACCCTTATTTGCTATTTGTATTTCTTTTTCTGTGAATTGCCTGTTCACACCTCTGCCCAACCTTCTGGTTGCTTGTCTTTTTTCTTATTGCTCTGTTGATACTCTCTGTTAGTTAAGGTTTTAATCCTGTGTGTTGCTATGTGGGGTGCTTTTGTATTTGTTCATTTTTTGCCCAGTGTGAGTTGACATTTCTTTTTTCCTTTCTTTTTCAACTGACCTTTAAACCTTGCTTATGGTGCTTTTTTACCTATTGAGAAATTCTTATTTTTTGTATAGTAAAATCTGTCCATTTTTTCCTTTATAATTTCCCATTTTCCCTGGTCTAATATTATAAAAAGTACCTTTATTCTTCTATAGTTTTAGGACTTTCTTAGTTTCTTTTTTAATGTTTAGATTTTTATGTATGGGATGAGGTAAGGATTCAGCTTTATTAATTTCTGGATGGATAGCCCATTTTCCACATTTACTGGTAGTCCCTTACCGATTTGTGATTTAATAAAACATTTTTCTAGACATCTTGCTATGGACAGAATGAGGCCACTCCATCCGCAACCATCCTTTTTCAAAAGTGTTTTGACTCTCCTGGCATATTTTTTTAGAATAACATTTCCCTATAATTACTTTCTGGATTTGGAAGCAAATTATACTCAGTCCAGAGATTATTTGGGGGAAAAAATGGTATTTTTGCAATACCAAGTCTTCCCACTAGGAACATGAGATTTTTTTAAAAAATTTATTTTAACTGATTTGGCTGTGCCAGGTCTTAGTTGTATCATGGATCAACTTAGTTGTATCAGGACCCTTAGCTGTATCACGGGAACTCTTTTGGTTATGGCATGCGAGGTCTAGTTCCCTGACCAGGGATCAAACAGGGTCCCCTGCATTGGAAGTGTGGTGTCTTAGCCACTGGACCACCAGGGAAGTCCCTGGAATTTTTTTTTTTTTTTTTCATTTACACAGGTCTTCTTTTATATCCTTTGGTTCAGTTTTCCAACTTGCTTTGGATAGGTCTTGTACATTTCAAGGGGGTGCTGCATACGTATACATGGTAGGAAGAGTTAGGGAAAAGTCTGCAACCAGGGAACAACTTCTGCAAAAGGTATAATAGAAAGAGTGTATAGTGTGGTGGTGATGAGCCAGGGCTCTGGAGAGGAAACACGGGTCCGAAGATTGGCTCTGCTACTATAAAGTTAAGTATCTCTGGCAAATTACTTAACCCTCTAACCCTCACTTTTTCTCATCTGTAAAAGAGGTTAAGAACATTGTTTAGAGCTAAGCTGTCCAATACAGTAGCCACGAACTACACGTGACTCTTTGAGTTTAATTAAATTTAAAATCAAACAAAAGTAAAAATGCAGTTCTTTAGTTGCACTAGCCCCATTTCAAATGCTCAGTAACCACACGTGGCTAGTGACTACTGTATTGGACAGTGCAGATGTAGAACATTCCTTATTGCAGAAAGGTCTATTGGTTTAGGGGATCAAATGATATAAAGCATGAAAAGGCTTAGCACGGACCTTGATAAGCAAAAAATGCTCAGTAAGCATTAGCCAAGATTATTAAGAATAATGAAACCACGGTGATAGTTCATGCAGCATTGTTTACAGTCGCCAGGACAGAAGCAGCCTCAGCATCCATCGATAGATGGACGGATAAAGAAGTGGTATATATGCAATGGAATATTACTCAGCCACAAAACAAAATGAACAAACATAAGGAAACAGAGACTTATGGCTACAGAGAACAAACCGGTGATTCCTGGGGCGGGGGTCGGGGGCAATGGGTGGGCAAAACAGGTGACAGGGATCAAGAGTTACAAACTCTCGGTTATAAAATAATTCACGGGAAGGGGACAGAGTCAATATTATAATAGTTTTGTATGGTGACAATGTGGTGATCATTTTATAGTGAATAAAAGTACTGAATCACCATGTTGCACACCTGAAACAAATATAGTAATTTAATTATACTCCAAATAAATAAATGGAAGGAATAGTCCATATTCTTAGTTACACCGATGGCACAGCACTTAGCCAAACATCAGTTCAGGGTCAAAGAAGACTCAGTAACGCTCTCTGCTCTCAAGAACTAGTATTCGTAGCTCACTAGCAGGTGGCTCCAAGCCTAGCCTTTCACCACTCTTTTACAGCAGGTTGACAAAGCATTTCCATCATCTCAGGGGACAAGGAGATCTTCAATCAATGCGACAACCCAGCACAGTTCTTGAGAGGGAACAGGAAGGAGGCTGGGAATGTCTCTGAGTCAGTGACGAAAGAATTTTAGGAACTCGTCAACAGCTTGAGCTCATACTTTGGAAGCTGTTCAGAAAGTGCGACATCAAGGTGAACAACCAAGGTCTCCTCCCCCCACCCCTGCCCTGGCCACAGAGCGGCAGCTGCCAGGAGCTACTCATGGTACCAGGAAGGTCACAGGCTCTGAAAGTGGGAGGAGAGCAAATATTGAAGCCTCATTTGAGGGCCCCTGAGCAAGAGAATGAGTGAAATGGGGCTAATGAACACAGCGCTGCCCGGATGCACGACTGCCGAATCGTATTTAAAATTACTCCTTAGTTAGACACAAAACCTGTTGGAGCAGCTACCACTGGCTGTAACTAGAGCCATCATTAAAAAAAAAAAAATTACTTATTTGCTGCATTGGGTCTCAGTTGTGGCACACGGGGTCTTTGCATCTGTGTGGCACACAGACTCTAGTTGTGGCATGCGAGATCAATAGTTGCAGTGCACAGGCTTAGTTGCTCTGTGGCATGTGGGATCTTAGTTCCCCAAACAGGGATCAAACCCACGCCCCCCACGTTGCAAGGTGGATTCTCAACCACTGGAGCACCAGGGAAGTCCCTAGAGCCACCGTTTATGGAAGGCTTGTTACGTGCACCATGAAGGTGGCAGACGACCTGGATTTAAATGTGGGCTCTGCTGCACATTCATTGTGCGACCTTGGGCAAGGGACTTAACCTCGCTAAACTGTTTCCTTTTCTCTCAGCTGTGTCGTGTGGCATATGGAATCTTAATTTCCTGACCAGGGATGGAATCCATGCCCCCTGCACTGGGAGCAAAGGGTCTTAACCACTGGATTGCCAGGGAAGTCCCTAAACTCAGTTTCCTGATCTACAAAAACATAGGTTGTGTGACGGTTCAGATAATACCTTAATTGTATTTATCAAAGTGCACAATGCCTTGAAAGCACTTAATAAATGTTAGCAGCTATGATGACATACTTTACAAACACTACTTAACTTTACCGTCACAGCAACCCTATAAAGTAGGTCACAGAGCTAGTCAGTGGCAGAGGCAGATTTTAAATCCAAGTCTTTTCATCCAGCCTAGCTTCAAGATCCCCAAGCGAATGGTGCATATAAAACATTATATGCTGTTCTAGTATGTTGTAGGAGAACCCGAGAAAGCAAAATGCAGTCCCCTCTTCTTTAAGTCACAAGCAGTAAAAAGCCCATGGTGCACACGAGTGCCGTATCTTCTGAAGCTCTGCTTTTTGGAAGATGGATGGAGGAGGAAAAGGCTGCTGTGGCTCCTTTAAGAAGAAAGCCCACATACTCTCGCCGTCCTTTTGCTCCACGTCCTTTTGCTCCACATGGGCATCTTCCCAGTAGTGAGAAAGTGGATGGTCTGGTTAAACAAGCCAGAGCTGCTCCAGGAGGAGCCTTCCCCACTTTTGGGAAAAAATTCATCCCGCCCATCAGATTGTCGAGTACTTCTTTTATGCCCATGAAAATTTGGGGAAAAGGCCAAAAATTTCAGAATCAGTAGGAGTCTAGAGCAGGGGTCAACAAGCTATGGCCAGCGAGTCTGCCTATTTTTGCAAATAAAGTTTTATTAAAATGGCCACACCCATTGGTTTTGCATTATCTACAGCTGCTTTGGCGCTATGAGGGCCCAACTAAGTGGATGTGACAGAGGCTGTATGGCCCACAGAACCTAAAATATTTACTATTTGGCCCTTTACAGAAAAAGTGTCCCGACCTCTGGTCTAGAGCCTCAAGCAGAGGTGACAAGGAATGCACACCTGTCACAGGCTGGGTCAGGAGTGCCTCTTGCCCAATGCTCAGTTTAGCAGTGGCCAGAAGGGGAGGCTTGAGCCTTGAAGATTCAAATGTTTCAACAAAGGTTTACTGAGCACCTGCCATGTATATACCGATGCTATTCTTCTTTTGGCTGTGTCATGTGGCTTGTGGGATCTTAGTTCCCTGACCAGGGGTTGAACCTGGGCCCTCAGTGGTGAGAGTTTGGAGTCTTAACCACTGGACCTCCGGGTAATTTCCATCAAATGCTATTCTTACACAGAAGTCCTTGCCCTTGTATAATGTAAATCATATGCAAATATATAATGTAATGCCAAGGATTAATAATGCCATAAGAAACAAAGCAGGGGTTAGGAGTCTGCTATAAATATGGGGTCTCACTGAGGACATGACAACAGTGGTAACTGGGGGAAGAGTACTCTCGTTAGAAGAACAGCAGGTGCAAAGGTCCTGAGGCAGGGGCAACACTAAAGAAACTGGTATGGCAACGATGTGAGTGATAATGAGATTAGAGAACAGCCAAGGGCCACAGCACGTGCAGCCATACGGGCCACTGTAAAAGAATCTGCATTTCATTCCTAGTTTGATGGGAAATTATTGAAAACAGGGAAATGTTAACAATATAATTCAATATACAAAGCTGCTCTAGCATCTATATGGTGTCTATATAAACTGGACGGCCACGGTGGAGGCAGACAGACTGGCTGAGAGGCTATCCCAGTGTGGATGGATAAGCTGGGAGCTGGCTGTAGTGGTGGACGTGATAAAGGGTTGGATTTAACATCTATTCTGCAGGTGGTGCCCTGGGGACTTACTGATAGATTAGATGTAGGGTAGGGGAGAAAAAACGATGCCAAGGATGCTAAGGTTTTTGGTCTGAGTGACTCAATGGCAGTGCCATTTCCAGATCAGGTAGAGCTCTACATTGGCCACAATAAGTTCCAAATATCCATGTGTTGGGCGGGGGCTGGGGGGGAGGTGGTATTCTCTGGTGTTCCAGTATTAAGAATCTGCCTTGCAATGCAGGGAACACAGGTTTGACCCCTGCTCCAGCAAGATCCCACATGCTGAGGAGTAACTGAGTCTGTGCAACTACTCACAACTACTGAGCCTGTATTCTAGAGCCTGCAAGCCGCAGCTACTGAAGCCTGCACACCCCAGAGCCTGTGCTCTGCAATAACAGAAGCCACCGCAGCAGGAAGCCTGCACATTGTAACTACAGAGTAGTCCTCGCTCGCCCCAACTGGAGAAACTCGCATGCAGCAATGAAGGCCCAGCACAACCAAATATGAAAATTAATTAATTAAAAAGATACCTATCAGGTATCTAAGCGAGATGTCAAGGAGACAGTTGTATAAGTGGGTCTGGAGTTCAGAAAGAGGTCATTGCTTGCTGTCAGTCTTTGGATGGTATTTAAAGCTGTGGAATTGGATGAGATCATCTTGGGAATGAAGAAAGAGGAGCATCTGAGCATGGAGCCAGGGTGCTCCAATGTCGGACCACGGGCCCTCCCCCAGTCTGCACAACAGGTTTACGTGGGGAACTGGAGGGAAAGAACAAGGCAAAGGCGCCCCCCACCCAGATCAACCAGAGCAGAAACTCTGAGGGCGGGGCCCAGGAGCCAGCAATTCTTTTTAATACTCCCCAGACAATCCTACAGAGAAGGCAATGGCACCCCACTCCACTACTTTTGCCTGGAAAATCCCATGGGCGGAGGAGCCTGGTGGGCTTCAGTCCATGGGGTCCCTAAGAGTCGGACACGACTGAGCGACTTCACTTTCACTTTTCACTTTCATGCACTGGAGAAGGAAATGGCGACCCACTCCAGTGTTCTTGCCTGGAGAATCCCAGGGACGGCGGAGCCTGGTGGGCTGCTGTCTATGGGGTCACACAGAGTCGGACACGACTGAAGTGACTTAGCAGCAGCAGACAATCCTAACACCCAGCCAGGGTGGAGGATCACTGCTTTAGACTGCAAAGGCACAGCCAGCGAGGCAGGGGGGAAGTCTGGACAGCGTGTACTCCAGAAGCCAAGTGAAGACAGTTTGCAAAGGGAGGGAGTGATCAGTCCATCAGGTCATGTTCCCACATAAAGGGAGGGGCGCGAACCTTGATGAAAAGCAACAGGGGTGAAGAGGTAGAGACAAAAGCCTGGGAGGGGTCCACCAGGGAGAGTCAGAGCTTTTTTGGATCCTGCTTCAAGCAAATGAGGTATTTGTAAATTGACATCGATGGGGCAATTGGACCTTGAAAACAGGATGTATGATGACATGGAGGAAAAACTGAAGAGAGAAAAGAAGAGGAAGAAGAAGGAAGCAAAAAGAGGAGACAGCAATACAGAAAACTTTGTTGACCAGCTTTGCCAACAGGATGGCCAGAAAATGGGGGTGGAGTAAAGGAGCCAAGTCCTTGAACAGGAAAGATGGGGTGGGATCCACAGCCCAGGGGAGGGGTGGCCACAGATGGGAGCCCAGGTGGGCTGGTGAGCTTGATAGTGGGGGGAGGAAAAAATTCTCATGAGAAGAAAATTTATAAAAATAAGCAAGGTCCCCTGAGAATGAAGAGAGAAACAGTAAGATTTAAAAGTAACTTTTGTTTTTAAAGCCATGGTTTCTTGAGAGTCCTTGAACTTAGGCCTCATCTCCAACTCCTGCTCCCAGACCACACCCAGACTGGCTAGGCTGCTCTGGGTCCTCCTGGTGTGCTCAGGCACCCAGGCTGTGAAGAGTCAGGCTTAGCCCACCCCAGACCCTCATGGCTGGGAGGCCGGCGCTCCCTGCAGAGCACTCTGGGACGATGACGGGCAATCACGAGATGTGGCCAAGGGGACGTGGGGGTGGTGCACTCCTGCAAGCCAAGAAATGCCTGACTCAGAGCATTTTAATTAGGGTCAGTCCCACTCTCTGCTCCGAGCTGAAACAGCCAGGCCCTCTCGGCCTTGCCTCTCTCATAGATGCGTAGCCATGAAATGATTTTTAGTTTTATGGTTGGTATCAAGAAATCCTTCCAGAATTGGTCCCTGATAGCTAACTTAAGGGCAGCTCTGACAGGTTAAAAACAGCCAGAAGAAAATGAGCCGGTTACAGGTGTCCTCCCATCTTTCTCCCTGGTCAGTCAAGACCAAAGAGGCTGTGATGCAGCCCAGCAAACAGGGAATCTGGAATTTTGCTCGGCTGGCTACTCACAGGCTGTACAGGGTGGAGAGGGTAGGGCGGCATGGGGGCATCCCATTCCTATATTTCAGAGCAGGATAAAACCCCTGCCCCAATAAAGCCAGGAGAGTCTGCGAGGCTGGAGAGACCCAGGGCTGACGACATGCTCACGTGAACCGCCCAACCACTTTGGGGCTCCATCCTCGCTCAGCACACACAGACCTCAAACACAGGAGTCCCTCCTGCTGCCAGGGAGGAGGTCGCCAGGTAACAGTAGCCACCCTAGTGGCTCCATGGAGACCAGATGTATTTAGACGAGAGTGTTTAGAGCAGCGTCCTCAGTCCAGGTCTAGGAAGTAGAAATCCAAAAGCAGAAGAGAACCCAACTGAAGGGAGGGTGGGCCACCTGACCTCAGAGCACCTTTTACCTATTAAGCCGATGGTGGTCCTGGTCACACAAGCTCAACCCAGGCTCAGAGCCACCATGAGCTACAGGGCCTCCTGGGACACTTCATCTCTGGGGCTGCCTCTCAAGGGTTGTGGGTGCGCTGAGGGCGATGGACGAGGCCTGTGGGGAGTGAGAGGCCTCTGCCTGACTTGCCTTTGGGATTCTAGCCACCGAGGGTCTCCTGCTGGGTCAAACCATGCCTGTGGTCCTTAGGAACACTTGCTCTTCTTTCCGAGGCAGACACTCCAAGGACAGGCAGACATCAGGACGTATGATACCATCTATTACCTTTGGGGTCAGAATGGCCCCATATCTTGATGCCTGGACATGCCCAGGGAGAGGGACCCAAGGAGGGCTCGTCCTTGGCAGAGATGGCAGGAGAAGTGTTGGGGTGGCTGCCCACCCTGATTCTGCACCAGCAGTTTGCTCTGGCTTCAGATACTGCCTCTCATGGATCTGAAGAGACGGCCAGGGCTTATCACCACCTTCTCAAAAATAAATAGAAATAAATAAATAAGGCAGGCAGGCTAGAGTCTTCTAAGTCTCAGCAAAGCTTCTTAAGAACAATAATGCCTGCTTTACATGATCCAAGGAATAAGAGGCTACTGCCAACAGCATTTCTGGAAAGACGCTCCACTGGAATTAAAGGCAAGCCTGGGTGCGGGCCAGGATGAAGAAGTTTGGAATCTAAGGGTGGAAGAGACCTAGAAAACACGTGGCTGTCCTATCACAGCGGGATGCGGTGGCCCCACGGCAGTGGTACCAGCTCCCGCTCCCACGGCAGAGGGACGCGGTGGCCCCACGGCAGCGGTACCAGCTCCCGCTCCCATGGCAGCGGGACACGGTGGCCCAACGGCAGCAGGATGTGGTGGCCCCACGGCAGGGTACCAGCTCCCGCTCCCATGGCAGCGGTACCAGGATGGAGCAGAATTGTGCCTGCTGTGTGTTCTTTCAGGCTGCTGGCTGACTTCCAGGTCTCTGGTGTTTGCCCAGGGACCTCTTGGAGGCAGGGGGCCTCATGGCATCTTCCTCTCCTGGAGCCTCTCATTCAGGGGGGTGTGGGGGTAGTTACAGTGAGCGAGGAAGAGGGTCTCAGTGATGGAACTTTACTGAATGAGCTGAAAATCAGAGAAATGACCACTTAGCCAGAACCCTCATCTCCCGGGCAGGGAGGCTGGGGTCGAGAGGTAAGGACAGGCCCTGACCTCCTGGCTTTGCCTAGCGGTCCTCCTGCTTCACTGCAGCGTGCTGGTCGGGTGTGCTTGGACACCACAGAGGGAGCTATTACTGGAGCCCCTTCTGTTCCCATTCCCTCAGGGATAAAGCAAAGGTCAGGGACACCTGCTGCCACCATCTGGAAAGTGCTCATCCCAGTGTCTTACTGAGGAGGGCAGAGCAGGAGGCGCTGGGCCACTCCCAGGGCTCTGTGGAATGGGAGCTGGGAGCTGGGGGACAATGTCGGGAATGTCCCAGCTGCTTCCTTCCTAGACAACATGAGAATAATGTCAACAGAGGCCAAGGCCCACTGGTGCCCACTGCCCCACCAATCCCGGGCAACCACAATGATTCTAACTCACTGTCCTCATTTAATCCCTCACCTGAGATCCCACCCTACCTTAGCCTGAAAACAGCTCATTTCCAAATGACAATCAATTATAATAGACTGTTAACCCAGACATCATCCCCGCAGAAGAACCAATCAGAAAGCCTGCGATTCAGAAATGACTGGCCTGGTTTCTCAGTGGGCATGAAAAACCCAGTCCTGTAGCCAACGGCCCTTCCCGGGAAAGGCTTGTGCCCAGGCTGGTGGCATCATAGGACTGACTGGCACCCCCTACTTGTAGGGCTACATAAAGGGTATGCTGTTTGTTTACCGTGGGCCTGCATTGTTCCTGAAGCAAGTTGGGTGAAATCAATGCTTCTTAACCATTCATTTACCACTAAATATACCTAATTATACAGCTTTCTTTCCCACCTCCCAAATCACTGCTTATTAGCCCCTCTGCCAGAGTTGGCAGGCTCTCTGCTTTACTGGCAGCTCTATTCAAAGACATGCAGGGAAAAAGCTGAGAAAAGCAGGTAGCTGGGGAGCTTCCTTGGTGGTCCAGTGGTAAAGAATCTGCCTGCCACACACGTTTGACCCCTGATCTGGGAAGATCCCACATGCTGCAGAACAACAAAGCCCGTGCGACATAGCTACTATAGCCCGCTCGCCGGAGCCTGCGCTCCACGAGAGAAGCCCACGCACTGCAATGAGGGAAAAGCCTGTGCAGCAGTGAAGACCCAGTACAGCCAAAAAGAAATAATGAATAAAATTATTAAAAAAAAAAAAAGCAGGTACTTGGGAATTCCCTGGTGATCCAGTAGTTGGGACTCTGCCCCCACTGCAGGGGGCCTGCGTTTGATCTCTGGTTGGGGAACTAGGATCCCACAAGCCACACAGCATGGCCAAAAAAATAAAAAAACAGGTATTTGAATTATCCATGGATTTCATTTTTTGTACTTTCTCTGGGGTGTTAAGGGCTTCCCTGGTAGCTCAGATGGTAAAGAATCCACCTGCAATGCAGGAGACCTGGGTTCAATCCCTGGGTTGGGAAGATCCCCTGGAGAAGGGAATGGCTACCCACTCCAGTATTCTGGCCTGGAGAATTCCATGGACTGTATAGTCCACAGGGTGGCAAAGAGTCGGACTTGACTGAGCGACTTTCACTTTCAGGATGTTAAAACTGAGCGCCAAAGAATTAATGCTTTTGAACTGTGGTGTTGGAGAAGACTCTTGAGAGTCCCTTGGACAGCAAGGAGATCAAACCAGTCCATCCTTAAGGAAATCCATCCTAAATATGCATTGGAAGGACTAATGCTTAAGCTGAAGCTCCAATACTTTGGCCACCTGATGCAAAGACTTGACTCATTGGAAAAGACTCTGATGCTGGGAAAGATTGAAGGCAGGAGGAGAAGGGGATGACAGAGGATGAGATGGTTGGATGGCATCTCTGACTCGATGGACATGAGTTTGAGGAAGCTCCAGGAGTTGGCAATGGACAGGGAAGCCTGGTGTGCTGCAGTCCGTGGGGTTGCAGAGAGTAGGACACGGCAGAGTGACTGAACTGAACTGGAGTGTTGGAACAATGACAGCAGTTGGGAACTGGCCTAGTTGGGCACAGATCTCTTGGGTAATTTGACAGAATATGTTTCCAGAAGCAGTTAAATGCTCCTCCGTGCTGGCAAGGGAGTGTCCCAGTGTCCCTGGGTACCCTGCGTGTTCTGCCTCTGAACTCAGCACAGGGTTGACCCCAATGGAGGGCCCAAGGCCCCTCTTTAGAGTGGAGAGGAAGATGCAAGAGGCCCTCCCAAGAGGTCCCTGGGCAAACACCAGAGACCTGGAAGCCAAGCAGGGGCCTGAAAGGACACAGGGCATGCAGGACTCTCCACCATCCATGTGCTGCTGCGCTGGAGGCAGAAGCTGGGGGAGACCCTGCTGTTTTCCGAGTGCTCACATTCAGGGTTGTGTGTGGCACCGGTGGGAGGAGGAAGGAGTTTTTCAAAGCCTGGGAGCCTTCGCTGGCTCTGGGTTCATCTTTCACTTCCCGTTTCCCCTGCTGTACCTGCAACGTGACCTCAGCAGTACTTCCCCCACCCAGACAGCCAGATTGTTGCTGAGGAAAATGGCCATCAAGTCACCATCTAAACCACGACTTAAGCTGGGAGGACACTCCTGCCTCCTCCCAAGGTCTGTGTGATACAGTCAGAGACTTTATTATCATTTAAAGAATAATTTAGTTATTTATTTATGGCTGCGCTGGGTCTTCACTGCTGCGTGTAGGCGTTCTCTAGTTGTGGCCAGCAGGGGCTATTCTGCACTTGTGGTACAGCTTCTCACTGTTGCAGAGTCTCCTGCTCTAGGGTGCTGGGGCTTCAGCAGGTGCAGCACTTGGGCTCAGCAGTTGTGGCTCATGGGCTTAGTTGCCCTGCAGCAAGTGGAATCTTCCCAGACCAGGGATCAAACTCATGTCCCCCACACTGGCAGGTGGGTGTTTAACCACTGGACCACCAGGCAAGTCCAACAGTCAGAGACTTTAGGGGCTTAAAGTGTAACTATAGGGTTAGGAAGTGTGTTGAGAACTCCATGGATTACAAACCCATAATGGTTATTAAAGGACATCCAGGGGACTGAATGCATTAAGTGTAACAATTCCTCTGCTCTGCTCACTCCCCTTCAGGTCAGCAGTCTGCAACCCCCCCAAAACAAAGAACTTACAGTGATTTATTAGAGTATAAGTATAAATATATAATCAATTTTTATATTAAAAGATACACACACACACACCAAAGGGTAGAAGTGTGAACAGAGGTTGACTACTTTCAAAAATTACATGCAGATTCCAAGTCTACATTAGTTCTTCCCTTGTTCTTACATATTATTGGATTTTTTAGAATCTTCTACTTCCAGCTCTCAAGTACAGACACCCAAGGAGGAGGGTAGTCTTTAGGAAAGGAATACTTCTTCCTTCTACATTTCTATAATGTTTGTGAATACTTAGAAGCAAAAGGAAAAAAAGATAAACTACAAATACCTAAGATGGAAGAATGTCTGTGGTGCAGGGCCAGCTGCTTTGCTGAAAAGGCAGAGAAGCTCTCGGGACCCTGGGTGGTTGTAACAGTGACCTGTGGTATGACCTGTAACAGTGACCTGCTGGTAACAATGACCTGCTGGTAACAATGACCCTGGGTGGTTGTAACAATGACCTGACCTCTCAGCTCCAGCCAAATGGACGCTCCCAGAAACTGTCCTTATTCTCCTGCTTCAAACTGAAGTTCTAGGACATTCACACCACAAACAAGCCACGGTGAGGAGGAGGACAGGGCTGGAAAGGGATGGTCACCTTAGGTCAGACCCCAGGGAAGAGAGCTCTGGGCCCAAGGTCGCCCACTCCAACCTTGTACTGTGGGGTCCCAGCTCCATCAGCATTGAGGTCGCCCAGAAGAGCTTTTTATCTATGGAGGAAAAGCCCTGTTTGCTCCCCTAGGACATAAGGGCACCCCCAGCCTCAGGGGCACCACACTCTCCTTGCCATGGTGGCAAATCGTGATGCCAGAGATGAGCAGTGAAGACCCGAACGGTGAGAATGACTCACCCAAGAGCCCCCGGGCACCTACAAATGCCAACTTTCTCTTCCCACAATGCTCACACCCCGAATATCAGATCCTTTCTTTCCACATTGAAACGTCTTGCCCATTCTACCCTAACTCAATCTTAGTTTTTAGGCCTGACATTTCCGTCAGCCAGCAGCAGGCTTCCAGTTTTGCTGGGAATTTCTTTCCACAATGGGCTCTAGCTAGATGAGTTTGAGGGGGACCCACAGGAATGGCCACTGCTCCATCCGACACTCGGAGTGTCCACTGTGACTACAGAGATGGCTGGGGGCTGCCCTGACTAAAGGGGGCTGCTGCTGCCAGATGGAGACCTGTTTCTGTGTGGCCTCCAGTCATCACACAGGGCTGTTCAATTTGGACAAGCCCAATGCTAGAGCCAAGGCACGGAGAAAGAGAGGGCCTGGGGTGGCCTGTGACGGGGCGGCAAGGACCACAATGTTACCAGGCTTCAAACAGAGCCCTAACGTCTTATAAAAGGAGAGTCATGGTGAAGTGAACAGGCAGGGCTAAGAAAGGGCAGTGACCACTTCTCACTGGCGTCTCATGCTGGGCCTGGGTGGGGTCACTCGGGGGGTCAGGGGTACACTTAAGTGGTTCCTGCTTGCGGGCCCTTAGGCCCCCTCCCACCCTCTTCAGGGAGCCTCTGTGCTGTGAGAGAGGACAGGAGCAGAGAGACAGCTACCAGTGACCTCAGGACTCGGACAGGGGACGGGGAGCCCTTAGCATTTCTGTTTATAAAATGTGTGTGTGGATATTTATTATTTTATTAAGCTCTTTGCCAGGGTGACTCAGGTCATTAGGGGTTTTCAGAATGCTTAAGATTTTCAAACTCTTAAGGGTTTTTCCATGAAGCCAAGAGAACAAAACTATTGACTGAAACCGAATGGTCAGTGTAATCCCCATATAGATCTAACTACCAGGCCCACTCTGGGAATGACATGCTCGAGCTCATTTTTAATGTATAAGCAGATCTAACCTCTCTGGAGGAGTGGAAAACAGGAATGACACAAGCCTCACCACCAGAGCCAGCTGCATGGCCAGGCGAGGTTGAACAGCTGTAGCTCTAAGACCAGTATCTGCAGACCCCAACTGGGAGACCCCTGCTCTGCACAGGGTGTGTGTCTGGCCAGAAATAGAAGGCCATTCAGAGCCCACCCCAGAGGGGCAATCCACCCAGAGTGAGGGCGGTGGGGACTTGGCCCGTCCTCTGCAGGAGAAGGGTGTCCCAGCCCAGGAACATTCTCTCAAAGAGGGGTTACTTCATTAAAATTCATTTATTCACCCTGTTTAAGGCGATCCAAATTGAAGCTGAGGAGGTAGAGAACTGGGGCCACTTACTTTTTATTTTATACACTTCTGAGGTATTTGTGTGTTTTTTAAAAACACAACTACCCGTTTTCCTAAGCTAAGGTCTCACTCAACCATCCCAGTCAGTGTCCCTCCCGCAAGTCATGTTACCTCTTGAGGCAAGTCTTCCCTGACTGCCCCCCCACCCTCCCATTCCCTCTAGCAGATCCCTCCTGCTCACCACCTTATCCTGCCTGGCCTTCAAGCCACATCACAACCAGAAGGTCTTTGTATTGGTTTGTGTGTATGCACACTATGTTGGGTCCGACTCTTTGCAGCCCCACAGACTGTAGCCTGCCAGGCACCTCTGTCCATGAGACTTCCCCAGGCAAAAATACTGGAGTGGGTTGCCATTTCCTTCTCCAGGGCATCTTCCCGACCCAGGGATCAAAACTACATCGCTTCCATCTCCTGCATTGGCAGGCAGATTCTTTACCAGCTGAGCCACCGGGAAAGCCCTTGAATTGCTTTGTCTGCTAATGTATCACTCTCCCCTCCTACTGGAATATCCACTCCACAGATCTTGTCTGCTGTGCTCGCTTCTACCCTTTTAGGGCCAAGGGCACTTAGGACAGAAGGCGATCAGCAAAAGTTTTTGAAAGTCAGGATTACATGGACATCCGGTAGTATTTACGGGAGTGACTGCATTGGTTCCACAAACCTGGCATGGTGCAAAAATCCAGTGACAATACGGATTTCATTAACTATATGGAACCAGCCATCACACCAATTTCTCTGAACATGATCCCCAGCCTACCCTAGGGAGGATATTTCTGTGCACAGATAGTAGCTCTGTGCCAAATCCAGCCTGCAACCTGTATATGCAAAAAAGGCTTAGGGGAACACAGCCACACCCATACATGTATGGATTGTCTGTGGCTGCTTTTGAGTTGAACTGAAGAGTTTCGACAAAGACCACATGGGCTGAAAATATTCACCATCTGGCCTTTGAGGAAAAAGTCTGACAAACCGTGAGTGTGAAGAAACAGAAGTGTAGTGTAAGACTTAGAAAACTACCCCAGAGAAAAAACGGCAGGGTTCACACAGACACTTGCCAGTGCTAGCGGTAGCTAATATCTTAGTCAGGCCTTGTTATGTGCAAGATACTGTGCTCTAAGATATTTTGGTCTGAGTGTATCGTCTCCTGCAATTTAATTCTCATTAGAACTGTGAGTAGGTTCTGATTGCTGAGGCTAAATGAGGTCCAGTAATTTGCCAGGGTCAACAGAGTCAGTGACAAATCTAATTCAAACCCCAAGCGAGGTCTGCGTGCTCTGAAACTTGCACTTGGAGCCACCATGCTGGACAGCTTCCACGGAAAGCACTTTCCAGCCATAGTGAAGGGAACTCTCAGCACTCTTGAGACTGGTATGTCTCCTCATTGTCCTCAGAAGACCACCGGGACATCCCTGCTGCCTTGGGATACTTTGTCGTTTTTGTTCAGTCGCTCAGTTGTGTCCAACTCTTTGCAACCCCATGAAGGGCAGCACACCAGGCTTCCCTGTCCTTCACTATCTCCTGGAGTTTGCTTATTGAGTTGATGATGCCATCCAACCATCTCATCCTTGGGGACGTTAAATGCCCACTATTTTCTATCTTAAATGCTCACTTCTTCTCTGTCTCTGAATTCTACTGATTTGTCAAGACTC
This sequence comes from Bison bison bison, assembly GCF_000754665.1. NCBI lineage: Eukaryota > Metazoa > Chordata > Mammalia > Artiodactyla > Bovidae > Bison > Bison bison. Next base: position 12,031,948 of record NW_011494861.1, read on the forward strand.
TGTACAAGCTCGCCTTCTCTGAAGCTTCTTCTCCTGGTGATTAATTCTTCACCTGGTTAAAATTCTTCCTCCAATCAATATATGAACTGTTGGAGGGTAAAAACTGCCTTCGACAGCACAGAACCTTTGCTCAGACTGCAAGCATATGCAACAGACATGCTCCTCAGAAACAAAACAAAACTCTCATGAAAACCACAGCCTCCCCTCCCCTGGAGAAGATGCTACTTAATAGACCACATGCCAGTTCAAAATGCTAACACTGCCTTTGACTTGGACGTCTCTCTTTAGCTGTTAACAAACTGGCAACCACAAGCTTTATCATCTGCACCTGAGACGTTTCATAAGGAACGTGCCTTTCATTGTTATCATTGTCATTTACCTGTGCCAACTATTAAATTCTCCAGTTCTCTCCTACCCCCACAAATCCTGCCTTCATATCAGCTACTGCATCTCTCGTGTTACAGGGCATGTTCAGCATCACAAAATCTAGATGTGAGAACAGTTGAACTCAACAAGGCTCTTGAGAGTCCCTTGGACAGCAAGGAGATCAAACCAGTCAATCCTAAAGGAAATCAACCCTGAATATTCATTGGAAAGACTGATGCTGAAGCTCCAATAACTTGGCCACCTCATACGAAGAGCTGACTTGCTGGAAAAGACTCTGATACTGGGAAAGATTGGGGGCAGGAGGAGAAGGGGGCAACAGAGGATGAGATGGTTAGATGGCATCACCAACTCAATGGCCATGAGTTTGAGAAAACTCTGGAAGATAGTGAAGGATAGGGAAGCTTGGTGTACTGCAGTCCATGGCATTTCAAAGAGTTGGAAACGACTGAGTGACTGAACAACAATGCTGCTTAGGGAGAGTGGTTGCGCTTGGGGGCATCATTTCTGGGGTGATGGCTATGGTTGTTTCTTGCCGTAGGTGCTGGATACATGGATGTGCGCACTTTGTGAGAACCCATTCAACTGTATGTTTAGAAGTATAGGTATATTCTATTTCAATAAAAAGTTCTCAAATATCCTGTGTAAATATAGCTTAAATATGTGGATTTTTTTTTTTTTTTTTGCAGAAACCCACACCTCATTTTATTCATGAAACATCCTTAAAAAGGACGGGTCAGACCATCTTACCAGAGGTAGCATGGAAGAAAAAGCAAAGCAACTCTCATGGTGACATATAAAAATGAAGGTGAGACTGATGTTCAAGGTCAAATCTGACCCCAAGACTGTGAGCCCTCAAAGCCTACCACTGTAGCTGAACTGATTCCTATTAGAAGCAGATACTCTGACTCAGAAAACCAAATGCCCTTCATGTGTGAGAATCAAAATAGTTTTCTGAAACATGACATACAAAGGAAATGGGTAACAAGTCTAAATGATACATAGCAATATTTAGGTGCTTAGGCCTTCAGCCATCTTCAGACCCTGTAAAAGTGAAGAACTGCCTGACCACAAACAAACAGAAGAAGCGACCACTTATGCTACACACTGAATGTATTTGCTTTTTAGTAGTGTCTGACTCTCTGTGACGCTAGGGATTGCAGCACACCAGGCTTCCCCATCCTTCACTATCTCCCGGAGTTTGCTCAAACTCATGTCCATTGAGTCAGTGATGCTATTCAATTATCTTATCCTCTGTTGCGCCCCCTTCTCCTCCTGCCCAAATGTACGCCCCTCCCCAAATTCAGATGTTGAAATTCTAACCACCAATGTGACGGTGTTAGGAGGTGGGGCCTTTGGGAGGTGATTAGGTCCTGAAGGTGGAGCCCTCAAGAATGGGATTAGAGCTCTTATAAGAGACCAAGGAGAGCTCCCTCCCCCCAAATCATGTGAGGGCACAGGGAGAAGTCAGCAGTCTTCAGCCATAAAGACAGCCCTCACCATTTTTTTGTTGTTGATAAATCACTCAGTTATGTAAGACTCTTTGCCACCCCCATGGACTGTAAGGCTCCTCCTGCCAGGCTCCTCTGTCCATGGGATTCTCCAGGCAAGAATACCGGAGTGGGTAGCCATTCCCTTCTCCAGGGGATCTTCCCGACCCCAGGGATCGAACCCAGGTCTCCTGCACTGCAGGCAGATTTTTTACCGTCTGAGCCACCAGGGAAATCCAGAACCTCATCATGCTGGGACTCAGTATTTTCAGGCTTCCAGCCTCCAGAATCATGACAAATAAATTTATGTTGTTTTATAAGCCCCCCAGTCTTTGGTGGTTTGCTTTAGCAGCCCAAACAGACTAAGACAACTTTTGAAGACTGGGTTAAGCACCAGGCTAAACACTCTACACACAGACTCTCAACAAATACTCCCAAGAGCCCTGATTCTATCCCTGCTTTATAGATGAGAAACCAAGGCACAGAGAGGGTAAGGAACCTACCTAAGGTTACACGGTTATTCATCGGCAGGGCGGGATTGAACCCAGGCCGCCAGACTCCAGAATCCATGTTCTTAAACATGACACTCGCCATGCCTCCTGTTGTGATGTACCTGGGGACAAGTTTCCAGTTTCTAGTGTGTGACATACCTTCTTGTCATGCTTGTCCAAGCACATACAATGATAAGAATCTTGGCCAACACACCCAACTCTTTCGTAAGTGGCAGGCTGATTTACAGAGTAGATCCCTGCTCTCAAAAGATTCATGCTGATGCACATGTCCAACCTCCTTCTACCCGGACTTTCCCCATTTATTCGTAAATTAGAGATTGAAAATCAAAATGTGTGGCCTACCTGAAGCTACAATCAGCCCAGATTAGACTAGAAAGGTGCCTACCTGAAGCCACAATCAGCCCAGATTAGATTAGAAAGGTCAATTGTCTTCTTTTGTCTTCATTGCCAAAGATGGATTGCTTTTAGACAAAGTATTTGCTCATCCTACACTCCTTGAGTAAGCAAAAAACAATGCCCTACTGCATAAGCAAAGTTAGGAAAACTAAAACTTTTGTCAGATGTCTACAATGCTGCTTTTAGTTTTACTTTTAGAGGAACATTATAGTAAGAGCACATTTTGAATCTCCTTTTCTTTTTAAGCCACATCGATCTTTATGAACGGTAAAATTGCTGGTCTATGTTGCTTTTGAGGAATTTAAGTGGGGATAGAGGGGAACATGATTATTTAAACATAATGGTTCATTTAATGAATTCTCTTCATTTTGGAAGTAATCAATCTGATGAGCCTTCTTTTACCCCTCACATCATCCCCCCACAACCTACCCCAGTTTCTGAGACTATAGGGTGAACTAGGAAGTCAAATTAGGAAAACACTCCAACAATATTCCTCAAATGATGGTCAATTCTGGTTTGGTTTTAAGTGAACATGAATCCTACCTTTTGGCATGGGGACCCTTTCTCAGATGAGCTGACTTCTTCAAACAGATAGTTATTAATATATGCCTTTAATAGGTCATATTTTTTTCTCCACTTGGAATTGGGACATTGATCTCTCCTGCAGGGAGCACCATACACCGGTGTCACCAAGTTCTATAGGTCTCTGTCCAAAATGCAAAGTACTTTAGTTCTCAATCAAAGCTCCGAAGTGAGCCTCTTCTAAACTGCCATCCTTGGGCAAGATTATTCAAGAAACTTCCCAGGACCAGAGGCAATGTCACCCCGAAGTGGGAAGGCTGGAAGCTGCTTGTCACGGGCCGTCACCCTGACTGCGGACTCCCCGAGATGCAGGCACAGGGCGGATGGAGGATGCAGCGATGCTGCCCAGAGATGCGCGGCAGGTGGGGCCCTCCCAGAGCTTTTTTGCCACTACGCTCAGAGGAGGGGGCCCTGGCGAGTGGCAGCCCCTCTAAGTGACGCAGGGGCCCCCGGCCCGGC
>NW_011494861.1:12035870-12036141 GCF_000754665.1 Bison bison bison
ACGCAGGGCCCCTGGGCCTGGCTATGTGGAAGCTCCCAGGACGCTGACCTCAACTTTGTTCTGTAAAAATAGCTCAGAGGCAGCGGCGCTCACGTGAGCCGCCCGGGCTTCTTCTCCATCGTCCCGGGGCTCCCGGCGGCTTGTCGTCCCCGGGGTCGCGGAGGGGAAGGGCGGTGTCCTGAGCCCCGGTGACAGGAAGGACCCCGGGCGAGGGACCCGAGGAAAGAAGGGGGCGCTGGGTGGGGTCGAGGGCCCGAGCCAGCAGGGCCGG
>NW_011494861.1:12036520-12094809 GCF_000754665.1 Bison bison bison
GGCCGACGGTCGGGCTGGGACGCCGGCGCCGCGTCGCGCCGGGGAAACCGGGGACTGGGAGACCCCCTTGGCCTCCAGGCCCAGGCGCCCCGGCCCCTCCTCAGAGACCCTGGAGGCCCTTCCCGCCCGGGGGAGGACCCTCCGGTCGGACCCCCGGGACCTGGAGACCCCTCCCCCGCCCGCCAGAGGCCACCGGTAGCCTCCCCTTCCTTAGCCCCAGTTGAGTTGAGTTCAGTTCAGTCGCTCAGTCGTGTCCGACTCTTTGCGACCCCATGAATCGCAGCACGCCAGGCCTCCCTGTCCATCACAAACTCCCGGAGTTCACCCAAACTCATGTCCATCGAGTCGGTGATGCCATCCAGCCATCTCATCCTCTGTCGTCCCCTTCTCCTCCTGCCCCCAATCCCTCCCAGCATCAGAGGCTTTTCCAATGAGTCAGCTCTTCGCGTGAGGTGGCCAAAGCATTGGAGTTTCAGCTTTAGCATCATTCCTTCCAAAGAACACCCAGGACTGATCTCCTTCAGAATGGACTGGTTGGATCTCCTTGCAGTCCAAGGGACTCTCAAGAGTCTTCTCCAACACCACAGTGCAAAAGCATCAATTCTTCAGCGCTCAGTTTTCTTCACATTCCAACTCTCACATCCATACATGACCACTGGAAAAACCATAGCCTCGACTAGATGGACCTTTGTTGGCAAAGTAATGTCTCTGCTTTTGAATATGCTATCTAGGTTGGTCATAACTTTCCTTCCAAGGAGTAAGTGTCTTTTAATTTCATGGCTGCAATCACCATCTGCAGTGATTTTGGAGGCCCCAAAAATAAAGTCTGACACTGTTTCCACTGTTTCCCCATCTATTTCCCATGAAGTGATGGGACCAGATGCCATGATCTTAGTTTTCTTTTCTTTTTTTTCCTTAGTTTTCTGAATGTTGAGCTTTAAGCCAACTTTTTCACTCTCCTCTTTCACTTTCATCAAGAGGCTCTTTAGTTCCTCTTCACTTTCTGCCATAAGGGTGGTGTCATCTGCATATCTGAGGTTATTGATATTTCTCCCGGCCATCTTGATTCTAGCTTGTGCTTCTTCCAGCCCAGCGTTTCTCATGATGTACTCTGCATATACGTTAAATAAGCAGGGTGACAATATACAGCCTTGACGTACTCCTTTTCCTATTTGGAACCAGTCTGTTGTTCCATGTCCAGTTCTAACTATTTCTTCCTGATTTGCATACAGGTTTCTCAAGAGGTAGGTCAGGTGGTCTGGTATTCCCATCTCTTTCAGAATTTTCCACAGTTGATTGTGATCCACACAGTCGAGACCCCTCAAAGCTCAGACCCCGGCTCTCAGCCCAGAAACCCAGGCCCCTTGGCTTTGGGCAGCATGGAGACCCCCTCCCAGACCTGCCCATAGACCCCTGCCAACTGGCCCTCACCAGCCCAGGGTTCCCCACCCTCACAGCCCAGTCTCCAACTTTTAGGCCACTCCGGGTCCTTGGTGCTGCTCCCCACCCCCAAAACACTCTCTCCTTTCAACTTCATCTTCAGTCCCGAAGCCCTTGCCTGTTCTCACCCTTATCCCACTTCTTCAGCTGGTCCACATGTCCTGAGGACCTAACAGCCTCAGCCCCGAAGCCCACCATAACGATTCCCCTTCTCCCCACACACCCGCCTCTCCAAATTCATATTTTGAAGCAAGCCACTTACACTTTAGAGTTCTCAGAGCCCTACCTGGCTCACTCATTCATTTGGTCCGCAAGTAAGTATATTCCTGATACATTCATTAGTTCCTTTCTATTCTTTTTTTTTTGGTCAATATATATTCATTGTATTTTTTTTCACTTTTTATAAGTTGAGAAATATGTCATATATTAGTTTCAGGTATATGATGTGATTTGATGTAAGTATATATTGTAAGATGATTGGCACCCTTTTTACTCTCAAGATACCCCAATTCTCAGCTACAGGTGTCTGATTTTCACTCTTCTCTCCTCAGGCTGCCCCTCCCTCAGCCTCTCAGTCACTCCAACACTGATTAGAAACACTGACTGTACAGCCTATCCTAGCTGGACCCCGCCTAATACACATAAAAATGATACCTCTCCATCCCTCCGTTTCCCAGGAGAGACCCAAGATCGTAATAGTTATTTTTTTTGGTTTTTATGAGACTGGATAAGGGGGTAAAAAGTATGTGCCAAGGAAAAGGAGGGAGAAACAGATTGCTGTGTTTTATTACCACCGCAGGATCAGGATCAAGGACAAGAGTTCTTAATACCACCAATGATGATGATGAAAAGTGATGAGTACTGACCGTGTGCCATGAGCTGAGCTAAGTGCTTTCCATACATTTGTCTCACAAATCCTTGAATAACATTTCTGGTACAGGTGAAGAAATTGAGGGACAAGGGTAATTTGCCTAAAATCATAAAGCAAATGGTGGAGCCCAGAAACCATTTGTACCCTTTTCTGAGCCAAAGATCTCTTTATATTTCTTCCAGTAGTCATGTATGGATGTGAGAGTTGGACCATAAAGAAGGCTGAGCACTGAAGAATTGATGATTTCGAACTGTGGTGCTGGAGAAGACTCTTGAGAGTCCCTTGGACAGCAAGGAGATGAAGTCAGTCAATCCTAAAGGAAATCAACCCTGAATATTCATTGGAAGGATCGATGCTGAAGCTCCAGTTCTTTGGCCACCTGATAAGAAGAGCTGACTCATTGGAAAAGACTCTGATGCTAGGAAAGATTGAGGGCAGGAGGAGAAGAGGGCGACAGAGGATGCGATAGATAGTATCACCAACTCAATGCACATGTGTTTGAGCAAGCTTTGGGAAATAGTGAAGAACAGGAAAGCCTGGCATGCTTCAGTCCATGGGCTTGCAGAGTCAGACACAACTGAGCAACTGAACAACAATTCTAGGAGGTAATCCTACAGGGACTTGGTCTAACTCTTTAGAGAAAGAAGCAAAATCCCTAAACCCAGGGTATTTTCTGAGTTCAGGAAAATAGGAGATAACAGCCTCTGTAGAGCATAGAAGAGGGCAGAATGACAGGTGGGGATTGAGGCTGCAGTCACTGGACAGGTGAAGAAAAACCTGGAGGCAGAGGAAGCATTACTTTGAATTTGGAATGAAAGAACTTGGTGTCCAGAGGTGTTTGCGGCAAGTAGGAGGAAAGCTGGCTCGGATGACCTGTTGGTCTAGTAGCTTTGCTGGACTGCCTTCCCACTCCACCCGGACTGGGTGCCTACAGGCCCCAACTTGTCTGATGCAACTCCAGCTTCTGAGAATCTATTCAGCCCACAGCAAGGAATGAGCTAGCTTTGAGATTCCTCCCTCCTTTTAATAATAACAAGCCACCATCCAGGCAGCATCTTCTTCTGGGTGCCACCTTCCTATGAAGTTTACTCATGGCTTGGGCACATGACAGCTTCAAAAGGTGTTATTATCACTTGTTATTAAAAGGCCTGATGAAGGCGGTGGCATTTCTGGCTTGTTTCTATCTTCATGCATTGAGGAATGGTCAGATTCAATTTTTGACAACATTCAGGAGGAACTTACAGCCTTACTACCTAGCAAATTCCTTAGGCTTGTATAGGTATGTGAATGGATGGGAGAAGTGAGGTAGATTTTAGCCTCTTAAGACTTCTTGCAGGAAAAGGGAGGGGGTCCAGTGTGTGTGTGTCCACATGCAGATAATTGGCCTAGGCCCAGGTGGCTCAGTGGTGAAGAATCCGCCTGCCAAAGCAGGAGATGCAGGTTCGTCCCTGGGTCGGGAAGATCCCCTGAAGGAGAAAATGGCATCCCATTCCCCTGGAGGAGGGCATGGCAACCCACCCCAGTATTTTTGCCTGGAGAATGCTATGGACAGAGGAGCCTGGTGGGCTACAGTCCATAGAGTTGCAGAGTTGGAAGTGACTGAAGCGATTTAGCATGCACCAGTATTCTTGCTGGGAAAATCCCACAGACAGAGGAACCTGGTGGTTTACGGTCCATGGGGTGGCAAAGAGTTGGACACAACTGAGCAGGCATGCTTGCACCAGAGCTCAAATATGGAATCCATTTTTGCCTGTGAAAAGACAGAGAACAAAGAGAGGGTGCCTGTCCATCCTCTTATTGGGAGTCATTCAAGTTCAAAACTGAAACTTATTCATTTATTACACAAGACTTTACTGATCATGTGGAAAGGGCACGAGACTCTGAGGCATCCAGAGTCAAAAGCCTCAACTGAGTCACTCTAGGGCCCTGGGAAAATCTTAGTTTCCAAACCAGTGACACAGGAAAAATGATCTTTTCTTTTTTAAAATAATATTGTCTGCACCTAAATATACTGCCGAACACTGTCGGATGAGGAAGAAGTTGGGAAGGCAGGCAAGATCATAGAAGTACCACAGACCTGGACTGCCAGGGCTCCTCTGCTCTTCTTTCCAGGTGTGCACTGCCTGAGAGAGGGAACAGAAAAAAATTCCAGCAACTATAGCCTTAAAAGACAATTGGACAAGACTGTTAAAAAAAAAAGTGGAAGATGGTTTAAGGGACCAATTCCTCCCTTCCCCCCAACTCAAGGCAAATATATTTATATTCCTAGAGGAGGGGGTAAATATTTCCTTGGCCATTAGGCTTGTGAAGTTGCTCTCTGTCTAAGAAGGGAACAGAAGGGACTAATTGTAAAAAACAGCGATGGTCCAGGTTCCCATACCTTAACTCTGGTACCTGCACGTGCAGACAATCTGCAACTCTAGGACTGGGTAAGCTAACATAAGGCAACTTTAAATCTAGGGGGCGTTATTTTAAAATGTTGAACACCTGGGAAGTCCCTGGTGGTCCAGTGGTTAGGACTTGGCACTTTCACTACCGTGGATCCAGGTTCAATCCCTGGGGCAGGGAATTAACGTTGTTCGAGCTGAAAAAAAAAGTTAAACTTTCTGTCCCTTCCTCCTTATTGTCCCACCAGCAAGATGGGTTGGTGAAAACTGAGATGTCATTCAACCTCCCTGCTTCAGAGCCTCCAACAGCTTCTCATCAGAGCATTTGGAATAACATCCATTCTCTTCTCAGGCCTCCAAAGCCAGAGCTGATCTGATTCAGCCTGTCTCTGACTCATCTCCAATCTGTCCGCTGGTGTGTGCCTGCCCCCGCCAACCTTCTGCTTCTTACACAAGCTTGTGTGTTCACATCTCAGGGCCTTTGCTGGGAAAGCTCTTCCCCAGTGTGGCAGAGGCCTTGGGCTGTTCATCCAGAACTGCTTGCTCCACAGTGACAGCACTGTAGCCAGGCAGTGCTGGTGTATTGCCCAGCCTTCCTTACGGAAGGCATGACAATATTATCAAGTTCTCTCCCAGGGCATGTGAACAGAAATAAAGTGATCCACTTCCTCCTCCGTGTTCTTCTTCCACCAAGTAGGATGAAGCCAAGGGGATGTCAGACTTATGAGAGAAGAGCCTTGCTCCCTGAGCACTGCCTGGATGAGATCTATCAACCAGGAACACCTGTTTGGACTAGATAGCACAGGCAAGATTAAAACTTGGTTTGTAATAAATTACTAGAATTTCTGGCCTCTTTGTTCCCTCAGCCTAGCCTGATGCAATACACCCAAGATTCTCACCTTGGGGACTTCTCTGGTGGTTCAGTGCTTAGGATTCCATGATCCCAGTACAGGGACTGGGTTTGACCCCTGGTCGGGGAACTAGACCCCATAAGATGCAGCTGAGACCTGGTGCAGCCAAATAAATATTTTAAAAGCCTCACAGGGCAGGAGCCTCCTTGTCAGCCAGGTCTCAGTTTAAATGTTAGCTTCTCAGAAGACTTTTCTCTCTGATGGCTTTATTCCACATGAAGTAGCCTCTAGTCCCTTATAGCATGCCAACCTCCCAAATTTTCATTTTAGGATGTATTATTACCTGTGTTTTTTTTGTCCGTGATCAGGCTTCAAAGACTCTGTTAGAACATAAGCTCCGCAGAATGTGCACTTTTGCTCAGTTCATGCAATGCTGTGTTCACAGCGCCGACTCAGTGTCTGGCACATGACATTCAGTGTTTATTGACTTAGTATCTTCTGATTAAATTTTAATTCAATAGGGATGCAGAAAATGTTTCAGCTGACCATAGAAGTAAAAGCACATAAAGAGAACTTGCACCAAATAAAAGGCTGCTTCTCTTTACATGTGATTTGGGCCTTTTCTATTCTAGGAAGATAATGGATGAGGAATTATGGCCCAAGTCGGTACAACCATTATGGAGAGGTGCTGTTTGCCACAGTCCCAAATTAGTCTTAGACGTGGGTGTCATAAAAATACTACCTCACAGGGAAGCCTGCAAACTTACTAACCTCATAATGTCATCTTTCCTTCTTTTTTTGGCCACACTGGGAGGCTTGTGGGATCTTAGTTGCCCAATGAGGGACTGAACCTGGGCCCATGGCAGTGAAAATGCTCTTAACCACTGCCAGGGAATCTGTCACCCATCTTAATCCACATTAAACTCAAGGTCTTCCAGGTGGTGCTAGTGGCAAAGAACCTGCCTGCCAAAGCAGGAGATGTAAGAGATGAGGGTTCGATCCCTGGGTTGGGAAGATCCCCTGGAGAAGGGAATGACAACCCAGTCCAGCAATCTTGCCTGGAGAATCCCATGGACAGAGGAGCCTGGCAGGCTAGTCTACAGGGTCGCAAAGAGTCAGACATGACTGAAGTGACTTAGCACACACAAACCCAAGGTCAACAGTCACCCCAGGCTAGAACCCCTAAACCTGCACACTAACTTCCATGACCTGGCTGGGTTTCAGGTCATTTTTGTCACTCCACTCATGGGCCTTTGAGTCAGCCTAATGGTATTCACGGATTTATTACTTCAACACATATCTGAGGGCCTGCTATGCATAAGGCAAAGTTCTAGGCATTGGGAGATGTAGTGAAAAGGAGACAAACCCGTATTCTCATGAAGCTTACATTTTAATGGGGAAGAGATAAGAGATACAAAAGCAAAATGAAGAATATACTAGGATGTGTCGGTGTTGAGAAAAATGAAGGAAAGTGACAAAGATAAATTAGCTAAAGAAGGCCTTACTGAGGTGGCATTTGAGTAAACCTAAAGGGAGTGAGAGAAAAAGCCATGGAGGTGTTCAGGGAAAGGACATTCCAGATCAAGGAAAAGTCAGAGGCACATAGGGACCTTGGACGCATTCTAAGGACTTAGGCTTTTACCCTGAGATTAGGGCCCACTGAGGGTTTAAGGAAAGGTATGAACTAACAGAATCATGCTGGCTGTTGTGCTAAGAACATTTTGTAGACAAGGGTAGAGGCAGGGAGACTTACTGCAGTAACTGAGGTGAGAGGCGATGATGATGCCGCCTTGACCACGGTTAGAGAACTGATCAGATTTCAATTATACATATAATATGTATTTGGCTGCACCGGGTTTTAGTTGCATGTGGGATCTAGTTCCTTGACCAGGGGTTGAACCCAGGCCTGCTGCATTGGGAGTACGGTGTTTTAGCCATTGGATCACCAGGAAGCCTTCAACTATATTTTGAAATGGAGCCAATAGGATCCAGGATGGGTTGAATGTAGGTTGTGAAAGAACGGAGTCTAGATCTGAGAGAACACCTGGAAGGATGAAGCTGCCACTGACTTCTCAAGGGAATCCTGAGAGGAGCAGGTTGGGGTGGGTGGTGGAATATTTCTGGTTCGGGGAATTTCTATTTCAGATACCTGAAGTTGAACAGGGAAAATGTTTGTTTTTAGTAACTTTCTAGGAGGAACCAAGCCACTCTAGCTCTTTTTAGACAAAACTCACAAATAAGGACTGGTAAAGCTATGGTCTTCCAGTAGTCTTGTATGGATGTGAGAGTTGGACTATAAAGAAAGCTAACACTGAAGAATTGATGCTTTTGACCTGTGGTGTTGGAGAAGACTCTTGAGAGTCCCTTGGACTGCAAGCAGATCCAACCAGTTAATCCTAAAGGAAATCAGTCCTGAATATTCATTGGAAGGACTGATGCTGAAGCTGAAACTCCAATCCTTTGGCCACCTGATGCGAAGAACTGACTCACTGGAAAAGACGCTGATGCTGGGAAAGACTGAAGGCGGGAGAAGGGGACGACACAGGCTGAGGTGGTTGGATGGCATCACTGACTCAATGGACGTGAGTTTGAATAAGCTCCAGTTGGTGATGGACAGCATGCCAGGTGTGCAGCAGACCAGGTGTGCAGGTCGCAAGGAGTCAGACACGACTACGCAACTGAACTGATAGTCTGTTAATCCTATTAGAACACTAATAGTTTTGAACAGGGAAGCATTATCTGCTGACAATTTAGCCCTTTAAGATGGAAGTATGTTCTGCTTAATCTGCATTTTGAAATTTAGAACTATGTTCTTGAACTTTTCCCCCCATTCCTCTGTATTTCTATTTTTAAATGTATATCCTTTTTCTATTTTCTTCCTGCAAGCTGTAGATTCCTGCCGTAAATCCAATTCATTTCCGTGATGCTTGTAAATCTCCCCCCACCTTAAAATATAGATGCAGTAAATTTCCCTTTCTCTGTACCAAAGATCTAGAATTCTTTCCACCAATAACTAATGTTTCACAATTTCCTCCACTCGTATCAAGTACTAGAAACCTCATTTCAAATGAACTGATTATCAAAACATTGAGATCTGAACAATGGAAAAATAATTAGTACTTCTCACCTCCGACTAGAGGTAGCTTTGGCTCTCAGCATTCTGATAGTCAAGGAAAGATAACAGAACAAGGCGGGTTGTGTCTAGACTACTCCCTGTGTATATCAGCTGATCCATGTACATTGGCTACTGCTTAGTCATTCAGTCATGTCAAACTCTTTGTGACCCTTTGGACTGTAGCCCACTGGGCTCCTCTGTCCACGGGATTTTCCGGGCAAGAATACTGGAGCGGGCTGCCATTTCCTCCTCCAGAGGATCTTCCTGACCCAGGGATTGACCCAAGTCTCCTATGTCATCCCACATCTTTACCCGCTGAGCCATCAGGGAAGCCTACGTACACTGGAAATCCTCAGTGAGGGTCCCACAGCACACACTCATGCAAAAAGCGGTAACTCCACATTAGTTAACACCCAAGGGTGTTTCTAACTTACTCATGAACCCCTATAACAACCCCAATAGTCCCCATTTTATAGATGAGGAAACTAAGGCACAGAAAGGTTAGGGAAGTTACCTAGTCACACAGCTAGTAAGTGGCAAAGTTAGAATTCACACCTGAGCATCCTAGCTCTAGAGACTAGTCTGAGCCACAAAACCCTGTCACCAATGTTGTCTCTATTGCTGTGCATCACTGCTGGAGCAGTCACCATTTCACATCAGCAGATGGCCATCCACCTGCAGTATTTATCTGGAAGTGGCCCACTTCTGGTGTTTAGGATCATGGCCACAAGTCACAGTGCCTAGGCATAAATTACTTAAATGGCTGGGAGACAGAGACAAGGACAAAAGTAACCAACCGTATCAATTTAAAAGAAAACTGATCAAACAAAAGAGTCTTACGATAAAAACTTTATTGTCTTAAATATCAAATGTTTTACACATCACTTTTTCTTCAGAAAGTTCCTAATAAAAAAAGAAAAATAAAAGTGTTTTGATTACTTAGGGCTGACTTACATTTCAGTATGTGACAACAACTCAAACCCAAATGCATCTGGCTCACTCAGTGGCAGACAGGTCCTGTGTCCAGCCCCTAAGCCAATGGCACAATGCAACCAACTGTGGGATTCCTGAGTTTGGTTCCCTTAAATTCTCAGAGCTTTCCCAACTCTCAAAACCAAAGCCTTATGGGAGTGAAAGAGCTATTGGCAAGCCTATTTTGCCAATCAGCCTAGTTCTTGTAAGATGCAGTAGTCTCAAAGCTTAAAGAAAAATCAGGAAAGCAATAAAAGAACAATTCCAAGAACAAATAAGAGGGGAAAAAGGGGTTTCTACTTGCTAAAATTTGCTAAATATGGCTACAAAACTGGTAAACAAACTTTGAGTGCAAAGGCCATTAGCCCAACTTAACATGGAAATGAAATTTTGAATATAAATGAGCATTCAACGTTCATTGTAGGTGCACAGTTTAAAAAAAAGCAAACTATGCTGAATTGATCTGAATATATAGGAAACTAGAGAGGTCTACCTTCCTTTAAGCCAATGATGCATCCTTCAAGGCTGAATGTGAAACAAACTCCTGGTAAACAAAATAATTTGTTATGTATCCTACCAGGAAAAAAATCTACCAGCACACCTCTTTCCCAAGTTAGCTAATGAAGACCTCTTTATGGTATATATGAAGAGAAATATAATTCTGTAAAAATTACTCTAATTTCATATTCCACATCCCCACCCCAAGTGTCCTTATTTTAGGGAAATTTCCCATCTTCCACACCCTTGCATTAACTTTCTCTGTAGATTTCATTCCGTAAGACTGTGCTCTAAAACTGCTATACCCGCTCATTTTAGTCCCCAGAAGGTCTAGATTACCAGTATGTAGCTGACAAACCTGCGAGGGTATTCTAATTGTAAGCTTCAGAAGTCACTGTAGTTAAGGTTCAGAAATTCTACCTGTATCCTCAGGATTACCACATATATGGTGATAGGCTCAAGAATGTCCTTTTGATGGAGTTGTCCTGCAGAAGAGGTTTGGCAGAGGCCTGAATTTTCTTGTAAATAAATTCTGCCCCTCATCTAGTCCCAGAACCATTGCTTGCTACATTCTCTGCTGTAGAGTTCTATTTTCACATTTTGCACTCAACTGCTTTAAAACAGCAAATCTTCCAGAATTCTCTGCTAAGTCTTGTTGGCCCAGATGGTTAGTATTTCGGAGCAGCTGGCTCAAAGACGGCAGGAAGGATGCCATAGCAGTCTATACTTCCACCCTGCATGGAAGGAGGTCGTGATGGAAGGAAAAGTTGACTGTCACTGGTACTCGTTAGGTCATCTTCCATTTACTTGCACTTTTATCCTGCCTGTTCCCCCTCCACCAACAGTGTAAACTGAACTGTCCTTAATCTCTTCAAGTATTTCTACCAAATGTTAGGACATTTTTTGTTGGTTTCTCCAATCTCATTTTTTCAAAAACATTTTTAAGAGCAGTTCTAGGTTCTCAGATTCTAATTCCATTTTGAGCCTGCTTTTCCGTTTTCTCTGAATTTGAACCCAATCATCCTAGTACGACTTTTAAAATAAATGATGCTAATAGGCAAAAATAGATCTTGCACTTGAAGCTAAGATTTATTTCATGTCTCTTGACGAGACTGATAGCTTTACAGGGCAGTTCCGTTTGTTTCAGTACTGCTGTTATCCTCAATGCTCACCAGTCACTTAATGTTTCATGAGTGAATAACAAATTCTTATTCAAAGATTCAAACTGCAGTCTGAGAGAGTTTAACAGTTCATTGTTCAAATAGATTTTCTTAAACTTCTGCTTTCACTACTGTAATACTGATAGCACAACAAAGAACATAATAAACACATAGAAACCATTTTTGCTTTTTGTATGCCTGATGCAAAAAAGCCATGTCACAATACTTCTATGGAAATCTAATCCTTCTGGGGAAATCAAATGATTTGGTGCAGGATAACTCAATCAACAATAAAGGTGAGCCCTTAGGACACTCCATACATGCCTATCTCCAGGAGGGCCATTTTCAGACATTCTCCACCCTTCCCCACCCCAATGATACTTCGACTTTTAGCACCGACTCGAACTTGATGCCTCTGCTATTTGGAGAAACTAAGGCACAAGAGAAAATCAAGCACATCAAAGGTTCCTCCCTTAAGTTCTATGATTTATATGATTAACTCCCAAGTAACATCCATCGAGGGAACACTACTGGGGAACCTGAGCCATGATTTGACATTTCTGGTTCTCAAGGACATGCTTTTAGTTTACCTTGTTGTAAATCGGCATGTTTAAATCTTTCAGAAAGAAAGCAGCTATTTTAATTTATGGATCTCCTAATGTGAAAGGTAACCTTAATTTTCTCAGAAGGGGAACTCTTTGAGAACTGTGTTTCTAGTTCAGCCACAGACTACACTAAGTCACCAAATTCAAAGGAGAAATTTGCCTTTTTGGTATTTGTGCTAAAGGGTGCATAATCTAGTTAGCTTCTCTTATGATATGCTACCAGTGATAACAAGTTGGAAACATGTAGCAGTTCAAGTGCCCTGCTTATGCTCTGCAGGTGACAGACCGAAAGGAAAAGGAAATCAGAATGTACTGCCACTCTTCTGGCCAGTGACTTACAAGGCTGTTTTTTATAAACATGGTGGGATCAAAGTCTTCGCCATAACCGAAGACTGTTATCTGAAGATTAACAAACGTTTGCTTTTTAATCTATGCAAAATTAACTGCAGGATATCTATCACACATGTATATATACACGAGTTAATGGTTATAAACCAACCCAAAGTTTTATGGCTTTTGCTAGAGATAGAAAAGCTGTGCTAAGGGGAAAACAGGCAGATTCCACCTCAACTGGTTATCATAAAATCGGTAACACAAAGTCTCATATATCTTTTCATATAACTCTCTTACTGGAGAAACCCTTTGGGAAAAAATACATGGTGTGTGTCTCCCTTCAGTATGCATTGAGACAAGGAGCTCTGGAAAGTTTTGTAGGCTGCAAGGCAGAACAGTTTCCTCACACATTTACCATCTATCTAGTTCCCTTTGCTAAGCAACTGATAATCTTTATGATAATGGATAAAGCCCAAACGGTGGGATGAAGGCTTAGATGAAGGATTAGACCATGTCTGGATGCCTAAAGAGGTACAAGTGGAAATAATTCTTACCAGTGACAATGGCAAAATCTAGAGCCTATAGCTGTCTGGTTACCAAACACATTCTTACACACAGGAACCAACTTGGAAGGAAATCTTCTCCTCTCTTTGGTGAATAAATAGACACCACTCTTGGAGGTAAGCACTGTTCACAAGGCTGTCCATTACTGATTATGACAAAAGAGCTATCCAACAAAGCAGCCCATACTGGTAACGGCTGGCCTCACCAGTTCTGCTGGCAATCAGGAGTTCACAATGATTTTATCTTATTCTTGGAGAAGTTAATCTCTCATTTCTGCACTTTGCATAAAAATCGACAATGAAGGTTCACTAATGCCATGTTCCTTAATTCCTTGTGTTTTAGAATTGCTAAATTTAAAAATGATTCAAAATTCTGACAATGTCAACAATTTTTACTTTCACACAAACAATGGACAGAAGATTTTAAAAAAATCAAAAGCAACTATAAGTTGAAAAATAAATGATGAAGAAGGACAGGGATATTTGGCAAATGGGTTAAGCTCATCCAAAGTATTCCTAATAAGAATACGTGTACAACTATAGGCCTACCTATTGAATTTTCTCCTAGAAATAAATATACACATACATACAATAAAAGCTATTGTAATGAAACCTTTTCTGGATTGATATTCTATAGCCCACCTGGGATTGACCCCCAAATCTCCACACAGTGAAAATTCAGTGGTTATGTCTCTGAGCATTGTTCAGAGGAACTGCTTGTACAGAAAACTAAGAGGCCATTCTTTATAAAGAAGGCCTTTTGGAGGAGTCTATTGTCATCAATAAGTCCTCCCACCCTACACTCACCCCACTTTGTAACCCTAAAGATTGATAAGCTCAGAATAAATTCCCAGTCATTACCATAAAGCAAATCAGGGGCCCATTGCATGGCTACTAAATTTTGTTTCAATCATAGCACCACTACTTAATTGCAGTCACAGCTCTAAGAGCCGGTTGACAGAAATCCTATTAGCAGGTTCCTAGTGCATCTTATATCTTTGGCGTAGGGCAGGCAAAAGGGTCTACAGCACAGGATTGTCTAAAAGAACACTTTAAAGACAATCTGGCTAACTTGTCTAGAGCGCCACCCTGAACACAGTAAGCAACAGCTCTTTCTGTCAACCATTTCCGAACTTCAGAGAATCACGAGGAATCTATGGGACTTTCCATCGTATCACTCACAGCTCCTAATACACATACATACATCACAGCAGAAAGAAAGAAGATGGAATAGGGTAGAAGAAGAGCAATGTCTAAGTGCCCCCAAATTAAGATTTAAAAAACTCCTGAGATATGAGCCTCCATTTTGATTGTGCTCAATGACGTAAATTTTGACGGAAAGAATAACTCTCAAAGAGAGTAAGACTTTAGACAAAAATCACTTAACATTAAAAGTTCACAAATCACCCTTCTGAAGCTTCTGTTTCAGACACATTGCAAATCATCACCTGGAATCAGGAATTATCATTCTCAAAATTCTCTTCAATAAAACCAGGACTCCATATTCCTGCTAGGTATATAAGAGTTTATCTTTCAGGAAAAAAAAAAATCTAAAATCTACCCAGTAGAATTATTGCACAGTGGGGCCCACAGGACAATGATTTCCAAGGGCTAGTCCTCATATTAAAAAAGGCCACAATAAATACATCTATATACTATGCCCCACTCTATCTTGACATGGTAAACACAAATATGACAAATCTTGCTTTAAAAAAGAAACTCCTGAGGAAAGAAAGGGATGGAAAACTCTACCAAGGCCACTTGAGTCAGAAACTCCAATTATTATTTCCACTGCCATGAAAGACACTCACCAAATAGACAGACCATTCCAAGCACCAAGATGAACCAGTGACAAGGTTATTACACTTGAATATTTCACTCAGAACACAGCTCAAACTGAGCTTTAGAAGAACTTGCTAGAAGATGAGTTTGGAAAGGAAATAAACTGCTGGCAACCAACCCATCAGCTGAACATAAGTTCACCATAAGTCATTAAGGGTTGAGATGTGATCAGTGAGATGCTACCAAACCCAATCACTAGTAAATTCCAGTGTTTAGAGCATTATTTCACTCACAACAGTTGTTGAAACATTATCAACATTGGCAAATGCAATTACAGTTTTTCCTTTCTTTTTTTAATCTGGGTAGCACCATGTTACACTCTGATGTTAATTCCCTCACAAAATCCCACCCAAGATATCTGGCAATCCATGCAGTAGCCTGTGATGTACGAAGCAGCCCAAGTTTTAAGCCCTCCCAACTCATCGCATTAAAATGTCAAATCCTAACCACACCAATGGAAACATGCTACTCCAGGAAATATTCTTCAACTATTCTTCAATTTCCTGTTACAACCGATGAATCATAATGCATTCCAAACATGAAACCATGTGATCAAGTTTATAAACCAAAATATGAGTCAATAAGCCATACCTTGCCTACAGCACAGACACAGCCACATCATGCTTTCAGCTGCATGGGTGGTGGGATTTTCTCATGGCTTCTGCTTTTTAAAGCACTCACTCTCATTCTAAAAGGGTATGCTATACACAAAACCATCAATTTTATTCCAGAATACATCATCTTAATGATAATAAAAAGCTTCTGTGTGCACATACTGCCAATACATTTAAAAAGGCCCAAATTTTAACAAATAGGATAGACAAATTCATCAGACAAGAGATCATAAATTACTTTGGCCGAAAAAAAATCTTAAAAAAAAAAAAAAAAAAAAAATCTGGCTCAACATTCTGCTTGCAGGGTTCTACATATACTGTATATGTGGTGAGTGTGTGTATGTGTGTGTGTAGATATACAGCTTTTTTTTTAAAGGGAGTAGAGTATGGTCTAGCCCACTTTTCCATGGTTACGTAGGAACTACAATGTTCTTTGCTAGCAAGACAAGAAGTGCAAGGTCTGCATTTCCACCAACTCGATGCAAAGCCCCAAGAGCTTCCTGCAAAGTAAAGCCGGCACGGAGAATCCGGTCAATGTCTGCAGCAGGAAAAATTAATGGTGCAAGAAAGGAGGGACTTGGTGATGGATGGCTGGTAGATGGTTCAAGTCCTAGAAGTGGCCCTGCAGCTTCAGGACAGACATGTTCCCTGACCTCAGGCCTGTCTGTCACTGGATTCTGTGTGCCCTGACCCAAATCTTTAACCAGGATGCAAGCGGGTGATGAGGACTCAGTTTGCTCAGAAGTCTGATTGAGTGTATCCTCCTCATCTGCTAACAGTCTGGGTGAAATCTCTACACCTAAGGTGCAATGTAGTTGATTAGACGCTTCTGCTGAGGCTACAGTAACAGAGCTACTCTTGTTTACTGACTCCTTGGACTTGGGGACACCTTCCTTATCAGTTAACAGGCCATCACCTGGACCCCTCAAGTTAACAGTTTCTCCATCTTCCACTCCAGTGTCAGCTGAAGTGTCTGTTAATTCTTCTGTCTTCACTGCTATAGATATGGCCTGATGAAAGGAGACCTGTGAACACTGTTCACTCTGAGTTGCTGTAAGATGCTCATTTTGGGTCCATCTTTCAGAAAGGTCCTTAATACCTGTTTGGCCCTCAACTACTGTCTCTGATTGACAGATACCTTCTTCAGATGTGTTTTCTGAAGCTGGTTTACTACTAATGACCAGAAGTTCATGAAGTTCCTTCAAGGCTGCCGTTAAGGATGAGCAAGATTCCTCTGATGACTCTACAGAGGGCTGACAACTGCCACAGAGACTTATTAAAGAGGAAGGGTGATCCCCACATTCTTTACTCGTTTCAGACATTTCAACATTACTTTCTAGAAGCTGTAAATCCTGAGTAGAAATGGAATTACTCGAAATTTCAGAGGAAGGGTTACATTTTGATGTTTCTATTTCCATCAAGGGATTATCTAAGATGAGATCAGATGCACCACTGTTCTTGACATTGGTATTCTGACCTCCTGAATTCGGCACAGCAACTAGGGACTGTTCGACAATATCTACTTCCATAAGTGTTTCTGAATTTGAGCAGCCAAGGCATCCTGAAGGTAGAATATCTTTCCCTGTACCCGGAAGGTCCACGTTCTGCTGCAGCCTGTCTCCTTTCATTGCAGCTTCCAAACCAGCACTGCTTTGTTGCCTTTCTCCAAGAAGTTCAAGGTCCCCTGTGTGACAAGGATGGTCTTGGTCATGTGAAGCACTCTGTTGTATAACCTCATGCTCATTCCTTGGTTCTTCATGCTGCTGAAGGCCACTCACCTGACTTGGGTCCTGATACTCTGGGTGCCAAACCTTCTCCCCCGTAAGCCTCTGCGGTTCTTGCATCCCAGTAGTTGTGACAGATAAACTAGCTTCCTGTCTTGTGTGGAGATGAGATTTGAGGCCCTGGGTGCTTCTTTCAGCAGATTTCTCTACATGATCTGCAACAATGGCTTCTTCGAGTGAATTCTGCAAAGGCATAGCTGGACTCTGGTTTGCTGGAGCACTGTCTGCTGAAGGAGCACAATCAGAAAGATCCTGTGGAGGAAGATGTTCTTTCTGCTCAGAGGTTATCTGGAGTTCAGCTGAAGCCTTCAAAGCCTTCACAGCTTTAGGTTCAATGCTGTCTGGGTCACTGGGCTGGATAGGGCTGACTGAAGCAGAGACAGAGTGAGCAAGACTTGGAGGATTACCAATCTCAGGACTCAGTCCTGGAGGATGGGCTTGATGGTTAAATCCATCTGAAGTTGGTAATGATGACATTCCCAGTGAGGTAGTTTCTTTACCGCTTTTCTCTACAGAGAACGACAGTGAAAGGAAAAAAGGTTAATCAGCAGGTTACAAAGGCCACTAAATTATCAGAAAATATAAATTTAAACAAGATAAAACCAGGTCCTTAAACTTGGATCTGTCTTATATTCAGACTTTATACATGAACCATTCTCATTGTGGCAAACAACATCATAGCATCAGAATAAGAGGTAAGCATGTTCTTGATAAACTGTGTGTACTGGAATTCAGTAATTTTTATTTAGGTACCACAGAATGGCTGAGTTAGTCCTTAAGACTGAAGGACATTTATGTATCTTTACTCTCAGTGGGTTTAGAACTCCGAAATACTTTCTCCAAGTGTGTTCTCTCTACCACTTGCCCTAAACCACCTGGAAGCTTGTTAAGCATGCAGACTGTAGGACACTATCCTGAGGAATAAACCCAGGAGTCTCTTTATTCCGTAAGTTACACAGGTGATTCTTAAAAGCACAATATAATCTTGAGGATTTCGGTACTAGGAAGATTCTCCTGCCAATTCACTTCAGTGTGTCAAATGTGAACCCTGAGAAGTCTAAAGCTAGGTATATCTGGGATTTATGTCTGAGAAATAACAATGTGATACTACTCAGGGACATCCAGAAGACAGAGAAGCAAACATTCTATTTCTATCCGAACATTTCAAAAACTGTGTGAGTTTGACTCAGAACAAAAATAAAGCTAAAGATCAAACAGACTAAATCTCAATTATTATCTTACCAAACAACGCAACTTTAAAAAGGAATATCAGTTTACTTTATTGTATTAACACAGTATAAGAACATTCATAAGAACATTTCCTACTTTAAGGGCAGGGAAATGGGAGGGGAGGAGGGCAGTGGAGGGATATAGTTCATAAATTTTCCAATAGGCAATAACAATTTAGATTCACTGCAACTTACTGACCATTCATAAAAGATGGAAGGTTAATTACCACACCTCTAAACAAACATCATGATATCATTAAACATCAGTTCCAACTCTCGTTCTGCTACTAATCCATCCAACTAAAAATTGACCTCCATGCAATTATACAATCTTTAATTAAAAGTCAAAGGCTGGTAACAAAAATGACATCACAATACAAATTGTTAGGACAGGTGCGACTCAAATGCTTCATGTTAACTGTGCCTTAGAAATCATGAAGCAATGCAGTTATGATTCAAGTGGCTCTAAATCGTTCTAGTCCAACCTAGGTTAACAACATGAAAAGATAAAATACTCTGTGAGGAAGTTACTGACTCCTTGTGAAACAATCTTTCTTATAGTTTAGGGATAAACAGAAGAAGAGCATATATCTCAGTGCAAACTATATTCATTAGTGTCTGGAAACACTGTAAATAATTTTATTTATCGATCTGCACAGCTGACACTGAAAGAGGTTCAATTTTCAGTTAATGAGAACAGAAAGATGCACTGTAGTGAAATGTCCATGTTAGCAGTGGAGAGGTGGGCAAAGATAATGGCCTTTGGCAATGGTATGTCAGTTATAATAACTGGGTGAGCCAAAGGTGAACCAACCTCAATGAATTCCGTACTCACTATGAAGGCAGCGTATAGTCCTCCTGTAGCTGAGATGGTAAGTTTCATTGGCCTAAGTTCTAAATGTAGGGGAGGACAAGGTCAGTACTACAGGATAGCAGAAGAGGATGAGGACAATGGACATTAATAATAATGCCTGTTTTAACCCATCCTTATGAGGAAAATGAAAGAAAGAAGCAATTAAATGCTATGTATCTAATTACAACCAGCCTGCAAACCCCTATAAATTCCTAGGTTTGACAGTCTAAAAAAGACTGCCTTTCTTGTTTTAATAAATCAGTCAGTATACTCAGGCTGACATTTATTATATTTATGCTACAGGGAAATGGAAGCAGAGTGCCTCCTGTGGAAAAACCGTCAGGCTAGGGAGAGAAGGAAAAGTCAAGTTTCTTGTTAGAAAAGCAAACTTTAGTCCTGTCTGTGTTACTGACTCTGTGACCCTGGCCAAGTCACCTGGTCTAAGTTTCCATTTCTTCTTCAACAGGATTAAAACTGCTGCCCCTGTATAATGCTGGGACTTGTGTGTAGTAATGTGAAAACTACACTTCCAGTTTTTCAAAAGAAAGGGGCTTATGAAATTCCTAACAACGTGGTTATCTTCAACAACAAAGTGCTATGATGCTGATATTCACAATGGTCATCTGTTTTCACTGGGATAACTGATAAAATTTTAAATGGTAAATTGTGCTTAGATACGTATGTATGCCAACATACAAATATATATATATATATATACACGCACACACAGGCTAGTTGTAACCAGATTAAACAAGGTGAACTGGTGAATGACAGAAGCTACATTTTAGATCTGCTGCGGATACAAAGACTTTCAGACCATAGACGATGACTGGGTGGAGGCTTAACGTGGTGTCTATAAATACCTGGTCTGGGGCCCACTCCAGCTGCAGCACACACACACTACATGCATCATGGCTTCTGACGCTCTGTTTGAATTAGGAAACAGACAAGCAAACTTGGGTTAACAATGCAAACCACACAGCATGCAGGGTTACAGTTTCCATTCCTCTGCCATCTTTAAGATCAGGAACTGCAGACGCAAGGTGGGGGAATGTTCTTGTAGCTTGAACCACAAAAAGATTTGCTAGTTGCTCTAATTCTCTCACCATACATAAAGCAATATGTCAACGTCAACAGATTTTCAACAGAACTTGGGAAGAAATTAATTTTCCACACCTACACAGAGAATTCATGGGCAAACGCGTGAAAGAGATGAAAAAAATAGATCCATAGATGGAATTACATGATATGGAAATCTTACGGAGTAAAAGTGAGTGAACACATTTGACAGTAACTTTCAACATTTCTTTCTCAGTTGAGATTTATTTTTAGAAGAAAAATAATCCAAACCTGATTACCTATCCTGGCTTAACTTCTTTATTTTTTCGAATACTCTGAATTAATATTTTTAAATTATGTTTTAATCAATAGAAAAGATAAAGATATTCTGTATAGAGTATCCACACCAAAGAGACAGTTTTTAGGGAAAAATATATTTATCTACTATATTCACACTTAGGTGATTCTGATTAATAGTAGGATGCTGATGTTCTAAACAAATACAATATGATATTGAAGAATTATCTCACTATTTAAACATTACAAAAATTAGCACAAGCTATATCCTGTCAGTAACAAAAGGTCATCACAGGGGAAGACAGCCATTTCCTTTTAATCTTTTAAAACGTATACGCACTTCACAATGGCTGAAAACATCTGTGGCTTCTATTTTAATCTCCTAAACTTTTTATTAAAAGAAAATAATTACTCAAAGAGGGTAACGGTTATATTAAAGTTAGGGCTGCTCAGTCACAGACACAATGTTATCCTCCAAAGTAAATGGGCCTGAGGTTAGTGGGTTATAAGGCACTAAGCTACTGTCAGCAGGTGTTTCTCAAATGAAAGCACCAAAACTGTGGGGGGAAAGAATAGAGGTTTCACAAAATGATATACACGCTCATTTTATTAATAAATAGCATTATAACTAAGATGACAAGTTACAACACCTTCTATGTAAGTATGTCAAACCCATTCAAGCTTGCCTTGTAGGTAAGGTTAAAACTATTATCTGTCAGATTGTTCAAAATTCTCCCCTTCATACAAAATACTGAATCACCACCCAAGTTGTATTTTATATGTAAACTGAGTCAAAAGGTGGTGGTGGAGTAGATTCTGAACAAAGCCAGCTTGGAAACTCCATCTGCAACTCACACTTACTCTAAAGAGTCTCAACGTTGACATCACTGAACGTTCTCCAGTGACATGTACTGGCAAAATCTGGCTGCTTTTTGTTAAAACTCTTATCTTTTTTTTTTTGGTCTTTAGGAGAAAGCTATTCCCTTAACTTACAGTGCTAATATATTTTACTGTATCAGCAAATCCCATGTGTGATGTTAGTCACTAATGAATAATTACAGCTCAAGACATTAAAATAACTCAAACTTCTCTTTAGCTTCTAGAAAATATATCCCAGAGTCACTGATATGTAACAGACGGGAAAAAAACTTATCCACAGACATGAGATTTCAACATAACTGCATCCCTCCACTTTTAGCCCAGAAAACTTGGCTTGTTCTTTAAAGAAGCTACAACTGAGACTCAGGTGGCGGAGGAGGAAAACAGGTGGAAGCACTTTCAGTAGATATTAAAGTTGGGGCTGCTCAGTCACAGACACAATGTCATCCTCCAATATAAATGGGCCTAAGAAATGAAAAAGAAAATTTCCAGGAAATGTTCACTCAAAAGGAAATGTCTGCTTACTATTATAATTTTCTTCAGGGGAAAAAAAAAAAAAGACAAGAAAGATTCTTTATGAGTCCCACCAAAATGTGCAAAGGCAAAGAACTCCCCAGTGTATCCTGCACACACCAATGGACAGCTGCTTCTGGAGCTACTGAAACACAGAAGCTTCTCTATCTTGTATGTGGAGATGTGAGGAGGCGGTAAGAAGACAAGAACACACCCACAACAGGACGAAGAGATGGATTATGAATTGGTCCTCATTCCCCTTTGAAGCCCGAACTTCACTGGCTTACCCACCAATAACTAGAGTATTACTCGCAAGCTCAGCCATTCCAAATACCTGCATCCTCTACAGATTTTTGAAGGGCTTCTGCCAGTTCTTGGTCTGCAATCTCCTCTGGCCGTACTTCATCTCGCCCGGCCCCATATGCCAACCGGGCACATTCTGGTAACTCCCCCTCGGGAAGGAAGGTGGTCTTCGAGCCTGTGGTGCCGATCACGAGTACATTCTTCTTGAGGTCAATGGAACACTTAGAAAGAAGAAACCAAAGACAGATGATAGCAGAAAAAAACATGACACAGGAAAATTATGACCCTGAGCTTCATAACTCCATTTATAAAGAACAACATTGACAGAGATGACTCAAAACAAAATCGATTTTACCTAAATTTAATCTACTTGACACTGTTAATTTAGAATTTTTAAAAATACTTAAATTGTATAGCAGAATAATCTCTATGAGATATACTTTACACTTATTTGTCAAATACAGAAATGATTCACATCTGAATTTAAATGTAACACCTGTTCACTGCAAAAAATTTGGAAAACTAACGGGCATAATCCGCAGCCACACCTTTTAGAAACATATAAGTGACTTTTTAAAAAATATATACAACTATATAAATGGTATGTCTCACTTTTATAGTTGCACATTTTTGCTTAAGTGTAAAAAGTACAGCTTATATTTAAAGTCTATACCAATGGTCTCAAAAGTCATACATGGACAAGGCAAGCACTATAAAAAAATATTCTGAGTTTCTGCTAGCCTCCTTTTCAGTATATTTTTACGATTACTTAATATAGGACAATTACACACATATGTTAAAGCTGGAGACTGCTAGTCTATACCATGACTTAAAAATAGGGGAAGTTAAAAAAAATTAATAATAAAATAAAAATAAAGAAAAAAGGAAAGATTAGCAATGTTAATAAATTAGATTTAATTGGATTGTATTTATATTCACTCATTCCTTCAACTTAAAATTCTGTACCTTGATTAGAGTATTGATTCAATATATTTTAGTGGGAATTTAATATTAAACATTTAGAAAAGAAAATTAGTGTGCTGCTTTAGCAGCACATATGCTAAAACTGGAATGATACAGAGAAAATGAGCATTGCCTGAGCAAGGATAACATGCAAATTTGTGAAGCAATCCGTATTTTTATATTACTCAGCCATAAAAAAGAATGAAACAATGCCATTTGCAGCAACATGGATGGACCTAGGAACCATCATACTGAGTGAAGTAAATCAGACAGAGATAAATATATGATATTCTGTATACGTGGAATCTAAAAATATGGTACAAATGAATCTATTTATAAAATAGAAACTTAGTCACAGATATAGAAAACAAACTTATGGTTACCAAGGAAGAGGGGGAGGGACAAATTGGGAGACTGGAATTGACATATACACAGTACAATATATACAACAGATAACTAATAAGAACCTACTGTACAGCACAGGAAACTATAGTCAATACTCTGTATTAACCTATATAGGAACCTATATAATAACCTATATAAAAAAATGGATATATATATATAACTGACTCACTTTGCTGTATAGCAGAAACTAACAAAACAATGTAAATCAACTATACTGCAATAAAACAATTTAAAAAAATATTAGTGACATAAAAATATTGACAAGATATGAAACCTTATGTGAATTTTTATTGTCCAAGAGCACATTAATTCCTTCTTCAATGAGTTTATTTCAACACATTATTAGGCTTCAGAGTAGAAATATAAAAACCACTGCAAATGAACACATTTATAAATTATTCTTCCTGTACTAAACAAACATTTCCATTTCCAACATCTTATGTAACCTTTTCCCTTAATCTCGATACTCTTCTTCCCAAGTACTATTTGATCAACTACTAAGGATTTACTAAACTTATACTCGCAGTAAAATCATCACTGTGTATTATGTACATAGCCCTACAAATCCATCAAAAAATTATTTGAGTTCTACTCAGAAGCTTTTTCCCTTTTCATACTGTTCATGGGGTTCTTGTGGCAAGAAACTTGTGGTGGTTTGCCATTTCCTCCTCCGGTGATGCTGGGGAAGATTGAAGGCAAAAGGAGAAACGGGTGACTGAGGATGAGATGATTAGATAGCATTACTGACTCAACGGACATGAATTTGAGCAACCTCTGCGAGTAGTGGAGGACAGAGGAGCCTGGAGTGTTGAGTCCATGTGGTCGCAAAGAGCTGGACATGACTTAGCAACTTTGAACAACCCAGAAACTAAAAATTACACAAGAGAACCAAACTGTCCACTATAGTCTCAAAACGGATGGCAGGATTCAATAGATTCAGAAAGATTTCACAAAAAGATTCTATTTCTACTGATACATAATTTCAAACTGTGTATGACAATATCATCAATTAAGGACCTTTCCAGGTTTGAAGTCATGCTTCTTAGTTTTTCAGTATACACAACCAAGGGAATGTGCAGTAATAATGACGTACGTCACAAAAAGCCAATGTGAAAAGAAAATGAAACTCTAATTACCTGATGCCGTTTCAGCATATCCAGTCCCAGAAGCATGTCCATGGGCTGTTCCTCAAGTATAGAGAAGGAACATGCCAGGAAATCACCTTCAATTTGAACCTGAGCTAAAGCACATGAAGACAGGAAGAGGTTATCATTTTTTCAAGGGAAAGTTTAGAAATGTATCTATCATTCTGTGCAGTCAGTCAAAGCCAAGCCAAAGCATTCAAACAAGTGAGTAAAGTATGAAAATTCAGTAAGACAAATAATCCAGTTAAAAACCAATGACAGCATCAGCTCATAAAATGGACTGGGTAGAAATAATACTCACAAGACCTGGCTTGATATGTGATACCTTTAGGATACATGCTCACCTGGTGAGGAAAGCTGGCATTAAGAATTTGAAAAAAGATGGATAAAGAAGATGTAGTACATATATAAAATGGAATATTACTCAGTCATTAAAAAGAATGAAATAATGCCACTTGCAGCAACATGGATGGACCTAGAGAGTCTACTGAGTGAAGTCAGACAGAGAAGCAGAAACACTGTATGACATTTCTTACATGTGGAATCGAAAAAGAAATGATACAAACTTACAGACAGAAAGGGACTCACAGACTTAGAAAACAAACTCATGGATGCCAGAAAGGATAGTTAGGGAGTTTGGGAAGGTCATGTACACACTGCTATATTCAAAATGGATAACCAACAAGGACTTACTGTACAGCACATGGAACTCCACTCAAATGTTATGTGCCAACCTGGATGGGAGGCGGGTTTCGGGGAGAGTGGATACATGTATATGTATGGCTAAGTTTCTTCATTGTTCATCTGAAACTACCACAACATTGTTAACTGGCTATCAGTTCAGTTCAGTCGCTCAATAGTGTCTGACAATGCAACCCCATGAATCGCAGCACGCCATGCCTCCCTGTCTATCACCAACTCCCGGAGTTCACCCAAACTCATGTCCATCGAGTCGGTGATGCCATCCAGCCATCTATCCTCTGTCAGCCCCTTCTCCTCCTGCCCCCAATCCCTCTTAGCATCAGGGTCTTTTCAAATGAGTCAACTCTCAACTCTTCGCATGAGGTGGCCAAAGTATTGGCGTTTCAGCCTCAGCATCAGTCCTTCCAATGAACACCCAGGACTGGTCTCCTTTAGGATGGACTGGATGGATCTCCTTGCAGTCCAAGGGACTTGCAAGAGTCTTCTTCAACACCACAGTTCAAAAGCATCAATTCTTCGGCACTCAGCTTTCTTCACAGTCCAATTCTCGCATCCATACATGACCACTGGAAAAACCATAGCCTTGACTAGACGGACCTTTGTTGCCAAAGTAATGTCTCTGCTTTTCAATATGCTATCTAGGTTGGTCATAACTTTCCTTCCAAGGAGTAGCGTCTTCTAATTTCATGGCTGCAATCACCATCTGCAGAGATTTTGGAGCCCCCAAAAATAAAGTCTGACACTGTTTCCCCATCTCTTTCCCATCAAGTGATGGGACCAGATGCCATGATCTTCATTTTCTGAATGTTGAGCTTTAAGCCAACTTTTTCACTCTCCACTTTCACTTTCATCAAGAGGCTTTTTAGTTCCTCTTCACTTTCTGCCATAAGGGTGGTGTCATCTGCATATCTGAGGTTATTGATATTTCTCCCAGCAATCTTGATTCCAGCTTGTGTTTCTTCCAGCCCAGTGTTTCTCATGATGTACTCTGCATATAATTTAAATAAGCAGGGTGACAATATACGGCCTTGACGTAGTCCTTTTCCTATCTGGAACCAGTCTGTTGTTCCATGTCCAATTCTAACTGGCTATACCTCAAAACAAAATAAGAAGTTTAAAGTTAGAAAAAAAAATTTTTTTAAAGAAAAAAAGAGCTGTAACTACTGAAGCCTGCGTGCCTTGAGCCTGTGCTCCACAATAAGAGAAACCACTGCCATGAGAAGCCTGTGCATTACAACTAGGGTAGCCCCAACTCACTGCAGCTAGAGAAAGTCTGCAAACAGCAACGAAGACCTAGAGCAGCCATAAATCAATCAATAACTCTAAAAAGAAAAAAGATCAAGACAAATTCCTCCAATTTTACTACTGCTTGTTATAATCAAGTTTCTTTGCTTGAAGTCTCCTGCATTGCCTCCCTTCCTGAATTACTCCTCATATTTTATATATAGGATCTTTTAAGAAAATTACTTTGCTATTAACTATATCTTGGGAAACCCAAGTGGCTCAGTAGTAAAGAATCACCCTGTCAATGCAAGAGATGTGGGTTCCATCCCTGGGTGGGGAAGATCCCCTGGAGGAGGAAATGGCAACCCCCACCCCACTCCAGTACTCTTGCCTGGAAAATCCCATGGATGGAGGAGCCTGGTAGGCTGCAGTCCATGGGGTCACTAAGAGTCGGACACGACTGAGCGACTTCACTTTCACTTTCCAGTATTCTTGCCTAGAAAATTCCATAGACAGAAGAGCCTGAAGGGATACAGTTCAGGAAGTCACAGAGAGTTGAACACAACTGAGTAACTAAGATATGTGTACACATTTAAGATATGTGTACATATATCTTATGAACAGAAAAGTATGTGAGATACATACATATATAGTATGAAGCATAATAAAACAAATACCCATGCATCTATTTCCCAGGCTGAGAAACAGAAAACTAAGAAGTTCACAGCTTATTCTTTTCCTCCTCCAACCCTTCCACCTATCCTGGTTTTTATGCTAAACATTCCCTGCCTTTTTTTTAAATAGTTCTTACTATTTTGTATGATGCCTAAGCAACATTTTGGTTAGTTTTGTGGTTTTAAACTATGACTTGCTTCTTCTCAAAAGATATTTTGAGATATTTTATTCCTGTGGATGCATGTGACTATATTTCTTTCACTTACCCCACCTCAAAGAGTAAGTAAGAGTAAGCACGAGTAAGCACTGTAATGTCTAAAAGACACCACCACTGATTTATCCATTTTGGTGCTATGAACTTCCAGGCTGCTTCCAGTTTCTCCTGCTATAAGCAATGCTAACATCAGTATTCTTGCGCTTGTCTCCTGGCATGCCATGAGCGTCTCAATGGTATACTCTAAAAACATACAGGGTTTTAGGGGATATATTAGGTTCAGCTCTACTTGATACTGAATTATTTTACAAAATGTTTCCAGTGGTTTTGGAAAGGTGCCACTGTTCCACCTTCTCCCAACACTCAATATTATTTGATCTAAAATATGGCAAGTAATTCTCTATTTCCCTGATTAATGAGATAAAGCAATTTTTACACACTAACCATTTGAGTTTCCTCTTGAAGTGCTTATTCAATGTTTCTGTAATTTTTTATATACCACTCTGAGTTGGAGGATATATAAACACACAGAATATGCATAATTCTAAGTATGAATCTTTTATTAGTTATGTATGTTACTAAGTTCTTTCCTAGTTTATTTGTTCATTTTCTTTGTTTGATGAAAAGTTCTTAATCTTAATTGGCTATATTTATCAAATAACTTCCTTATCTTTTAAAGAAACCCTTCCCTACATAAAACATTCACCTATATTTTCCTCTAAAAGCTTCAATGTAAAATAAATAAATAAATTAAAAAAAAATAAAAGCTTCAATGTTGCCTCACACATCCAGGTCTTTCGTCAACCTTGAGTTGACTTTTCTATGTTACGTGAGACAGGGTCCAATTGTCAACTGTCCCTTTTCCCACACAGATCCCCAATTCTCTGAGCACATTTCCCGACACCTCCCCACTGCTCCATAAGATTTCCTGTCATTTATCAAGGTTCACATAAGCATGGGTCTGTTCCTGTTCTAGTCTTTTGGTCTTGATATCTAGCTGTTTGTTCAGTCGCTCAGTCATGTCTGACTCTTTGCGACCCCATGACTGCAACATGCCAGGCTTCCCTGTCCTTCACTATCTCCCGGAGCTTACTCAAACTCACACCCATCATGTTGGTGATGCCATCCAACCATCTCATCCTCTGTCGTCCCCTTCTCCTCCTGCCTTCAATCTTTCCCAGCGTGAGTCAGCTCTTCACATCAGGTGGCCAGAGTACTGGTGCTTCAGCTTCAGCATCAGTCCTTCCAATGAATATTCAGGATTGATTTCCTGTAGGGTTGACTGGTTGGATCTCCTTACAGTCCAAGGACTCTTGAGAGTCTTCTCCAATACCACAATTCAAAAGCAACAATTCTTTATGGTCCAACTCTCACACCCATACATGACTACTGGAAAAACCATAGCTTTGACTAGATGGACCTTTGTCGGCTAAGAAATTGCTCTGCTTTTTAATATGCTGTCTAGGTTAGTCACAGTTTTTCTTCCAAGGAGCAAGAGTCTTTTAATTTCATGGCTGCAGTCACCATCTGCAGTGATTTTGGAGCCCAAAAAAATAAAGTCTGTCATTGTCTCCCCACCTATTTGCCATGAAGTGATGGGATTGGATGCCATGATCTTCATTTTTTGAATGTTGAGTTTTAAGCCAGGCTTTTCACTCTTCTCTTTCACTTTCATCAAGAGGCTCTTTAGTTCCACTTCGCTTTCTAACATTAGGGTCATGTCATTTACATATGACTAAAGTTATTGGCATTTCTCCTGGGAATCTGGATTCCAGCTTGTGCTTCATCCAGCCCAGCATTTCATATGATATACTCAACATATAAGTTAAATAATAATACCAGATATAATAATGATATCTAGCAGGAGAAGTTATTCCAGTGTATCCTGATTACTCCTGCCACAAAGGGCCTACATAAAATTTAAAATTAACGCATCAAGTCTCACACACACACACAAGAACAATTTATTGGAGTTTTGAATGTATTACAATGTTTCTGTTGACAAATGTGGGAGAAGTAGCACCTTCAACACATTGAACCTTCCTGTTCATGTTCTATCTTTCCTTTATTTAGACTTCCCTTATTGCTATAAGGTTTTCTTGACACCTATCATAGCCAAAGTTGCAAAACGGTACAAGTTCTCCAACCAAAAGGACACAAGAGACTGGTACTTATTTTGTTCCCTATTATCTTCTCACTAAAACCTTAAAACAGTAAGAATTCAGACTCTGAAGCAACTGGTTTGTGGTATTCTTCCCCAATTTCAGTCCTACTGTGTGTAACAAAGTATAGAAGGATAAGGTATTAAACTATCCTTATTCTACAGAAATCAATAATAGAAAACATGGAGACTAATAGACAAATGTATTAAAATAGGAAAAATGAAAGAGAAATATGAAAAGGAAAAAGGGTAGAAAAACTATCACTTGCAATGAAAGAAAAGTAACTTACAGTTAAAATAAAAAACCACTTGTTTATCTACAAAAACTAATAATACTTGATTGTATAAGGATATTAAGATGAATATTCAATTAGTGCTGGAGAAATCAGATTGGTAACAGTTAACAACATCAAGAGCTTTAAAAGGTATTCACCATCTTGAATTTAGTAGTTTCACTGAGGGGAAATCTTAACTAAGGGGGTGGCAGGGATCAAAACTAAACAAAAATGCATGTCCATGTTATGATGACAAAATATTCGGGGGAAAATATACTCCAAAGATTGACCACTAAACCCATACAACAGAATGCTATGCATTTATTTAAATGATGCTTATGAAATTTATACTGGCATTTGGGAAATGCTACTTTTTCTAAAAAGGAAGTATAAAATTCAACATATTACATGATCACCGTTTACAAGAAAAAGATGCCAGAAAGAGTTATGTCTGGATGCTCCTACTGAGTTTCACTTAAAAGAATTATTTTTCACTTCTTTTCACATCTATGCTTTGAAATTCTCTATAATGAGCATTTACATGGATAACGAAAAGAAATAAAACAACAAAAAAGGAACAATTCTGATTAAAGAGAAAGGACTGAACATAACTTACTTAACTCAATTTACTCGTAAAAAAAGCCACAATAAAAAGTCATTTTTTCTTTTTAAAGGCACAAATCACTTAAGCCAAACACAATGGGAGAGACAAATGAAACACAATTCTGGAACTAGAAAGAAGATTACAGTAAGAAACTAAGAAGCAACCCTTTCTAACATCACAGAACTCTCAAGAAGCTGATGAGCTGGTTGAAACAAATACCTCTGCCAACAGGGGTGGAGTGAGCCCCAAGCAGGAGCACCGGCTGCAGGTCTATGGCAGCACAGACGGACCTTGGGGCTCCCCTCCCACACTCTACTCAGCCAGGTGACTACTCACCTCCCCTCAATAGCGGACTAGAGGTTTATTTTCTTAAGAGGGTGAACCAGAGGCTCTTGTAATAGAGGTGGGCATAGAGGAAGACAGAGATACAACAAAAAGCACCAAACTGAAAACTGAGGTGGGTGGGGAGAAGGCGGGTTAAGTGGGAGCTTACTGAGACTAGCCTTTTTCTCCATCCCATTACAGATTACCCACAATCAACCAGGGCTGCCCACCCAACTAATCTTCCTAACAGCCTTCTGGTGTCTCATTCTTCAACATGAGCAGATGCCAAGGATCACCAGAGATTTAAGAAAACCATCTAACATGAAAGAAAACCATACCAAACATAAAGGTTAGAAGGCAAAGTTGAAGAAATCTTGTTTTCTTTCCCCAAACACAATGAAAGAAAATAAAACTAGAGGACAAGTCCATGATAGTAGATTATTCTACTTGAATATCAGATATCCCAGAGGGGAGGAAATCAGAACCATTTGTCCAGACTGAAAGGTTATCTAGCACAGTAGATGAAAAGAGATCTACATCCAAGTACATCATTGTGAAATTTTATTTTTTTCATTGTGAAATTTTAAAACACTGAGGTCAAAGAGAAGATCTATAAGCTTCAGAAATGGAAGAGAAATCTCACATGTAAATGATCAAGAGTTAGAATAGCAGCCAGCTTCTCCAAAGCAACACCGATAAAAATCATGAAGGAAAGTGATTTCCAACTTAGCCTGGTAGAATGTAGAGAAAGATAATGCTCTGATATTTAAGGACCCACTTTATTCCTGTGCCCTTTTTCTCAGGAAGTTATTGGAAGATGTACTTTAATAAACTGAGGTGTGCCAAAAAAAAAAAAAAAGTATGGGATCCATATTATCCAGGGTTAAGACTGAAGCAAAAGGTACCCTTCAGGACCCAGATTCCGAAACAGCAGCTATGAAACAGCCCTGAACCACCAGGCTAGGCTGAAAGAAACCTCTTCAACAGGGTGACATGTGTAAAGGAGATTTACAGACTAGTAAATGTTTAGGGATGAGTAACATAAAAAAACCAATGACACACATTCACAGGCAGGACAACTACTAATTCTGAGAAAATACACTAGACATGAAAGGAAAAACAATCTTTTTCAACTAAATGGCTTAGCTCTCAATGGTACTTACGTAGTCATGTCAGTATAGCACTGAAATCATATTATTTAGAAAAATGGAGGTAACCCCAAAAGAAATCAGCTAAAACAATGGAAAGGGATTATCTCTGAAGAGCAGGACATAAAAGAAGTACATAGGGGACTAGTGGTTTCTTTTTTGTAACCAGCTGAACTGATGTTACATGTGTAATTCCGATAACATACAGGATCTAAAATTCTAAGGATTAGGCGTGCTGGATCAGACACCCCTGTCCAAAAGGAATTTTTAAAGTCTACTACACTACAAAGACCCCCAGCACCCTTCACTCACCTAGATGTACCCTTCCAATGATCTTCTGAGTGCCCACTCCTTTGGCGATTCCTGCCCACCGACGGTCTACCAGCCTCATTATATTACACCTTTCTGCACAAGCTTGGCTCATAATAGTCATCTGGGCACCTGGAGGAGGGGGAAAACATCAGATAAGAAAGACCAAATTCTCATGTGTGGGAAGAGGGGAAAATGCAGCACTAAGAAGAGGGCAGAAAGGTCTACTCCCAGGCTTCTGTCAGTATGAAATCCTCCCTACCTAGCAGGCTTCATGCCACACTTAGCTCAACTTTCAGTTTCACACTGTCATCTGAACCATGGTGTGGAAACTTGTTGTTGAGGGAAATAGTATTGTTTAAATATAATAATTATATGACATTTTTAAACTTTAAAGATAGAAACCAAATATACTTGGAAAGGATTTCCAAAAAGTCAGACTATGTCTACAGATGGAAACACTCAAGCACTGGCTGCACTCTTGGATCAGTTTTCACTGAGTATCTCTAAACATCTTACCAAGTTATTTTTACTTCAAACTCTGAGACACTCTAATTGACCAGTTAAAAAATACATCATGTAGTCTCTCATGAACTCTCCATTCTCTGCTCCAACAATTAGACCCTCTTTCCCATGAGGAAGAGGGCATTGAGGCCTTTTCTCTTCTCTCCTGGCTATACACTCATCCACACAGCTGGAGGCTGGAGTGAGCCTAAGCAGAACACGGACACTTCTCTCATCTTTCTCTAGGGTCCTCATCTCTCCCAGAGAACCTGGTTCCGCCTCCCTGTGTGGTGGACCTGGCTTTCACAAAACCACTAGGTATAATCCTCTTTCTCCCCAAATAATTCTCTCTTTGGATTTCTCTCCTTGCCAATGGAATTCTTTTTCTTACAACCATAAAAAGGAGCCAATGTTCACTTTCAACCCCTCTTCTTACAGTCTTCTCCCCACTCTAAAACTGAGCTCCAGCCCTGTTAATAAGTTCTGGGCAATTTCTGACCTTTCTTCTTCTAACCATAGCCATCACCCTAGCTCACACTCTAGCCCTCTAGCTAGTGGACAATTTCTCTGGTTTCCAAATCACTCTGTAAGGGTATAATTTAAAGCAAGGAAATAGTTCTGATCCTGAGGGGTACAGACTACTCCAGAACTGTCAATTCTTTCAATCTTCTTAAAATACTACCTCCTTCAGATCACATATTAATCTGCTCAAAGATCAAAGATCTTTAAAACATCAGCTTTAAACCACATCACCACAGCCTTAGATCCCACCTTACCCTGGTCCAATTA
Organism: Bison bison bison; assembly: GCF_000754665.1. Lineage (NCBI taxonomy): Eukaryota > Metazoa > Chordata > Mammalia > Artiodactyla > Bovidae > Bison > Bison bison. The sequence goes on from NW_011494861.1 coordinate 12,070,131, forward strand.
TATCAAGCTGCTACATATTGAATGCCTTCTTCCAAAACTCATGTTAAAACCTAATTCCCAATGTGACCATATTAGCAAGTGGGGCTTTGGGAGGTGATTAGGTCATGAGTGTGGAGTCCTCATGAATGGGATTCAGTGCCTTTATAAAGGAGCCCCCAGAGAGCTCCCTCATCCCCTTCCACCATGTGAGGACACAGGGAGAAGATGGTCATCTATGAACTAGGAATCAGGCACGGTATCTGCCAGCCAAACCTCTCAGCCTCCAGAAATGAGATATAAAACAGTGTTGTTTACAAGCCACCCTGTCTACAGTATCCGTTACAGCAGCCTGGACAGATTCGGACACCAGCCTTACAGCCTGACTCCTAAACCTTCCACACTACCAGGAGGAATGTCTCCTCTGCCTCTTACTCACTCTGACCCTCCTGTGCAGTTCCCTCTCCTTTCCTTTCACTTCCTCTGAATTCCACTGATGCTTTAAGGCCCAGCTCAAGACCCACCTGCCCAGCTGACTGTCCTGTCCCAGTGATCTCTCCTCTCACTCAGTTCCAACACTTTCTGTTCATATTGTGTGAAGTCACTCAGTCATGTCCGACTCTTTGTGACCCCACGGACTGTAGCCTACCAGGCTCCTCAGTCCGTGGAATTTTCTGTTCATATTACTCAAGATAACTTACACTTTATGGGCACTTAAAAGTTCTTTGGCATTCGAGGAATGTTAGCATCAAGAAGGTCCAGAAATCATGAAGAAAAAGGAATTTTAGGAAGGCAATTCTTTTTTTTCCCTCCTTCCTCACTCCACAAAAGCTAGTTACTGATGTAAAATCTGCAAACTCAAAATGACAAGGGTCCCTTTCACCGCTCTCCTGCCTTTTCTCAAGGCTCAGCAAAGTCCCGATCCTCTCTCTACCCATGGAAACAGCTCAGTTCAAAGGGTCTCTCTTTGGAGGAGCAACACCTGAGCACCTCAGTCAGAGTGTGAATGTGGTCTTTATGCTCATTCAAGATGCATTCAATTTTTGCACAGTGGTTAAGAGTTCTGGCTTCAGGTAGATCTGGGGCTTTACCCAAAGCCTATTACTCATGAACCATGTACACCTGAAGACTGGCTTCACCTGTCTTTGTCTACAAGTTTCCTTATCTATAAAACAGGGGTAACAGAACACAGTTCATAGGCGTAATGAGGATTAAACACAATGGAAGATGATATACGTTAAGCACCCAGCATGGTGCATGGCACATCGTAGGGGCTCAATAAATGCCAAGTGTTATCTCAGGGCCCCTTAGTAATTTGTCTCTCACTTATAGGAGCCCTATGAAACTCCAGTCTTACCCCCAAGCACTCAGCACTTCATAAACATTTTAAAAACTGAATAATCAGCAGATTCAAAGGTATGCATCTGAAGCCTAGCACATGTTCAGATATTTTGTGGATGAACAAGTGGAGGAAAACCTACTTGAGCAGGGTTTTTACTATGCTAAGAACATAGCCTATCTCTCAGAATGATGGCAGAAGACCACGTGACACACACACGGTGCTGCTCCACCGTGCGGTCTGACTGAAAAGCAATGAGTTGTTACTGAGAGAAAAGGTGCCACTTAGTTCAGGCAGTACCTGAATCCTCAAGTGGGGAACTCTTTGCTCCTGACCTGGCTATTAAGATCTTTAAGGGAAAGAGCCATGCCCCATACACCCTTACATTCCTCACAGCTCACAGTAAAGTGCTGGCACACAGACTAAGCCCAAATATCTGTGTGACCTCTACATACCTCCTTATAGTTCCTTATTTTAAACCCAGTTACTCCCCAGATTTTTACAGAGGCATCCTACAAATTAGGATGCCAAGTACGGGAAGGTAGGAAGATAAAGAAGACACTGAAAAATACAAAACTGGTTAAGAAATAATTAAAGAGAAACCTACTACAAAGGAAAAATTGGCAAGTGAAACAAAAACCCTTGGGCTTGTTAGTTAGGTATCCAAAGGAATACAGACACCAGTCTCCCCTTCTCCCTGTGTTTAGTCAGAATGCTGGATATAGAGACAAAGAAACAAAAGACAGAGACGGCACCTGAGTCAACAAAGGCTTTCACAGGATGTCCATTCACTTTGCAGTTAATATAAAGCATCACTACTTGGCCAAAACTTTCTGGAGCCTCTTCCATGGCTATTGTCATGTTTTCCTCAATGTTCTGTTGCCTGTAACAAACCAAAACCAGGTATACTAATCGCATTGTTTCCATGAAGACAAATCTGTTTCAAAGTCACAGTATTAAAAACATTTGTACATATCATATGCTCCAACTATAGAGGCTGAGTCACAGAAATGACAATTGGTGCTTTACCCTGAAATATGTGATCTAGTAGGAGGAAGTGAGATACATCATTGGCAGAAAATCTAAAGGCATACAAATTACCTTCAGGTAAAAACAATTTTGTTCCCTTTACAAGTTTCAGAAACAGGAAAATAAACTGGTAAGCAAGGGTCACAACCTGCTTCATCCTGTAGGTTAGAATTTTACCAATGTTCCAATTTAAACTGAGGGTTTACTGGGTATCTGGGTACGTTTCCTACATCCACTGCATTAAAAATAGTTCACAAATATAATATACAGGTTTTTCAACTGCTTGAATCACATCTGCTGCTTAATTTCCAAGTCTGGGTTTCTAATCTGTGAAATGAGGACAATGCTTCCTACTGCAGGACTGCTGAGAGCTATAAAGCACCTAGCATACAAGGCTAAGGGCAGACGCTCAGAAATATCTACCTACTTGGGTACCTGTTAGAAAACTATACACACCTGTACAAATCGTATTTCACCTAGTCCATCAAAACATTTCTTCAAAAATGGAATGCATTCTAACAGGAGAAAAGCACGTAAGAAGGAGTTCCAGCTTACTCAACATCTAAGGTCTTCATTCCCAGCTCTTTTTTTTAAGTTTTTTGATGTGGATCATTTTTAAAGTTTTTTGTATTGAATTTGCTACAACACTGTCTCTGTTTTATGTTTCATTTTTTTGACCCCAAGGCATGTGGGATCTTAGCTTCCTAATCAGGGACTGAACCTGCACCCCCTGCACGGGAAGGTGAAGTCTTAACCACTGGACCACCAGGAAGTCCCCAGCCTACTGTCTCTGTGGGATGTGGGAACACAATCACACTATTTATTTACATACTGTCCTATTATACACAGCTCCTTTCATACTGCACTGGCAGAACTGCGTGCTCCTGACACAGACTGCATGGGCTGCAAAACCTAAAATACTTACTATCTGGCTCCTCATGGAAAAAGTCTGCTGACCTCTATTCTTGACTGTGCTTCCCAGGGGGCTCAGTGGTAAAGAAAACACCAGCCAATGCATGAGCCACCGAAGACAAGAGTTCGATCCTTGGGTTGGGAATATTCCCCAGAGGAGGAAATAGCAACTCACTCCAGTATTTTTGCCTGGGAAATGCCATGGACAGAGGAGCTTAGCCGGCTATAGTCCGTGTGGTCACACGAGTCAGACTCGACTAAGTGACTGAGCATGCGTGAACATTCTAGACTGCAGTGCTTGTCCCTTTTGAAATAATACTCTAGCTTACTTGCATTGACGGTTTTACCAGACAGTCTGTAATAACATATTAAACTTCTCAGAAAGTCAAAGTAAACTTGTTTAGTCAGGCAAATAGGAAAGCTACTATATACCTCAATGGACATGTACCCTGTGTGACCACGGGTGTAGCACAGCAAATTAAACTGCCATAGGCATTTTAATACAGTTACATAGCTTTTCTCCTAGGTCACATAACTAAATTTATTATCTTATTAATACATATATGTGAAATTCAGAAAAATGGTACAGATGAACCTATTTGCAGGGCAAGTATAAAGACACAGATGTAGAGAATGAACATGTGGACACAGCAGGGGAAGGGGAGGGTGGGAGGACCTGGGACATTGGGATTGACATCTGTGTACTGCCATGTGTAAAACATACAGCTAGTGGGAACCTGCTGGAAACCTGCTGTATAGTGCAGGGAGCTCAGCTCAGTGCTCTGTGGTGACCTAGAGGGGAGGGAAGGGTAGGAGGGAGGGAGGTCCAAGAGGGAAGGGATATATGTATACATACAGCTGATTTGCTTCGTTGTACAGTGGAAACTAAAACAACATTGTAAAGTAATTATACCCCGATTAAAAAAAAACAACCAAACAAAAAAACCCCTAAAATTAGCTGGGCACTCCTAACTTTACATTGACTCTAACCAAGGTAAGTTTCAACAAAAAAACTGCCTGAAATAATACTTGTTACTTTGGCTACCCTAGGCTCTGTGTCACTTCACGGACACAAGGTTTTCTCCTTTAAAAGAATACATGCTTGGTCCCAGTTCCTCTACCTCCCCCCGGAAGAAACAGGAGCCGTGTGAATGTGCCTCATCTCACTTCTCTTCCAACAGTTCCATGTCATGGTTTGGCTATGATGCTCCTCACTCTCCGCCCTCACCCCCACTTTCCCGGCTTGAATACAACTGTCCCTGAGAAGAGTTATGTCAGGTTCCCTCACAGCTGCAATGTGGTCTAGTTCAGAAAACACAACTATCTCGCCATTTCTCTGCACAGATTTAATTCGTGAAATAGTTGATAGTATCTGATACAATTAATGGGAAGGCTTATACAAACAAGAACAGAAGGGAATGGCTTAGGGCTGTCAACTGATTCTGGCATATTTACATTTCTTTGATTTCAAAGGTACTCAGAGAAATAAGAAAACCTTTATTTGACTTCCAAGCTGACAATGACCAAGTCAGGCTTCTTTTAAGTAACCAAAGATGATGATCAGGCCCCTAACAGTAGTCCTATTACAGTTACACTGTTCTTAGTCATACTATGGCCTTCAATTAGCAATAAAAACTGAATCTGGGATGGGAGAAAGCAGCTGTTCTTTTATTCTAAGGGACTGACTGAACTGTACCCTGCTTGAGACCAGGAAGGGGACCAAGGCGGGCGATAGCATTCTTGGTCCTGTTTAGGTCCCACACTTAAGATGCTGATTCATCAGATTGGGGAGTAAAGCCCAAGCATCTGCATTTTTTAAGAACTTCTCTATGACTTTAATGTTGCCCCAGATTAGAACCACAGCATCAGAGAACCTGGAGCTGGAACGAGTCCTGCCGTCATTTTATCTGCTGAGGCCAGCACAAGAGCTGTGGACGGAAAAAAGACTTAGGACAGTAAGGTTTCTCTTTGCACAGTTCCCTCTAATCCAATCACGTCCAAGTCCTGGATTTAATCAGAGCTTGCGTGTTATGTTTGAGGAGCGCCCAATGAGCTTGAGTAGCCAGCCCACTAGTTTCACCAAACTGAGGACTTCTGCACAGCCCTGGGAGCATCAACCTGGAGTTGCCTTAATAACATGCTGTGGGTTAGACGGGCAGTCTTTTTTATGCTTTCAGTGCTGCGTGCAGCATGCAAGATCTTAGTTCCTCGACCAGGGAGTAAACCTTTGCCTCCTGTGGTGGAAGTGCTGGGTCTTAACCCCAGGACCTCTAGGAAGTCTCCAAGTCAGGGAATCTTTATTAAAATTTTAGAAGAGAAAGTCATTAAGTCAGGTAGCTGCACCTTTGTAATGTTGAATCAAAACGCGAGGAAAACGGAAGAGAGAATAAACCAGAAGACTAAACCTACTGTTTCAGTAGGTTTTACATAAATGCAAATAAGGAATCCGCCTCAAAGCAGATGCCCAAAGAATGTAAGATCACCTGCAGTTTGGGAAATCTGGATTCTCTAAATCTTGCTCTTTGGGCGAAGGAGTTATTACCTTATATCTTCTTCTATCTTTGCCTGAGCTTCAAGATCAAAAGGGTCCGCAGAAAAGAGACGAATCCTTTCTTGCTCTCTCCGGGCTCGGTCCTGTTGCTGCTCCACCAGGACCCTAGAAAATCTCTCTGCAAGAATGGGGTGGGGGTGGTGGTGGTGATCTTAAGAATCATTATATTTTCTTTATTAGTACTTTTCCATATCAAACAATTTCTCAAGATACAACTGTAAAAGATGCAGAAAGGATGGCTAAAAATCATTTAAGATGAGAAATTAACGTTTATTTTCTATTCTTGGAGGCAAAGATTACTATTTACCTAAATTTAGTGTAAAGAAATAAAGTATTTGCAAACACCATCTCAGAGATGATGACTTTTCAATTTAAATCAGTGGAGAATGACCCTCAGTGTGGCAGATAAATGACTCTCCCCTCCCCTCTCCCCACTTTTATTATCCTATTACCTAGAAATAAAATAGAGCATTACCGTCCCTCTTTTCCTCTTCTAGATTTTTCTCCTTTACAATACTCTCTGCTTTAAAGCAGATAAATTATAAGCAAACTACTGTTAGTCTATCTGTATTACCTGATGGATTCTAAGCAGAAAAATCAGTAAAGAGAAAACACTGCTTGAGATAAGATGTATGTTACAAGAACCACTTTTATTTGATATTTCTTAGATGTAAGTATATTCAAATGCATAAATATAAAAGTGCCATCATCATGGTCTTTGGCAATTAGATATGCTGCAAAAGAAATTAAAGAAACCAAGATAATGGTCATATGAACTAATACACACAGCATGGATGAATCTAAAAAACACCAAGTTGAGTGAAAGAAACTTGACACAAGGAAGGACATAAGATATGATTCCATTTATATCAAAATAAAAATTAGGCAAAAACTGACCCATGATAAGTATCAGAATAGAGGGAGCTGATAAGGGGTGGAAACTGACTTAGAAGAAAACATAATGGAGCTTTCAGGAGTGATAGAAATGTTCTATATTTTGACTAGGGTGCTGGTTACATTAATTTGTCAAAACTCAATCAACTGAATGCTTAAAATCTAAGTATTTCTTTATAGGGAAATATTACCTAAACTTTATGGTTACTGAGGAATGAGTCATTAAGTGTCTGTTTGTTCTAAAATTTAATCAGTGGGGTTTCACAAAACCCAGAAGTAAAACTGGAGAAATCTACAGAGAAAACTGTCATAAAGATGACTAAAAATGAATGTTCTGTTAAATACAAGAATGGCTCAAATACAGCTCCAAATAAACTTTTGGACAGTTGGTGACAGCCCCACTATCATTAAATTTGGGGTGAATGGGAATAAAGGGGTTGCATTCTGCCATACAGGCTGATGCCACCGGAGCTGGAACTAAAATCATTTCATCTGGCATCAGCTGGTTAACTGGACCCTCTTTAACTGAGGGTCTAACGAAACAGACTGAAATACTAGTACCTGGCTATAAATAGTATCTGCAAAAAAACAAAAAAACCCCACACAAAAACAAACTAAAATCTCTTGAATCACTATGCTGTACACCTGAAACTAAAGCAATATTGTAAATCACTTATTCTTCAATTAAAAAATATCTGTACCTGGGTTATATGCTGCTGAAATAATTAGGGGGAAAAAAAGAGGAACGAAGGGGACTGGTTGAGTGGGGTTTCAGAATTCTTGATATCCCTAAAGTTCTGTCACTATTGCCAACTAACCAGTCTTTGACATCAGCACTAATTTACCTCTCACAGACCAACTGATATGTTCAAGAAGTCACGTGACTCAGTGGGCTGAACAGACCAGTTGCCTGAATTTCTCCCCATTTGCTGTGAAACTATTCGCCTCAGGTCAGCTTGACGGCCTTCCAATTTTATAAGCTTACCAAGATCTCCACTGAGCAGAGCGTCTGCCAAGGGTGGATTGCGTTCCTTCAGCAAGGACAGCTCATGGGGGTTGGCCAGCAACATGTCTCGGAGCAAGGCTGGATTGTCCAAGCCCTGAGGAGATGAAGCTATTTCTCCAGGGGCTGAGTGGGACTGCTGCACTCCTGGTGGCTGGCGCTGCCGGGTGTTTGACGTGCCAGGCACAGCTATGCTACGGAAGTCTATTCGGGGTAAGTCTGTTGGGGAGAATTGATTCAAAGTTTACTTCAAATGACTCCATAAGAACAAGTATTTGAAGGAAGCAGCCAATTTGCACATACGTGGTATGTATTAGTAGTAGATAGTAACCATAGACATTCTGAATGCCCTCTCCCTGGTTCTTTCTCACGCTGACTTTGAATATAAAGACTGCAGTCCAAGAGTGAACAGGTAGGAAAGAATAGAAAGAGAAAAACAGGGGTTTGGGAGGTGGTAGGGATAAGGAGACAATGGTAATGATCTCAAATTTGGGGTTGATAAAATATCCCAGGATAGTAAGTTTTTAATTACTCATGTCTTAAAAAAAAAAAAAAATCAAAGTCAGTCTCAAATATAACTACATAAATCTGAATGCAGGTCTTAAGAAAAATCCTAGTCTGCTTTGACACATGCTTCAAAAAGCCCTGACATCCTGGGTAAAGAATACTATATATATCAAATGAATGTTAGATGTTAACTTCTACAAGTATGTGCTACACATATTAGTGCTTCGAATTTATGCTTTCATCTGTGCATCACTGCTAACTCTTCTCATACCCTGGGGAGCCAGTGGGTGTAATCATTTCACCAAAGAGAAAAAAAGAAGAAAAGGAACTGCAAAGCTTCTCAGTGCTGAGCACACCAAAAGATTTCACAGGTTCACAGCCCACATCCCAGGTTCCATACTCCAGGGTGAGCTGACCTTATTAAAATGAAAGAAAAATAAAAGGGAGCTTTACCCAAAGGACCCACATATAGTATGATTCCATTTGTGAAATGTCCAGAATAGGAAAATACAGAGACAGAAAGTAGATTGATGGTTGCTGAGGGGCAGGAGGTGTGAGGGCAGATGGGGAATGACTGCTAATGGGTACACAGTTTTTTGTAAAGATGATGAAAATGTGCTAAAACTGATCATAGTGATGGATGCACAATTCTGAATATACTAAAAATCATGAATTGCACCCTTTAAACATGTGAACTGTGTAGTAGTGAATGATATCTCAATAAAGCTGCTATTGGAAAAAAAAAAAAAGAGCCGTATTATTAAATAGGGAAAAGAAAACAAACAGAACCCAAGTATGTAGCCAGAATGATGGGCTAAGACTGAGTGAACCCACGTTTCTTCAACCCTAAAATGTATCTGATGACTGTACCTGTTCCAAGTCTGGGGCTGTCCTGAAGACTTTTGGACTTCAACTAGAAAAAGGGAATGCTTACACCCATGTGTAAAGTTTCAGCCTCTTAGCATGGGTTCAACTAGGCACTTTTTGTCAAACAGACCTCAGTGGGCAGTGTGTGTGCGTGTATGTATACATGCACATGAACTCTGAGCCAATGGACAAAGTGAAGTGAATAAGATAATCTTTGTGCAGTAGCTAATCTAGGTCAACCAGCAAAACATATATGGTTGGGTGGGTCCTCCTTATGGGTTAAGAAATTTTCATTTCAACTGTTATCTTGAGAGTCCACTCACTTCAGAATAATTTTGAAAAAACCTGTCTACATTATAGACCAGACTGCCTCCCCTCCCCCATCTAGTGGCTTCTCTTGATCCTGTGGCACAGTCAGGGAAAAAAAAAAACCAGTGAATCTCTGGAACTAACAATTTCACCAAATTGACCAGAGGAAGATTTGGGTTTGACTGACGGGCATATCTCAATCACTTCTCTCTCTAAAGTTTAACAGTAACCCCCAGGGAATAACATTATTCAGAAATGAAAGGAACAGGACTTGATGGTCTCCCATAGCTCTAGTTTCAGGCTGAATGGAAGCACTGCGTTCTAAACTGGAGTCTTTCCTCACCCAGACACCTAAACGTCTTTGAGAATCTGAAGCAAGCTATGGACCATCTCCTCATCAAATGCACAGATACACACACAACTTTGCACACTATTTCAAGGACATGGAAACTTCCTAATTCTCAATGCACAGATTCTAGACGTAGTGTCTAAAACAAGTAACAGTTTCTTTTTCATGATTAACAAAGCTGGTGGGAAAAAAACAGAACTTGGTGGTCCAACTGCTTAATGTTCATAAGGCTCAGAGTAATGAGGAAAACACCAAGTTTTAAATCCTGTGCTGTCACTTACTAGCTATGCAACTTTGGAAATGATTATTTAAAAATCAGAGCTTCATCTGCTAATGGTTAAGAAATGTCAAGAGATATCTTTTCTCCTATTACAGTTATGGGATGAAATGTGGGCACAAGTGCCTGGCTGACTGTGAAACGCTCAGCAAAGGCCTGTCACTGGCGGCCAGACACAAACCAGCAGAAGCCCGCCACGAAGCACAGGCACCTGCAGCCTCGCAAGTCCTTCCCGGGACAAAATGACAGCTGCTAACAACTGAGCCTAACGTTTACTGAGAAGGCTTGCTCTGTGCTGAAGGTTCACATGCATTATTCTCCCATCAACTCTAGGAGTTGTGGTTAATTACAGCACCTGTCTTACAGGTGAGGAAATGGACTCAGAGAAGTTAACTTGTCCACAGTTACCCAGCAAGCAAGCAGCACAGTCAGGATTTGTATCCTTGTAGTCTGAATCCAAGGCGAATCCAAGACCCAGAACTATGCTATCTACTACACGCTTGCCAGGGCTGTGAAATCACTACAAGCTGCCTTACTTGGGAACTGCACCGAAGGTCGAGGGTCTGCATTCTCCTTCTGTCGTAAAATCACAACGTCGCCATCTTTTAAGCCGTAAGACGCCAGTGATCTGTGGTTGTCTGTGAGAGGCCTTTCAGCGTAGACAATCTACAACCAGAAAAGATTTGAATAGTATAAAGCGCTGAGAAGTAACACAGCACAGAACAGAAAGACCACAGTTTTCCTCTGCATTGGAGAATGCCACTCCCTGCTCAAACCCTCCAGCCATTTCCCATCACACCTAGAATAAAAGCCAAAATCCTTCCTGTAAAGGCCCAAACAGTTTGGTCCCTGGCTCCCCACAACCTCATCTCATACCATGATTGCTGTTCCTCAAATAACACCGGCAAGTTCCCCCTCAAGGCTGTTTCACTTGTTGTTCTCTTTACCTGAGGAATGTTCTTTCCCAGGTTGGTGTTTTTTTTAAGGTTTCTGATCAAACTTTATCCCTTCAGAGTCCTTCCCTAATGACCCTAGTTAAGACACACCCTCAATTCCCATATTATATACTTATTTCTTTATGGTCTCTCTGCCCCATGAAAAAGTAAGATACTCCGAGGACAAGAACTTTGCTTTTTTCACCATATCCAAATTGCCTAGAACAGGGGCCTGGAAGAGGAATAATGCCCAAGTATTAGCTGAATTAAAGGACAAATGGATCTAAGGGAGGCAGACAATTTTAGATTTAATATTTAGCAGAGAGGGAAATGGGAATGATTTGTTCTGGGGATGATAACTACAAAACTATTAAATAATATGTTGACTCCCCATCCACAAGTTTTAGTGAGATATAATTGACATACAATACTGTATTAGTTCTGGTTGTACACCATGATAATTTGATATACGTATGTAATGTAAAATGATCACCATATATTTCGTTAACGTCTGTTACCTCACAGAGTTATAAAAATTTTCTTCTTGTGATGAGAACTTTTAAGATCTACCCTTAGCAACTTTCAAAAATATGATACAGCGTTAATTCCAGTCATGCTGCAAGACATGACATCCCCATGTGTCCATTTCTTTCTTTTTTATTTGGTTGTGCTGGGTCTTAGTTGCAGCACCAATGGGATCTAGTTCCCTGACCAAGGACTGAAGCCGGGCCTCCTGCTCTGGGAGTCTTAGCCACTGGCCCACCAGTGAAGTACCTCCTCATGTGTCCACCTTTAAATCCTCTCCACTTTGGCAAGTCCGAGAGGTTGCAAATAGTAAGTTCTTCCTTCTCTTCAACCATCCTCAAACTTTTATCACTCTTATGTTTATGAGTAGAAGAGAAAAGCGGAAGAAATTCAGAAAGCACAATTAAACACAGATGGAAAAAAGGATCAGGGATGTACAATAATAAAAATATTTGTATGATGTGCAATCAAACACTGAAGAAAGCCTGAGAGCACAAAAACAGATGAAACAACGGGCTGTGAAAAGAACAAGAGATACACAACGGACACACTGATTTTACCATGAAGGAACGTGAAAGCCTACCCTGCATTATGACCTACTCCGTAGAGAGGTATTCAGAATAAACAGAGGCTCTGAATGGTTTTCTCGCTAATGATTCACTTTCCAGGAGGCCACTGGTAAACTGAGGAACCTGCGTTCTGTCCTGACTCTGACGAGGCCCCCATCACTCAACTGGTCTGGGCTTCACATTTTCCATTTGTCAAGCATGTAGCTGGGGCTAGATAATCATACCTACACACAGCTGTCCCTTCCCCGTCTTTCTGCTATACTACCATTTTACAGTGTTTCCTCACATATCCTCATAGCTGTCACAGCAAAACATGACACAGAACATGAAAAATAGAGGATTTAAACTGGGGGAAAAAAAAAAATCTGCCATATCTGCTTTCAGAATCTGCACTTACATAAGAAATAGAAGAAGAAACTGAATTTAGTTGCTTCCAAAATCAAATACTTCCGGGGTTGAGCCAAAAAAAAAGGATTTGCAGAGTTTGTAGCTTGAATTCTATTTTGTAAGTTCTGTACAGGACTAGAAAAAGTATTGTTAGTTTTTACCCTCACATGCAAAGTTTAAACATGTTACAACAGACCGCAACTGTTATTCTATCAACCTATTCACACTCCCCTACTTAATCAGCACCTTGTGTACTGTGCTCAGTTGCTCAGTGGTGTCCACAGGCCCCAGACTTCTCCAAGAATACTGGAGTAGGATGCCATTTCCTACTCCAGGGGATCTTCTCCACCCAGGGATCAAACCACGTCTTTCGTCTCCTGCACTGGCAGGTGGATTCTTTACTACTGAGCCACCTGGGAAGCCCACTTAAGCACACATCTCATAGTAAAAGTACACCAGAATCAACACAGATGGTTTGCAATACAATCTGAGAGTCATAGTATGACTTCTGGGACTGCTTTAAAAACCACCACAAATCTGAAGTGACAAGTGTCCTGGGTTGAGGTGTGCAGCAAGAAGCATACCAAGAGAAACGTTACGCAGCCAGCTCCAACAGAGGGGCTTCGATTTTGTGAAGCAACCATAATGGAGGTACTAGTGGCCTAAGGCCTATCGGGTAAGAAATTCAATTTTCCAGGGTCAGAAACTCAACTACCAGTGTATTTAGAGACACGTGATCAGTCAGCAGGTTCTAACTGCACTTTTTATAAAAGAACGTTTACTTATCTACTCAAAGAAATCAAACTCAGGAGAATCTGAATGCTCCATTCCACAAGATTACTGAATTTTCTTCAGGCTGTAAGTACTCCACGGAAAGCCATATTAAAACAGCAGACAGCTAACACTGGGTGAGCTCCTACCAGAGCCAGCGTCTCACTAGGTTCTCACAGTTTCTCGCTTAATCCTCATATTCTCTTGCCTAAGTCTCACAACCACTTTATGAAACAGACATTAACTGTCCCATTTGATATACCGTTAAGTGACCTGAGGCTCCAAGGCTATTAAGAAAACTGGGACTGGAACCACATCTGCCTGACTTTACAGCCACACTCTCCCCTAGAACCACACACAACTTTCCCAAACAGAAGTCCAACATGGCCTGGTGAATTAGCTGGGTGACCTTTCCAAGGGCTATTAAGCCACCCATCACCACTAAAGGTGGCTCAGTGGTAAACAATCTGCCTGCCAACACAGAGATAAAGGAGATGTGGGTTCGATCCCTTGGTTGGGAAGATCCCCTGAAGGAGGGAATGGCAGCTACTCCAGAATTCTTGCCTGGGAAATCCCATGGACAAAGGAACATGGCGGGCTACAGTCAACGGGGTTGCAAAGAGTTGGACACAACTGAGCGCGTACACACGCACCAGTAAAGGCCTCTACTCACCAGAGGATCAAAACACATCCATTGTCCAATGCACCCCTTGCCCTGAACAGGAAGAAAGGAGCACTGGCAACTCCTCACTCTTTGGATTCCCATTCTACAGTGCCATACATCAATCCATCACTGTTTAGCTAAACAGTTTTTCCTCAGTGGACAACATAATTTAAGAAGCAGGTGGCCTAATCTAACAATAAAAATGTAAGAACCAGGTAGTCACTACCCTCAAACGTGTACATGAAATATGGAAGACTGCTATCTGCTCCAATTTCCTAAAAACACTAGACTGGAGAATGTGGGTAAGGAGCAAACATTCTCCATACTGACAAAGCAGCAGATGTATACCATTCTAGTCCAAGGGCACAGATGAGATAGCAGCTCAGTTGAAATTATAACTGCCACAAAGAACTTTTGTTGTTGTTATTGTTGTTGTTAAAACAGGCTTAAGAATCTAAGAAACAATTATTCTGCAACCAATGTCCCAGAATAAGTCTGAATGATTTTTCAACTTAATATGAGACTCCAGGAGATAAATGGTTTCAAATTTCTACCAGTCAAAACAAGTTTTGATAATGGCACTGGTGATGCTTTCTACCATTCATAATATGCAGCTCAAAGATTATAAGGCTCAAAATTCAAGTTTTGCCATTTATAAGAACATACAACAGGAAAATTTATACAACTACAAGCCTTAATCTCCAAAACTGGCACAACTCTTAGTACTTGCTCCAGCGTAGACACCCTGGAGATTGAATTCTCATCTTAGCCAACATTCAGTGATAGACTAATTAATATGACTCCAGAACCTTTAAGTAGGATGTCAAGTTTCCAGGTCTCTGAATGAGCAACTTCAATCAATCAACAGGTATCATAACAATACATTTCTAGCATTAAGGATCATAAAACAGCCACAAAACCCTTAGAATCAAATTTGAACAGCTTCATAATAGTATCTACTATTAACTGAAAATGCACTATATACCAAGTGATCTACACATACTATCCAATGTTAACAGTCAGCTTGACTTTTACAACGGTTCTGGAAGATAATTTGGCAACAGTTACTAAGAGCCTCTCAAAAATCTGGCAATTTCATATCTAAGAATTTATCCTATATCAGAAATGGGGACAAAGCCTTAAGAATAAAGGTATCCATGGAAATGTTATTCAAAACTGGTTCCACATGCCCCCAATTAAAATGCCCAGCAATGCTGCTACTGCTGCTAAGTCGCTTCAGTCGTGTCCGACTCTGTGTGACCTCATAGACGGCAGCCCACCAGGCTCCCCCGTCCCTGGGATTCTCCAGGCAAGAACACTGGAGTGGGTTGCCATTTCCTTCTCCAATGCATGAAAGTGAAAAGTGAAAGTGAAGTCGCTCAGTCGTGTCCGACCCTCAGCGACCCCATGGACTGCAGCCCACCAGGCTCCTCCATCCATGGGATTTTCCAGGCAAGAGTACTGGAGTGGGGTACCATTGCCTTCTCCAGCCCAGCAATAGGGAAACTATTAGATAAATTGCAATACATCTATATGATGATAAATTATGTGGCCATTAAAATGATAAATTGTGAGGATTTGAATGTTAATGGGAGGAGCTTCCCTGGCATTCTAGTGGTTAAGACCCTGAGCTTCCACTGCAGGGGGCACAGATTCAATTCCTGGTTGTGGAACTAAGACTTCCACACGCTGTGCAGCGCAGTCAAAAAAAAAATGAAGGAAAAAAAATTGAAGTGTTAACGGGAAAATGTTGACAATGTACTTTGACTAAACAAAGTAAGGGATGAAACTGTTTACTATAGTTCAGGCCACATGTTTAAAAGATATATTTTAACTATAAGAAGAAAAAAGCTTAGGAAAAAATATACTACGATGTAAACTGCAGCTATCTGAGTTATTAGGTAATAAATAATAGTGTTCTTCTTTCTCCTTTTGTGTATGTTACAAGTAATGAACATGTAGTATTTAACAGAAAAGAAATATATGAAAACTACCTGTGAAAACAAGCATGCCAAAATCAGCTACAAAAGCAATTTTCAGTTTCTGTTGGTTTAAAATAGTGTTTTACAAACCACAGAACATGCTGTGTGCAGCTTCATTTCCAGGATCATACAGTTACTGCTATTATTTGGTATTTAAATATGCCTTTCATTTGAGAGTACTTACACACCTTGCACACTTTTTTTTTGTTAACCACATGCCACCTACAGGGGTAAATTATAACAATGTTTCAAAAATGCAAAGATATTAATTGCAAGTGAAGTTAAGTTCCTATAATTGTTTGAAATTTCTCCAGCCAAGTCTGCATCAAAGCATCAAACAGGGCCATGCCTGGCTTCCAAGCCCACACTTGTGTTAAGAGATGGAACATGCCCAGCTTTAATCACATGTAGAGATTGTGTCTATTCTAAATTTGTTATCACTGCATTATAACTATTACAACGACTAGAGCTGTTAAAAATGAACACCTTTTCCCATTGTACCCTCATGCACAATCCATGCCAATCTTGAAAAACTGAAATATAAACCAGTGATCTTTAATGTGGGTCAGACATTCAAGATAGTTCTTCAAGGATGCAGGAAGAAAATAGAAAATATTAGAATTTTCATTTCCATTTTAAGGAAGTTTATCCTTCCTTAAATTCTATCCTGGGCCTGTTTATACTGTACCTAACGTATTACTTCATGTATGTAACTGATGTTTACAGCTATTATATATCCATACATGTAATATACATGCATTTATATTATGCATATACCACTAGTTCATATATATTAATTATATGTATCACAAAGATGAATATTTCAAAACATTTTACTTAGAAGGATAAGTAAGCAAAAATGTTTGCAGACCAGTGGTCTGAAAACACAGTGACAGGAAGAAATAGTCAGGAACAAGAAAAAAAAAATCCCTTTAGAAACGGCATCAGAAATGGAGGTGAAGGAATGAGAACAGAGAAGGTAAATAAGGACAGTAAAGGTAAAGAGACCAGGAGAACTCTGAGAGGGAGTGGGGGGAGGTGAGAAACAGGGGAGAACCCTGGGAGGTAACGCAGTGGAAGGGAATACGCCAAGGAAGTGAAAATGATATATATGTGTACAAAAACTACAATGATGTTTACTATTATGATTTGGTGAAAGGAAATGACTCAAATGTCTAGGGTGGATCCTGTTCCTGCCTGATGGGCAAGCAACTGAAAGACAACCGACCACCAGACATCCTAAAATAGACACTGTGTTAGGTTACAATGGAGCCAACAGAAGAAACTTGAAAAACAGGAGTTGTTTACTGGCTACTTAAGACAGGCTTAACACCAGTCGGAGCCCAGGTTTCCATATGCTAATTTGGCTTGGGAAGGAAGTAAATGCCAAAACACTGACGATGAATAAGAAAGAATTTGGAGTTAGCCTAAACGTTCAATTAGCAAGGTATTTCAAACCTGCCACGCTGGCAGGACAGTGCGTGCCTTGACCATACAATTAATCGTCTTTGACTCTAACCCTCTCTTTATTTACATTTTTGGCTACAGAGATTTCAAAAAGTGCAGGAATACAGAAATCACAATCTTTGTCTTCTCTCAGGCCCAACAACAAAATCAATTTACATTTTTTTAGTCCACTTACTAACTGGTGATTGTAAGCAGGGTAAAAAGAACAGCCAGAGGGAAGAGAACAACTGAAAAAGCCACCTTAAAAATTCTGAGTTGATTTTCCCTCCCCACTTAAACTGTTGTTTTATAGCTCTGTAGCTGAGGGATTCACAGACAGGAACTGGATCCTGAGTTTTTCTGGATGCCTTTACAGAAGTTCCAAGAAATCCCTTTTACCAATATCTTTGTATATTTTGCCAGAATGTCAATTTGAGTGACATCCTGTGACCCAAAATAAAGTCTTTCCTGATACTCAGCTTATGCCAACATTCTAAAGTTCAAAGTGTAAAGGAATCATACTTACTTCTGAACAAAATATTGACACATTTGTTTACCATAACACAAGGCAGAACAAGCTGTAATGAGGCAAAAGTTTTTGGAACTATTTCATAACTGCAGTAGGAAATCAAGATTTACCTTCTGGGGCCTTGGACGACTTCTATAATTTTACTAATGTTTAGACTATGTCCTTCAAGGTCCACTTATCAATTCAGGATTTAGATGTTTTAGTGTGACGGCCACGGAGTTATAGTCATCAATTCTGTTTGGTGGCAGACCCCACACATTTTCTGAGAAGAAATTACTTTGCTTACTTAAAATGTAGGAGCAGCCGAATTTCTTTCCAGCAGGGTAAGGGAAATGAAACAACCCAGTCACACTGAGGCCCATTTAAAAGCTATTATCCTCAATAAGTACTGAGCTTTGAACTCACCCAGACTCTGAACTGGGATCTAAAAGAAAGGGATCTTGACGCACTACGGGGGAAGAGACCAGAGAAATAGTTCAGGTGAACTAATAATTACTTAAAAAAAATAATTTAACCAGAAACTCATGTGACAGGGAAAAAGAGCATTTCCAAAGGCTTCAAAACAAGACGGTGCAAGTCTCAAACTTTTCCTTTCACTTAGAGCGTAAATTTTTATATTTAAAGGTAAATTAAGTTTACTTAGGCAGGAGCCCTCTCCAAAAAAGCAGGTGAACATTTACCACAGAGACCTAAACTGGTATTTCTGGTTGGGGAAGCAGGATGTATAAACTCTCGCAAACCTACGGCTTCTTCTTAGGTCTGCGATGACACCCCAAACTCAGGAAATTAGAGAAGGGGCCAAAGAGCCAAAAGGTGGTACGCGCCCCACAGTCCACGCGCCTCTTAGGCTGCAGTGGGTGCGTATGCGGTCAGGTTCTTTGCTCCCTCCCCCAGCACCCCACCCGAACCTCGGGGTGTGTGGGGGCAGCTCCCCATTCCAGCTCTCTCCCGGATGCGGGGGTGGGCTGGGAATGGCCATCCTGCTTCCCCTCCACCCCCCCAATTCCTCACCAGCAGCAAAGGGAGGGCGTGAGGCCCCAAGGCGGGAGGGCTAGCTCCGCAGGGAGGCCCCGATCGCTGCTCAGCGTACCTGGCTCTCAGCCGCGGGAATGCCGGACTCGAGCTCACACAGAGCGCGGAAGTTGTGCAGCTCAAAGTCGGCGTCGACCTGGAGGGAAAAGGTCACCTCGGAGAGGTCCCTCCGCACACAGTACACGGTGAGCAGCATGGCCCGGGCCCGACCCAGCTCGGCTCGGCCCGGCCTCGGCGCGGAGCGACGGGGCGGCGGCGGGGCCTGGCTGGTGCTGCAGGCTGACGGCGCGGGTTGCTCGCTCGCCCGCCCGCTCGCTCGCTCCTTCCCTCCCTCACACACGCTCAGTGACTCACTCCCTCCCGCCCTCACCAGCAAGCACGGCCGCCACCACCCGCCTGCGACTCCGTCTGCCTGCCTGCCGGCCTGCCTCCCACCGCTGCCGCCAAGCGCGCCAGCCTCCCGGCGCCCCGCCCCGCCGCAACGCGGATGCCGTAAAGCCTGCCTGGCCCGCTCCGCCTTCGCGACGCAGCGAAGGGGCGGGGCTGGGACGGGAGGCGGGAAGCAGGAAAAGGTTGGAGGGCGTCGTGGGAGGAAAGATGGAAGGATGAGGGCACGGGAAGGGATGAGGAGAAAGGCAAAACTATTCATCGCTTGGCCTAATAAGTCCTGTGGAGGACTCCAAAAATCTCATTTATTCATCCAACAGGCATTTATTGAGTGCTAGTTGGCAAATATCCACGTGGGTACAGAAATGCGTAAAAAGAAAAGCCTTTGCCCTTAAGGAACTCTGAAGCTGATAATGGAGACTGACAACCAAGCAGATAGTTCTAAAACATATTTTCCAACGTAGAAATTGAGGCTCAGGGAGCTTGCTTTTCTTCTGATGATGATGATTAGGGTTAAAACCAAAATTATTACCCTATCTAGTGTATAGGACCCCAGCTCACTGGCCCCTGCCTTCCTCTGCAGCCCTGCCTCCTGAGCCCCTTCTGCATTCTTCCCTCCTGCCACACTGACTTTCAGTTCCTCCTAGGCTCCGTCTCCCTGCCTCGTGAATAGTTTTCCTTCTATTCACCAGGACTGTCTCTCGCTGGCAAATCCGAGCACCACTGCAGTAACTTTATTGGGCACAGCTTAGAATCCACCGGATAAAATATGTGCTACTTTAATGGCCTATTTAAGGCCACGTAACTGATGAGAAGTAGAAGCCCAAAACATGAGGATGAGTCAGAATACCGAAACAGAAAGAGGAAGACACAATGTATGTAAGATTGGCATCTCCCCATTTACCCCACCACTCCCCAGGGAGTAGGAACACGCTCTTCTATTTTAAAGAAAGGGAAGAGGGATCAAGATAGCTATGGATGCTGGTAAGTGTGGATAGATTGGGGGGTAAGAAAGTAAGCGAAAGACCAACTATAGATGGTTCTCTGTAAAGGAGGAGGACGGTTATCTGTGGAAAATAAAGACAGAAGGTGGAAGAAGTGGGTGGGGTGAAGAAGACTGGTACTTATCAGCTACTGCTGTTTCCATTGTTTCCCCATCTATTTGCCATGAAGTGATGGGACCAGATGCTATGATCTTAGTTTTCTGAATGTTGAGTTTTAAGCCAACTTTTTCAGCTTCATCAAGAGGCTCTTTAGTTCTTCTTCACTTTCTGCCATAAGGGTGGTGAAAGTGAAAATGAAGTCGCTCAGTCGTGTCTGACTCTTTGTGACCCCATGGACTGTAACCTACCAGGCTCCTCCGTCCATGGGATTCTCCAGGCAAGAATACTGGAGTGGGTTGCCATTTCCTTCTCCAGGGGATCTTCCTGACCCAGGGATTGAACCCTGGTCTCCTACCTTGCAGGCAGATGCTTTCACCTCTGAGCCATATCATCTGCATATCTGAGGTTATTGTTATTTCTCCTGGCCATCTTGATTCCAGCTTGTGCTTCATCCAGCCCAGCGTTTCTCATGATGTACTCTGCATATAAGTAAAATAAGCAGGGTGACAATATACAGCCTTGACCTATTCCTTTCCTGATTTGGAACCAGTCTGTTGTTCCATGTCCAGTTCTACCTGTTGCTTCCTGACCTGCATACAGATTTCTCCAGAGACAGGTCAAGTGGTCTGGCATTCCCATCTCTTGAAGAATTTTCCACAGTTTGTTGTGATCCACACAGTCAAAGGCTTTGGCATAGTCAATAAAGCAGAAATAGGTGTTTTTCTTGAACTCGCTTGCTTTTTTGATGATCCAATGGATGTTGGCAATTTAATCTCTGGTTCCTCTGCCTTTTCTAAACCCAGCTTGAACATCTGGAAGTTCATGGTTCACGAACTGTTGAAGCCTGACTTGGAAAATTTTGAACATTACTTTGCTAGGGTGTGAGTTGAATGCAATTGTGTGGTAGTTTGAGCATTCTTTGGCATTGCCTTCCTTTGGAATTGAAATGAAAACTGACCTTTTCCAGAAAGTCCTGTGGCCACTGCTGAGTTTTCCAAATTTGCTGGCATATTGAGTGCAGCACTTTCACAGCATCATCTTTTAGGATTTGAAATAGCTCCACTGGAATTCCATAACCTCCACTAGCTTTGTTCATAGTGATGCTTCCTAAGGCCCACTTGACTCCACATTCCAGGATGTCTGGCTCTAGGTGAGTGATCACACCATCGTGATTATCTAAGCCATGAAGATCTTTTTTGTATAATTCTTCTGTGTATTCTTGCCACCTCTTCTTAATATCTTCTGATTCTGTTAGGTCTATACCATTTCTGTCCTTTATTGTGCCCATCTTTACATGAAATGTTCCCTTGGTATCTCTAATTTTCTTGAAGAGATCTCTAGTCTTTCCCATTCTGTTGTTTTCCTCTATTTTTTTGCATTGATTGCTGAGGAAGGCTTTCCTATCTCTCCTTGCTTTTCTTTGGAACTCTGCATTCTAATGGGTATATCTTTCCTTTTCTCCTCTGCCTTTTGCTTCTCTTCTTTTCACAGCTATTTGTAAGGCCTCCTCAGACAGCCAATTTGCCTTTTTGCATTTCCTTTTCTTGGGGATGGTCTTGATCCCTGCCTCCTGTACAATGTCATGAACCTCTGTCCATAGTTCTTCAGGCACTCTATCAGGTCTAATCCCTTGAATCTATTTTTCACTTCCACTGTTTAATCATAGGAGATTTATTCTGGTTATACCCGAATGGTCTAGTGGTTTTCCTTACTTTCTTCAATTTAAATCTGAATTTGGCAATAAGGAGTTCATGACCTGAGTCACAGTCAGCTCCCGGTCTTGTTTTTGCTGACTATATAGAGCTTCTCCATCTTTGGCTGCAAAGAATATAATCAGTCTGGTTTCGGTGTTGACCATCTGGTGATGTCCATGTGTAGAGTCTTCTCTTTTGTTGTTGGAAGAGGGTGTTTGCTATGACCAGTGCGTTCCCTTGGCAGAACTCTATTAGCCTTTGCCCTGCTTCACTCTGTACTCCAAGGCCAAATTTGCCTGTCACTCCAGGTATTTCTTGACTTCCTACTTTTGCATTCCAGTCCCCTATAATGAAAAGGACATCTTTTTTGGGTGTTAATTCTAGAAGGTCTGGTAGGTCTTCATAGACCCGTTCAGCTTCAGCTTCTTCAGCATTACTGGTAGGGGCATAGACTTGGATTACTGTGATATTGAATGGTTTGCCTTGGAAAGAACAGAAATCATTCTGTCATTTTTGAGATTGCATCCACGTACTGCATTTCGGACTCTTGTTGACTATGATGGCTACTCCATTTCTTCTAAGGGATTCTTGTCCATAGTAGTATATACAATGGTTTTCTGAGTTAAATTCACCCATTCCAGTCAGTTTTAGTTTGCTGATTCCTAAAATGTCAATGTTCACTCTTGCCATCTCCTGTTTGACCACTTTCAATTTGCCTTGATTCATGGACCTAAGATTCCAGCTTCCTATGCAATATTGCTCTTTACAGCATTGGACTTGACTTCCATCACCAGTCACACCCATAACTGACTCCATTCTTTTTGGAGTTATTTCTCCACTGATCTCCAGTAGCATATTGGGCACTTACCGACCTGGGGAGTACAAGGGCTAGTATTTCTGCAGACTTTTTGCCTTTCCCTGAGGGTCATGTTATGGCTCACTGCCTCCACTCCGTGCATTTTTTTCTTGTTCAAGCAAGGGCTTGTCCAGAAGTACCCCCTGCAGGTTTTTGCTTACATCTGGTTGGAACTGTGTCACACAGATGCAGGAAAAGGCCAGGAAAATTGAGTGTCTCTGGCCAATCGCTCTGACTCAGGGTCCTTCCTTGTGGTGCTCTCTCTGTTCAGCCAAGATAGATTCCAGCAAGGAGGATTTTGGGAGTTTGATAGGACATGTGGTGTCTCCTTTTGACCTTTCCCGAGTTCTTCCAGTTGGTGGTGCCTTGTTAGTTCTGTGTTCCTTACCTCATGGACTGTAGCTTGCCAAGCACTTCTGTTCATGGGGATTCTCCAGGTAGGAATACTAGAGTGGGTTGCCATGCCCTCCTCCAGGGGATCTTCCCAACCCAGGGATCAAACCCAGGTCTCCCACATTGAAGGCAGTTTCTTTACCTTTTGAGCCACCAGGGAAGGCTGCTTACTAGGACCTCCTGTTATAAAACAACTCATGCAAATTATTACTATGGTGCCTGGACAGGGTGGGCAGTTTCAGTCCAGTGTTCCCTGTAACATCTCTACCGGCTCCAAGTGTAACCAGTATCCTGATTTTTAACAACATAGTTTTAGTTTGCTTGTTTTTCTACCACAAGTAAGTGGACTCACACAGCATGTAGTCTTGGGTGTGCCTTTCACGCAGCATTAAGTGGGTTTTGTCCACATCATTGCATATAATTATAGCTTGTACATTCTCATTGCTGTATAACATTTTGTTTGAGGACTATACCACCATTTATCCATTCTGTGACTGATGGGCATTTGAGTGGATACATTTATCCCTGAACCATTTTGTTCTTCAAAATTTGCAACCGAAAGAATCCTAACCAATATAAGCCCACAGCTTTTCACCAATTAGCTCCTTTCCCTCTTGGGTCTCACCCCTTTTGGACTCTGCTCAGTTGTCCCCTGGAATCTGACTCCTCCCACTTCTCTCACTCTGCTCTTTGAGATGGACTTTGCACCTCTGCTACTTGTGCCTGAAAATAGCTTAATACATCTCTGGTTCTGAATTCTAAGGTAGGATGGAGTAGTGTGGACAAGGCCTAGACAAGCAGGGCTACCAAGAAGTCCCATGATCATTGCTGTGAGTCAGTTCAGTTCAGTTCAGTCGCTCAGTCATGTCCGACTCTTTGCGACCCCATGAATCACAGCACTCCAGGTCTCCCTGTCCTCACCAACTCCCGGAGTTCACCCAGACTCACGTCCATCGAGTCAGTGATGCCATCCAGCCATCTCATCCTCTGTCGTCCCCTTTTCCTCCTGCCCCCAATCCCTCCCAGCATCAGAGTCTTTTCCAATGAGTCAACTCTTCGCATGAGGTGGCCAAAGTACTGGAGTTTCAGCTTTAGCATCATTCCTCCAAGAATCCAGGGCTGATCTCCTTCAGAATGGACTGGTTGGATGTCCTTGCAGGCCAAGGGACTCTCAAGAGTCTTCTCCAACACTACAGTTCAAAAGCATCAGTTCTTCGGTGCTCAGCCTTCTTCACAGTCCAACTCTCACATCCATACATGACCACTGGAAAAACCATAGCCTTGACTAGACGAACCTTTGTTGGCAAATTAATGTCTCTGCTTTTGAATATGCTGTCTAGGTTGGTCATAACTTTCCTTCCAAGGAGTAAGCGTCTTTTAATTTCATGGCTGC
>NW_011494861.1:12094909-12101001 GCF_000754665.1 Bison bison bison
GTTCAGTCGCTCAGTCATGTCCGACTCTTCGCGACCCCACTGAATCACAGCACTCCAGGTCTCCCTGTCCATCACCAACTTCCCGGAGTTCACCCAGACTCACGTCCATCGAGTCAGTGATGCCATCCAGCCATCTCATCCTCTGTCGTCCCCTTTTCCTCCTGCCCCCAATCCCTCCCAGCATCAGAGTCTTTTCCAATGAGTCAACTCTTCGCATGAGGTGGCCAAAGTACTGGAGTTTCAGCTTTAGCATCATTCCTTCCAAAGAAATCCCAGGGCTGATCTCCTTCAGAATGGACTGGTTGGATGTCCTTGCAGTCCAAGGGATTCTCAAGAGTCTTCTCCAACACCACAGTTCAAAAGCATCAATTCTTCGGCACTCAGCCTTCTTCACAGTCCAACTCTCACATCCATACATGACCACAGGAAAAACCATAGCCTTGATTAGATGAACCTTTAGACCCTTGCAAATGATTGAAACTTACCAAATGCTCATTTTGTGCCAGACACTCGTCTAAGTGTGCTATGTGGGTTGAGTCATTTAATCCTCACAAAAATCCTTTGAGGTATTACCTCCATTTTACAAATGAAGAAACTGAGGCAGAGAGAGGACAGTCACTTGCCCAAGTACACACAAATAGTAAATGGCTGCTCCAAAGCCAGGCAATCTGATTTGGGTAATCAGTGTTTTTTTGAACTGAACTGATGGAGACCATTTTTAAAGTCTTTATTAAATTTGTTACAATATTGCTTCTGTTTTATGTTTTGGTTTTCTGGCTGTGAGGCATGTGGGATCTTAGCTCCCTCACCAGGGATCAAACCCATACTCTCGGCATTGGAAGGCCAAGTCTTAATCACTGGATCACCAGGGAAGGCTGCAGTCCACAGTTTTAACCATTATTTTTTACACTGCTGCTTGTGAGACCTCTTTTTATCATTCTAAAAGCCCTCAGAGAGGACTTCCCTGGTGGTCCAGTGATTCAGTTCAGTTCAGTCGCTCAGTCGTGTCCAACTCTTTGGGACACCATGGACTGCAGCACGCCAGGCCTCCCTGTCCATCACCAACTCCCGGAGTTCACTCAAACTCATGTCCACTGAGTCGGTGATGCCATCCAACCATCTCAGCCTCTGTCATCCCCTTCTCCTCCTGCCTTCACTCTTTCCCAGCATCAGGGTCCAGTGATTAAGACTCCTCATTCCCAATGCAGGGGACCCAGGTTAGATCACTGGTCAGGGAACTAGATCCCATATGCCACAACTAAGACCCTGCAGAGACAAATAAATAAATATTATTTTTTTTAAAAGCCCTCAGAGAAAGGAACAATTAGTATTCATTCTCACTTCGTGGATAAGGAAGAAACAGGTATGGGAATTTTAAATAACTTACCCAAGTTCTCTCAGCTAGTGAGTGGCAGATTCTCCAAACTGGAAGAAACTTGAAGAATGAAAACAACTTGAATAGAACACAAACGCTGTACCTGTACTTTAAAGGTGGGGACACCTTGCTGTCCTCCAAAACCCTGACTTTCCTCACTGTTTTGTCACTGCCAGCAAGTTGCTGTTTATGACTATTGAATAGATTCTTGCCTAATTCTTCTCTCCTAGAAATAACAAATCAGTAAAGGTATCTACCTTAGTTGATTTTTGAAATTCCACACAATAGGGATTAAATCTCCCAAGTACTGTAAGTACCGGAGAAGGCGATGGCACCCCACTCCAGTACTCTTGCCTGGAAAATCCCATGGATGGAGGAGCCTGGTAGGCTACAGTCCACGGGGTCTCGAAGAGTCGGACATGACTGAGAGACTTCACTTTCACTTTTCACCTTCATGCATTGGAGAAGGAAATGGCAGCCCACTCCAGTGTTCTTGCCTGGAGAATCCCAGGGACAGGGGAGCCTGGTGGGCTGCCGTCTATGGCATGCCATCTATGGGGTCAGAGTCGGACACGACTGAAGCGACGTAGCAGCAGCAGCAACTGTAAGTACTTTTTCAATAGTTGTGGGTGCCTTTTTTTTTTGGCTTAAACATTGGAAAAGACCCTGAAATGCCAATACTTTGGCTACTTGATGCGAAGAGCTGACTGATTGGAAAAGACCCTGATGCTGGGAAAGATCGAAGGCAAGAGGAGAAGCGGGGGACAGAGGATGAGATGGTTGGATGGTATCACTGACTTGATGGACATGAGTTTGAGCAATCTCTAGGAGTTGGTGATGGACAGGGAAGCCTGGCACGCTGCAGTCCATGGGGTTACAAAGAGTTGGACATGACTGTGCAACTGAACTGAACATTTAATTCTCATAGCTCTGGAGGTTGGGAAGACCAAGATCAAGGTGCTGACAAACTTGGTGTCTGGTGAGGGTGGTTGCATTAAAAAAAAAAAAATAAAGCTCTTTAAAACTTACCCTCCTGGGACTTCCCTGATAGTCGTCACTAAGACTCTTGCTCCCAATGAAGGGGGCCCAGGTTCAACTAGAACTAAATCCCAAATGCTGCATCTAAGACTCAGAGCAGCCAATTAGATAAACAATGAATTAATTTAAAAACAAACCCCAAAATAACCTTACTGTCCTTATCAGCTCCTGGCTGCTCAGAGAGGCCTGTCTTGCCTTATTTTTCCTGGCATGTTAGCTGATAGCAGATGGTGGTGCTCCATTCTACTCATTTTACATTAGCACAAAACCTGTTTCGGTTTCCTGTTTCTTAGGCTGGGATCATGTGCATATGTATAATGCAATGCCTCCTTCCTTTCCCACTTATCTTTCCTAAAATCTGATAGCATTTCCAGTCCCACTACATTCTAGGTCAACTCTTCCTCCTTTCTGATGCACCTTGTACTCACTGGGCTATCAAAACATTTCAGGTAATTATGGCTGTAATTTCAAGCACCATAATTTGCCTACTCAGAGGTTTGGATCTAGAGATCAATATGTACTTTGATTACCAGATTCAGCCCTGGGCAAAGCCACAAAATAGGCCAAAGTTTGTCCTTGGCAAGCTCTACTTTATACTCCTTCCTTGGCTCCTGAATGTTCTCCCCAATTGTTTCTCTTACTTCTCACGTGTTCCTGCTTTCTTCACTTGCCTTTTCAAAACTTGCTCTTAAGAAAGGATTTAGGATTTAGACCAATTCTCACTAACATAGTAGTGACAGCAGAAACTCAAAATAATCTCTCTTAGGCTATTTGCATTTTAACCAGGGGTAAGTTGTTAGCTGCAGATTTCTCAGCTTCAGGAAACTTGTTGGGGAAGGTCAATTTTCCCAAGAGCCTTCTGGATTGACACAAATCTACTTTACATACTCTGTTGACAGATGAGCTGGGCCTTGCTCATCTATCCTTGATATATCTAGTTCAGTACTCACTTTGGCAGTTAAACTACTTTTTTCTATTTTTCCTTCCTCTTCAAGAAACTCTTGGTTTTACAGGAAAAACGTGAGTATCTTTCTTCTTAGGACACCACATTAAAATTGTGGAGGAATCCTAGGTGTCATGGCTAAGAGTGTAGAGCCAACTGTCAGATACGAAGTTGATACAAAGCATTCTGAGGGTGGGCACTGCCAATGTCAGAATAGTTGCAACACTGTGGATATGTTCCAAAGTCCTTTAGCCATCAAAGCAGCCTTGATCCACTCAGCATAATCAGTAGTAGAACCTTACTGGACATAAACTGTTTATTCATTTCTGCAGCAAAGGATTATTAACACCTACTGCATGCCAGACATTGTTCTAGGAACTAGTGGTGGTACAGCAGGGAACAAGATGAAGTGCACATTCACATGTAGCTTACATTCAGTAGAGGGTAGCAGACAACATATAGAATGTGTAAAGTGGTGATAAGTACTACAGACAACAAAAAAAGCTAGCAGTGAATAGGGAGAATTGGGGAGGGAATGGGGAGTTGGGGCACACTTTGCTACTTTACACAGGCTTTCTGGTCACAGAAAGTCGGTCTTATAAGGTGACATCTGAGCAGATGAATTAAGTGAAAGCATACATCATGTGGACACCTGTGTCATTCAGCTAAGGTAATAGGAAGTGTAAAGACCTAAACACAGAGGCAACTTGCCCTGTTCAAGAAACATGAGGAATAGCACTTTTGGAGGTGCCTTCCCAAGAAGGGATCCAAGAAGTGGATAGGAGCACAAGGGACCAGATCATGTGATAGGTAATTGAAAGGACTTTGACTTTTGTTTTTTAAATTTTTCACTTATTTTTATTTACTTGGCTGTTTTGCTGAAAGTTTTAGTTTTAAGTTTGAAGGATTTATCATTACACACAATAAAAAATTTCAATCTTTATAATAGAGGATTACTTGGCTTAATTTCAATATAGTCATTAAAAGAAGAGAAACAAAAAAAATAAATAAATAAAAGAAGAGAAACAGGAACAATAGAAACAAGTAACAGCACATATATCACCAAATTGAGCTGACCAACATCCATACTTGAACAGCACTAGGAAGTCCCTCCTTAATGGCAATCTGGAGTCCCAGCTGGGAAAAGGTCCCAGGCAGGACATGTTGTGACATGTCCACTCCATGGGTGAGACCTCAAACTGCAGTTTGGAGGGGCTCCTTCTTATAATCCCAGGCCACAAAATGATATCATCATCAGTTTGTGCACAAAAATGCAACTCTGGTTTTACTTTAACTCTTTCACAATGCTGTTTGTTTCACCTTGTGAGTCACTAGATTTTCCAGACAATTCCAAGACCCATTCCTTTTTTAAAAATCTAAAGCCACCTGACTTGCTGTGCTTACAAGCAGACATGGAATCTGGTCAGTATCAAGGCAGGCCAAAGACCTGCTTTCCTGCTTCTGAAGCCTGAAAGAGATTTCATTTTAATTTCCCTAACAGGGTCTTAGTTGTAGCATGTGGGATATTTTGTTACAGCATTTAAACGTTCCATTGAGGCATGTGGGATCTAGTTTCCTGACAGGGATTGAACTCAGGCCCCTGCATTGGGAGTTTGGAGTCTTCCTCACTAGACCACCAAGGAAAGCCCAAAAAGGACTTTGGCTTTTTACTGACTGAAACATGAAGCCACTGGAGCTTGTTTGGCAAAGAAGTGACATGTTGTGACATGCATGTTAAAAAAAATCACTTTGGCTGACGTGTGAAGGAATGCAAGAGTAGACAAGTTAGAAAGCTATTGCAATAACTCAAGTGAAACATCATAGGGGATCTGACCAGGGTGGTAGCTGTGAAGGTAGGGGAAAGTGGAGATAATCAGATTCTAAATTCATTTTGAAGGTAAAGCCAACAGGACTTGTTGATGCATTGGATAGGGGGTATGAAAGAAGACTCAAAAGACTACAGTATGTAAAGTAGGTAAAGTACTTTAAAGCCCTCTGCTTGCTAGAGGCAAATTTATTACAATGAAAGGATAGCCAACAACCTCCTGGGCAGTTTTTAAAAAGAAGACCTGGGCCATCCCTGTTATTTTCTCAAGTCCCTTTCATAATCAACGTTTTTGTTTTGTTTTGCCAGGCCTCACTGGCCTTTGGAAGGGGTGGAGAAGGTGGAGTGGGGGGGGGGGGGCTGGGAAAAGGCTGTCCACACATCCTGATCTGCATGCCGGGGACTTAACACTTCATGAACTGACGTGTGGATAACTAGGTTCAATCTCCTCACTCACGAAAAGCTGATTTAGTTCTCTAAACTCACAAGGTAATTCTACCTTTTCAATAACTACTTCGGCAAGACAATCTCCCCAACCCCGCCGCCCCCTTCCAAAAAAATACTCTCCTTGCCCCAGATGCAGTATCTCTTTCAACCAGAATTGAATATGCTTTCCAGTTCAATATCCTTTATGTCCCTAATTTTCAGCCCTTATTTATCAAGAAACTTCTTGCCATCCTAACATTTGCTGGTCTTAAACCAGTTGGTCAGAACTTTGTGTTTCAGAAGGCAGATTTCAGCCATCTAACGAACCTAAGAGGAAACGCTCCTGCACGACCAAACTAGCCTAACGCAGGTAATTTAGAACCGTTTCATCGCTCTACTACAGAAAAGGCTCAACTGGTGGTTGCGTTTCTCTTCGGTCAGGGCAGTCAAAGCCAGGATGTCCTACAAGACCAGGGCTAAAACCC
>NW_011494861.1:12101422-12104972 GCF_000754665.1 Bison bison bison
GGCGGGAGCCTAAATGGCGCCCCCCGCCCCCCACCTCCTTCCGCTTTCGAGGCTTGAACCCAGGCGTCCGAATATCCGCTATCAAGCGGGCTCCGGTTCCTTAGGGCTCGGTGCCCCCTCGGCTAAGAGAACCGGCGCAGACTCTAGTTCCAGCAAGGGTGTGACTGAGGCAGTGACTAGCTGAGAGACTAGTGCCTGGTCGTTGTCTAAGGCGTGGCTTCCTGCAGCTTTCTTTGTGGCTTATGTGAAGATTTAGGCTTGTTGCTTTGGCCAGAAAAGGGAAATTGGAACTTTGTGTGCTCTGCTTCCCTGAAATGATTGTTTCTTGAGTACTTGTGGAGTGAAGGATAACAGATTTCGATTTTTTAAAAAGTGTGTTTGTGTGTATGAAAGTGAAAGTTACTCAGTCGTGTCTGACTCTTTGCGAACTCATGGACTGTATAGTCCGTGGAATTCTCCAGGCCAGAATACTGGAGTGGGTAGTCTTTCCTTTCTCCAGGGGATCTTGCCAACCAGGTGATCGAACCCAGGTCTTCCGCTTTGCGGGCAGATGCTTTACCAGCTGAGCCACAAGGGAAGCTCCAAAATGCTGGAGTGGGTAGCCTATTATCCCTTTTCTAGCGGGTCATCCCGACCCAGGAATCCAACCGGGGTCTCCTGCATTGCAGGCAGATTCTTTACCAACTGAGGTATCAGGGAAGCCCATATATATATTTTTTTGACTTTTGACTTGAATATGTCAAAATTTTCAAGTTTATATGTCTAACTTTTATTTTAAAAAAGAATCTCTTGCCTTTGAGATTTCTGATAACACTGGCAGTCTTTTTGCTGTTCAGCATTTTAATCCAGAAATACTGTGGTGTGCTTGGAGTTTGTATATACCTCACTGCACGACTGAGCGACTTCACTTCACTTCACTGCTTATTAGAAAGTTTGATGTTTTGTGCGCTCACTCAGTTGTATCTGATTCTTTGTGACATGGACTGTTGCTCGGCAGGCTTCTCTGTGCATGGAATTCTCCAGGCGAGAATGCTGGAGTGGGTTGCCTTTTCCTCCTCCAGGGGATCTTCCTGACCCAGGAATTGAACCCATGTCTCCTGTGTGACATGGGTTCAATCAAGTGAACCCCTGTCTCCTACATCTCCTGCACTGAAGGCGGATTCTTCACCGCTGAGCCATTGGGGAATATTTTTTTTTGATATTTCATATTAGGTACAGATGATATGTATGATATGATATCTCATATATACCTAATATGAATGAAATAACTAAAATTCAGTCCATATATAAATTAGGTTGATATTTCATATGTACCTAGTTTATATGTACCTAATTTATATTTGCACTTGGCTTCACTTATTTCATTCTAATCATCCACTTGTGGAATAAGATGGGGAGATTTCTCTAACCTTTTTTTTCTTTTTTGTCATGCCTAAGGAAAAATGACCAGAAAAACTATTTGTCAGACATCAGTCCTTCTCAAGGTTGAATGTGTATAGAAACCATTTTGGGGATCTTGTTAAAATGCATAGAGTGAAGCTTCAGGTCTGCAGCAGGGCCTGAGAGTTTTTGCATGTCCTGAAAGCTCCCAAGTGCAGAGGATGCTGTTGGCCTGATGCACAGTTTGAATAGTAATGGTCTTGCTACTGCTATTGCTAAGTCACTTCAGTCGTGTCCGACTCTGTGTGACCCCATAGACGGCAGCCCACCAGGCTCCCCTGTCCCTGGGATTCTCCAGGCAAGAACACTGGAGTGGGTTGCTATTTCCTTCTCCAATGCATGAAAGTGAAAAGTGAAAGTGAAGTCGTTCAGTCGTGTCCGACTCTTAGCGACCCCATGGACTGCAGCCTACCAGGCTCCCCATCCATGGGATTTTCCAGGCAAGAGTACTGGAGTGGGGTGCCATTGCCTTCTCTGAGTAATGGTCTTAGGTAATTGCTATTTCTAGTTACTGGCACAATTGCCTCCTTTCTGTATCTGATTTTATGCCAAAGCAACAATTTCATAACATTTGTGAGCTTTCAGTTACATATGAAAAGAAAATCGTAGGATGGAAATGACCAATAGCAGACAGTCTACATGGAATCTCCATTCAGTACTCATTTCAGGTATTTTCTTAGTTTGACCTTCCAAGGATTTAAAAACTTTTCGTTGTTAAAAAGACTTTTAAATAGAGAAGGTGAAATTTCTTCTGGCATGGAAGGACGTCCCATTGACTTACCAAGCATTCCCAGTCCTTTGTTTCTGTTAAAAGCTTCATCAGATTAGAGCACATCTGCAGTTCTGAACAGAGACACTAAGCAGTAAAGACTAGCCAGTTAATGCTTCAGTTAAAAGTGAAGAAACTTTAAATGGTATAGGAGCAATTAGATATCCAGGAACGCAGCACAATGATTTATAGAACTGATGGGGCTTCATATGTGTGAAAATTAATGAAAATCATATTGTCACTAATGAAAGATTTGAATGTCCCAAGTAGGTTCTTTGACTCAGGTTTTGGTGCTGTGGTTTCCGTAACGTTTTCTGTGCTTGGGGTTTATTGAGCTGGAAAATTTTTGACCAGTCTTTCTTCATATACTTCTCTGACCATGTCTCTCCTTTGAAGTCTCCCAAGTACACATGTATTAATTAGGCTACTGCAATTTGTCCTATAGCTTAATGATGTTCTGTCCTTTTTTAAAAAATTTTTCTTTATTTCATCAAACTTGTTTTCAAATTTACTAATTTTTTTGGGGGGGGAGCAATGTTTAATCACCATTAATCCTATTCAGTGTGATCTTAATCTGAGAATCGTAGTTTTCCCAAAGCATGATGACTAAAGTACCTTGTTTACCGAGAGGAGATCTCTCCACATTGTGCTAAAGTACTCTGCCTTGTTGAACAGTTTTATTGGCAACTTGGATGAAGTCAAGGAGAGCAAGCTTATTAAATGTTTAGCTGACACAGAATGAGGAGATTGCACTGAGTCAGCTGATAGGAACAAGTTTCACAGAGATAGAGACAGGTTAGAATGATGAATTGAAATGAACAAGATGAAATATAGACTCCATCGTTAAGTTTCAAAGAGTTTGATGCACCAAATAAGAGAGGTATGAGTTCATGGATGAAAAATGATCAGATCAGATCAGATCTGTTACTCAGTCGTGTCCGACTCTTTGCGACCCCATGAATCACAGCACCCCAGGCCTCCCTGTCCATCACCAACTCCCGGAGTTCACTCAGACTCACGTCCATCGAGTCAGTGATGCCATCTAGCCATCTCATCCTCTGTCGTCCCCTTCTCCTCCTGCCCCCAATCCCTCGCAGCATCAGAGTCTTTTCCAATGAGTCAACTCTTCACATGAGGTGGCCAAAGTACTGGAGTTTCAGCTTTAGCATCAGTCCTTCCAAAGAAATCCCAGGTCTCTTCTCCTTCAGAATGGACTGGTTGGATCTCCTTGCAGTCCAAGGGACTCTCAAGAGTCTTCTCCAACACCACAGTTCAAAAGCATCAATTCTTCAGCACTCAGCCTTCTTCACAGTCCAACTCTCACATCCATACATGTCTCTT
>NW_011494861.1:12106114-12110222 GCF_000754665.1 Bison bison bison
AGATCTTTTTTGTACAGTTCTTCTGTGTATTCTTGCCACCTCTTCTTAATATCTTCTGCTTCTGTTAGGTCCATACCATTTCTGTCCTTTATCGAGCTCATCTTTGCGTGAAATGTTCCTTTGGTATCTCTGATTTTCTTGAAGAGATCCCTAGTCTTTCCCATTCTGTTGTTTTCCTCTATTTCTTTGCAGTGATCGCTGAAGAAGGCTTTCTTATCTCTTCTTTGGAACTCTGCATTCAGATGTTTATATATTTCCTTTTCTTCTTTGCTTTTCGCTTCTCTTCTTTTCACAGCTATTTGTAAGGCCTCCCCAGACAGCCATTTTGCTTTTTTGCATTTCTTTTCTATGGGAATGGTCTTGATCCCTGTCTCCTGTACAATGTCACGAACCTCATTCCATAGTTCATCAGGTGATTTTTTGGTTGATTGCACACTCAATATAGATCACTACCATGACATATTTGTTAGAAAAGGGAGACAGAAAAGTTTTTGCATTTTATATTGTATATATAAATCATCCAAAATAAAGGAGATAATTATTCCTCCCCTGTAAATTTTTCATCTCTAAAAGTTCAATTATAATCTTTTTATAGCTCTCATGACTCTACTCATACTTACCATTTTGAACATATGAAATACAGCTCTGATGACAATTTTAATGTCTTTGCTGCTAATTCTAACATCTGTGTCATCTCTGAGTCGGTTTTTACTGATTGTCTCCTCATTATAGATCACATTCTCCTGTCCCTGCATACTTGATACTTGTTGGGATGCTAGATATTGTACGTTTTACCTAGTTCAGTGCTAGATACATTGAGTTGGCCAGAACGTTCGTTTAGTAAGATCTTATGGGAAAAAACCTGGACTGATCTTAGTTCCCCAGCCAAGGATCCAACCCACGCCCCCTGCAGTGCAAGTGCAGTGTCCTAACCACTGGACTGCCAGCCAGGGAATTCCCAGTGCTGGATATTTTTGTATTCCTATACAACTTGAACTTTGTTCTGGGGTGTAGTTATTTTAGAAATAGTTTCTTTTGGGTTTTGCTTTTAAGATTTGTTAGACAGGCACAGAGCAGTGTTAACTCTGGGACTGATTATTCCCCTGAGGCAAGACCTCCAGTGACCTATAAATTATGATTTTTTTTCTTTTAGTTTTCTGGCAGTGCCATGCAACTTGTAGGATCTTAGCTCCCCAACCAGGGATCAAACCCAGGATCCAGCAGAGAAGGCCCCAAGTCCTAACCACTGGGCCACCAGGGAATTTCCATAATTATGATTTTTTCTAGTCTGGTTAGTGGGAATGGGCACTATTCCCAGCTGGCTGTAAGAGTTAGGCACCTTTCCCTCCAATCCTTTCAAGTGGTTCTTTTCCCAGCCTTAGGTAATTTTCTTAACGTACAGGTACTAAGCAGTATCTGGGTGAACACTGGAAGAAATCTCGGGTTCTCTCTCTCTCTGAACTGCTCCCCCTTCTCTGTTACTCTGTCCCATGCAGTCCCTAGACTCAGGTCTGTATGCCTGACTCAGGACTTCTCTGAGCTCTGCCTCAGTTTTCCTTTGCTGTTCTGTAGCCTGGAAACTCAGGCAGTGCTGGGGTAGTACCAGGGCTCATCTCATTTATTCCTTTTTTGGGGAGTACTGTCCTTTGTGGTCTGATGTCCAGTGTATTTAAAAAAGCCATTGCTTCATAGTTTCTCTTTTGGTTGTTGTAGCTGGGACTCTAAGTCTGGTCCCTGTTTCTCCATCCTGATTTCTGGAAATGTAAGTCCAAATATCACACTAATTTTATCACTTTTATCACTCAAACCCATTAAATACTGAAATTCTTAACTTGCATAATGTTGAACTCACATCCAGTTGATTCCAGGAGAGGACAACTATTCTCTTGTTTTTATATTCCTACAGACTTAACCAATAGCCTGGCACTTGGCTGACACTCAGTAAAAGCTGGAGTGGATGAATAAACTATTTTGAGCAAACAGCTGTCCATCAGCTTATGGTGTATTCTTCCAACATTTGTTGATGGGCTTTTGCAATTTTCTTCTTGCCTGCCAGTAGCAAATGAAAGCTAGGCAAAATGGAAATTTCTGGGACTTGTTATTTATGATTGTAATTATCTGCAAAAATGTGCCCTTTAAAAAGCTTATTAACAGGCATGAGGGAAGTTTTGGGGGTGATGAAAGTGTTCTAGATCTGGGTTGTAGTATGGTTTGCACAAGTTTATAGAATAAATAATTGATTTATACACTTAAAGATAGATGAATTTTTTGGCACATAAATTACACCTAAATAAAAAATTAAAAAAAAACTTATCTTGACGATTTCCAAGACATTTTAAAGTTAAAAAAGGAAGTTGCCAACTACTTTATATAAGCTAAATCGTTTTGATAGTTTCAAAAGCCTAATATGCACTGAAAGATAACCTTGATTGGGTAGGGGTAGACTATAGTGGACTTTGATTTTGTACCATACACATTACTTTTGTATTAAGAAAAAAAGATTTTAAAAGGAAGATTGCATTTTTTTCATTAGAAAATCAAGTAAAGGGCAAAAGAAAAAACATTTGACTCATCCACAGGGCAGTGGAGGCCGTAAGATTAGAAATCAGAAAGCCTGATTCTAATTCTTGTTCTGTTTTTTGAACTCCAGGCTAGGACAATTTTGGGGGGTGGGGGGAGGGGAGAGATGCTACACACAAGGCTTGTGGGATCTTAGTTCCCCAACCAGGGATCAAACCCAGGACAGCAGTGAAAGCACCAAGTCTTAACCACTGGACCACCAGAGAATTCCCTAGGACAGATTATTAGCCACTGGCTATTGTTCCAGAAGAGAGGAGTAATTGGCATTAAATTTTTTTCTATTGTTTGAAAGGAGGATAGAGACACTTTTTTTTTTTTTTAATTTTTATTGGAGTATAGTTGCTTTACAAGTGTTGTGTTAGGTTCTACTGTACAGAAAGTGAAACAGCTATATGTATGTGTGAGCGTGTGTGTTAGTTGCAACCCATTCCAGTATCCTTGCCTGGAAGATCCCATGGACAGAGGAGTGTGGCAGGCTGCAGTTCAGTGGGTCACAAAGAGTCAGACACGACTGAACGACTAACACACACATTGTTCCAGAAACTAAGTTTAAGTAATGAAGTGAATATTTGGAGTCTGGATCTTAAGTGTCAAAAGTGGAGCTCTGAAACAAGCCCCATTCCAAGCTATGGAAATAATGTCAATACAGGGGAAT
The DNA here is from genome assembly GCF_000754665.1 of Bison bison bison. Taxonomy (NCBI): domain Eukaryota; kingdom Metazoa; phylum Chordata; class Mammalia; order Artiodactyla; family Bovidae; genus Bison; species Bison bison. The sequence goes on from NW_011494861.1 coordinate 12,109,350, forward strand.
CCTTTTATCCTCTGAGCTATCCAATAAATGATGAAACACCCTCCCTCTCAACTACTCTGACTGAAACCTTTGACATATAAGATCATCTCTAATTTAGGATCCTAGGGAGGAAGTTGCTTTGTAATATACAGTGACATCACTGACTTACCACCTCACTTTCCTTATCAAATATAAAGTAATATATCTTATTTATTTTATAGAATAATAGGAAGGACAAGTGAGATAAAATATATCACATGTTGAATTCAGAAGGAAATTAGGATGTAAAAGCAAGTCATCATGAAACAGAATACTTTATCATAACACTGATTTTGTGTCATACATGCTTTATTTGTATGAGATCTCATCTGAACTTCAAGCATTGATCTTGATCCTCCAAACACATATATGAGGATGTTCTCCTGGGGTGAGTTACCTGGCATGAGTTGGTTCATACATTTGTCTAAACAGCATTTTCCCATGTGTCCTAGAGCTCTGTGTCACTTTAGAACCTCAATTTTAAGCTATAGTCCCTTTGGTTGTTGTTCAGCCCCTAAGTCATGTCCAACTCTTTGTGACACCATGGAATACAGCACACTGGGTTACCCTTGTCCTTCACTATCTCCCAGAGTTTGCTGAAACTCTTATCCATTGAGTCCGTGTTGCCATCCAACCATCTCGACCTCTGTTGCCCACTTCTCCTCCTGTCCTCAGTCTTTCCCAGCATCAGGGTCTTTTCCAATGAGTTGGCTCTTTGCATCAGGTGGCCAAAGGATTGGAGGTTCAGGTTCAGCATCAGTCCTTCCAATGAATATTCAGGGTTGATTTCCTTTAGGATTGACTGGTTTGATCTCCTTGCAGTCCAAGGGACTCTCAAGAGTCTTCTCCAGCACC
>NW_011494861.1:12111972-12114160 GCF_000754665.1 Bison bison bison
TGATTCATTTTGTTGTACAGCAGAAAGTAACAGAATATTGTAAAACAGTTATCCTCCAATAGTAAATCAAACGGTCTGAAGAGTATATTAAGATAGCCTGTTGTATTATCAAATTGTTGAGGTGTCCGGAGGAAACCTGCTTGACTAAATGACTTAAGCCATGTGTTACCTGATTGAGTGATTGAATGAGAGCTCTGTCCATTTCCTGAATTCTCCTATTAAATGATTAAGCGGAAGTTTTCTGTGCCCTCTCCTGGCTTGACTTTGAAACTGCACAACAGATATATATTGCTTTGTCTCCCCTTCTCTTGCCTTAGGAGCCTCATTTTGGACTAGAAAGACAGAGAGGGGCCACTTTACTTGACATCTGGATAAAAGTGGTCAGATTAATCAAGCTTCCATTCAAGAAGCTGAATAGAGAGATAGAACAACCAATCTCGTGTTCAAATAGTAGATACTCTTTTCTGTATTCCAACAATGGAGGTAACTCCATTGTGAATTTGTAAAGTATTCCATGAAGCATTGTTGTGTGTAACAATGTAGGTAAAATAAAGGGAAGAGTGGAGATTTGGACAAATTTTATTAAAAGCATTCTGAACATTTTCAAAATTATCTGTGTTTTTCTTTGGAGGCAGAGGACAAGGATGGTCAAGATGAACGCTGATGACGTAACAAGGTGAGTGGCGTGTCCCAGAAAGCTCCAGCCAGGTGTCTCCGGGAAGCTGGAGTTGCTGCAGGGTCATTGCTGAGCCTCCACAAGCACAGACAAGTTCAATGTGGACTTCTGTGTAACCCTTGCATCATCTGCTAGGCCAAAGGAAATCCACACAGGCAGCTCAAACGTACATGGTGTTTTTCTTACACGCTTTGGCTGCCATGATTGTTTTTTGACTGAAATATTAATCACCCCAGAGCTGCTTTCTATGGCTTCCAGAAGATCTGTTCAGTCATTCAGTCAGTCACTCAGCAAACCAAACATACATTATATTACTGGGTTTTTACAAAGCACTGCCCTTGGAGGCCAGCCAAAAGGAAGAAGGAGACATCAGAACTTATAATTTACTAGAACAGTGCTTTGGAATCTTTTTCCTGTCATGGCATACATAGAAAATTATACAATTTTAACAACCAAAATGGGAAAAGCATTTGAAAAAGGACACATGTATATGTATAACTGTATCACTTTGCTGTACACTTGAAACTAATACAACATTGTTCATCAAATATACTCCAAAATAAAAATTAAAAAAAAAAGAAAATTATACAATTTGTATGTTCCACTGAGGTAAAGGGGAGGTAAGTGGAGGAGGGATTCAGGGGTATCTATATGGGATTTGGTAAAAAAAAAAAATTATATTTTTTGGAGATCAAACCAGTCATTCCTAGAAGAAAACAATTCTGAATATTCATTGGAAGGACTGAAGCTGAAGCTCCAATACTTTGGCCACCTGCTGTGAAGAGCCAACTCATTGGAAAAGACCCTGATGCTGGGAAGGATTGAGGGCAGGAGGAGAAGGGGGTGACAGAGGATGACATGGTTGGATGGCATCACCGATTCGATGGACATGAGTTTGAGCAAGCTCCAGGAGGCAGTGAAGGACAGGGAAGCCTGGTGTGGCGCAGTTCATGGGGTTGCAAAGAGCCAGACATCACTTACAGACTGAACAACAACAACAACACATACTGTATAATGATGATTTGAAAAATAAAATTATTAAGGACAGCATTAAATGTTGAGCTGATATAAAGTTTCCAAATAAAATACATTCCAAATTTTCACTTTCTTCTGTGAATGTAACTATTTTTTCTCTTATTTTATTTAAAAATTTTCTTTTGGCTGTAACTATTTTTATTATTTTTAAAATTTATTTTTAATTCGAAGATAACTGCTTTACAATATTGTGTTGGTTTTTGCTGTACAGCAATGTGAGTCAGCTATCAGTTCAGTTCAGTTGCTCAGTTGTGTCTGACTCTTTGAGACCCCATGAATCACAGCACGCCAGGCCTCCCTGTCCATCACCAACTCCCGGAGTTCACTCAAACTCATGTCCATTGAGTCGGTGATGCCATCCAGCCATCTCATCTTCTGTCGTCCCCTACTCCTCCTGCCCCCAATCCCTCCCAGCATCAGGGTCTTTTCCAATGAGTCAGCTCTTCGCATGAGGTGGCCAAAGTATTGGAGTTTCAG
>NW_011494861.1:12114505-12118739 GCF_000754665.1 Bison bison bison
TCACTATCTGCAGTGATTTTGGAGCCCCAAAAAATAAAGTCTGACACTGTTTCCACTGTTTCCCCATCTATTTCCCATGAAGTGATGGGACCAGATGCCATGATCTTAGTTTTCTGAATGTTGAGCTTAAAGCCAACTTTTTCACTCTCCTCTTTCACTTTCATCAAGAGGCTTTTTATATGTATATATATATCCCCTCTCTCTTGAGCCTCCTTCCCACCCCCGACCCATGAATGTAACTTTTCAGTATCAGGTTTTAAGCTTAAAATAGCTACTTGCAATAATGACCAGAACTTTTCCAGAAGGATGTCTTCAAGTTCTTGATAGCCATGAATAATTACTCAAATAGATAATAAAATTTAAAATGAAATTTCAACATTAAAAAATGTAAAAAGTTAAAATAGTTAAAGAAATGTCTTATTTTCTTTCGTTAAAATTGTCAATTGAAATTTCTTGTGATTCCATTAAGTGTATCTTGAATGCAATCAAACTGTTTCATGTCAAACATTTACAAATAATGACACTTGGTATTTGCCTGGTGGTTCAGTGGGGGATGGTTACAGGGGGCCTGGTTTGATCCTTGGTCAGAGAATTAGATCCCATGTACAGGAACTAAAGATCCAGCCTGCCGCATCTATAGCCTGGCTCAGCCAAATAAATAAATATTAAAAATAATGGCACAGCTCTGTTTTAAAGCACATTCCTTCAGGGTTGATACCCACCTAGTATGTACTAGTATTCACTGTTAATGGTTAGCTGGCATCTGTTCTGATTGGTAATGTCTGTGCCATCTCAGATGTTAAGTATTTTTCACAGTAACCTTGCCTATGTGTGCTTAGTCATTCAGTTGTGTTCAACTCTTTCCGACCCCATGGACTGTAGCCCACCAGGCTCCTCTGTCCATGGGATTTTCCAGCCAAGAATACTGAAGTGGGTTGCCATTCCCTTCTCCAGGGGATCTTCCTAACCCATGGATCGAACTCAGGTCTCCTGCATTGCAGGCAAATTCTTTACTGTCTGAGCCACCAGCCTTTGCCTATAAGCATTGTTAAAGCAGCCATCCTGAAGTTAGCTTGGACACTGCTTGGACACCAGCCCAAAATGGACAGAAATATCTGATACCATGTGAAGACAGATTTGGGTCAGCCCTCTCGAGCTGCTGTGGCTGGAGTCCTCCAAGTCTCCTTGCCCCTCCATCCCTGACCACCTTGGGTTGGAGCTCCTCCTACTTGGCCCCTGGAACTCACTTCCTCTAGCAGGGCCCTGGACCCTTTCTGTAATGTGCAGCAATGCACTATGCTGCTCTGGCCTCTGAAGTTGGTGTCCAAGTGCTAACACATGGCAAGCAGCAAATACTGCTGACCTTCTGCCTACTTGTGATTGCTAGGCAGGATGTCACACTCTGCTTTGCTTGGATTATCCCAAGGGGAGCTCTCCCCATGGGTTGCGTGTACCAAGAGGCTATTCTAGCTGGCAGGCCCAAGAGCCATGGGATCTTTATGTTGTATTTCACCTGTAACCTAATTGCAGTACACCCATGTGCGATGACCATGGTTGGGAAACTCTGCAGCAGAGGAAACAGAACAGACAATGATGACACTACCTGTTATTTATCAATGCATGGTTTACAGGGCTTTCACAGTGGACCTCATTTATCCCTCATAAGAACATCCACTAAAAATTATCTTCCCATTTTACAGAGTAGGAAATAGATTTAGAAGAGTAAGTTGCTCAGGTTGACTTATGTTAAGTCCACCCTTCCCTGACTGGGGTGCCTCAAGGATGTACACATTGGTGGGCTGGGTTAAATGATGAATTACTGGAGTGACAGCTTTACTTGAAAGTTTTGGGGGAAATTTTTTTGTTTTCTTGTTTTTTGGCTGCCCCTCAAGACTTGCAGGATCTCAATTCCTGAATCAGGGATTGAACCCAAGCCCTGGGGTGAAAGCCCAGAATCCTAACCATGAGGCCACCAGAGAACTCCCTGGGGAAAATTTAACTGGTAAATAATATAAAGTATTTGGGAATTCCCTGGTGGTCCAGTGTTTAGGACTCTGTGCTTTCACTGCTGAGGGTGTGAGTTCAATCCCTGGCTGGGGAACTGAGATCCTACAAGCTTTGTGGCCAAGAAAAATAAATAAAATATTTTTATGTTAAAATAAACATACGTTATCAAACGGAATGAAAACCTTGCACAAATCTGCAAGATCAAACATGAAACACCAAAGAAATATTGTGCTTCACGGAAGGCTACTTTGAGGAAGGCCCCCACACCTACAGGGGATGGGGATGAGTTTTGTCTTCTGCCAATGTTGGTAAAGAATCTACCTGCAATGTAGGAGGCCCTGGTTTGATTCCTGGGTTGGGAAGATCCTCTGCAGAAGAGATAGGCTACCCACTTCAGTATTGTTGGGCTTCCCTTGTGGCTCAACTGGTAAAGAATCTGCCTGCAATGGGGGAGACGTGGGTTCAGTCCCTGGTTTGGGAAGACCCCCTGCAGAAGGGAAAGGCTACCTACTCCAGTACTCCAGTATTCTGGCCTAGAGAATTCCATGGACTGTATAGTCACATAGAGTCAGAGACTACTGAGAGACTTTCACCTTCAACAATGACTGAGGATACACTACTACTGGACCCAAGATTTTTTTTAACCAGGAGGTCGAATGCTGCAACTAAAGTTCCTGCATGCCACCACTAAGACCAGGTACAGCCAAATAAAACAAACAAAAACAAAAAACCCATCCCCAAAGGGAGTTAGCAAATGGGTGCCTGGAGCCCAGGGCTAGGATCTGGGTTGTGAATTATCTGCCCCTAGGTTCTGACTCTTTGTAACCCCAAGGACTGTAGCCCTCCAGGCCTCTGTCCATGGAATTTTCCAGGCAACAATATTGGAGTGGGTTGCTATTTCTTCCTCCAGGGGATCTTCCCCACCCAGGGATCAAACCTACGTCTCTTGCCTCTTCTGAAATGGCAGGCAGATTCTTTACCATTGCACCACGTGGGAAGCCTTAGGTGAAAGTGAAAAAAAAGTAAAAGTGAAGTCACTTAGTCCAACTCTGTGCAACCCCATGGACTGTAGCCCACCAGGCTCCTCCATCCATGAGATTCTTCAGGCAAGGGTACTGGAGTGGGTTGCCATTTCCTTCTCCGGGGGATCTTCCCGACCCAGGGATCAAACCCAGGACTGCCGCATTGTAGGCAGATGCTTTACCGTCTGAGCCGCCAGGGAAATCCAGGTGAAAATGGTTATCTTAATATTGGAAGAGATTGCCATCAGAGAAGGAGCCATCAGAGAGCAGGTGAGCGAGCAGGGGCACACCTATCAGAGAGACCCCTGCAGAAAGTTTAAAGGACAGGCGTGTTCAGCAGTAGTGAATGATGGAGAGGTTGGAGTTGTTGTCACATCAGATTAGATCAGATCAGATCAGTCGCTCAGTCGTGTCCGACTCTTTGAGACCCCATGAATCGCAGCACGCCAGGCCTCCCTATCCATCACCAACTCCCAGAGTTCACTCAGACTCACGTCCATTGAGTCAGTGATGCCATCCAGCCATCTCATCCTCTGTTGTCCCCTTCTCCTCCTGCCCCCAATCCCTCCCAGCATCAGAGTCTTTTCCAATGAGTCAGCTCTTTGCATCAGGTGGCCAAAGTACCGGAGTTTCAGCTTTAGCATCATTCCTTCCAAAGAAATCCCAGGACTGATCTCCTTCAGAATGGACTGGTTAGATCTCCTTGCAGTCCAAGGGACTCTCAAGAGTCTTCTCCAACACCACAGTTCAAAAGCAATCAATTCTTCAGAGCTCAGCCTTCTTCACAGTCTAACTCTCACAACCATACATGACCACAGGAAAAACCATAGCCTTGACTAGACGAACCTTTGTTGGCAAAGTAATGTCTCTGCTTTTGAATATGCTATCTAGGTTGGTCATACTTTCCTTCCAAGGAGTAAGCGTCTTTTAATTTCATGGCTGCAGTCACCATCTGTAGTGATTTTGGAGCCCAGAAAAATAAAGTCTGACACTGTTTCCACTGTTTCCCCATCTATTTCCCATGAAGTGGTGGGACCGGATGCCATGATCTTCGTTTTCTGAATGTTGAGCTTTAAGCCAACTTTTTCACTCTCCACTTTCACTTTCATTAAGAGGCTTTTGAGTTCCTCTTCACTTTCTGCCATAAGGGTGGTGTCATCTGCATATCTGAGGTTATTGATATTTCTCCTGGCAATCTTGATTCC
>NW_011494861.1:12119199-12121185 GCF_000754665.1 Bison bison bison
CCATGATCCAGCGGATGTTGGCAATTTGATCTCTGGTTACTCTGGCTTTTCTAAAACCAGCTTGAACATCAGGAAGTTCACCGTTCACATATCGCTGAAGCCTGGCTTGGAGAATTTTGAGCATTACTTTACTAGTGCGTGAGATGAGTGCAATTGTGCGGTAGTTTGAGCATTCTTTGGCATTGCCTTTCTTTGGGATTGGAATGAAAACTGACCTTTTCCAGTCCTGTGGCCACTGCTGAGTTTCCCAAATTTGCTGGCATATTGAGTGCAGCACTTTCACAGCATCCAGCACATAATAGGCACGCAAATATTTGTGAGGAGAATGAAAGAAAAAAAAAGGTAAAATGATATGTTCAGGACAAGCCATGTGAAAGAAATAGTGGTAGAATCTGGGCAAAAATGTGTTAAACTAAGAAGAACCTATACTGTGTAGCACAGGCTACCCCAGTGGCTTAGTGGTAAAGACTCTGCCTGCGGTGCAGGTTCGCAGGAGATATGAATTTGATCCCTAGGTTGGGAATATCCCCTGGAGGAAATGGCAACCCATTCTAGTATTCTTGCCTGGAGAATCCCATGAGGTCGAAAAGAGTTAGACACGACTAAAGCAACTGAGCACGCACACACTATATAGCACAGGGAACTCTATTTAATACTCTGAGTGCCGAAGAATTGATGCTTTTGAACTGTGGTGTTGGAGAAGACTCTTGAGAGTCCCTTGGACTGCAAGGACATCCAACCAGTCCATTCTAAAGGAGATCGGTCCTGGGTGTTCTTTAGAAGGACTGATGCTAAACCTGAAACTCCAGTACTTTGGCCACCTCATGCAAAGAGTTGACTCATTGGAAAAGACTCTGATGCTGGGAGGGATTGGGGGCAGGAGGAAAAGGGGATAACAGAGGATGAGATGGCTGGATGGCATCACGGACTTGATGGACATGAGTTTGAGTGAACTCCGGGAGTTGGTGTTGGACAGGGAAGCCTAGCGTGCTGCGATTCATGGGGTCACAGAGTTGGACACGACTGAGCGACTGAACTGAACTGAATGACCTATATGCGAAAAGAATCTAAAAGAGTATATGTATATGTATATGTATATGTATATGTAGGGGCTTCCCTTAGGGCACCGTGGTAAAGAACCCACCTGCCAATGCAGGAGACATAGGTTCGATCCCTGGATCAGGAAGATCCCCTGGAAAAGGAAATGGCTGGGTCCTCAGTATGGATTTTGCAGAGTCTTAACCACTGGACTGCCAGGGAATTCCCTAATATGTGATTTTATTTAAAGGGGCCAATTTAATGCAAATTCCAGTCTTTCCCATTCAATCTCAACTTCTAGAGATTAAAAATATATAATACCATCCAATGGCTCCATAACTTCATTACAAATCTAACTCTTTTTTTAACCAGTGGGCTCACCTCTCAGGGGCTTCCCAAGTGGTGCAATGGTAAAGAATCTGCTTGGTAATTCAGAAAATACAGAGACTCAAGTTCAATCCCTGTGTGGGGAAGATCCCCTGGAGTAAGAAATGGCAACCCACTCCAGTATTCTCGCCTGGAAAATTCCATGGACAGAGGAGCCTGGCTGACACGACTGGGCATGCACTGGTCTCTAAGTCCTTTTTAGAAAAGGTTATTTAAGAAAGATTTTCTGCTTCCTGAGACTCCCATCCAGACATTTCTTGGTACTTAAAAAAGCTCCAATTTCTCTCGTTTAGAGAAAGGTCTTTCCCCTTCATGTCTTTCAGGTTTTAAAAGTATTACCCTAGGATAGGAAACTGCCAAGGGCCGGATTCTGGGGGGCGCATACCCACTAGGGGCAATGCACTGGACGTCAGCGGGGAACCGCGGGACTAGTTCTATTTACCGAAAGAGCTAGAGGCCAAAGTTCAGAAAAGGGTGAAGGGAAGCGAGCGGCCGGTCCCTGGAGCCCCTCCCCTGCCTGTGATCCCCCGGGCGCCCCTGCACTTTGAGCCCAAGGCGGCT
>NW_011494861.1:12121418-12133283 GCF_000754665.1 Bison bison bison
TAAGGCCAGCAGGATTCGGGGACACGTGTCGGGCAGCCTGGCGGCCATCGTGCATACAAAACTCATGGAGAGGCGCTTTCGCTCACCCAGAGAGGAGTTGGAAGTCAGAGTCTGGCCCCAAAGTATCCTCTGGGAGCAGGGAAGCATGTCGGGTTGCCTCAAGTAATCCCAAGGGCTCAGCACGTGTGTCCCCCATTTAAAGAAGAGGGAGTTTAGGGACCGAGCCTTCTCCATTCCCTGGCCTAGCTGGGATGGTGGCAGGGGTACTTCCGGTTTACAAAAGCAGGGGACATTAAATTGAGAACAGAAGCTGGCTGCCCTTTCCCAAAACCTCTAGATATCACCTGACTCCAAAATTTGCTCAAAATAAGGCAGGTTTTGTTGGCCGCGCCAAGGTGGCATGCCGGATCTTATTTCCCTGCCCAGGGATTGAACGGGCGCCCCCTGCAGTTAAAGCACAGAGTCTTAACCACTGGCCCGCCAGTGAAGCCCGCCTAATAAGGCAGTTTTTTAAAGATCAAGTTCTGAAGTCCTGTCAGACTCTTTTGCTACCCCATGGACTGTAGCCCGTCAGACTCCGCTGTCCGTGGGATTCTCCAGGCAAGAATACTGGCGTGGATTGCCATTCCCTTCTCAAGGGGATCTTCCCAATCCAGTGATCCAACCCGAGTCTCCTGCTTTGGCAGGTGGATTCTTTACCATCTGAAGCCAATCTTACCGAAAGCCCTAAGATTAAGTTAGAGGCAGTAAAACCGATTTTCCCAATTGTTGAACACGAGCCATTTCTGACTCAGCTCAGCAATATTCCAGCTGACTACTGATCTATTAGTGCCACCTTTTATTAAATACCTACTGAGTGCAATTTACTTATACCAGCAGAGTAAGGTAAATGTCATTATTACTTTACAGATTAGGAAACTGAAGCTCAGAGAGATTAAGAAATTTAATGCCATTAAAGTAAATTAGTGGCTTTATTCTAATGCCATTTAGTAAACTGGTGATTCGTGGGCTTCTAAGTCTGTGCCTTTAATCTCTTCATTATATAGGTCAGATCAGTGGTTCCCAGGGACTTCCCTGGTGGCTCAGATGGTAAAGAGTCTTCCTGCAGTGCAGGAGACCCTGGTTCGATCCCTGGGTCAGGAAGATGCCCTGGAGAAGGAAATGGCAACCCACTCCAGTATTCTTGCCTGGAAAATCCCATGGACAGAGGAGCCTGATGAGCTACAGTACATGGGGTCACAAAGAGTCAGACATGACTGAGCTTTGAACTTTTGAGTGGTTCTCTGTGGGAGGATAGGGGTGTGTCTCTCCCCACAACGGCCACATTTGGCAGAGTCTGTAGGCATTTATGGTTATGGCAACATGTGGGAAGAGGTGCTACTGATATCTAGCGGGCAAGGACCAGGGTTGCTGCAATGTATAGGATGAACCCCAACCCTGCAACAAAGATTCATTCAGCCCCAGCACAGAGCCTGGGAAGCTCTGGCCCAGGGAGAGCCTCTAAACCTTTAGGGATGGCTCATAGAGTGATTCTTCCTCTTCCAGATTTGGACCCCGACGGATCCGAGAAGAATCGGTGCTGCTTAGGACCACCAATCCTAGCACAGGAGCTGTTCCCTTCCAGTTCCTTAGGGTTGCAGACCTAGGCGACGTGAATGTCAATCTTTACAACCTTCAGGACAGCTGCCGCCTGATTCAAGCGGACTATCAGAAAATCGTAGCAGCCGGCTGTGTTCCTCTGACCTTGGGTAATGGCAGCTGCAAGGCCAGTGTAGTTCTCTGAGCTTAGGGTTTATTTATCGTGAGCTGGAGTACAGTTACTTCTCCAGGGCAAACCACTGGGAATATGGGGACAGAAGGAAAGGGAACATTTTTAGTTCATTTATTTTAGCCCCTGGGGAGACGATATTTACATTTTTTTGGACTAGTATGATGACAGAGATAGGCCGGGGGAAGCAAGTGAGGCATTTACCTTAAATTTAAGGGGTTCCTAAAAAGCCAACAATAAGCACAACTGATTTTTCCTTTTTGCCCCATGCTCCAGTATGGCTCAGAATAACAAAATTACTGATCCTCTCTTTTTAAAAATTTTATCATGGATTCTTTTTCTTGCACTGATTTTGATTTTTAAAAATATTACATTAAAATAGTGTTTATCTTGATGACTGAGTAGTTCTCTCTCTCTCTCTCTTTTTATGGCCTTGCAGCTTGCAGGATCTTAGTTCCTCAACCTGGGATTGAATCTGGTCCCCTGCAAGTGTGGAGTCCTAACCACTGGACCACCAGGGAATTCCCCAATTACTGTTTCTTGGGGTTTTTTTTTTTCAGTGTTCCTTCAATTTTGCATCCTTCAATTTATTCCTTCAATTTTGGCAAGTGCCTCTACCCACCTCACCTTGTCCCAACACTTGATCTTATGCCTGAGAAAAGCTGTTAGCAGGGGCTTAGTTGTGACTTTTTAACTATTTCAAGGATGTTGTTTAATGACTTAATTTGCGAGAACTGCAAGGGGGCCTTTTTTTCTCTCATCAGCGTCTCTGTTAATCTATAGGGCAACTTTCCTCTGATCCTCCCCCTCCATCCTGCCCCACTGTAACTGCAGAGTTTCTCCTTCGGTTCACAAATAGTCAAAATTGTACCTTTTTCTAAACATCCAGTTGGAATTAAAAAATAATTTTATTTCTTTATTGGCTGTGCTGAGTCTTCGTTGCTGTATGGGCTTTTCTGTAACAGCAGCGAGCAGGGGCTACTCTTAGTTGCGGTACACAGGCTTCTCACTGCGGTGGCTTCTCTTGTCGCTTCTCTCGTTTCGGAGCACGAGCTCTAGGGAGCATGGGCTTCAGTAGGTGCAGCACGTGGGCTCAGTAGTTGTGAGTCCTGGGCTCTGGAGCATAGACTCAATAGTTGTGGCACAAGGGCTTAGTTGCTCCGTGGCATATGGGATCTTCCCAGACTAAGGATTGAACCCGTGTCTCCTGCGTCGGCAGGCGGATTCTTTACTACTGAGCCAACAGGGAAGCCCTGTTTATTTTACTGGGTGCACCATTTGGCATGTGGATCTTAGTTCCCCAACCAGTGTCCTGTGGTTCCCCTTAGTTCCCCCACCTGTGTCCCCTGCAGTAGAAGCTTGGAGTTTTAACCACTGGACCACCAGGGAAGTCCCTCCAAATTTATTTTTGTCAAATAAGAGGGCCTAGCCTGCAAAGCACAGTGCTAAGGAGTGGAGTTTCTGGCTGTCATGGTTTGAAGTCTCAGCTCTACCTTTCACTAATTATTCATGCTTCATTCTCTTATCTGTAAAATGGGAATAGTACCACCACCACCTACCTTCTTATATTGTGTCAGAGGCATATAACTAAGGTGCATATAAAGTGCCCAGGTTTGTGACTGGCATGTTTTAAGCTTCAACTATAAGCTTTTGTTGTTATTAATAATTATCAATGGTAATACTTTTCTAGGCCTGTGCTGTCTAGTGTGGTAGCCCCTAGCCATAGGTGGCTGTTTGAATTGCAATAAAATAATCATTCAGTTCCTCAGTTGCATGAGCCACATTTCCATAGCCAATGGCTAGGGCCCACCATGTTGGTCAATGCAGATACAGAGCATGTATGTCACTGATGAAAGTTTACCTGGGCAGAGCTGGTTCTGACCATTTTCCCCATAAGCCTTAATTTTGTTGTTGTTCAGTCGCTCAGTTGTGTCCAAATCTTGCAACCCCATGGACTGCTGCTTGCTCAAATTCACTCCATTGAGTCAGCGATGCCATCCAACCATCTCATCCTCTGTCATCCCCTTCTCCTGCCTTCTATCTTCCCAGCATCAAGGTCTTTTCCAATGAGTTGGCTCTTTGCATCAGGTGGCCAAAGGATTGGAGGTTCAGCGTCAGCATCAGTCCTTCCAACGAATATTCAGGGTTGATTTCCTTTAGGATTGACTGGTTTGATCTCCTTGGTGTCCAAGGGACTTTCAAGAGTCTTCTCCAGCACCATAGTTTTAAAGCATATATTCTTTGGCACTCAGGCTTCTTTATGGTCCAACTCTCATATCCACACATGACTACTGGAAAAACCATAGCTTTGACTATATTAAGGCTTAATTTATAAGCCTTAATTTTCTCTTATTTTTTAAATTTTATTTTTTTTACTGTTTGTCCACACCATGTAGTATGTGGGATCTTAGTTACCCAACCAGGGATTGAACCCAAGACCCCTGGCATTGGAAGCACGGAGTCTTAACCACTGGACCCCAGGGAAGTCCCTTAATTTTCTCCTTTAAATGACAATGTAATGTCAGACATTTAGTGGCCATTTTTTAATCACTGAATAGCACCAAGATCTTATTTTAGCTATGGTTATAGTTCTTCCAGTCTAATCGAACAGGTGGCAGAATTGGACAAACTGAAGATGGTTCTAGGTGATACATGGTCCTCAAATCTTATTCCAAATCCATATTACAAGTTTTCTTCTTTTTTTTTTTTCTCTTTGAAGGTGGAGATCATACAATCACCTATCCTATATTGCAAGCGATAGCAGAAAAGTAAGTCCAAAAGGCGGAGCCCAAGCGAGGTTTCAAAATTCAGGAGCTGGAGAATGAGTTGTTTGCTGCTAGAGGGCGTCAGGTGACTTCTGCTGGCTCAGGTTACTGGGAGTGATAGGAAATTCCCCACTGAGTTGCTTCTATGGATCAAAATTAATGTCGAGCTCCAGGTGTGTCTGTCAGTCACCAGCTGGGAGCCAAGACAATTTATTATTAACGCCTTGGCCACCCTCGCTTGCCCTAGATCTGCTCTGTTATGCAGGCTCAGCATTTGCCTCTGTTTTTGGAAGATGAGCCTTTACTGAAATACACAACCCCAGTTAACTTTAGTTTCTGTTTTGCTTCAAAGGCCAAATACAAATACTGACAAGCACTGTGGTGTTTCTTGCTGAGGGGAGGCCCTGTTTTTTCCTGAAAGGCCCCCTTTCCCAGAAGTTGAGGAGATGGATTTTTCCAGTAGTGAAAGTCTACCAGGCGTTGACTAATTTTGGTTACTTTGAGAAAGAGACAGATGGGCGGAGGTGATGCTGCTCCAGAATTGAGGAGAGATGTGTGGGTAGCCTTCTGGCCGGGGGTGGGTAGGCCCGAGTCTTTTCTTGAAGATATGTTAGCCTGGCATGGATTTGGATTGTCTGTTTATTTTGGGTGCCTGGAAGGGTTGATGGAAATTATAGAGAGCTGGGAGTGGGAGAGCTGCTTCTTGGTACTGTGGTTGAAGAAAGGGTGGCGTTGATTTGCTGAGCCTTCACACAAGCTCACCTGAACCACCACCCTATCTTCTCATCCTACCAGCACTCTCTGTCTTTAAATAAAGAAAATTCTGGGTGAGAGGTAGAGAGCGTCAGCTAAAGCACATGACTATTTCCTGCCTGATTCCGCTGAGCTTATTTTTCTTCTGAGATGCTCAGGGATTTGAAGCCAGAAGCCAGTTGCAAGGCTGGTAATTGATGCCAGGCTGCCCTCCCTCTATGGCTCTGAGTTGTCACTAGGTTTTGCTAGCCTGGAGGCTTGCTGTGTTCAGGCCCCACTGGAGGCCTGGCCTCTGAGCTGCCCTGTTTTTCAACAGGCATGGTCCTGTGGGGCTGGTGCACGTGGACGCTCACATGGACACGGCTGACAAGGCCCTCGGGGAGAAGCTCTATCACGGGACCCCCTTCCGCCGGTGCGTGGATGAGGGACTCCTGGACTGCAAGCGTGTGGTGCAGATCGGCATCCGGGGTTCTTCCACGACCTTGGATACCTACAGATACAGCCGGAGCCAGGTGACAGACCGAAAGCCCCCACTGCTGTCCCCAGCCCCTCACACTGCCTTCCTCTTCATCAGCTAATCGATGGCAGCTATGGATTCAATGGGGTTTTGCTGATCAAGTTCACAAAGTGGGGATGGAAGCTGAGTTTGCATCATATGGAGCAGAGAGGAGCAAGGGTGCAAGTTGACGAGGCAGATGAAGCTTTATCGCTGGGGAAGGGAGACAAGCAGGAACAAACCAAGCCCTTAGATGTTGCTGGCTTGGAAAAGAGCCAAGGAGGTCCAGACACAAGTCAATGGGTCTGATCTTGGGATGACAGTTCCCTCCTCATGGAGACTGAGGATCAAATGTGAGGTGCACGTAAGCTGAGAATACAGTGGGCCCACAGACAATGCCTTGTAGATACTCCAGGTCCAAGTGTCAACCTTCTGCTCCAATTTCTACCTTTCCAGGGCTTCCGGGTGGTCCTGGCTGAAGACTGCTGGCTGAAGTCACTGGTTCCTTTGATGGGGGAAGTGAGGCAGCAGATGGGAGGCAGACCCATTTATATCAGCTTTGATATTGATGGCTTGGACCCTGCTTACGCCCCAGGCACAGGGACACCTGAAATTGCTGGTCTTACTCCTAGTCAGGTAAGGAACTCCACCAGCGACACATCTTTGGGGTGAGGACACTGAGTCTCCCACTTTCCTGGGACTTGAATTGAGTCTTCAGGAATCAGATGGGATTTTAAAATCAGAGCACTTCGGCCTTTATTGTTCTCAGGGCTGATCACAGGTTTGGATTTTCCCTTCCTGATGAGCAACTGATCTTGGCAAGGGCCCTCCTTTCTTTTCTGGGATATAACAACAATCTGTTATTTGGTCTTTCTGCCTCTGGTCCACCTGTCCATGGGGACAGTATTGTAGTACCCCGTTAAGACTCCAAACTTTATTTTTTGGGGGGGTTCAATTTAAAAAATATGCAGTGGGATGAACCACCTCCCAAGGTAGTTCAAGAATTTTGGAAATCCTCAAATAAAGCTCTCATAGGTGTGCTCAGCATACACACAGGGAGGCAGAATTGGGGTGTGGTTATAACCGGAAGGAAAGCTCCAGGGGGTGGACCTTTGTTCTGTTCACTCTTCTTGGAACTGAGGATCGTGTCTGACATATAAGTAGGAGGTACTCACAGATATTGGAGTAAATGAATGAAGACTGCTTGAACTGAACTGATTATCTTCTATCCTCTCAGAAAGGAGGATGGTCATACCTGCCTCTCTCAAAGCCTTTCCTGGTTCCTGCCAGTTTTCTAGAACACACTCCATTCCTCTGCTTTGCATGCTTTCAGCTTTTCACCTGCAAAATGGAGGCAAAGTGATGCTCTTCCAACCACCCCCTCACTTATCCTGTCTTCTGACTACAGTACTTCTTCCATCATGGCGCCTCTGCACGCATCTTTCCCTCTGCCTGGGCTGCCCTCCCCCTGCTCCTCTGCTCAGTCAGGTCTTTGAGCTGTGTCCACCTTAGAGGGGCCTTTCCCCACCTCTGAGGTTGTCTTCCATGAAACTGTCCCTGGTGCCAAAAATGAGGACTGCTGCCTGGATGCATGGAACTGAAGCGATTGGTTAGCTGTTTTCTATCATCCCTCGGGGTGCCTGGTGGTGAGTGAATGTTTATTGAGGGAGAGCGACAGTTTCAAGTCGAAGGCGGGGTCTGGGTTGGGAGAAATCCACGGAGGCCTCTACGGGTGGCTTTCTGTTGTCAGTGGTTACCATTGTGGACAACTCAAACTTGATCTTGGACAGGCTCTGGAGATCATCCGGGGTTGTCAAGGCCTGAATGTGGTGGGTTGTGACCTCGTGGAAGTTTCACCACCCTACGATCCTTCTGGTAAGTAAGGGAGATAAGTGTGATCTGTAGGCAGCTGCTAGTTCAAACTGTCTTCCTCTAATTAGTAAGTAGATGGATGGGTCCTTTTAGACAACTTGGGAACCTGCTGAGTACATCCTACAGTGAAGAAAATAAACTATTAACACACACTGTACAGATGTGAGCTAATGAACCCTAACAGAACCCCTGGGAGGCGGCTAAGGATTACTAGCTGGCCCCACCCATCAGCAGAAGAGAAACCAGCCTGCAGTTCAGTGATGGGGTGGCACAGTGCCATTCACCTTTGATATTTCATTGAAAAGTGAATTCTCAAGGCACAAATGATATTTATAAATATTAATAAACTGGGAGAGTCAGCTGGTTTAGGAGAGAAATTCAAAGCAGATGCCATCCCAGTAATTTTAATGTAGCAGTTTACAGACTTGGACCTATTAGATTCAGAGGATAGATAATAAATACAATACACACCATAATGATAGGTTTTCCTTTGGGGAAATCTGTTCTCAGAGTAAACAGAGCCTTCTGAATTTTAAAATACTATTTCTGAATGGTGCTGGATGGAGAGAATGCTGGGCAAAGCATGTCGGGGGGGGGGGTCAGGTAGCACAGGCAAGACGCTGACCTAAGGCAGTGGTCTGCGCGCTGCTCATGCTTGGCTTTCACCTCTTTGCAGGAAACACAGCTCTGGTGGCGGCTAACCTGCTGTTTGAGATGCTGTGTGTTCTCCCCAAAGTGACAGTCGCCTGAACCTTGTCCTGTGATTCTTCAAGATGAAACAACAGATTGCACAGATGATAACTCTCCAGAAGCACTTGTGTGCAAGCAAAATCTGAGAACTGAAGAGCTGATGCCAATAAAACATTCTGCTAAAAACGTCATTGGTGGCTATACCATCAGGGCATTCAGTGAAACTCGAATCCAAACAGCCAATATTCCTCAGGAGTTTGAATTAACTTAAAAAAAAAAGATGCACTTGTGCTGTTTTTTCCTTTGAAGAATGGTGATGGAGGATAAAGGGGAAAGGGATGGAGAATGCAGTTTATTTACAATTTGGAGGGATGAAATGAAAAAATCCTAAGAAATTATACTGTAGAAACATTCCAGATTTCTATAGTATCTTCCTTTCAAACATAGCCCCTACTCTGAGGAGCCTAGGACTGCATCTTGGTTTTAGGGCTTCTGTGAACATCAAACAAAGTGTGAAAGGAAAAGAATGTGCAGATCTTCCCACTCAAAACCCCAGGAAGATGCAGGAATGTCTTCTAAACCAGGTGACATGAGCTGGCCTCCGAAGGGCTGTTTATACACTTCCTTAACTTACTCCCTCTAAGCCTGTGTTACATTATCTTCTCTTCAAGCTGACCCACCCTCTAGGACAGCAGTACCCAAAATCTGCAGTGAAGGCGTGATGATCTTAAGCATGTATTGAGTAACATGTAGATTTGAGTCTGTTGATCATGTGTCCACGGTCAAATCATCACCTCGTGACATAAGAGCTACCCGTAATCATCACACATTAAAATAGTTTATTTCTGTTTCCAGTCTGTAAGATTCTTAAAACAAAATAACATCAGCTTCAGTGCCTGTTTCACAATACAAAACAAAAACAACATAAAAAAGACACCATTTGCCGAATAAGTTATTTGTTCCTAAGAGTATCAAAAAGTGCAAAATATTCACCTTCTTTTCAGGTCTGTCTTGAAAGTATAATCATCTTCCTTGACACACTGAACAGAGAGATTCAGCAGCTGCCAGGCTGCGTTTCTTTTCCAGGGACAAGGTCAGGTATTTGGATGTGAGCAGCATGGCATTTGTCAAGTTGTTCTGCATCAGCTTTTCAGTAATTTACTTAGGAAAAAATGTTTGAGTGTTTGCTCCTAATCCTTTGCCCCAAATAACACAAACCACTTAAAACACAGTCAGATCCCATTTCTTTTTATATCAGGAAAAATGTATGTACTGAATGAGGAGGAAATCAACCCATTATTTCAAAACCACAGCCAAATTTTTATGGTCAGTGATGGCAGCAAGACTGTGGTGCCTCATGGGTGTTAGGGCAGGCTTGCTTACTGACACGTTGCTTGGTTGGAGCTGATGAACTCTACGTTAGACAGACTGTGCCACCGACACCTGGGCCTAATGAAAAAATATTTTTTAAATGGGTGCATGTGTCTACAAAGGCTTGTTTTAGGCCAGTGACTGTCACATCTGGTAAACATGAGGCATAAACTGTACCAACCGGAAAAACCTGCCTCTAACAACATCAGTGTTGTCAGTTCCAAGATACCCGAAGACCAAGAAGTTAACTTAAAGCCAAAATTGGGTCTGTTTGATTTACATATGTGACAAAGAGAAACAGCATTGGCTGAGCAAGATGGTGGCTCATACATTTGACACGGAAGTAAACAAATTCGTGGAAACAACATTCAGGAGGAAAGGCTTACGTAGCCAAGAGTCAAGGTCAGTTTAAAATAAAAGTTTCTCAGTGTCCTCTTGGGGGACATTATCTACCAGTCCCCAAACAGCTCTCTAGATGATGTTTTTTGGACTGAAATATTTCCTAGGAATATTTTCATTATTATTGCTTTCCTTTCTTTGTGCAAATGAAAGGTTCAACAGTCTGAACGTGCTTTTTAATAAAATTTTTGAAAATGAACAGATCTGGGGTGTTTTGGTTTTCAGAAATTAAGGTCAGGAATCCCATTAGTATCAGAAACTAAAAAAAGAAAAACTTACCATTGAACCAAACCACTCCTCATATAAGCAACTTGGCCAGAGGAGATGCAGAAAATAATTTTGCATCACAGAGCCAAAAATGAATTCCTTAATCAGTCCCACCTGGGCCAGGTGCCGTGTGATAGGGCAATCAAAATAAACACCCATTTTCAGAGGATCATGTGGAAAAAATAAAGGCTGGCAGTGATTTCATTTTTTTTTTTTTTTTAAATAAAGCTATAGATTCCATGAAAACTACAAGAATTTCTGGACTCAATTTATTACTTGCCACTGTCACTCAATCCAAATGGCTTAGTTTAAAGCAATTATGATTAAAGAAAACAGCAGTTATTAACCTATTTCGTCCCATCACTGATTTTGAGCCTTTGCTTTACAAAAGGACAATTTGCTTTGACATTTGAACTCTTTGAGGTTGTCCAAACTCCAGGCAGTTTGCTCTAAAAAGAAAAGGACAGCTCTCTAACTGGCTGGTAGAATCCCGCCTGGAGTCCACGGTTCACCGGAACCCAGGAAGCTGGGGTGCTGAGACAGGTTTGATCCTGTTACTGGTGAAGCAGTTGTTGTGAGTGAAAAGAATTAAGATGAGACACTGAAATATAGGCCAGAAGCTCAAAGTGAGCAAAACAGGAGTCTAGAACGTGTCTTGGCTCACTTGTCATGAAAGAGGACTTGAAGATACAGCACTATTGGGGTAATAGGGTTCAAATACAACTGCTGAGAAATTTTAAGTTCCTTGATACAAAGACATGTCTGGTATTCTACTGAGGAGACACCACTGGAGGGAAGAGGTTCCTTGAGCCTGACTCACAGCGGGAGTGACGTGTCTTCAGTTGAACATCTACTGGCTTATGGCAGCTTATCTCTACGTTCTGAGAACACGATTACAAGTTATGGCTCCTAATACCCATACCCTAGAACTGACAGAGGCAGAAAGGCATCTGAAAACATACAGGTAAATGGCTCAAGGTCATTACAGTACTTTTTGCCGTGCGGATCCCTCCGAGGACACTTTAGTGCTTGGGAGGCAGCCGACGGGGTGCTCAGAGAGGCGCTGCCTCAGGCCCTGCCCAGCCTGCCCCTCTTTTGTCTTGGGAAGAAAACTGAACTGAAAGGCAGAGCCCCCACTCATCCCTAACCTTTAAAACTGTGGCTGACCAGTTTAGGAGGATGCCCCCCAAATATAGTTTTAGCTATTCACTACCAGAGAAATCATTAATGTAGGATTGCTTGGAACTAGGCCTCTTTCGAGATGCAGACACAGGGCCCAGAAGCTGAGGTGGGCTGTGCCAATGGAAGACCAAGTGCTGGGGCAGAAGCACAGCCCAGGCCAGGTGGGGGAGGCAGGTGACCGCCCAGCACAACTGGCTTGAGAGGCCCCCCCCACCTCCGCTGCAGGGCCCAGCACAGAGATACAGAGATGGGACAGGGGAGGGTGGGGCGAGCACATGGCAGAGACGACAAAGGAAGAGGGA
>NW_011494861.1:12133383-12172223 GCF_000754665.1 Bison bison bison
TTAAATAGTGTGGCATTCAAATGAGGAAAAAAAGACCCAAAGGAAAATATTCTGATCCGGGGAAGTCAACGTGTGGTGTTTTTCACTCCTAGGTTAGGACAGCACAAAGGAAAGATTCTTCTAGCCATTGTTCTGGAAGAATAATCTAAAATCTATCCTCTGTCCGTTGTGATGGTTTGAGTCCTGAAAAATACCTGTTCACAGGGGCCTGTTAAAAAGTCTGAAGAGTTCCAGTCTCTTTTTTGAAACCCTGTCAGTCTAGGTCAGGCCATGACGGGATATAAAACCTCTGTAAGGAGCCTTCCAGCAGCCGTTCCATCCATAAAGACAGCTTGCTCAATTTTCCTTTGATGGGCCTGGGTCCAAGGCCAGAGGAAGACTTCCCTCGACACTCACCCAGATGGAGGGAGGAGTCAAAGTCACTGCACGGCCCCATGGCTTCCTCCTCTTCCACTGCTTTTTGGGGCTTGAAGAGGCAGAAGTATTTCTTGTGGCCATTCAGAGCCAGCACATAGCCTGTGTAGTCACGCTCCATGAAATGCTTGTCGTACTGGTTTGGGATTGGGGCCGCGTCTTGAGCAAATTCTAATAAATATTCGAGCCATTCTCTGTGTTTATCTAGACTCAGGAAGGAAAAGTGTAGGCAGCTGCTCCTGGAGGAAGGACAGAATGAGGATTTAGGGTACTTCTGGGCATATTTAATCACAGGGAACTTAAGATTCTCATTCAGATTTCAAACAATAGGAAAAGGCTTTGTGTTGGGTAGGGTCTGAAGAAATGAAGGAGTTCTGTGGGGCCTGGAGGGTTTCTACAAGGTGGCAGCAGCCCCTCACCCATTTCCAGTTCCCTGCTGGGTGTCACTCTCAGGGTCGGGCTTCAGGAAAACACAGGAACCAGAGAACAGTTTCCTGAAAGGGCTCAGGGGAGACTAAGTTCAAGCTCTTCTGTTCAGAACTGACAGTCAAGGGGAAGAAAGGTCCCTGCATGATGGCTTGGATGGATCCTGGGGCTGGACAGGTAATAACCAACACCATGCTGCCTGGATAGAGCCTCTCCAGCCACCCCCTCCCCGCCCCCGGCTCACCCAAGTGTGCCCGCTCGCCCCTCCTCCTTCCACACATTCCGTCCTGCCCCCTCTCCGGAGCACAGAGGAACTCACGCAGTGAATGAGTAGACCTCCAGAGCGAATTTCTGCAGCAGGCTGGTCTTGGTGGAATTGGACAGGATGAGAACCACGTTCATGTGGCCTGGCCTCAGGCGTACCAAGTTACTGGTGTATGTTATATCTGTGAGTTCTGTTACCTCCACAAAGCCTTTTTTAGGAATCTTGCTGTGGAGAAATATTGAGGAATTAAGATCATAGAGGACAGGGGGATGCCATTATTTTTAAAAGGAATAAGTGGAAGAAATTGCTATGTTCTAGCCAGACTAGGTACATTATTAACTATCCTTGAGCCTATATACCGGGGCAGGGCCGGACTGACCCCGATCTGGCTGTCCCAGCCTACAAATAGCCTTGCAGGTATTACCACACACCTGTGGCTTTAGTACAGGATGAAGGCTGTCAACACAGTGATCTCTCTCTGCTCCTGGCTCATCTAGCATCTGCCTGACATGCTTCTCTGCTTCCTGCCTTCATTATTAAACCTGAGATTGAGAAACTGAGGGTACCCAGGAGAAGATAACTAGACGTGTGTCTAGATGCCTCCACAGTCTTAGTCAACGCTCATCAGTGGTGTGTGTGCTCAGTCGTGTCTGACTCTTTGTGACGCTAAGGACTGTAGCCCGCCAGGCTCCTCTGTCCATGAGATTTCCCAGGCAAGCATACTGGAGTGGGCTGCCATTTCCTCCTCCAGAGGATCTTCCTGACCCAGGGATTAAGTCCGAGTCTCCTGCACTGGCAGGTGGATTCCTAGCCACCTAGGAAGCCATCATTAGCAGTGATTCTTCCCTAAATCCACATCTCACACAAGGAGCGGAGCCAAAGTTCTTAGCTGTGCTAGACACTCAGATTCTGCTTTATCAGCCTCTGCAGTCTGTGGGGCTGCTGCTGAAGAGGAGGGGCTGGCATCTGGTGAGAACAACCTGCTGGGCTCCTTGGTGAAGCTTGGCTCCGTCTTCCCTGTCTTCTCACGGGCTTCCTCTTTATCTGGAGGGCTGGACTCTCGCTCCTCATTTGAGTCACTGAAGAAAAAGAGATTTTACAGAAAAACAGCTGAGGACATGTAGGTCTCACCCTTCAGATGCAGCACTGAGGAGCCCGGGGTGGGTCTTACCTGAAAGCTTGAACGATGACAGTGCCAAAGAGGATGAAGAGGGCAGAGAAAACCAGGGACAGAAGGGGCATCATTTCCCGCCTGAAATGAAGTTCACAAGCTCTGGTCAGTGCTACGCGGGCTGCTGTGACGTGCCAGTTAATGGTTTCAGGTTTCTTCTCTCTGGCTCAAAAAACCGCTACATAACCCCAAACCAAAAAGCTTTCACCTCAATAAACATTTTCTAATTTCATACAAATAGAGGATTTTTTTGCGGTAGTGGTAAAAGTAGAGATTATTTTCCTCAGTGTTCTAATTCACAGATCACCTATTTAAAAAGTTTGACTTTGTGCCTCAGACTGTGCTGAATGGATTCTGCAGAAGGAAACAACAAGAGGGGTAACAAAGGATTTAAGCTGTGAACATGGAGGAACATTCTGACATCAAGGGTAATATGAGTTGACTAGAAAGTCTATGGAATTACTTCTTTTATTTTGATCTTTTTTTTTTTTTTTTTGGTCAGACTAATTCAGATGTGGCCCAGAGGGGTACAGTAGGGAGAAGAAAGTTGACTTCTCTAAGAGCTCCTCTAGGTGTTCTGAAATTTTATTCACCTGCAGACACCCATCAAAGGCCTGCTGTTTTTCAGGAGCTGGGCTAGTGGCCAGAAGCACAGACGTGGGTGGAACGTGGTCTACCCTCAGGAGCTCGTGGTCTCATTGGGGAGGGGGTGGTGGGAGTGCCCTTGCCCTCTCTGATTAATTCACTGGTTTGTTTGTGTCTCGATTCACTGGACTACATGTGCGTCAGCCCTGTGCTGGGCACCAAGGTGCTCTGGTGAGGAGCGCAGTCCCAGGCTCTGCTATCTGGAAGGGAAGCTGGGGTGATCCTTTCTTTCCCAACCTATGGGAAAGGGTCAAAACGGCAAATATTACAAAAGGGAAGTTATTGAAAGACAGAGAAAGGGGAATATTCTTTGAAAATATGGAAACACTCTTCCACCTGCCCAGATGGAGTCTATACTGAAATCAAAGAGTGGACCTTTTTTCAAATGAAAAACAGCAGTCCTGGTAAGTAACAGCAAGAGAAATTCAATCTGGCAATATTCCTACCAGTTGTTGTGAAATATGCTGTCCCAGCAGTCTGAGATGTAGTCAGAAGCAGAGTAGAGCCACCGAAGAAGAAAAATCTGTGGAAGAAGAAAAGGGGTCAGGACTGGACCCTGAGCCCCGGAGGGAGAAGCCCCCCATCCCTGACAGGGCACTGCAGCTCTGAGAGCTTGGGAGCCCTGCCCAGCGCCCACTCGCCTGGGCCGCGTGCTTACAGGGGCAAGTTCATCGGTCAAGTCGGGGAGCACAGCTTCCGACGACAGAAGAGCTGGGTCTTTCCGCAGTTGGTCCAGATAACCCAAAAGGATGAATTTGTCACTCTCACTCCCAGTCCAGGGATCCTCCAGGGTTTTATACACCACCCGCCCTGCCGTGTTGCGCCTTTCTAAGATAGACACCTGGGAGAAAAAGAGGTGAAAAACCATTAGAATTCTCAAGAGAATGGGAAATGACTGTTGGTTTTTTCCCCAGAGACGATGGAAAAAAGGGTCTAGTGAAGCTCAAGCACAGATATGAATGAGTATGCCATATCTGCAAGAGATTTCCACTTTTCTGACAAAAGAAATTAGTTTTATGGTGACTTTCAAAGTTAACTTTGTTAAAAGTTAAAGCTCTTTCTTGTCAATAGATTTTGTTCTGTAACTTCTAATTTTTTTAACATTTATTTATTTGGCTCTGCTGGGTCTTAGCTGCAGCATGCGAACCCTTAGTTGTGGCTTGTGGGATCCAGTTCCCTGACCAAGGGTCAAACTTGGGCTCACTGCACTGGGAGCACAGAGTCTTAGTCACTGGACCACTAGTGAAGTCCCTGACTTAATGTTATAATAAAGCAAACCTTTGTTTTTTTTCAGAGATTTTCCTATGAAAATCAGTTCAGTAGGTAAAGAATCTGCCTGCAATGCAGGAGACCTTGATTTGATTCCTGGTTCGGGAAGATCCGCTGGAGAAGGGATAAGCCACCCACTCTAGTATTGTTGGGCTTCCCTTGTAGCTCAGCTGGTAAAGAATCTGCCTGCAACGGGGAAGACCTGGGTTCAATCCCTGGTTTGGGAAGATCCCCTGGAGAAGGGAAAGGTTACCCATTCCAGAATCCCATGGACTGTATAGCCTATGGGGTCACAAAAAGTTGGACATGACTGAGCAAATTTCCCTTCCCATGATTACCAAGATGATGAAAATGACAAAGAATTTCATGCTTCTGTGCAGAGTGATGACAAGGGAGGAAAGGAAGGGTAAGGTCAATTAGGATGAAATAAAAGAAGCAGAAGTACAGGAGGGAGACACTGAAAAGCATATTAATGGTTGCCTAAGCGAGACTCTACAAACTAGATACCGTAAGACTTGACCTGCACAGGGGAAAGACAGCTGAAAGGGACTGGGGATGCTCTTTATCCTTACCAGAGGAAAGATGCCTTTTGTGAAGGTCCAAGGTTGAAAAGTTAGGAGGTGAAATCAGCAGGGTAAGAGACTCGTTTAAGAGTGCTTTCAGGGACTTCCCTGGTGGTCTAGTGGCTAAGACTCTGCACTTCCAATGCAGTGGGCATAGGTTTGATCTCTGGTTGGGGAACTAAGATCCCACATGCCACAGGACAGGGCCAAAAAACAGGTCAAATGGTTTCCAAGCACTCAGAAAAAAAACAAAACAGGCTTCAGAGATTTCTGGATTTCCTGGACTCTATATTCAAAACTCTTAAGGAAGGCGAACATGGAATTAAGTGCCACATGTTTGTGAAGAGCTTGGGACCAGGAGAGAACCCACGACTCACCGCTGATTTCCCTTGAAACGTGTCACTGTCTGGCAGTAAGGTGCTGGCAAATTCCTGCTGCCGATTGCTGTAGACGTGCACGAACCTCACGGTGTCCTGTGTGTTTGCCAGGGCAAAGGATAGGAACGCCTCGAAGGGTTTGCTCAACTTAGTAGCCTCAGCGGTCAGTAAAACCACACAGTACCTGCACGTCAACAAAAGAAAAGACTATGTAACTAATCCCCGAGGCCATGGCTAGAACCTGAATGGCAAGTGAAGGTGAAGGAGAGGAGAAGTCATTCACAGAGAAAACCAGCACATTTTAGAAACCAAAGCTGCATGAGGGTTGCCAATGAGATAAGATGTTCAAGGCATTAAGGACCTGCTTCTTTCTAAACTAAAGTTTAGTTAGTAAACTAAAGTCTAAACATGGACTGCGATTCCATGGATGCTCTCCCCACATCAAACTTCACAACATTTGCAAATGCCCTTGAAGGCAACAGTCACTGAACTGCTGATGCAGAAGGGCCTTGCAGAAGGCACCTGTTCTAGTTCTTCCACTTCAGGCAGGGCTGGTTAACCCTATCTCAGGCCAGGGCCACTGGGCCTCATTCTGAAGGGCTTCCTATGCTGTGGTTCCAATGGCAAATTCATCTAATCATTCATATCAGGCATTCTTTCTCCAAGATACTACTTAGCACTTACTAGATGATGCCAGATAAGACAACGTTCTTGCCCTTATGCTCAGTCACTTAGTTGTGTCTGACTCTTTGCAATTCCATGGACTGTAGCCCACCAGGCTCCTCTGTCCACGGGATTCCCCAGGCAAGATTACTGGAGTGGATTACCATTTCTTCCTCCAGGGTATCTTTATGATTGAGGGATCAAACCGTGTCTCCTGCTTTAGCAGGCGAATTCTTCACTACTGAGCCACCTGGGAAGCCCTGTTCTTGCCCTTGTGGGACTTATAATCCAGTGGGGAGGGCAGACAAAAAAACAGATAGATAGGCAGGAAGATCATGACAAGTAGTGGTAAGTGTTAGGGGAAAAAAACGTGAAGGGGAAAGCGTGCAGGGTGGGCTGGGAGTCATGCTCCATCAGACAGGCTGCTCAGGGAAATGTCATCTGGGAAGGTGATGCTGGAGCAGAGACCTGAATGAGGTGCCACAAGAGGAAGTGAGGTCAGAGCACTCCAGGCCAAGAGCATTGCAAGTGCAAAGACCCAGAGACGGAGGGGGACTCACTCCAATTCACAGTGTGAGGAGGACGATCACTGGCTGCCGTGGAGAACTGACCGAGGGTGTGAGAGTGGAGTGGAGGCAGAGGAGGGTAGGAGGCAACACGGTGGCCTCGGCGAGAGGTGACACTGGCCTGGCTAGGGTGGGGGTGGAAACAAAGGGGAGGAGTGTGTGGACTGGGATATTTTTTGAAGGCTGTATAAATAATAATCCTCAAAGTCCAGGATCATCTTCCTTATATTTAATTAAATCTTAGTCTATACAGGAATCTGAAAAGTCTGGAAACATAGGGGATGGTTCCTATTTTAAAAAGTATTTTAGTTGTATTTTCAAATAATGTGATCAAAATGGTTTCCTTTCATATCCAGATACCTTTCACAGATGAAATAGCCCTAAATTTAAAGGCACTGGCTCCTTAATCTGAAAGAGCAATAAGAAGTGTTTTCCCTGTCTTTCCAGACTTTTCAGATGCTGTGTATGCATGAGGATGCCTCAGCCATGCCATGCCCAGCTAATTATTTTACCATTTCCTCAGCACCCTCACTGCCCTACTGTTCAGTCATTTACCTGGCTCCTCTCCCAGATCTGCAGGGGTCTGCCCTGTGTGGGGCACTCTGGTAGCAACAGCAGCATTCTCCCTCTTCACCGAGCTTCACAGGCTCTCCCTGACACCTGGCAGAACCTACTCACTCTTCAGGGCTCAGCTCTCAGGGGGATCTTCTCTGGCACAGCCAATCATTTGGTCCTAAAGTGCCCTGGACTGACATACCCCTCTATTATCATAGCTGTTCATCTATGTTCATCTGTTTGCAACGTGAAGCATAGATTCTGACTGTCCCAGGGTCAATGTTTAACTGCCTTTCAGTAACATGTGACATGATGAGCAGGGGCAAGGCCTTCAGTCCTTACTTCCTTTGTCGGTGAGATCGTTTCACAGGGCAGAGTTCATGGAACAACTTCTGGCTGGTGAGCCTGGCTGCCAACAGATACTTGTTTTGGGTGATAAAGTCATCAATGACCTGCCTCTTCATACCTCGGGCCTGGAGAAAAACCAAGAGACAGTTGACTCTTACTCAGTTTTCTCACTGAGAATGGGCTTGACTTACAGTTTAATAAAAATATGGCTGAGCCTGGCTAAAGAAATAAAACCAAGAAAGTTAGACCTGTTCGAACAAATAAACACGTGGTATTTTCCCAACAATGTGGGGCTGAAAGCAATGATGCAATTATTTCAGGTCAAAGGAAAAATCAAGTGCTCGGGGAACTTCTGTAGACTGTTTTATGCTGGCAGATTGAAAAAGTCAATAATTTTGAGTTTTTAGGCAAATTTACTTCCATTCGAGATTTATAGTAAACTGAGTAATTAAAAATAAACTTCAAAGTAGCAATGTTATTGAGTATAGAAGATGGACTACAAAACTGTATGATGACCACTTTGTTATTATTAATTTTCATATATTTCAAAGAACTGAAATTATGTATACCAGGTTCTCTGACCACAATTAATCAAGACATCAATGCAAGATATGAACCAGAAAATTGCTTTATGCTTAGAAATTAAGAAACTCTGAGCAACTTCTTGATCTGAGAAGAGAGCATATCAGACGTAAGAAAATATTTTTAATTTGGAGTGATCAGTGAAAATATTATTTATCAAAACTTTGGTATGCAGATAAATTAGTATTTGGAGTGTGTGTGTGCTCAGTTGCTCACTCCTGTCCAGTTCTTTGCAGCTGCATGGACTGTAGTAGCCCATCTGGCTCCTCTGTCCAGTGGAATTTTCCAGGCAAGAATAGTGGAGTGGGTTGCCATTTCCTAGTCCAGGGAACAACAGGGGACCCCCATTGTGTTCCAATAGTTAAGAACCTGCCTCCCAATACAGGGGACGTGGGTTCGATCCCTGGTTGGGGCACCAAGATTGCACATGCTGTGGAGCAGCTAAGCCCTTGGGGCCCATCAACTGAGCCCACGTGCTGCAAACTACAGAGCCAATGTGCTCTGGAGTCTGGGAGCTGCAGTGAAAAATTCCACCTGCTGCAATGAAGACCAAAGAATAAAACAAACAAGTATTAAAAAATGAATGTAATAGAAAAGAAATTGATGAACTAGATAGCCCTATCACGAAGTTACAGCAAAAACACAAAAGTAGAAAGAAGGAAATAATAAAGAGAAAAATAGAAATAAAGCAAAATAAAAATATAAGAACAAACCAACATTCATTCTTTGGAGCTAATAAAATTGACACACCTCTGGTAAAACCAATCATGAAAATAAAGAGAGAAAGCACAGGTAACCATTACCAAGGATGATGTGGAGGAATCACAACCTATGTTGCCGAAACTAAAACAAAAGTGTACACATATATATGTATATTAGATGTTTAAATTTGAAAATTTAGGTGAAACAGAAAAATCTCTAGGAAAAATAAAACAATACTTGAAAAAAAGAAAAAATAGTACTATAACCATTAAAGAAAATGAGTCAGTAGTCAAAAATATTTCCTTAAACACAAATTCAGGCTGAGATGGCTTTGTAGGTGGTTTTGACCAGACCTTAAAGGAAGACAATCTAATCTTCTGTAAAGTCTTTCTGAGATGGGAAGAAGGGAGGACATGTCCCATCTCATTTCACGATGCAAATATTCACACGTCCATCAACAGAAGCATGAATAAACCCATTCTCATGTTGCCATACATGATACAGGAAATAGAAACAAATTACCTAGAGTCAAGAGAAACCACCAGTGCTACCAGTGTTACACTAAGCCTCTCGTCATTGCAAAGACTCAGTTTATGTTAAGAATGCATTTTTATATTCATAAAGAGCAAACTGGGGACTTTCCAGTGGTCCGGTGGTTAGGAATCCACCTGCCAATGCAGGGGACATGGGTTCAATTCCTGATTTGGGAAGATTCCACATGCCGTGGGTATTTGGGTCCCCACACCATAAGCACTGAAGCCCGTGTGCTCTAGAACCTGTGCTCTGCAACAAGAGAAGCCACCATAGTGAAGATGCAGTGCAGCAGCCAAAAATGCATAAATGAAAATAAATACGATTATTGAAAATAAAAGAGCAAATTGGTAAAGCATCCATTGTTCTGGTAATTTTATTAATGTATTTGATTTATAATTTTCCCCAGGGAATAAGCAGATAACAATTCTCAAGGGTACATGTATTACTAGAAAGCAATTTAGGAAATCTTATAGATTAATCTTGGATTGAGATGACCTTCCTCTCTTCCACAACTGGTGTTTGCTTGCTTCCTGACTCGCTCTCTTGGCTCCTGCTTAGCTGCCGTCAGGCACCCCCTCATTTTTATTTGCTGGTTGTTGTTCAGAGTTTCGTCCTTGGCTCCCTCC
The DNA here is from genome assembly GCF_000754665.1 of Bison bison bison. Classification (NCBI taxonomy): domain Eukaryota; kingdom Metazoa; phylum Chordata; class Mammalia; order Artiodactyla; family Bovidae; genus Bison; species Bison bison. The sequence goes on from NW_011494861.1 coordinate 12,143,090, forward strand.
TCTCCTTACATAACATACGATGCCTGGGAGATCACCTTCTGCCTTTCCTCAGATCTAGATCCCTGCCTCCTTAGGAAATCTAAGGAGGCACACCTCCCCTTAGATTTCCTAAAGGCAGTTCTTTCTTTCTTTCCTTTGTAAAAATATTTATCTATTTATTTGGCTGCACTGGGTCTTAGTTGTGGCACATGGGATCTCCTATCTTTGTTGTGGCATGTGGGATCTTTACTTTTGGCATGTGGGAACTAGTTCCCAGATCAGGGATTGAACCTAGGTGCCCTGCATTGGGAGTGCAAGGTCTTAGCCACTGGACTGCCAAGGAGCTCCTAGGCAGTTTTAATTTTTTTTTTTTCAGTTTTAATTCTTATGTCCACAACTGAACTCATTGTCTTCTTTTTAAACCTGCTCTTCTTCCCTTACTATCCACTCTCCCTGTCTGGCTCCTTACCTTAGTCTCACAGTCTGAGGTAACCTTCCTCCTTCCCATGGCACCCAGAGTGCACCTGCATCTAAGGGAGACACCTACTACAGTGGATGAAAACTGCCTTTAGGTCTTTCTCCTCCCCAGACTCTGAGCCTGATAAAGACTCAGGACAAAGACTAACTCTGGATGTCAGAGCTGTTCTGTATTTAGTGCTCAGCAAGCAGGCAATGAATGTATTGAATGAACGAAATAAAGGATTTTTATAGAATATCTCTTTCTCTTCACTCTAGCCTCTTAGAAGAGAAACTATCAAAGGGCTCTTGTTGATTTTTTAAAAGTAACATTAAAAAATATGTGTTCATTATAGCGATTTTTAGAAACCCAAACACTGAAATAATATTCACTATACAAAGTTGAGAGCAGTGTATTATAAACAGCATATACAATTTTGCATCCTGCTTGTTAACATTATGTTATGAAAATTATCCCCATCATTAATTATTTGAAAATTGCCATTTTATTTTTTATTTAATTTTTATTTTAAAATTTTTTATTTATTCATTTATTTCGGCTGCATCAGATCTTGGTTGCCTCACACAGGATTTTTTTCTTGGGGTGCACGGACTCTAGTTGTGTCTCATGGGCTCCAGAGTACATAGGTTTAGTTGCTCTGTGATATGTGGGATCTTAAGTTCCCTGACCAGAGATCGAACCTGTAACCTTTGCATTGCAAGACGAATTCTTAACCACTGGACTACCAAAGAAGTCCAAGCAAACTGCCATTTTAAATGGCTATATAACAGTCCCTATTTGGGATGTGGGGCTTCCCAGGTGGCTTAGTGGTAAAGAATCTGCTTGCCAATGCAGGAGCAGCAGGAGACTGGGGTTCAATACTTGGGTCGAGAAGATCCCTGGAGAAGGAAATGGCAACCCACTACAGTATTTATGCCTGGAAAATTCTACAGGCAGAGAAGGCTGGCAGACTACAGCCCATGGGGTTGCAGAGTTGGACACAACCGAATGACTGAGCGTGCACATCTGGGAGGTATGGTATCAATAATTACCCTACCGTTGGATGTTTATATTTCCCCCTCATTTTTGGTATTGTGAATGATATTTAACATCTCTGTATGTAATTCTTTGCCTGAGTTCCTATTCCTTTAGGATAGAGTCCTAAAAGGTAATCTTGTCTCCCTCAATTCTTTACTCAAGTGTCACCATTTTAATGAGGCCCTTCTTGGCTGGTCCACCTTAAAAATGTGAGCCCTTTCCCCTAATGCCCTGCATTCCTCTCCCCTGTTTTATTTTTTTCTTTAGCACACATCACTATATAATATACCCTGACAGAGTGTGTCATAATGATCATTGTCCCCACTAGAACCCAGGACAGGGAATCTGCTGATTTTGTTCAAGGCTGTACCCTCAGTACACAGAGCAGTGTTTGGCACACAGCAGGTACTCAGGAGTGCTGTTTTGCTAGGCAGTTGATATTTTATCACCCAATCACTTTTCTGAAAACTTTTTTTTTTCCTGAGAATTTTTGAAGCTTCTTCCAGCAAGGCAAGGCAGAGAAGTGCCAGTTTCTCTGTACCTTCAACTCTACTGCGTATTTTTACTTTAAAAATCATTAACAATTTGATGAGAGAAGGAAATGTAAATTGCTTTTCTCTGATTATTAGTGAGATTTACTTTTTTAAAGTGTTTACTGAGATCTCCTTGGTGATCTAGTGGCTGAGATTCTGCGTTCTGAAGGCAGGGGCCCTGGGTTTGATTCCTGGTCAGGGAATCTAGATCCCACCCTAAAGTTGCAACTAAAGATCCTGCATGCTGCAATGAAGACCCAGCACAGCAGAATAAATAAATAAATACTTTAAAAAAACCAAGGTGTTTATTAGTAACTTGAATCTTTTCTCAGGATTTTATTCATCTGCTTCACCCATTTTGGGGGGAAATTTAAACTAGGATAAGAGTAACGTAACATGAAATTAACCATTTTAGTGTGTAACTCAGCGGCATTTTAGTACATCACAGTGTTGTGTAACCCTCGCCTCGATTATCTAGTTACAAACATTTTCATCATCCCAAAAGAAAACTCTGTACTCATTAAGTGGTTATTCTCAAGAAGTTTGGGGTTGATTTCTTTGATTAGAAGCAGCTCATTGGAAATGAGAGATAATAATTCCTTTTATATTGGTTGTAAATATTTCCCTTATTGTTTAGTCAAAAAATTTAAGTCTTTCTATAAAAATGTAAAGCTTATAATCAAGTTATTAAGATTTTCCCAATAAGATTTTTCCCAACACTTTTAGCCCTTTCCTATCTTAAGATCAGATGAATAGTCACTGTATGTTCTCTGAGTTAGTGTATACATTTTTTTTCTCAGTGATTTTAATGTATATATTTTGGAGCAAGATCAAATAACTTTTACTCACCTACAAGATCTCAGTACAATGAAAGTCTTTTTAAAAGCTCTCCTCACAATTCAACACCTACCCACTTTTGAATATTTAATTATAAAACTAAAACCTTCCAAGGGATTAATGGGATGAAATGAAAGAGTATTTTTTTCTTATTCCTTTTAATTACTGTTCTATACTGAAGCCTTAAAATTATTTTTATAACTTGTTTTAGAATAAGATTGTTATTTTTTCAAATAGGAGTTTTTTAGAGGTCAAAGATGACTATTATTTATTGTTCTGTTTTTGTGGTTACAGAGCACATAAAATTACCATTTTAACCATTTTCAAGCATATGAGTCTGTGGCATTAACCATTCACGCTGCTCTGCAACCATCATCCGCCATCCATCTCCAGAACTTTTTCGCCTTCCCAAAGTGAAATTGTGCCCCTTACACACTAACTCCCTATTTCTTCTTCCTCCAACTTCTGGCCACCGCCATTCTACTTTCTGTCAAAAGATTATCTTTGTAAGAAGAATAGTACCAAATCATATTTTTTAAACAACTCATTTTTAAACTCTATGACTTTAAGAATTTCCTTCATAGAAGGAAACAGTCACCCATTAGATTGAGAGCTGCTTGAGAAGTATCCTCAGTACTTAGCATACTGTCTGACATACAACAGACAGGTCTGAGATTTTTGAAAGCTTTATTTTATTTAGGCTGCACCACAAGGCATAAGGGATCTTAGTTCCCTGACTAGGGGTCAGACCTGTGCCCCCTGCAGCAGAAGCTCAGAGTCTTAACCACTGGACTGCCAGGGAAGTCCCTAAAGGGAGAGATTAAAACTAGTTTCTTCTCCTCTCCTACTCTGCTCCACTTTGCTATTTATTTGTATATGACACCTTGAGAGAAAACGGGAGGGCCATGTTGAAACAAGGCGACACCCACGTACCTGGATGACGTCTGCAGGCTTGTGGATGTGTTCTTTAAAGATCAGGATGGTGGGGGTATAGACATTGACGTCATATTGCCTTGTCATCTCTTCTGCCCCTCTCAAACCGACATACACATATCCAAATGACAAGTAATCTTTGTACGCGAAAGCAGTCAACTGTTAGGGAGTAACAGAGAAGAAGAAATGAAATTGGTAGCACAGCATCTAAATTAAGTGTGACTCGTTCTAATCAGTGGGTGTTTGAATGCTAGCTTCTATGGGCCCACTCAGGCTGCAACACCCTTGTACTCTTGTAGGAATTCTAAGGTCCTTTAGGTGAAAAATCCATACCAACAAAGCTGAATAACAATTAACACTGTTTTTCAGACAGAGCAAGATATTCATTTTACTGAGATCTGTGCTGGGGGTGAGAGGTTTGGGGAATTACCTGTACCCCAACTACTATTTATTTTTCTAAACTGGAGTATAACTGCTTTACAATGTTGTGAGCTGTACAACAAGGTGAATCAGCTGTGCGTATACATATATCCCCTCCCTCTTTGATGTCCCTCCGCCTCCCCAACCCTCAATCTCACTCCTCTAGGTCATCACAGAGCATCAAGCTGAGTTCCCTGTGCTGTACAGCAAGTTCCCACAAGCTACCTATTTTACACACGGTAGTGTATTTATCTCAAACCTAATCTCCCAATTCATCTCACTCTCCCCTTCCCCCGCTACGTCCACCCATCCATTCTCTACATCTGCATCTCTATTCCTGCCCTGGAACTAGGTTGATCTGTACCATTTTTCTAGAATCCACATATATGCGTTGCTATATATTTGTTTTTCTCTTTCTGACTTACTTCACTCTGTATGACAGACTCTAGGTCCATCCACGTCTCTACAACCTGTACCCCAAGTGACCATGCCAATGGCGCTTTCCTCTCATCTCCTGTCACAGTGATAACCAGAGGTGTGCAAGTGCAGTACAGTATCATTCAGAGGGCAGGTTTGGAATCAGACTTCAGAGGAGTCAATATTCAACCCAATGCAGGGAGACCTTGGGCAGGTTATACAACCATATAAACTTCAGTATTTTGGCCTATAAAATAGGGATCATAATCTGTACTGTTGGGTTCTTCTGAAGATTAACTGCTACTGTGTGTGTGGAAAGTGCTAGCCTAGTAACAGCATCAGTAGGTCCTCAGCATTCAGTGCTTTGAGGCAAATTGCTGGTCTTCAAACATTTCTCATGGGGTGAGCTATTACTTATAAAAAGGAAAATCACCAAAATAAGAGGAAACATTACCCGGACACCTAAAGTACCTTGTAGAGCAGTGGTACGGTGGGCATTTGGTCAAACAGGAGGACACGTGGTTTATTCTCTTGCTGCCAGCCAGAGAGGAACCTGACATAATTTTTGTTTGTAACCTTGAATTGAAAAGAGGATGTCAGTTGCAACATTTAATTCTTAACAGTTATAATCCAGTCAGGAGATAAACAGAATCAAATAAGGGTAAAAGACTGTTTTGTAAAAAATAAAAAATGCAGGCAACTAATCTTTTTGCCTTCATTTAACTAAAATTAATTAAAAGAACAGAAATATTGATTTCATATTTTCATGTGATCCAACTTATACAGACTGAAATTATAATCTTTCTGAAATTATTACTGACCATATCATAAAAAAAATTGAGCTTTTGAAGCTGGTTTGCTTAGTTATAGGTGACTTTTTAGTTTATTAGATGACAATGAAATAATTGCTCTTTCAAAATGACTTAAATAAAAATAAGTGGGCCCACCCCACCTATATATCACATAATTTCATTCATTGCCATCTGAACTGCTACTTTTAAAAAAACTTTTACAGTATAACTTCTTTTCAATGTTGTGTTAGTCTGAATTGATACTTATGTGCTTCCCTGTTTATGCCTTAAAATAATCCTGAGAAAACAAAAACATGAGTAAATTATTTTCTAGAAAATTTTTATCATAGGTCAAAATTTATCTTTCAACTGTGCTCCCAGAATGATCTATATAGAACTTCAATCTGATCATTTCACTCCACTGCTCAGACTCTTTCAATGGCTCCATCACCTACAGGCCAAGCCTCTTTAAAGGAGACTCTCATGGTGAGATTCCCCTTTTCCTTCCCCATTAACCACTTTAGCCTGTCCTTTCCCACTCACTAATGACTACTTCATACAAAGCAGGCTGTCTCATGTTCCAGACCTCTGCCTGCCTGGAACTCATTCCTTACTTCACTTTCCTCATCCAGCAAACTCAGCACAGGGGTCACTTCTGCCAGGAAGCCTTTCTCAAGTCTCTAGGATGGACACTCTGCATATAGGATGGAAGCGGTCACCCATTAGATTGGGAGCTTCTTGAGAAGTATCCTCAGTACTTAGCATAGTGCCTGATATACAACAGGTATTTGGAAAGGTCTGAGGACCTACCAAGACAGCCTGTCATGGTTTTAGGAGGCTACAATGTACTCTGATAATTTCAAGCTAACTCCAATAAATGTTTCTTTTGTGGGTAATGATCCTGGTGGGATAGACTGTGTAGAAATAGACTGGAAACAGCTGGGTGTTTAGCTCTTCTTGGTATTATTAAATAAAAAATCATCTTCTTTTTAAAAATTTTATTTATTTTTTAATTGAAGGATAATTGCTATACAAAATTTTGTTGTTTTCTGCCAAACATCAACATGAATCAGCCACAGGTATACATATGAATCACTTTCAAGTAGAGCAAAATAAGAATCCTGTTCTAAGAAACTGAGGGAAAAATGCTTCTTAAATATAAAAATCATAGTTTAGCTTGTATGAACTCCTTGTGCCTAGTTTCTCTAGCTCAGTCTTTTGTTTGTGAAATTTATTCATACTGTTGCATCATATGTGCTCTGAAAGTTCCAAAAATAACATCTGGTTTCATGGAATCTAGTGCTTTCAATAGCTGCTGCTGCTGCTGCTGCTAAGTCGCTTCAGTTGTGTCCGACTCTGTGCGACCCCATAGACGGCAGCCCACCAGGCTCCCCCGTCCCTGGGATTCTCCAGGCAAGAACACTGGAGTGGGTTGCCATTTCCTTCCCCAGTGCATTAAAGTGAAAAGTGAAAGTGAAGTCGCTCAGTCGTGTCCGACTCTTAGCGACCCCATGGACTGCAGCCCACCAGGGTCCTCCATCCATGGGATTTTCCAGGCAAGAGTACTGGAGTGGGGTGCCACTGCCTTCTCCTAAATATATAACCAAATAGAACTTAATTTGAATACTCTCTTAAGAAAAGTATCTTCAAATGAACAAATGCATGAAGCTGGAAAGAAACTCTTCATCCTATGCTGTGATCTAACTTTTTGTTGAGAAAATAAGATGCACTCTCACTTTAGCCTCAGATTCCTATGACAGGAAGGGAAGGGAAGCTTTCCTGGTGGCTCAGACGGTAAAGAGTCTGCCTGCAATGCGGGAGACCTGGGTGCTATCCCTGGGTCAGAAAGATCCCAAGGAGAAGGAAATGCCAATCCACTCCAGTATTCTTGCCTGGGAAATCCCATGGACGGAGGAGCCAGGCAGACTATAGTCCATGGGTTCGCAAAGAGTAGGACACGACTGAACAACTTCCTACGAAAGCATCAGTCTTCCCAGTGGTTGTAACAGGGATAATCCTTTCAGTCTCTCTACTTCACCTATTTCAGTTTTCAGCCTCTAGAAGACTTCATTTAAATGATTTAGTCTGAGCAAATAATTAATATGTGTCTTGTCCTGCTCAAAAGGAAACTCAGGTCTGAGGATGACCATGGGTCAAGTTCAGAGCAGCCAGCAATCCTAGGTGCTCTTAAACTACTTCTAAGCCACATACTTACTTTCTCCACCAAGTTCCCTGGAAGCAGACTCTCTACAAACTGCCACAGGTTCTCACTGACGACTGCATTGTGGAAGAAGGAGACCTTCCCATTTATGATTCCTAGGATCGAGGGTGTGCTGTGCGCTCCCAGGTGATGGGCCAGGCGTCGCTCGTACCCAGCGTGGACCACGCCAATTCCTACGCCTGAAAAATACAAAAGACCTTCATGAAGGCCTTTTATGCCCTCGTGGCAGGTGAAAAAGTGTTGCTAAGTAATTTTCTGGTGTGAAACTAAAATTCTGACTTAGTAGGAGGGGATATCTTTCCCGACAGACTGTCTAGCATCCCTGCACTGTTGAAATTCTAAATTGGTTCAATTTTTCTGCAAAGCCATCTGGCAGTGTTTAAGAAGAGCTACAAGTCTTTTTATCTTTTAGTCTGTTGTTTCTATTTTTGGGAATAGATCAAGAAGAAATACTTCAAAAGAAAAGAACAACCTGTCCACAATGGTCCTATTCATAAAGGACACCATCTGTAAACAATTCAAGGGTTTGTCGGCTTGGCAATGGTTGAAAAAACCCTAGGATTTGTTGATAAGCTAGAATCAGTCTTCTCACTCTTCAGAGCATGTCTCCCTTTTATTTTATAGAGATGTTATACAGATTCTCAAAGAGAGAGATTAGGTAAAATCATTAGGCCATATCCCATATAACTACTGCTAATATTTTGGTATCTGTTCGTATCTTTTCTTATACAAATAAGTGTGTATGCGTGTTTGTATACACATAAAATAAAATGGGATCATCTGATACCTATTTCACTTAGTGTTTGAATAACTTTTCTTGTCTTTCATTCAAACAATATATTTGGAGGGCTAGATTCTTTGCTAAACATTGGAGATACATTAAATGTTAATAGCCAGTAAATATTCTTTTTTCCCTGGGATGTCTAACAGACTTCTAAGTTTCAAAAACAAACCCCTCATCTTCTTTCTCAAACCTGTTCCACCCAGGCTTTCACCATTTCCATCGATGGTGGTTCCTTCCTATTACTCAGAACTTTTGTCTTAAGGGTCATCTTTGACTCCTCTCATCTCTCACACCCCACATCCAGTCTGTCAGCAAGTCCAGTTGGTTCTGTCTTCAAAATACAGTAGGAATTCAACTGTTTTTCTCCACTTGCACTGTACCCTCTCAGTCATCTTTCTCTCTCTCCCCCAAGCTGCTATAATAACCTCCTCAATGGTGTCTTGTTTCTCCTTGTCCCCCCACACTTTCTGTCCTCAGTACGGTGGCCAGACGGTCCCTTCTAAAACATAAACAACAGATCATGTCACTCCTCTGCCCAAATTTGGCACAGACTCCCCATTTCACTCAGAATAAAAGTCAGTCTTCACCAAGGCTGACAAGACCCTCTGTGATTTGGCCATTGGCCCCCTTCCTCTCCCACTCCTCACGGTCACTTACTCCCGCCCCTAGTATCCCTGCTCTTCTGGAAACACACTGGCAGGTTCCTGCCTTTGGTTTCAGCGCTGGCTGGTCCTTCTGCCTGGAGGGCACATCTCTGGACATCTGAGTAGCTGACTCCTTCAACAACTGCAAGTCCTTCTCAATGAGACCAAGCAGCTCCCATGTTGAAAACTGCTCTCCCCTCATGCAGCCAACTTGGCATGTCTTGAGCCCTTTCCAAGTTAGGCAGCATGCCTACAGCTTTAAAGATGTTATCACTGTTCACACCAGCAAACCCCGAGTGGTAGGCATTGTCATCTTCATGGACGAGCAAGCTGGCATTTGGAGAGGCTGAGGAAACCTTCCTGGAATCACAGTTAGTGTACAGTAGGACCAAGAGTTGAACTGGTTCAAAGCTGACCTGCAGCTGACCGCAAAGCCTGGTTCCTTCCTATCCCCAGTAGGTTCTACCACTAGGTTCTGAATGCTGGAGGGATCAAATTCTTAGAGATGGACTCACCACCAAGGACCTTACCAGGGACTGCTATATAGGCCAGAAGCCACCATATTAAACTGATTCTGGAGAATATGGCTTTCCAGTAACTATTCAGAGGGGCTCCCTACCAGACTTTGGGACTAGAATCAGTAATCAGAATGGTGGCTGGTGGGCCCAGAATCAGGACAGGAGAAGCAGGCAGTCTTGGGAGAGCAAAGGAAACTGAAGAGATCTTTTGAGATTGCTGTTCACCCCACTCTCCCCTCCGATATTCTTGAAGCTCATTCTTTCAGCCCCTGCAGGATGCCTGCTCAGTGAGATCTTCCTCTTCTGCTGGATTTTTTTTTGGCTGCATCGTGAGGCAAGTGGGATCTTAGTTTCCTAACTAGGAATCAAATCCATGTTCCCAGCAGTGGAAGCAAGGAGTCTTAACCACTGGACCACCAGGGAAGTCTTATTGCTTCCTGATTTAAAACTGAAGACTCTCACCCTGGCATTCCCTAGAGCCCAGCCTTTTTTTTTTTTTAAATCATACTCTACAAACCAGCTGACAGATTGTATATTTTGTTTGTTTCTTTGTGTCTCTTCACTAGAATATAAGCTCTATGAACATAGGGGCTTGGGGCATTTTGTTTACTGCTTTATAACCCTTAGTATCTGGAATAGTTCCTGCCACTTAGTCATCATTCAATTTTTTAAAAACAAGTAAATGAAGTAAATACTTTGAATAAAGTATTCAAAGTCAGAACCAGATTCAAACCCCAGCTCTGCTACCCATTAAGTGTGCAATCTCAGGCAAGTCATTTAATGTCTCTGAGCTTCAGTTTCCTTATTTGAATAATGAAGATAAATTGTTGTGAGGATTAAATGACACACTGAGTTGGCCAAACAGTTCACTTTGGTTTTTCTACGAGATGTTATGGGAAACCCAAACAAACTTTTTGGTTAAGGCAATATAAAAAAGAACCTAGTCCAGAGCCTGTAATATTGCAGGTGCCTAGTTAATTAGAACTATTATTATCAAGTATTATTTCATCTAGACCATGTGAAGTCTGATCTACAGACTGTCTCTCACGTGAGTGGAATTATAACCTCCACAGAACTCTCTCTCTTACGTGGAGTGGGATAAACCAGGCCACACTCTCACTCTTTATGTCATCTTCCCCACACTGATCCTATACTCCCTATACTCCCTATAGGGAGTTCCTATACTCCCATCAATATAGCTTTTTTCTGGTTAAAACAGAATACAAGTGATCGGCTTCATTTCTCTTACTTAAAATTACCACTGAGTTCTTGGAATTACCTATATCACCTTCACTGTAGCTTTCCTCAGCCTATAAAGGCTATTTCTTTGGATCATTTCTATAAAGCACTTCGATTCTTAATATTATCATCCCATTTCTAAATTCTGGAAGAATGCTACTTCTTTCCTATAGACTAATTATCACATAATTACAGTAGAATAAAGAATGATACACAATTGATATTTAAAGTTGTGGCATTTTTCCTCCTGAAAAGATATTTAAGAATATAACAGGAATTCAAAAATTCTCTGAAGTCCAGACCCTAATCCTTCCCTCGCTCCCCATCCAAGCTGGGAAGGAAGAGTCAGAAAAGTTGGCAGCACTGTTTTCTCCCTGAGATTCAGGCTGGGAAATGACTGTGATGACTGGTGATGACTTAGTCTCTGAATCACAGTGCACAACAGTGTTTATGACTTCTCTTGCCTTCAAACTCTCTGCACTCCAACGTTCTGGGTTCATAAAGCAAGCTCAGCTGGGCCAACAGAAGCGCAGCTCATCTATTCTTATCTTGAGTCAGCATAACCTGGCTGGATGACAAGGACACACCAGTCTCTAGACAAATTTGAGTTGCAAATTTAAAAGAAAGGCAAAGTGTATGTCACTTTTTTTCCAGAACCATTTGGTTTTTCTATGGATCGATGTTCCTGGCTAATTTGCAGATCCTGGGGAATAAAAATATAAATACTTTCTCCTCTTTTTGAGTTTGTAAGAGAGCTTTTTCCGTAAAGTACTAAACATCTCTACTTTGAGGCATCAAATTATATTTGCTTTTATTATGCCATCTTAAATATGTATCCCATCTTTTAGGGAAATTCTCTCATCTCCCTTTCTATTGCATACAGATATTCATCTTTCAACTTTTCCATATGCCTAAAGGGATGGTACAGAGCCAACTGGAAGAACACGACACTGTCAAATCTGGCTAAAAACAAATCTGTCGATAAACTACTAAGATGCAAAATGATGTGAAGTAACACAAAATGAAGAACATGGAGTTTCAGTAGGAGAAAATAAAACCAAACTTTAACCAGTATCTAAGCAGACCCTTTTTCTACACAAAAGAAGTTGTCACACACTTAGCTATTTTTAGGAATAACTCCTTGAAAGAGAGAAATTATTCTTTTAAAATAAAAAGTCTCATGGTGGATAAATACTGCATGATCATCCAAATTGGGTTTCCCTAAAATGACATCTGATTTCAAGACACCAATTTTCTTGATACCCTGGTACCTGTTGGCACTTCCCAGGGGGCACTGTGTATGCCTCGATGATTCAGGTCTGTCTCTTATGTGCGCTTCCTGGGTATGAGGACTAGGTTTTAGTTATTTCTGAGCAGTGCAGCACAGTGGCTAAGTGGTTAAGGTCCATACCTTAACGCTGTGGGTTATGAACAGTGTGACCTCACTTGTTCCTTAACCTTCCTGAGCCTCACTTCCCTCATCTGTGAAACAGGCATAATCATAGTCTCTCTTTCATTGGGTTACTCTGGGAATAAAGACAATCCACAGTATTTAGCACAATGCAAAATAAGTAAAATGCTAAAAAACAAAACAAGCAAACAAAAAGACTTATTAGTGTAATATAGCACTTGGTCCATTAAGAAAACAGTTTTTTTTTGGCTGTGCCATGTGGCTTGCAGGACTTAGTTCCCTGGCCAGGGATTGAACCTGGGCCTTGGCAGTGAAAGTGCCAAGTCCTAACCACTGAACTGCCAGGGTATTCCCAAGACAAATGTCTTAAATGAGAACATGGAATGAATTCCTTATCATTTTCTACTTACTCCTATAGTACTGTACTATTCTGTACTTGCACGTGTGAGGCTGCTGTGAATTTCCTGGGTATCTGTTTTCTCTTCCCAGTAAGAGTAAGATCCTCAAGGTCAAGGGCAGAGCTGACTATCTGTGGGCCTCCCTCCACAGCACGGCTGTCTATAAACGTGGTCTGCCTTTGCACACTAGTTATTACCAAACGGCATGACTGTAGGTTCCACCTCAATAGCTACAACAGTTCTTCTCTGGGTGGAACTGTTTCATTTCCTTCATTTACTGCAATTCAGGCATTTTATGTTATTTTGAGATAATGTCCAGGCTTCCCTAGATCACAGTTAATCTTTAAGACTGTCTGCTTTTTCTGTCAACTCAGAATAGAAACATTTTCTGCAGTAACTGTCTTAAAGGATAACACTGCCTTGCTTGGAGTGGCCATGGATATTGTCAGGATCTCATCTCAGTATAACTCAACTGTAACCAAGATCTGCAATGAATCTGAATGATCCAAAGAGGAAAACTAAACTGATCCAATACATTTAGTCAAAATCCGCTTTCTAGGGGACTTGGGAGGTGACATGCAGGAACAGATTAAATACTCTTAAACATTACTTCTATGAATCCAAATCCATCTTCTTCCATCCTTGTCATTTTGAGTCCCGACTTATTAGGATTATTTGTTGTTCAGTTGCTAAGTCATGTTGGACTCTTTGCGACCCATGGACTACAGCATGCTGTCTTCCACTATCTCCTGAAGTTTGCTCAAATTCATGTCCATTGAGTCAGTGATGTATCTAACCATCTTATCCTGTGCCACCCTCTTTTTCTTTTGCCTTCAATCTTTCCCCACATTAGGGTCTTTTCAAATGAGTTGGCTCTTCACATCAGGTGGCCAAAGTATTGGAGCTTCAGTTTTACCATCAAGCCTTCAATGAATATTCAGGGTTGATTTCCTTCAGGACTGACTCATTTGATCTCTAAGCTGTCCAAAGGACTCTCAGGAGTTTTCTCCAGTAACACAATTCAAAAGCATCAATTCTTTGGTGCTCAGCCTTCTTTATGTTTCAACTCTCACATCCATACATGACTACTGGAAAAACTATAGCTTTTGACTATATGGGCCTTTGTTGGCAAAGTGATGTCTTTGCTTTTTAATATGCTGTCTAGGTTTATTGTAGCCTTCCTTCCAAGAAGCAAGCATTTTTTAATTTCATGATTTAAAAATTTCTTAATTTAGGATTATAGAGCACAACAATCCCAAAGGATGGCAAGACCTTCAATCATTACAGATTTAAGGATCCTGAAAAGCAGTAGAGCATCATGGTCACCACGTGGATTACAGAGCCAGTCTCCCTGGGTTTGAATCCCAGCTCTGCCATATACCAACTGTGGGACCTTGGAAGAGGTACCAAAATGAGCCAAATCTCTATAAAAGAGAGATGATGACAGCACTCTCCTCAAATAGTTGTTTATGAGTTGACACTTACATTAGTGCTTGACATACAGTAATAACACAAGCTATTGAGACAGTCATTTCCTAGGCAGGTTGATAAGAAGTCTAGGGGTTCCCAAGGAGAGAGGGATCTGGTATTCTCAAGGAGGAAGAAAGGACAAACTTTTTTGTCCCTCTACATTCCTTAGGATTATATAACAGTAATGTATCCTACCTGAGGACAGTCTCTGGAAAAAACTTTCTGGCTAATCCTATTATCTTAAAATGTAAATTATGGGAGTAGGTTTAGTGAGGTCCTTAGAACCTTCAGACATTCTTTTGATTCACTGTAATAACTAATTAGAGAGTATATAATTCCATTGCTAACACTAGCAAGGGGGTACTCCTTCTGCCTGCTTCTGATGCCTATGTCAGCTTTCTCTATCTCCTTTATACTTTAATAAAACTTTATTACACAAAGCTCTGAGCAATCAAGCCTCGTCTCTAGCGCCAGACTGAATTCTTCTCTGGAGGCCAAGAATCCCAGTGTCTTTTTGTGGTTCAGCAACAATATTTCACTGATTATTATGCTTATATTATTAGTGTCATGTCATCACACTTGGTAGTCCAAACCACAATCATTATTCAGAACAACTTCTCCCAATTCAACTCTTCCCTGTATCCTCTGCCCACCAGTAGCTCAAGTGAGAATGCAGAGTCCACTTTGTCCCCCTCTCTTTTCCTCAGTTCTTACATTCAAATGGTCCCCGGGTGCCAGGTCCTTCTATGATCCTTCCCTTGAAATATCCGATACCTGTTCCCCCTCTGTTCCTACTGACCGAGCTCAGGCCAATGGTTACTGCCTTGCCAGGACTCGTAACCTTGCTGCCTCTATTCTCACCTTCTTTAGTTTGTCCCTCATGCAGCTTGAACAGCTAGCTTTCTAAAGCACAGATCTGATAGGACCATTCTTGGCTCTATTACATACTGTAAAGTAAAGGCCAGCTTCCTTGGCCTGGACTTGAAGGCTTCTTACCACCTGACTTCCAGGTTGCTCCTCCTGCTTTCCCCCCTCTCATCTGCACTCAGTCACCCCCCGCTGCTGGCTCTTTGCTTCCCTGCCTGCATTGTTCCCTCTTGCCTGAGTGTTACTCCACTTCCTGTCCGGTCAGGTAGCACTAGTCGTAAAGAATCCGAGCCTGCCCATGCAGAAGATGCAAGAGACACAGGTTCAATCCCAGGGTTGGGACGATCCCCTAGAGGAGGAAATGGCACCCCACTCCAGTATTCTTGCCTGGAAAATCCCATGGGTAGAGGACCCTGGCGGGCTGCAGTTCATGGGGTCATGAAGAGCTGGACATGATTAAGTGACTGAGTACACAACTTCTAATAATCTTTCAAGAGTTAGCTAAAAATAAGGTAAAATTCAGTGCTTTACAGTCTGTGAGCTACAGAAAACTAACATTTAGAAAAGATTTTTTAAAAGGAATTTACAAAATAGGTGCTTTCAAAAACTTAACGCTGGTAAACCAGAAAACTCAGTTAATCAAAAATTCTCTAAAGCTCATTGATTCAGTTCAGTTCAGTCGCTCAGTCGTGTCTGACTCTTTGCGACCCCATGAACCGCAACACGCCAGGACTCCCTGTCCATCACCAACTCCTGGAGTTTACCCAAATTCATGTCCATTGAGCCGGTGATGCCATCTAACCATCTCATCCTCTGTCATCCCCTTGTCCTCCTGCCTTCAATCTTTCCCAACATCATGGTCTTTTCGAATGAGTCAGCTCTTCGCATCAGGTGGCCAAAATATTGGAGTTTCAGCTTCAACATCAGTCCTTCCAATGAACACTCAGGACTGATTTCCTTAAGGATAGACTGGTTGGATCTCCTTGCAGTCCAAGGGACTCTCAAGAGTCTTCTCCAATACCACAGCTCAAAAGCATCAATTCTTCTGCGCTCAGCTTTCTTTATAGTCCAACTCTCACATCCATACATGACTACTGGAAAAACCATAGCCTTGACTAGATGGACCTTTAAGTATTCAATATGTATCAGGCACTTAATATATGCTTTTCTCATTTAATATTCATAACAATCCTGTTGGTTTGACATTATAACTCCAATTTAGAGCTGAAGAAACTGAGGCTAAGTAATCTGTCCAAGGATACAAAGTGTTATAAATGACACATCTGTGATCTGAAAACTGGTGCATCTGACTCCAAGGCATGTGGTCATGACAGTGATCACTATGCTATGCTGTCTCACGTCCTGTAAGTTCACCTGTTGGCTCTGATCTGACCTTGGTGTACATGCATTACCATTCTAAATTATGCAATGGTCCAGTGTCTATGTTCTGCTCTGGGATCTTAAGGTCAGCTCCTGGACTGAAGAGGTTAAATGGTTTCCAGCACATCACCCCGCATGGCACAAAGTGTGACTGTGTTGTGTGATGAAGAAGCTGTCCAATCTGACAGCTCACCTGGGGCCCTCATTTATTCATCAGGCACCACAGCAAAAATCTGCTGCTCATCACATGTGAGACCATGTGCTAAACCACATGTTCCTCAACTTCTAAGAACTTCTTGATTCCATTGCAGGAAAGCATTATGGCATATCTGAGCACCTGAGTGCCCCTGAACAGCAGGTTGAAATGTTCTGTTTCAGAATAAATGAACTGGTGACTTTCAGTGGTGCATGTTCTCCAGAGCAACCCGGGCCTCTCAGCCCCTCTGGCTGTTAGTCCCTTTCTAGTTACTCAAGAATAGGTCTGCTAGGGCAGGGGTTCCCAATCCCCAGGCCGTGGACTGGTATGAACCGGTACCAATTTGTGGCCTATTAGGAACCAGGCCGCACAGCAGGAGGTGAGCAGTGGGTGAGCAAGCAAGCAAAGCTTCATCTGCATTTATAATCGCTCCCCACTGCTCTCCCATCACCCCCAGATGGGATCATCCAGTTGCAGGAAAACAAGCTCAAAAGTGCACAATAAATGTAATGCCCTTGAATCATCCTGAAACTATCCTCGCTTCTTCTCTCTCAGTCTATGGGAAAATTGTCTGCCATGAAACCAGTCCCTCTTGCCAAAAAGGCTGGGAATCACTGTGCCAGTGACTTCCCTGGTGGTTAAGAATCTGCCTTCCAATGCAGGGGACACAGGTCAGGGAACTAAGATCTCAAATGGCATAGAGCAACTAAGACTGTGCAGGGCAACTACCGAGCTTCCATGCTCTGGAGCCTCCGTGCTGCAACGAAAAGCCCGAGAGCTGCGATTAAGATCCAACACAGCCAAATAAACCCATGTTAAAAAGAAAAAAGACCTGGGCCTTCCCTGGTGGTTCAGTAGTTAAGACTCTGGGTTTCCAATACAGGGATTGTGGGTTCTATCCCTGGTTGGGAAACTAAGATCCCACAAGCCATATTGTGCAGCCAAAAATAAAAAAATAAGTATAAGTAGGCCTGCTAATGCCTATAAAACAGACACACATTTAATTCAGTAATTCCAGCTTTTATGTTATTAAAGTAAATACCCTCCCCGGATAACTAAAATTTTCCTGGAGCTAAGTGATATCTCTGAACAAAAGAAAGGCTAATCTGTGATGGAGAGTGGTAACCTATGAAAATTAGAATATTATTTGTTATAGGCGGAGCTATTTGCCCTGAAAATGCACAGGTTGACCCTCTAATCCCCAGTACTTCTGAATGTGATTATGTTTGGAGATGGGGCCTTTAAAGGGGTAACCGAGTTAAAACGGGGTTTGAGGGAGACCTGAGCTCCATCCCTGGGTTGGGAAGATCCTCTGGAGGAGGGCATGGTAACCCACTCCAGTATTCTTGCCTGGAGAATCCCATGGACAGAGGAGCCTGATGGGCTATAGTCCATGAGGTTGCAAAGAGTTGGACATGACGAGTGACTAACCACAGGGTCATAGAAGGAGAGTATGAGATACCAGACCCAAACACACAGACACAGACGAAGCTGGCTACCTGCAAGCCAATAAGACAGGCTTCACAGGACAGCACACCTGTTGACACCTCGATCTTGAACTTTTAACCTTGAGAACTATGGGAAAATAAATTTCTGCTGTTTCAGCCACCCTGTCTGTGGTATTTTGTTATGGGTCCCCTAGCAAATCAATATACAGAGTGAACTCACAAATACCATAAGGATAACCTACCACCACGAAGACTAGTACTTGAGGGCTGCTCTGTTCAACCAATAATTTTGAAGTTTCTCCTCTATATTAGGCCCTCAACTAGATGTCAGGAGACTATACAGACTTCAAGTTAGTAATGCAGAATGAAAGTGGCTTACCCATTTTCTCTCTGAAAATGTGTCCCCGGAAAACCCCAGTCACCATGAATTTCTGAAGAGAAATCGCACTACCTGTTACTTCTCTCCAATATCCCAAGAAATTCAAGAGACATAAAAGTCACCTTCTCTTATATAAATGTCTTCCAAGGAATAAAATGCTCTTACCCAAACCTTCAAGTTCTTGAACTGCTTCTTTCCAGACAGGCTCAATGTGGATACAGCTGAAGCACCAGTCTGAGGTGATCTTAATGAGGTAGGGTTTCTTGAAGCTGTCTGGAACCACTTCATTCACATAGTGTGAAAAGTGCAATAAATACTTCTCATCAATTGAGTCCCGCCGTTCGGAATTAAAAGGGAAGTGAAAAAAAGATTCGTCGAAATAAAAATTCTCGTGGAAGTGGCGGAAGCGATACTCTCGCTGCTGCTGTTGCTTCTGGTAGCCCTGGCTCTCCCCAGCATCTCCATAGTGGTCATAATGTGATCTCTTTTCTTCATTGGAAAGAATCTACAAAGAAAGGGGAAGAAAATAAGAAATCCAGAAAACAAAACAGCAAAAAAAGGGCCACACAAAGGACTTTCCTGTAAACACCTCTGAAGATAAAGGAAGAAAATAAATGTAAAGATACAAAACACAATTTGATATTTTAAATGCAGTCACTCAACATACTGTAAAACTCTTAATAGGAAAATTAAGTATTTCAAGATCAAAATACTTCAACTGTGTAGCTAGCTACTCAGGCTCATCTTGGCTTTAAAGATTCTGAACTATCATAATACTAAACACATCAATAAATCAGAAAACTTTTTTTTTTTTTTGCTGTGCCATGGGGCTTGTTGGATCTCAGTTCTCTGACTAGAGACTGAATTCAGGCACTTGGTAGTGAGAGTGTGAAATCCTAACCACTGGATAGACAGGGAAGTCTTAAATTTAACATAACTTTGACCATTAGGGCTCAGCCATGAGAATGTTGACTTAGTCATATCATCTAAGTTGGAATAATTCATTCAAACAAATGCATGAAAAGTTGTGAACACCAAAAAGTAGCCATAGGGTTGAATTCTGTGATTGTATGTTAGCTGACTCTTACTGAGAAATAACTTTGAAGTCTAATTCAAGAACCTATTTTAGGATGAAGCATCATTCCATGAGCTAAGCACTTTCTGTTGAAGAACATTACTTAACACAAATCAGGAAGCCATGGATTTATCTTTCTTACATATTCCACACCAACTTACTTAAGCTGATACGTTGGAAAACTGTTAAAAACCTCGTGTTTAAATGTATTTGTAACCTTGAGTCACTTTAATAAATACAGGCAAACTGGTCTATGTTTCTTTAATGTAAGTTTCTAGTATGCATATGTGCTCAGTCACTAAGTCATGTCCGACTCTTTGCAACCCCATGAACTGTAGGCCACCAGGCTCCTTGTGTCCATGGGATTCTCCAGGCAAGAATAGTGGAGTGGGTTGCTGTTTCCTCTTCCAGGGGAATCTTCTCGACCCAGGAATCAAACCCGAATCTCCTGTGCTGCCAAATTGAGTATGTAACATAAGGAAGTAGACACTCAAGGTTACTCTAAAATGTCAATGAAAGCCTTTAAAATAGGGCAGTTTCTCCAAGAGCAGAGTGTGTAGGCACTGGTTTCAACAAATTGGATGTGGTCAAAAATGCTGTCTCTACCACTACCTAGACTGGGTCAAGGGCACAGGGAACATACCCTTTCCAAGAGGACTTTACAAAACTGATTATCTAAGATAAATTTTACAAAAGCCAAAAGAAGCATCACAAAGTTTGACACGATACCTCGTAAGCCTTGCTAATTTGAATGAACTTGTCTTCTGCTCCAGGATCTTTGTTTTTGTCAGGATGCCTGAAACACAAATGGGCAGGTGATGAAGGTGGATTTAATGTTTATACGTGGTTAATTAACATCCTTGTACACAGAGTTCACTACATTAGAGGCAAATGGAAGGGCATTTTGCTAGAACAGTTCCTTAAAAATAAGTGGGAGAAGCAATTAGTCGCTTCACATGACTACAGTAAATGAAACTGTGAAACAGGCCATTTCTTCCCACAGTGCTTTAGCCGGACACATTTTCAAAGCACCAGACAGTGTTCCAGGCTTTCACTGAGGAAGAGTGGAATGTGTATCTGTCTTTACGCTGCTCCTGAACACTGCTGGAGCCCAAGGCTGAGGTCACTTATTAGTAAGAACCAACTTCGTTTCCCAGGATGGCAGCATTTCATCCCAATGTTAGAATGATATCAATGTAGGTTCTTCTGACAACTCAGGTGGACAAAGCAGTTTTTAGGATACTCCATGAATCTGTTTAGTAATAACCATGTTCCAAACAGTATCTTGTTGCTGATGCTCAAATTAGAACATTTTAATTTTCAATATTATCCTGGTTATTCCATTCTGCTTCATTGCCTTTTATTTACAAATGGATAATGATTTCAAGGTCACGTGTTTTAAAAATGTGAGGAAAGTCTACAGTTTACGCAAAGTGATTTCAACTAATATTGGAACTAACATTTGCTATTATACACAGCTGGCAATTAACTGTATCTATCTTGCTGTCATATATTATTCTGTAATATTCTTACATTTACCAATTTCAGCTTTGGCGATTTTAAAGTCTTGGAAAGTAGGGGCCGGGTTTTACTTCCTTAGAACTCTCTAACATCTAAATTAGTGTTTTATACCAACTGATTTTTCAATGTTCATTTTATTAAGAGATTCTATTTCAGAGCTTATTTTTTTAATAATCACTACTGCTAACTTCTAGTAAATTTCTTCTAGCAAAGGTTCTGGAAAGAGAAACAATCCACTGGGAAGCAAATGACTACTAAAAACAGTACCAAGTACATTTGAATAAAGAAATTTACAACCTGACTAACTTATTCTAGCAGGAACATATTTGAATTATAATATTCTGACTTCTCTAAAAATAAAGGAACTTCAAATTGTTGGCTGGTGAATTTAAACATTGTTCCTCCCTTGAGTATTTAATCCTGTTATGAATATTAGTGCGAAAAAAACTCAGCTAAATGTGATGAAAATAATGATTTAAGGAAACAAGATGGTGGTTCCAAAATATGTTTCCGGATGACCAAAGGAAAAAAGAAAAGCGCTTTCAATATTCAAACTTAGGCCAAAGGCTAAGAGGATAAAAATCATGCAATTGCACAAATGTGGATTTAACATACAGAACTCGGTAGGCAGGGGAAGAGAAGGGAAGAAGGGGCTTTTAAGGAGATTGAACCGAAGAGAGAGTATTGGGGGCTGGATTAAAACCACAGATCCTGAAACAGAGAAAGCCAAGGCCCAAGGACAGGCAGGAAACCACAAGACAGTTTCAGCTTATAAGGAATATTTTCCTGATTATGGGAAAATACTGCAAAGTTGAAAACATTTAGAAAAGGATAAATTCATCTCTAGGAAAGCACCATCCAATGCTATGTTCAGTGTATAAGCAATACTTAAGACTACAATATAATGAAAGTGAAAGTGTTAGTCACTCAGTCATGTCTGACTCTTTGTGACCCCATGGACTGTAGCCCGCCAGGTTCCTCTGTCCACAGAATTCTCCAGACAAGAATACTGGAGTGGGTTGCCATTCCCTTCTCCAGGGGATCTTCCTGACCCAGGGACTGAACCTCAATCTCCTGCATTGCAGGCACATTCTTTACTGTCTGAGCCACCAGGAAAGCCCACAATACAATATGCAACTTTTAAATTTCAAAGCAAAGAAAATTTTGTATTTGGTATCCATTTGGCATCTACCAATAGGGAATAAAAACGATGGTGCTACCTTTAAGGGAATAAAAACGAAGATAGAAAAAAATAATAAAGTATCAGACAAATCGATTTACTGTTTAGGGGACTGACCATGTTTTACCCATTTGCTTCAAATCAAATTTTATGATGCCTTTTTCTTGGGGTTGGAGGAGTTATTTTGTCAATGTAGGTGACACAAGAAAAGTACTTATGATAAAACAATTATTGGAAGAGAAATGTCATTTTTCTGAGATTAAAAAGGAATTTAAAATGGTTTCACCAAGCAAAGAGAAAGCTCTTGAACAGGGTAAGCATTAATCGCTCAGTTGTGTTTGACTCTTTGCAGCCCCATAGATTACAGCCCATCAGGCTCCTCCGTCTAAGTGATTCTGCAAGCAAGAAAACTGGAGTAGGTAGCCCCCCTACTCCAGGGGATCTTCCCGACCCAGGGATAGAACCTGCATCTCCTGTACTGCAGGAAGATTCTTTACCACTGAGCCACCAGGGAAGCCCTGAGCAGGGTAAGAAATACTATTAAGTGATAAAACAGCAGAGGAAAACTACAAATCGAATTCAATAATTAACCATTCCCCATGGAGTAGCTCATTCTGAAAAGTCAAACAAGGAAACTGCTATTTTTCAGTGTACAAGTGACCCTTGAACAACATGGGGGCTCAGATGAACTGCACAGTTCAAACCTATGTTGTTTGAGGGTCAACTGGATATGAAACTACTATGAAATGAAACAAACAGTTTCAATGATAAAGTATTACCAGAACCTAAAAAGCAGAAAATACTAGTACAGTGAAAATATAAGGGTAAAGTAAAATTGTAGACTTTCACTAGATGATAGTTTGTTTATATGTATGGTGACATAATACTCCTAAAGAGAATCTAATTAAGGAAGTGAAGCATATGATTCATTTAATTAATATTGTAACAACTTTTTCAGCTCTGGAAGACAGAAAAGTCAAAGCTATACATTTTAATAGGATCCATAAAACCAAGCTATCATTTTTGCTTTTAAAATTTTGTTAAAGGCTATACCCTATCAAAAAGAATGTTGCTACCTTATGACTTAATCGTAGATTTATGTATTTTGCTTTAAATACAAAGAGGCAGGAGACTGAAATGATATAGTAAAGAAAGTGACTTTGCTGTGGAGTCCCTGGAGTCTGGCCACGCACAATCAGAGACTTCATTTTTAGTATCCAATTCTGGGTATCTCATGATATGAATATGGTCTAAAATGGTTAGATATTCAAAACATTCAAAAGTATATTTTAAACTACGTTTCACCTTTATCACCACCAACTGGATACTAAGATGCACTTCTCACTGAAGAATAATGGTAACAGGCAGAGTCAGGCACAGCCTGTGTTGTCATCTGCACGTGGCAGCTCTGCTGCTGTGTTAACTTCCTACCCACCCAGACTAACCCACTCACTCTCACTTCTGCCCAGATGGGCAAGTGATTAAAGAACAAAACAGCAATAAACCTGCTGGTGCAGAAGGTCAACCTGCGGAACCCAGAGGTAATACAGACTTCCCAACTCTGAGCCTAGTTGCTCACCCAAAAAACAGGGACAGCAATAACTGCCCTCATGGGGGTAATCATAAGGCTTAAATGAGATAAAACAGTATAGAACCTGGAGCCTAGCACGCAATTGGTGCGTGACAATGGCTCCCATCCCTAACTTTCTTTACTCGGTTGGTTCACCCAGCTTTTGTCACCTGTGTCTTCACTGTCCCTTCCTTCCCCTGTGGCTCCCCTCCAACTATATAATCCATCATTTCTACTCTGTCATGTCCACGGCACTGATAATGTTTGTCCAAAATAAGCTTTAAATTCATTGCTTTTCTGCTAAATCACAAACACTGGCATATTCCCTAGCATACACAACATCTACAGGTAAAAATTAAGACTTTTCTATATGATAATTTTTTTAAGTAATGTACTCAGTTCCTGAATATTCTCTTTAAATTGAGAGCAAAAAGCTTTTACTATAAAAAAAATTTTTTTAAGCTTAGAAATTAATCTAGAGAATAGGACTGGGTAGTGTTCCCTTTAGCAATGATACTCATGAAGAGTTACTTTATGAATAACGTATCATGGGAAGGGCAGCTTATCTATTGTTGATTATATATATGTACATATAATTTATATACATATTAAAATGTATTTATTAATGAAAGTTCCCTCCTACTTACTGTAATATTAAATAAGCAAATAGTATCAAGGCAATTCTTTAAGCCAAAGAATTCCTAAAAGGGGTTTCATAGTAACTGGGCTTTGGATTCTAAAAAATTATAGAATAACATGAATATACGTTCTCCCATATAAAATATGTGACACAAACATATATATTTAATGAACACAGAAACAGAGACAAATAAAAGCTAACCATAATTTAGGCTTCATTCTCCTGCTAAAACTGCTTAGCTTATTTTAAACTTCTATTTCTTTGTTTCACATACCATTCCCGGGCGAGCTTCTTATAAGCCTTTTTAATATCAGCCTGACTGGCTGTTCGGCTGACCCCTAGGACTCTGTATGGGTCAAAATCCAACGCAGACAGAATTTGCAGGATCAGAACCAGAACTATCAAGAATTGCCAGGAAATGCCCAACTTTTTCACTTCCATTTCTCTTCCTTTCCAGAGCTGAAATGATTGAAGAGGCAATAAGTTTCAGTGGTAGAAATCTGGACAGTCTGATTTTTTATGTAAAGGTATAAGATGTATAGATGAAAAACAAAACAAAGGTATTTTGCAGGAAAAGTACCAAGCTGTTTGACCCCATCTTCTTAAATGAACACCCTTGCTACTGTTTTTGAATATCACAAATAAGAACTATTACAGACGAAGAGACGAGCAATAAGATAGCAACTCTCCAAAATCCTTGGATTAGAATGAAAACAAATGAGATGAAGAAATAATAAGCAAATGCAAGAAAACATACATAGGGAAATCTAGGCAACTACATGTCTAACACACTATTTCACATATTATGACAGTAACAGTTTAATCTTTATTTATTTACAAAATTTCTTTGGCCACATCACACAGTATGTAGGATTAGCTCCCTAACCAGGGATGGAACCTGCACCCCATGCAAAGGAAACATAGAGCCTTAACCACTGGACCAACGGGGAAGTTGTCTGACAATAATAGTTTAAACCTAAAATATGTGGTTAGAGAATCCCTTACTGAGCACTTGCTAAATAAATTTATGAAATTGTAAGATTTACTATATGCAAAACTACAAAATAAGATAGTTGTGATGTTCTTGGGAGTTAAATAAGTACAAGGATGAAAGTGAAATACTCTTAAAATAAAACTGGAGTTACATAAAAAAAACAAAAACAAAAAAAAAACTGGAGTTACAACTTCACATGCCCCAATTCTACTGTCACCATGTCCATTCAAACAGGAAAACAGGAAGCTGTCTTTAATCACTAGCAATACTGTAATTATAAGTGGAGACCTCAGATGAAAAAAAGTGGTGAGAAGAGTTTTAGTTTGCCATCAGAGGGGCATTAATGGCAAAGATGGTAGACCAGGTATGGTCTTCAAATGTTAAAGCTCCATCTCCGCTGAGGGTAGTGACTGAATTCACTGTGGATTTTGGAAGTAATCCTGTCAAGTTAACAAGGTAGTGCTCCATTGCACGGACATATTTTCACTCCAGGATCATGATCTTTGTGATATCACACAATGATTTTTCAAAGGTCATATTTATCTTGTGTGTGAAAGTTGCTCAGTCCTGTCCCAACTCTGTGACTCCATGGACTATACAGTCCATGGAATTCTCCAGGGGATCTTCTCAACCAAGTGATGGAACCCAGGTCTCCCGCATTGCAGGCAGATTCTTCAACATCTGGGCCATCAGGGAAGCCCCATATTTATCTTGGGTTCTCACAAATCACTAACATCTTAAGGATCAAGCATCTAATGTGATATCTTATTTAAGGGAGGCAAAGCTCTAACTGTGGATTCTGACAAGTGGGAGTCTGAATGCTATCTCGGAGTCTTCACCAGACTAATCTGATGGCCACTGTTTAGGACTGAAAGCACGCTGAATAAAACCCTTAAACAAAAAGAAGCTTCTTATTTGTTAAGGCAACCTATAACCTAGTCTGTCGTACAAAATACACATAAAAAACCTAAAAACTGAGAAGGCGATGCAGCTATTAGTTAAGCACATAGACTCTGGAATCAGACTAACATTGGGATCTATCTGTCCTCCATCGCTTTATGACCTTGGACACATAACTTAAAACTTGCTAAGCCTCAGTGTCCTCCTTCATAAAATGGGTGAAAATAATACCACCTTGAAAGGCTCGACATGGGAGTTAAACGGTAAAGGATTTACTGAGCACGGGGTCAGCAGCCAATAAGCGGTATTTATTACCATTATTTTTTCTACCATGCAGTGCAACCAGTGCCTTATTCAACTGTGTCAGTCGCCTCCACTTAGAGAGCCCAAGTGCCGGGGCGCTGTGTTCTTTTGCTGACAGCTCGACCGTGCCAGCCTCAGGAGAGGAAACAACCTGCCCAACAGGTAGGTATCGCCCTCGGGCAGTATCCCCAGGACCAGGCAGACGCTCCCAGAGACATGCTTAGGTCTGAGCCCCGCCTCGAGCTCCCGCCGAACGTCGCAACCCTCCAGGAGACAGCCGCATCCCTCGCCGCCCCCGAGAGCCCTGGGTCTGGCCCTATCGGCTCCGGGTTCTCCCCGGGCCCAGCGGGGACCCGGAACGAGGAAGAACTGACTGGAGGTCCCTGAGCCTGCCCGGCCCCGCCGCGTCCGCGGCTCCGCGCGTCACGCCGGGAAGGAGTTACCGGGAAAGGGCACCGGCCTAACCGGCTGCAGCGTCCGTGCTCCAGTTAGTCCGCCGGGCCGGGAGCCTCCGGTCCACACCAGCGCTCGCCGGGGCCTGGGGAGGGGAAAAGAGAAGGAACGAGCCGGAGGGTAGTCACGTGATACTTAAAGGCCCGGTGCACCAAAGGCGAGGACAGTACAAGTCGAGGTCTTCTACTCTGTGAATCTGTTTTGACCCTTGCCACCCGCCGTCTGCGCGTGGACCTGGCACGGTTGCCATAGGAACGAGGAGCGCTCTCCGGCGGGATCCAAAGGGAAGGTGGTGGTCAAGGAGGCCGAAACGTGCCTCCTAGAGAGGCAAAGTCGCGATGCATGATGGGATGCCAAAAGACCTCCCCGATTCAGGGAGGAGTTTCCACCTCTACCAGGAGATGGCCCTTGTCTAGCAGCAGTTGCTAGGGTGGGGAAGCTATCGCTGTTCCCCAGTCTCTTTAACCCTATTCTTAGACTCCGAGAGCGTCAGAGTTGGAAGGGACCTTAGGGATCGTTTCTAGTTCAACTCCTCTGTATCCTGATGGAGCAGACTGAGGCCCAGAGAAGGGTAGAGACTTGCCCAAAAAGCGATTTCCACTTTAGATAATGTGCTAGATCCTGTCCTAACCACGGGAAAAGGATATGTGTGTGGTGATGCTGGGTGGGGAGGGCGATGGGGGAGAAGCACAAGTAAATGTGATAAGCTTTCCGTGAGCCAATGACATAGATTCCTTGGGGATATAAAGAAAGATTTTATATTCTCCTGCCTTGCTTATTTACACTTTATTTCCTTTGCATTCATCACGATCTAACATACTATATCTTTCATTTATTTATGCTGTTTATCACCTGTCTCCTCCTACTGGAATATAAGCACCTAAAAGCAGGACTTTTAAAGTCTCTTTTGTTCACCTCTAAATTCTTCGTGCCTCTACAGACCTTGGCATAGATAGGATCTCAGTAAATATTCTTGGAATAAATGAGTGAATGGGGTTGAAGTTTAGCTGCTCAAGAGAATATATTCTAAAGTAGATTCCCAGTTGCGAGTGGACTTTGAGTTGGGTTGGGATTTAAACCTCTACCACTACTACCTCTGTGATCTTGAATGGTGACTTCACTTCCTAGAGCCCCAGCGTCCATGTCTGAAAAACAGGGGAAAAGAATCTCATCTCCCTGTAGGATTGTAGTCAGAAATTAGATAATACAATGTAAAATGGCTTGCACAATGCTGGGACTTAGCAATTGCTCAACAAACAGCGATTTTTTTCATATTTTTATGTTGTTTGTGAGAAGGTTTTTTAAAATATTGAAATATAGTTGACGTATGAGCAATTTTTAAAATGAGGAAATGAGCCGTACAAACTGGTAATTCAGGGGACAAGATTTCTGCTCGTTTTTTCCTTTGTGGGAGGTGCTAGGGTGGGAGGGAAGAAGGGAATGGAGGACTGTACGGTGGGTTTGATTGGATCGGACAAGTTTGGAACAGTAAACAGTAAACAAGGAGATCCCGGCATGCTAAAGGATACTCAGTTTCACTGCGGACAGGGGACAGAGCTAGAGGGGTACGATGCCCTGGAGCGGGTTGAACTGGGCGGGACAGACCAAGGCTCCAGGCACGACATTCTTAGTAGAAATATGACCATCCCCCACCCCGCCCCGAGAGTTTATGAATGGTGCGTGCCTCTTTATCTCTTTGCGACCCCATGGGCTGTAGCCCACCAGACTCCTCTGTCCATGGAATGTTTCAGGCAAGAATGCTGGAGTGTGTTGCCGTTTCCTTCTCCAGGGGATCTTCCCAGTCTAGGGATGGAACAGGGGTCCCCTGCATTGGCAGGCGGTTTCTTTACCACTGCGCCACCAGAAAGCGAAGTGCTAGAGAATCCTGGCTAGAGAACCCTGACAACGGCGCGGGGGTGTATCTTGGGGAGGTTCGGGCTCTAGAGGTGGGTGGGGCGCCGGGGACGAAGCTGAATAGCCTGGATGTAGCGGGGTGGCGGGGCCTGGGAGCGGTGCAGTGACGCGGAGGTGGGTCCTGGGGGGGGTTGGACCCCGGGGGCGTGGGCGAATGGGGGCGGGGCGCAACGCGGGGGCAGGTCCTGGGGAGAGGCGGGGCGCGGCGGCCGAAGCCCGGAAGC
>NW_011494861.1:12172323-12187343 GCF_000754665.1 Bison bison bison
GGGACGCTCTGCTGAGTCGCGAGCTCTTCACTCCCGACATGATCGAGGACATTCAGGTACGGTCCCCAGCTTCCCGCGCAGCGCAGACTTCAGGTCACAGTTGGGGACTGCGAGGCCGCGCGGAGAGGGTTGCTGAAGCCACATCGTGACTTAATGGCCCGGCTCCCGCCCTCGCCTCCCCCCGTCGCGTCCCCCCCACCCCGCGGTCTGTGCCACACAGTACCCCTTCCCTTTGGGGAACCATCGTGAGGGAACCCCGTTTTCCCCCAGGGCGTCGAGCCTGCTAAATTTCCCAGAGGAACCAAACAACCCCCAAACACCTTTTTGAGCGTTTGCTAAAGCGATTACACGCCTTGCACGAGCAGAGTACACCTGTGAACCGCTGCAGTGCTGGATGCCTGTCTAGAGGCATACCTGTTTTTTCCTCCTCTGGGGTGGAGGTTCTGGCTTCTCAGGTGGCTCAGTGGTAAAGAATCCACCTCCAAGGCAGGAGACATGGATTTGAACCTTGGGTGGGGAAGAGCCCCTAGAGAAGGAACCCACCCCAGTATTCTTGCCTGGGAAATCACCTGGACAGAGGAGCCTGGTGGGCTACAGTCCATGAGGTTCCCAAAGAGTTAGACATGACTGAGCTTCTGAGCATGCACGAAGGTGGAGGTTCAGAGCACCCACTAGGGAGGTCTGACTGCCTGGCACTGTACCCTCTTTGAGCCTCAGTTTCCCATGCTGTGAAATGGGAAAAATGTCATATTGCCGTGAGGGCTAAAAGAGATAAGGGTTGTGAAACAGAAAAGCTTCAGGCACAGAATGAGGACACATCAGATGGTACCTGTCTTTGCCCTGTCCTCCTTGGCCAGCCCCTCGTGTATTATGTGTCTTTTAAGGGGTTTAGAGATGAGGGGCCTACTGCAGATAATGAAGAGAATAATAAAATCAAACATTTGAGGTTCTCTTTAAAAGCATTTATTTTTGGCTGTTCTGGGTCTTTGTTACTATGCACAGGCTCTCTCTAGTTGTGGCAAGTGGGCCTACTCTCTAGCTGCAGTGAGTGAGCTTCTCATTTCAGTGGCTTCTCTTGTTGCAGCTCAAGGACTCTAGACTGCTGGCTCCGTAGTTGGAGAGCATGGGTCCAGTTGCCCTGCAGCATGTGGGATCCTCCCGGACCAGGAATCAAACCCATGTCCCCAGCATTGGCAGGTGGATCCCCAACCACTGGACCACCAGGAAAGTCCCTGAGGTTCTCATTAAAAGCACTGTCATATCTTTGTCGTATTTGACCCTCATCACAGGCCTGTGAGGTCAGGAGGGAACAGGATGTATTTCTTACCAGGAGATACAGTGGGAATGTGTGGCTTCCTAGAGGCTCTTGCATAGCGCCCTGTAGGCTGCTTGCAGGCCAGTTTCTGCGTCATCCAGGAACTTGGCCTGACCACTGAGGAAGTCTTTAATAGGACAAATATCATATGGGAAGTCACCAATGTATAATATTAAGAGAAGTCTTATGAGCATCTGCTGTGTACTAAGGAGTGGAAATAATTTGAGGCCTTATGCTTGCTACCAGGAACATTCACAAGAGTGATAAACTTGAATGTCCTTGGAGGCACAATAGGTGGGCACTAGAATGGGCAGCCTCTGCCCTGCCCTCCGACTCCAGCTGAGTATGATATACAAGAATGCTGGCCCAGTGTTGCCAGATCTTTTATATTGAGAAAAGTGAAAGTGTTAGTCGATCAGTCATGTCTGTCCCTTTGGAACCCCATGGACTGTAGCCCAGGCTCCTTTGTCCATGGGATTCTCCAGGCAAGAATACTGGAGTGGGTTGCAATTTCAAGTGGGAAATTATTTTGGTCTTTTTGGCCATGCCCTGAGGCTTGCAGGATCTTAGTTCCCTGACCAGGGGTTGAACCCAGGCCCTTTCAGTGAAAGTGAGGAATTTTAACCACTGGATCACCAGGGAATTCCTGTTTCCTGATTTTACACATTAGCAAAAATAGCACAGGGAACTCTGCTCAATAATCTGTGATAACCCAAAGGGAAAACCAATTTTAAAAAGAATTGTTGTTGTTGTTCAGTTGCTAAGTTGTGTCTGACTCTTTGTGACCCCATGGACTACAACACCCCAGGCTTCCCTGTCCTTCGCTATCTCCCAGAGTTTGTTCAAATTCATGATGCCATCCAACCATCTCATGAGTCAGTGATGCCATCCAACCATCTCATCCTCTGTCACTCCCTTCTCCTCCTACCTTCAATCTTTCCCAGCATCAGGATCTTTTCCAATGAGCTGGCTCTTTGCATCAGGTGGTCACAGTATTGGAGTTTCAGCTTGAACATCAGTCCTTCCAATGAATATTCATGGTTGATTTCCTTTAGGATTGACTGGTTTGATCTCCTCGAAGTCCAAGGGACTCTCAAGAGTCTTCTCCAGCAACACAGTTTGAAAGCATCAATTCTTTGTGGTCCAACTCTCACATCCATACATGACTACTGGAAAGACCATAGCTTTGACTATATAGACCTCTGCTTTTTAATGCTCTATCTAGGTTTGTCATCAGAGAAGGCGATGGCACCCCACCCCAGTACTCTTGCCTGGCAAATCCCATGGATGGAGGAGCCTGGTAGGCTGCCGTCCATGGGGTCGCACAGAGTCGGACACGACTGAAGTGACTTAGCAGTAGCAGCAGGTTTATCATAGTTTTTTTTTCCAAGGAGCAACCATCTTTTAATCTGATGGCTGCAGTCACTGTCCGTAGTGATTTTGGAGTCCAAGAAAATAAAATCTGCCATTGTTTCTATTTTTTCCCCATCTATTTGCCATGAAGTGATGGGACTGGATGCAATGATCTTAGTTTTTTGAATGTTGAGTTTTAAGCCAGCTTTTTCACTCTCCTCTTTCACCTTCATCAAGAGGCTCTTTAGTCCTCTTCACTTTCTGCCATTAGAGTGGTATCATCTACATATTTGAGGTTGTTGAAATTTCTCCTGGCACTCTTGATTCCAGCTTGTGCTTCATCCAGCCTGGCATTTCACATGATGTACTCTGCACAGAATTTAAATAAGCAGGGTGACCATATAAACCTTGATGTATTCCTTTCCCAATTCTGAACCAGTTCTGTTGTATGTCTGGTTCTAACTGTTGCCTACAGGTTTCTCAGGAGGCAGATAAGGTGGTCTGGTACATGAAAAAGAATAGATCCTTGTATAACTGAATCACTTTGTTGTATATCTGAAGCTAAGACAGTATTATCAAATATACTCCACTGTAAAATTAAAAATAAATGTTAGCAACAAATTCAGAATTTTTAAAGAATGTGTTATGAACAATGGGCCACCGTTTTACCACTCCTAGTATGGCAGAACCACATGGATCTGGGCTGTCATCCTGGCTCTGTGACATATTACATATTAGCAAGTTGCAGCAACTTTCTTAGACTCAGTTTCCTTCATCCTTAAGGTGGGGGTAATTGTAATTTAACCTCTTTACAAGGTTGTTGAGGAGGACTAAATGAAATGATGCGTTTAACACGTGTCTGTGAGTGTTTGTAAACATTGAGAGAAATCAAAACCCCATGACTTACTTGTAGAAAAGTAGGCATGTAGCTAACTTTCGCTAATGAAAATCAATCATCTCAGTGATAGTACAAATATGTGCTATTCAAGGAGCTTCCCAGGTGGTGCTAATGGTAAAGAAATGATCTGCCAGTGCAGGAGACATAAGAGACACAGGTTTAGTCCCTGGGTCAAGAAGACCCCCTGGAGAAGCAAATGGCAACCCACTCCAGTATTCTTGCCTGAAAAATCTCATGGCAGGCTACAGTCCATAGGGTTGCAAAGAGCTGAACTTGACTGAAGCACGTGCTACTCAGTGGAGTGTCCATTAGTCACATGTGGCTATTTAAATGTAAATATAAGTAATTAAAATTGAACCCAGAAAAGGCAGTTCCTTAGTCACATGACCCAAGTGCTCAGTAGCTACATGTGGCTAATGGCTGCCATTTTGGACAGCTCAGATAAAGATTTCCTTTGTCATGAAAAATTCTCTTGGATCACACTGCTGTAGGATATTTGTGCACAGGGTGGTGTCTTATCCCTGTGGAACTTGCCCAGAATTAGGCCTCAAAGGAGAACCAGCAGATAACCAGCATCTTCCTCCTGCTCCCTGTCTCCTCTGATCTCACCATCCCGACACTTGTCAACCTCGACCACTCCTGCAACTTCACAGTCCGCCCAATCAATGCCCAAGTCTTGTGGATTTCCCCTCCTTATTTCTTTTGTCTGTCCTCTGACTTTTCTCCATTCCAGCTGCAAGTCTTTGCCACCACGGAACTTGGCTGTGGCCACTCCCTGCCGTTGTCCACTTTGCCCCCAGGTTGAGTTTTTTAAAAGGCACTGTCGCTTCTTTCTTAAAGCTCTTATGTAGCTCTCACAGCTTTCTTGGCCTGGCTGTGCAAAGATCTCTCTCCCACTCAACTTAATCTCCCGTTTCTCTGAATTCACTATTCCTTTCTTAGTGTTCTGGGGGCTCAGGCAAGCTAGCCCCTCCTTGGAGGCTTCCCTGATTTCTCAAGTCTGGGTTGAGTACACCTGTACCCTTCCAGCCCCATGTGATTTTCCTTCTGGTATTTCTGTCCTTGCCGTGTCATTGTCTTGTCTTTTTTTTCCTTTCCCCATTATTTATCAGTTTTTGTTTTTGGCTGCACTGGAGCTCACGGGCTGAGACCTCTCCCTGCTGTTCACGGGCTTCTTGTTCTGCATGACTTTTTCTAGTTGTGGCAAGTGGGGGCTACTCTCCAGTTGGGGTGCACGGGCTTCTCATTGCAGTGGCTTCTCTAGTGGTGGAGCACAGGCTCTAGGGCATGTGGGCTTCAGTAACTGTGGCATACAAGCTCAGTTGCCCTGTGGCATGTGGGATCTTAGTTCCTGGACCAGGGATTGAACCTGTGTCCCCTCCATTGGCAGGCAGACTCCTAACCACTGGACAACCAGGGGAACTCCTGTTTACATCTTCCGTTAGAAATCACTCCACGAAGACAGACTGTTCTCTCCTGCATTTTCAGCACTTGGCCCATTCTGGGCACACAGTAGACATCCCCAACATAGAGATTGAATAGATAAATGAAGACTGGCAGGGGGCCTATGCTCAGAGTAACCTCAGGCTCAATTTTTGCCCATGTACCTGATTGTTTAGACTTAGGTAGATGGGAATTGGGGGTCAGGGTGAGAATCAAAGCAAAGTGTGTAGATAATAGTGACATGTCTTTCTTTCCAAACAGAGGGCAGGCTCAGGATCTCGGCGCGATCAGGCCAGGCAACTAATCCTAGATCTAGAGACTCGAGGGAGTCAGGCCCTTCCTTTGTTCATCTCCTGCTTGGAGGACACAGGCCAGGACACTCTGGCTTCATTATTGAAGACCAGCAGACAAGCAGCAAAACAGGATGTGGAGGCCATCAGACCCCTGGATCTCAAGCCGGTGGTACTTGGACCAGAGGGCCTCAAACCAGGGGAGCTGAGAGTGATGAAGCAGGACCCATCAAAGCTGAGCCAAGGAAAACTCGCTCCAGTGGTGCTGGGCCCAGAGGAGCTCTGGCCACCCAAGCTCAGGCCTGAGGTTCTCAGACCAGAGGTACCCAGGGCAGTGGACGCTGGTTCTGGAGGATTCACTGATGTCTGTGAGTACCAAGAGGGGGTGGTGGGTGGGAGTACCAAGCGGTCATTGACAAGTGACCAGTGGTACAGCTGGGTAGCGTGAGCTTCATAACTTAATTTTGGTGTTATCTTTCTGAGTACTCATAGGGGATGGGTGGAATATTCCGGTGGGGGTTCAGGAGAGCCCTTCCTCTGAAAAGCATGTGTTGAAGTCTGGTTTTCATGTCATGGGCTTTGGTCAGTGTTTCCAGATCGATCTAGTGTTTGTGATTTGCCTTTGGGTCCAGGTGAATCGAGTGGACTAGCGCAAGCTTGAGGGCAGGAAGGAGGCGTCTATTAGAGTCTGTCTCAAGTAGGTGCTGTACATACCCTTACCTCTTCTCCTCACAACAACCCTGCAAGGTGAGGCATCATTAGACCCATTCTTGTTGATGAGGAACCCAAGACCCAGGGAGGTGAAGTAATTGCCTATGGTCACAAAGCTACATCCAGTAAAATACATAAATCCAAAGGCTGCAGCTGGATGGTTTTTACCAATTGGGCTTCCCTGGTGGCTCAGCGGTAAAAAATCCGCCTGCCACTGCAGGAGGCATGGATTTGATCCCTGGGTGGGGAAGATCCCCTAGAGAAGGAAATGGCAACCCACTCCAGTGTTCTTGCCTGGGAGACCCCATGGATGGAGAAGCCTGGTGGGTTGCAGTCCATGAGACTGCAAAAAGCTGGACATGACTTAGCGACTAAACAGCAGCCACAGATAACCACGCTCCAGATTATTACCATATAGAGCATTCTGGTGTCCTTTAAGACTCTCTTGTACTTCTTTCCAGTCTATTCCCATTCTTCCCCCTTCCAAAGGAATCACTATTTTGACCTCTGTTGCCACAGATGCCTTTTGCTTGTCCTTGAACTTCAGTGCAAATGAAATCCTATGTACTCTCTGAGTCTGGCTTCTCTTGCAATCATTATATTTGTGAAATTCACTCATGCTGTTGTGTGTATCAGAAGTTAATTCTGTTTCATTGTGAGCTAGTTCTTATTCTGAATTGTCCACGGTTTATTTACCCATTCTCTTGTTGATGTACATGTGGTTTTTTCTTAGGGCTTTGTTTCCATGGCAGCATGTGGAGACGTAGCACTTTCTATTTCATGGTTGCCCAGTTGGCCATTGCCATGGTATGGATGCTGATAATAATATTAGTAGTAATGGTTAACTTAACTGAGTGTGGCATGTGGGATCTTTAGTTGTGTCACGTGGGATCAAGTTCCCCCACCAGGGATCGAACCTAGGCCCCTTGCATTGGGAGCTTGGAGTCTCAGCCACTGGATGACCCGGGAAGTGCTCTGTGTGTGATTTGTGTTGCCTAGGCCCAGCACTAGGACATCTACCCTTCCTTCCCTTGGGCAGCAGAGGGGGTGTGTTTCCTGCCTTCTGTCTCTGCTGGAGCCATGGGCATGTGCTCAGCGATGCTCATGCTATGACTGCTTCTTTCACAGACACACTTGCCCATATGTGCTTCTTGTCCCCTTGGAAGCTGTCATTTTGGGAGAAATGGGTTTCATGCATGTTATATCTGACTACTCTATCCTCCGTGTGGGACTAGAACCCCTCCCTGCCTTTGTTAGTGCAGTGACTGCTGCCTGGAGCCTTCCTTACCTCTTTTCTTTCCTTTTTTAAAAATTACTTATTTGGCTGTGCTGGGTCTTGCTGCACTCGGGCTTTCTCTAGTTGCAGCAAGTGAGGCCTACTCTTCTTATTGCAGTGACTTCTCTTGTTGCGGAGCATGGGCCCTAGGGTTCGAGGTTCAGTAGTTTTGGCACATGGGCTTAGTCGCCCTGAGGCATGTGGGTCTTCCTGGAATGAACTCAGGGCAACCACTGGAGCACTAGGGGACCCCCTCCCCACCTCTTTCTTTCGGTGCCTTTGTCAGTTTACTCCCTCTACATGTCGCTGTGGCCTATGGACCTCTCAAGAGCAACCGTTTTGCTTAGTAGATTTTTTTTTTTAGGTACAAATTGAAAAAAAGTTTTCCATCTTCATTGAGATATAATTGACGTATAACACATTGTGTAAGTTTAAGGTGATGATTCGATACTTGGATGTATTATGGAAAAATGACCACACATCCATCAGCTCACATAATTAACACTTTTTTTTTGTATATGTGGTGAGAACATTTAAGATTTACTTGCTCAGCAGCTTTCAGGTGTGAAAGTGAAAGTCGCTCAGTCGTGTCCAACTCTTTGTGACCCCATTGACCATACAGTCCCTGGAATTTTCCAGGCCAGAATACCAGAGTGGGTAGCCATTCCCTTCTTCAGGGGTCTTCCCAACCCAGGGACTGAACCCAGGTCTCCTGCATTGTCCCTGGGAAGCCCTAATACTTGAAAAAAAAATAGTAATACTATATGATCCAGCAGTTCCACTTGTGGGTATATATATATTGTCTTTCTATGTTTTCTTATAGCTCACTTAGCTTCCTTAACAACAATTTTGAATTCTTTATTGGGCAAATCATAGATTTCCATTGTGTGTTTTTGGTGGTATCTTGTTTCCTTAGTTTTTCATATTCCTCAAAGTCTTGTGTTGCTGTCTTTGAAGAAGGAGCAATCTCCTCTAGTCTTTATTCTTCAATATGTCCTATGTAATTAGAATTTTGCACCATCAGTATACTACAACTTCTCTGCTAGACTCTTGGACTTCCACAAAGGCATTCTTATCTGTGGGTAATTGTCAAAAATCAATGTTCTTTTGGAGAATGAAGGTGGTAGAAAACTCTTATTCTGCCGTTTTGATGGTGTTACTCTCTCACTTTGTGATCATTACTGCCAGTTCAGGAAATAAACACATTCTTCAACATTGGTTGCTGCTGTTGTTCAGTCGCTAAGTCATGTCCGACTGTCTGTGACCCCATGGACTGCAGCGCACCAGGCTCCCCTGTCCTTCATTATCTCCCCAAGTTTGCTCAGGTTCATGTCCATTGAGTCAGTATCTAATTTCATCCTCTTCTGCCTCCTCTCCTTTTGCCCTCAATCTTTCCCAGCATCAGGGTCTTTTCCAATGAGTTGGCTCTTTGCATCAGGTGGCCAGAGTATGGAGCTTCCACTTCAGCATCAGTCCTTCCAATGAATATTCAGAGTTGATTTCCTTTAGGATTGACTGGTTTGATCTCCTTGCAGTCCAAGAGACTCTCAAGAGTCTTCTCCAACAGCACAATTCAAAAGCATCAGTTCTTCAGTCCTCAGCCTGCTTTATGGTCCAATTCTCATGTCTGGATATGTAGTAGATAATGGTATTTTTGGGAGTGCAGTGGAATTTTGGAAATGAGCAGTTGTTTAAGAATTAAATCTGTGGTCTAATGGGAGTCTTCAGGATAGGTAAAACTGTTTTTAATTTAAAAGATGGAATGTAAATGCATTTATGGCATGATTTTTAAACTGGCAAAAGAATAGCTCCTAACAAGGTCCATGCCAGCTCTGAGCGATGAATGGCACTATGGTTGGATCATGAGTATAGTCTCTGGCATGACTGGGTGATGGTCAATGTCTATTTATTTAAAAAATAAAAAGTCCCATAATCTTGGAGGCTGGTGGTCAGTTGACTTATTGCTAATTGAAATGAAAACTTTTTTGATACGGAAAGAAAAATCACACCTTTACTCATTTATTCATTCTTCAGCTATTTGGTGTGTGCTGGAATTCCATGGACTGTATAGACCATGGGGTTGCAAAGAGTTGGACACGACCGAGCGACTTTCACTTTACTGTGTGCTGGGCTCCATGGATTCCACAGAGAAGGAACAGACCTGGAGCGTCCCTATGTCTCTCTGTTCTAGAATTTCACATAAATGGAATCACACCGTATGCACTCTGCTGGCTGTTTAAAAACTCGGAATGGTGTTTGGCAGTTATCCGTGGCGTTGCATGTACCTCCTCCTTTTTAAGTTCTGTCGTGTCCCTTTGTATAGTTGTGTCACAGTTGGCTTACGCATCCACTTGCTGCTGGATGTTTGGGTTGTTTCTAGTTTGGGGAGTGTGAATAAGGCTTTGAGGATCATTCATGGCCAAGTTGTTTGGTGCCCACTGTGCTCGTTTCTCTTGGCTCTGTACTTGAGAGTAGAGTTGCTGGTCAGATAGTAGGTGTGTGTTCAACCTTATTGGAAACTTCTTTTTTTTTTTAATGTCTTTAAAAAAATTATTTATTTATTTTTGGCTGTGCTGGGTCTTCATTGCTGTGCATGGGCTTTCTCTAGTTGAGGCAAGCAGGTGCTACTCTTCCTTGCGGTGCACGGGCTTCTTATTGCGGTGCTTCTCTTGTTGCGGAGCACGGGGTCTAGTTGCACGGTCCTCAGTCATTGTGGGGCATCCCAGGGATCAAACCTGTGTCCCCTGCGTTGGCAGGTGGATTCTTATCCACTGTACCACCAGGGAAACCCTTGGAAACTTCTAAATAGTTCCCCAAGGTGGCTGTGCCACTTGACTTCACCAGCAGTCCCCTGGAGTTCCTGAGTTCCTGAGTTCCTGCTCTTCTGCGTTTCTGTGGGACGTGTCCTCACAGGGTCCCTTGTCCCTTCCCTGCTGGACCCTGACATTCACGTCTTCCCTCTTTCTCTCTCCAGGTCCTCAGGACAGAGCCAAGGGAAATGCCGATCTGGTGAGTCTTCATGTCATTTGGGGCCGATTGTGTTGGCTTTCGGCTCGTCTGCTCTCTGCTTCCCAGGTCCTTCCCAGGTCCTTCCTGCAGCTGTGTCAGGAGCCCCAGGAGCTCAGCCCAGCTCAGTCCTGGGCCCCCTACAGCGCCCTGACCCTGGTACAGCTCTCCTGAAGCAGACTGTCTCACCCTGCTCTTTCCTCATCTGTGAAGCTGGGTTAGCTCTAAGGAGGGGTCAGTATGAGAATCGGCTGTGGCACCCACCCTGGACCAAGTCACTGCCTGTCTCAGTCACAGTATTTATTGTGTGACTCCCCTGTGTCAGCCTGGACTTCGCACTAGGACACCTGGGAACCAGCCACTCAAGTTTCTAGCACTCGTGGAGCCATCAGCCTAGCGGAGACTAGTCACACAAAGAAATATATAAGTGTAAATAGAGTAGATGTAGAGTGTAGAGTGCCATAGTAGTGTAGAATGTAGAGTGCCATAAACAACAGCAGCAAAAAAACCCAGGCTGCTGTGAGAGAGAATTACTAGAGAAACACTGAACCTTGAGAGGAAGTGGCCTCAGACTCTCCAAGGGTGCCTTGGGCAGGAGTCTGCCAGCAGAGCTGAACACGTGATTGTCAGTACTCTCCAGGACTGGGCGGCCTGTTGGTCCTTTGGGGGTCAGTGTGTAGGGCAGCTGGATTTCTCAGCTAGCGGTTCCATCCTGAGTACTCTGAGGGGAGCTAATCTTCAGAGCGAGGCGGACTGCGGGCTCTGTCCCGTCTCTCCAGACTGTCCTCCCGTGGGTGAGACGCAGGGGGTCGCCTTCTCTCCTGAGGAGTGCAGCGAGACCCTGGTTTACGCTGCTCCCTCTGCTTGGGCAGGCCTATGTCCTGAACGCAGACCCCTGCGGCCACTGCCTGATCATCAACAACGTGAACTTCTGCCGCGAGTCGGGGCTCAGGGCCCGCACAGGCTCCAACATCGACTGTGAGAGGATGTGGCGACGCTTCCACCTGCTGCAGTTTGTGGTGGAGGTGAAATGTGACCTGACTGCCAAGGTACAGGCCCTGTGCACGGACAGAAACGGGGGCTCTTGGGGTAGTGTCCTAAAGAGGGCCCCTGAAAGCCAGCGCCTCCCAAAGACAAGCCCTTCAGTCTGGAGGACCGCAAGAGGCAGTATGGCTCAGTGGTTACCAGCGAGAGCTCCAGACTCAGAGACTCGGGTTGAGGACTGACTCCCCCACTCCCCGTGTGACTCCCGAGCCTGAGCTTCTCTGTCTATAAAGCGAGAACTGTCCTCACCTCCTAGGGTTGCGTTAGGTAAGTGTTAGTCGCTCAGTCATGTCTGACTCTTTGTGACTCCATGGACTGTAGCCCACCAGGCTCCTCTGCCCCATGGAATTCTCCAGGCAAGAATACTGAAGTGGGTTGCCATTTCCTCCTGCAGGGTCTTCTCGGCCCAGAGATCGAATCCAGGTCTCCTGTATTGCAGGGAGATTGTTTACCGTCTGAGCCAGCAGGGACATTGTGGGAGTAGATAAAGAGCGCCTAGCCCAGCATCTCTTCCCCTATCTTCTCTTGTGATCACTGTGACTGTCCTAACTTCACTGCTGGCCCTGGGAGCAGGGGACTGGCCCAGGATGAGGACCTGATCCGTCAGTGGTCGGGCTCACCCACGGCCCTCTCTTGTAGCAAATGGTCCAGGCTTTGATGCAGCTGGCGCGGCAGGACCACAGCGCTCTGGACTGCTGCGTGGTGGTCATCCTGTCTCACGGCTGTCAGGTAGGTGGCCTCACCTTCTCTAGCAGGTGCCAGGAAGGCTGCCCCGAGAGGCCCTGCAGGAGCCTCGTCCCTTCCTGTGTCCAAGACACCCTGGCCTTTGTGGGAAGAGCCACAGGGCCCTGTCCACCTCCTGCTGTTTTCTCAGAAGCCAATTGGCCCTCTGAGGAGTTGGGTGCTCCTCCTGCCTGGGTGGGAGGGCTGTGACCCTGGGAGAAACCATCTGGGAGAGGCAGGAAGAGGTAAGCTGGATTTTGTTCTGAGCAGGGCACAGCTTACGAGAGCTCCCAGCTCCTGTCTTGGTCCTGCTGGGTGTTGTTCTGGGCCCTTTGCTGCTGGCTGTGAGTTGGGACGCTGGGACCCACTCTGGCCTTGACCGCTAATGTGCTGGGTCATGGTGGCCAAGGCTCTCCCCCTTTCTGGGCCTCAGTTTCCTCATCTTTTGAGTTGAGGGGCTGGACAGAGCAGAGGTAACAACCCCAGTGGATTGTATAGTGTTTTCAAAACTGGCAACTGTAGCACAGAAGTCACGATTTTCAGCTTGTCCTGAAAAACCACAAAGGTCTGACCCATCAGGCCCTTATCCTCAAAGAGCAAAATTCTGGCCTGTGGCTGGGCTGGGGCCACCACTTTGGTCCTTTCATTCACAGCGTGGCCCCTGGACGGCAGCATGGGCATCGCCTGGCAGCTCAGGAGAATTTAAGTTCTCATTCAGAGCCTGTGCTTTGACAAGACCCCTGTAAACACAAAGTTTAAGAGTAATTGCTTTAGAGTAGTCGTTCTCAATGTAGCTGTAACAGAGGTACCCGAAGGGCCAGATATCTGGTCCCCACTACCCAGGTTTCTGATTTGGGAAATCTGGGTGGGAATTTGCATGTCTTGTAAGTTTCCAGGTGATGCTGATGCTGCTGGTCCAGGGACCACATTTTGAGAACAACCAATCTAGAGGAAGCTGGCCAGTGTTCTTGAGTTAGGCTATCTGGTGCTTATAGGCATGTGAGTTTGAGACCCTTGGAATTGAGGCTGCCCGGGACCAACCTGCTGTGTTTCACTCAGCCTTGTGCCCCCGGTGGAACCTTCTAAATGCTTGGTCCCCACAAAGCCTCTGCACAAACAGGCCAT
Source organism: Bison bison bison (assembly GCF_000754665.1). Classification (NCBI taxonomy): domain Eukaryota; kingdom Metazoa; phylum Chordata; class Mammalia; order Artiodactyla; family Bovidae; genus Bison; species Bison bison. Next base: position 12,185,508 of record NW_011494861.1, read on the forward strand.
TGGATTCCTACTGTAACTTCTTGGGTTTGTCACCAGAGTTCTTGGTCTTCTAGGCTAGCCACCTCCAGTTCCCAGGGGCTGTTTATGGCACAGATGGATGTCCTGTGTCCGTCGAGAGAATTGTGAACACTTTCAATGGTACTGGCTGCCCCAGCTTGAGAGGGAAGCCCAAGCTCTTCTTCATCCAGGCCTGTGGTGGAGGTAAGCAGCCCTCGGCATCGCTGCCGATGAGGCTAGTGGGAAAGTAGAGGTCGATCCAGGCATCCAGGGGGTCCCAGACATGGTCACTGCTGTCCGAAAGTGGCACCTCCATCTAGTTGGAGTAGCCTGAACTCTGTATAACTTTTAGAGGTTTGGATCTCATGATGCTGTAGCATCAGGGGATCATTCAACTGTGGCCACTTCAACCTCAGACTTGGCGAAAACAAACAACGCAGAGGAAAGAGGAAACTTCTTTCATTTTCCTTACCTCCTGTCATTCTCCTGACCTCCATCAACCCGCCTCCCTGCCACTGTTACAGAGAAAGGGAGGCCACTGCCGGATTAACTGTTGGAACTCTCAAAGGCTTAGGTATTAAGGAGTCAGTAATTTTTAAGGATTATTTAGATTGTTTGTAGCTTCGCTGTATGTCCTGATTTTAAACCTGAGCCCCACTTCACCATTACCTGGTTTTCTTGTAAAATAAAAGAGGGAAGAGAGAAGAACATTGTGTGTCCTGGATTATGGGACATGAGGTCATCTCCAGGTGAACTGGCCCTGACCTCTTTGCCTCCCCTGCCTGGCATGCTGTGCCCACCCCAGCACTGCTCAAGCTTCCTAGGATGTCAGGCTCTGGCTTACTCCTCAGCCTTCCTATGTGCCACCTCTCTGCCTTATCTCCTGGCCAACTCTTAATCATCCATCCTTCTGGTTACAATTTATTGTCACTGCTTTCAGGAAGTCTTCCCTGAATATCCCCTTCCTTGCACAGAGTCAGGGTTCACTGGCCCTTGTTCTCCTGAAGCCCCTATTTTTCCCTTGCCTTAGCACTTTCTCCTAGTATCGAGATGGCCTCATCCCTTGGTCAGCCCTCTGAGGGCAGGGTAGTCCCACCTGCCCTACAGCTGGGCCCCTGCCTGACACAATGCCCGTAGTATGCGTGCATCTTTTGTGCATTCTAATTGTTTGACTTTGAAATAAAACCATATAAAAATATCTGTGAGCAAAATCTGAAGTAACGTAGACTTCCACCAATAAAAACTAAACCAAACAGATTAACTGAGAACAGGAGAACTCCAGAGATGGAAAGCAGTAAATAAGGTGCCACCTTTGAAATTCGGAGAAGGCCATGGCACCCCACTCCAGTACTCTTGCCTGGAAAATCCCATGGACGGAGGAGCCTGGTAGGCTGCAGTCCATGGGGTCGCTAAGAGTCCGACATGACTGAGTGACTTCACTTTCACTTTTCACTTTCATGCATTGGAGAAGGAAATGGCAACCCACTCCAGTGTTCTTGCCTGGAGAATCCAAGGGACGGGGGAGCCTGGTAGGCTGCCGTCTATGGGGTCCCACAGAGTCGGACACGACTGAAGCGACTTACCACGCATGGCATTTGAAATTCTGGTCCCTGCTTCACCCCCTTGTGTTTTGTGTTTTTTTTTTTTTTAATTTTATTTTATTTTTAAACTTTACAATATTGTATTAGTTTCGCCAAATATCAAAATGAATCCGCCACAGGTATACCTGTGTTCCCCATCCTGAACCCTCCTCCCTTCTCCCTCCCCATACCCTCCCTCTGGGTCGTCCCAGTGCACCAGCCCCAAGCATCCAGTATCGTGCATCGAACCTGGACTGGC
>NW_011494861.1:12187448-12188069 GCF_000754665.1 Bison bison bison
TATACATGTTTCAATGCTATTCTCCCAAATCTCCCCACCCTCTCCCTCTCCCACAGAGTCCATAAGACTGATCTATACATCAGTGTCTCTTTTGCTGTCTCGTACACAGGGTTATTGTTACCATCTTTCTAAATTCCATATATATGCGTTAGTATCATGTGTTTAACGCTGTGGCCACGTGAGGGCGCCACCATCAGCTGAAACCAGAAATACCCAAAGGCTGGGGATCTCTGCCAGTGTCTGGTGAGGTGTCCTGTTGTTACATGTCTCTGAACTGGTCTGCCCTGGCTTTTGGTGACTCGTGTTGCTATTTTAAGATTCACTGTTGTTGCAATTTAAAACAATTTAAAAATCTTCTAAATGTCATCTGCCCCGTCATTAAGAGAGAGCGTGGGCACCAAGGTGGAAGAACGCACCTCAGAGTCAGTAGTTCTGGTGTGAAATGTCAGTGAGTGAGCTGTGTGATGACCTTGGCCAGAGCAGAGGGGCCTGAGGTTTGGGGGTGACCCCTCCAGAACTTTGGAGGTCATGCTGAGAGGCCAGAAAGCAGGAATCATGGACGACAGTGGTTGTGGATTTTATGTCCTGAGGGAACGGCTCCTCTTCCCACTGTGTTTTTTC
>NW_011494861.1:12188169-12222691 GCF_000754665.1 Bison bison bison
TTATGCTCATGGGAAGTCAGGCTTCCTCCCAGGAGTTTTGAGTCATTGAGGTTCCTTAAGAAGAAAGCAGTGCCTTACCTGCATGACCCGTAGGTGAGGTCTTCCCCTCAGATTTGTAGGAGGGTGACGCGTGAGTCGAGACACAGCCGGTATCCCCTGTCTGGCCCCCTTCTTCCTCTGTCCCCCATCCTCCCCTCCCGGAGCCCATCGTCTCTGCTCCATTTTCAGAGGCAGCCCCTCTGCCTGCCCCGTCGCCTTCAGCCCTTCCTGGGGCATCCCCCTCGCTGAAGTGCCCCTCCCCCACTGCACCCTGCTGCCCGGGGCGGACCCACAGCCCCACGCTCCCATCCCAGGTGCCCTTCCCTGTCCCACTTCAAGTCATTCCCGGAACCCAGGCTGGATTCCAGAATCTTGGTCAAGAAGACAACCGGAAGCAGTGACCTGGGATAGCAGTCCAGTTTTCACAGACCTAAGAAGCCCCCCGTGCAGCCTTGGGGGGCCCCCATGGGAAGCAGCAGGGTAGCTGAGAGCCAGAAGAATGTAGGCTGGAGTCCTGGTCCCCTGCATATTAGCCGTGAGATCACAGATTACCATGTTTCTGAGCTTCAGGTGAGAGGTCAGTCGACATTGGGGTTATTATTGTGGGGTTTCCAGAGCCATCTGGCCTATCTCTGTCCCATGAACCATGATCTTCCTCGTTCCTTGCTGTTACCCACCATGGATCCAGCCACACAAACCCGCTCTCCTGCCCTGGGACCTGCCTGACAGGTGCGGTTTCTCCCTGCAGGACTGTTCTCCCTTCTCACAAGGGAGACTGGGTCACAGCCGCCTGCTCCAGAAGCCTCTGAGCCACTCCACCCTCTGCCTGTCTTTACTGAAGCTCTTTTTAGGTGCCTTCTTTCTCTCATTTTGGTGGTGTAGCTTGTGGGATCTTAGTTCCTCGATCAGGGATCGAACCCTTGCCCCTGGCAATAAAAGTGTGGTAACTCAACCACCGGACCTCCAGGGAACTCCCTGATGTGACTTGAGTTTTTATTTTTGATTTTTGCCTGTGCTGGGTCTTCGTGGCTGCACACAGGCTTTCTCCAGTTGCAGTGAGTGGGGGACCACTCCCTAGTTGTGGTGCATGGGCTTCCGACTGAGGTGGCCTCTCTTGTTGCACAGCTGGGCTCTAGGGTGTCTGGACTTCAGTAGTTATGAAGTAGTTATCCCGGGTTCCAGAGCACAGGCTCGACAGTTGTGGTGCATGGGCTCAGTTACATGTGGGATCTTCCCAGACCGGGGATTGAACCTGTGTCTCCTGCATTGGCATACTGATTCTTTACCACTGAGCCAGCAGGGAAGCCTGTGACTTGATCTTTAATGACATAAAATAAAATTTGCCATTTTAACTGTTTAAAATTGTTCAATTCAGTGTTTGTCAGTACAGTCACAATGTTGTGGGAACACCATCACCATCTAATTCTAGAACATTTCATCTTCCTCCCAAAGAAACTGCATACCCGGTAGCAGTCCCTCCATTCCCCCTTCTAACAACAACTAATCTGCGTTCTTCTGTCTGGATTTGCCTCTTCTGGATACTTCATATAAACAGGATATCATGTGGCCTTTGACATTTGGCTTCTTTCACCTAGCCTACTCTGGAGGCCCATCCACAGTGTATTATGATGCAGTATTTCATCCCTTTTTAAGCTTGAGTAATATTCTATTGGATGTTTATACCTCCATTCATCTGTCCCTGGACACATGAGTGGTTTCTGCCTTTTGTCTGTTGTTAATAATATGATGACCGTTGCTACATAAGTTCCTGTTTGAACACCTGTTTCCAGTTCTTCGGCGTGTATACCATCTAACTGGTTTATTTTGCTGTTTTTAAAATGTCTGCATTCTGGCTCCCCCCCGCCCCCACTTTATTTAATGAACATGCAAAAATTTTGTTTTAGTAAAAGTAAAGCTCCTGTTGAGGCTTCCTGCTCATGTTGGCCCGGCACTAGGCCCCTGGCTCCAGAGGGGATCAGGCCTCTCAGGGCTGGTGGCTCGGAGAAGTGGGAGCCCTGGCCTGGGTGTCTCACTGACAACTTGAGTCTGTTTCCGCTTCCTGCAGAGCAGAAAGACCACGGGTTTGAGGTGGAGTCCACTTCCCCTGAAGATAAGACCCCCAGTAGCGACCCTGAGGCGGATGCTACCCCATTCCAGGAAGGCCCACGTTCCATTGACGAGCCAGATGCCGTGTCTAGTTTGCCCACGCCCAGCGACATCTTGGTGTCCTACTCCACCTTCCCAGGTGAGCGGATCCGGAGACCTCGTCCTTCTAGCTGGCAAGTCCCCTCATCTGCCCTGGAAGCAGCAGTGCTGTGAAGGAAAGACCTGGGTGTGAGTCTTGGTTCTGCCGCTTCGTTGCCTCTGTGACCCTGAGTAAGTTACTTCACCTCTCTGAGCTTCAGCTCAGGGCGAGGCAGTCAAGGTGCCTAGAACGCACAATGAAAGGAGGCAAGCACCTTTGCCTTAGTCTCCTCACCCTTGTCCTGGCCCTGCCTCAGTCTTCTCATCTTTAAAATGGGAATATTAACTGTACCTTGGGGATCATCATGGTGATTTTAACAAGGTGGCTGGCCCACTGCTGAGCCCAGTGCCTGGCACACAGCAGGTGTGACAAATGTTTGTTTCCTTCTTTCTTATCCCTTGGAAGACTCACTTGACCTCTCCAAGCCTGGATTGCCTTGTTGGGAAAACAAGAACCCTAACCAAAGTCACAGGGTGGTGGCGAGGATGAAATAAGATCACGCAGAGCCCAGAGATGCAGGCTCTAGAGGGCTATGGACATCAGTCAAGGTCTGGGGGCGGGCCCACCTGCGTGGGGAGGGTGGCTCCCCAGCGAAGCTCAGCCTTTCTCTTTCTGCAGGCTTTGTCTCCTGGAGGGATCCCAAGAGCGGCTCCTGGTACATCGAGACCCTGGACAGCATTTTTGAGCAGTGGGCTCACTGTGAGGACCTTCAGACCCTCCTCCTCAGGGTGAGGCTGCTGGAGGGCCAGTGTGTCCTCCCCAGGGTGGGGGTGAGCAGGGCCCCAAGCCCAAGCCAAAGATTTCTTCTGCAAGCCAAAGGCTTGCCCTGAGGGTTGATGCTTTTGCTTCTGTAAATGCACGAAGTTACTGCCTGTAGTGGGGCTTCCCTGGTGGCTCAGTGGTAAAGAATATGCCTGCCAGTGTAGGAGATGCAGATTCGATCCCTGGATCAGGAACATCTCCTGGAGGAGGGCATGGCAAACCACTCCAGTATTCTTGCCTGGAGAATCCCATGGACAGAGAAGCCTGGCAAGCTGCAGTCCATGGGCTTGAGAAGAGTTGGACACGACTAAGTGACTAAAACAACGAACAGCAACGCTGCCTGCGGTGACATTTGCTCATTATGCCAAAGACAGCCTTCCCTGGCCTCTGAGGTGCCAGGCTGACACCTCCCACACTTCCCACTGATGGAGCCGGTCCTCATTGCCAGCGTGGGACAGCCCAGTACCCGAGCACAGCCCCTGATGGCAGGTTGCAGGCCTGTACCCTCTGCCCCTCTGTGTAGTCTTTACTCTTGACCCTCAAGAATCAGGAATCCCTTTAGTATCTCCCGACTTGGGAGGCCCCAGTGAGAATAGCGAAGTGCGGATGGACAATGCCCCACTCAGAGTGGCTTCTCCTCCAAGGGGCTCAGAACATGCGGGGTCCCCTCCTGCTCTGCTCAGGTTATTTGTGCCACGAGAAGGGGCTGTGAGGGCCCTGACCACTCCTTCCTCCTGGGGAGTCTCTGGCTCAGCTTTGCTGAGCAGAGGAGAGGAGAAAAGCAGGTGCAGGGCCATCCCTGGCAGGACTCCAGGGGTGCCGTGAGCCATGGCCGTGGAAGAGAAAGTCTCACAGGCAGTTGGGGGCCCATCAGGGTTAAGCAATGTGCTCAACTCCTGGGCCTGGTCTCTTCTCTCAACTTTTCTTTATGTAGACCTTTTAATCTGACTTGAATTTTATGAATTTTTGAATTTTGAATTTTCTTTTTAGAAAACTTTTATTGGAGTATAGTTGTGTACAGTGTTGTGTTATTAATAATTTCAGGTGAACAGCAAAGTGAATCAGTTATACATACATTTATCCACTCTTTTTAGATTCTTTTCCCACATAGGCCATCACCGACTATTAAGTAGAGTCCCCTGTGCTATACAGTGGGCTCTTATTGGTTATCTATTTTATAGTGGTGTGTATATGGGCTTCTCTGGTGGCTCAGACAGTAAAGCGTCTGCCTGCAATGCGAGAGACCCGGGTTCAATCCCTGGATCGGGAAGATCCCCTGGAGAACGAAATGGCAACCCACTCCAGTACTCTTGCCTGGAAAATTTCCATGGACCGAGGACCCTGGTAGGCTACTGTCCACAGGGTCACAAAGAGTCAGACACGACCGAGCAACTTCACTACACTTACGGTATTTGTCTTTGTTTGACTTCACTCAGTATGACTATCTCTAAGTCTATCCATATTGCTGCAAATGGCATTATTTTGTTATTTCTATGGTGAATTTTGACTTTTCTAAACTTATAGTTGAGATGCTTGTTCCCTTATCTCCACCCCCTGCCCAGCACACGCATGCACATACACACACTCAAGAAGGCTGCAGCCAGAGCTATTTTTTGTTTTATTTTATTTTTTTAAAGATTTTTTTGACGTGGACCATATTTAAAGTATTTATTGAATTTGTTACAACATTGCTTCTGTTTTCTGCTTTGGTTTTTTGGCCACAAGCCTTGTGGGATCCTAGCTCCCTGACCAGGGATTAAACCTGCATCCCCTGCAGTGGAAGGCGAAGTCTTAACTCCTGGGCCACCAGGGAAGTCCCTAGAGTTGTTTTTAAAGTTCTGACTCACAGGCCTCCCTGTGGTTGTGTTTTCACAGGTCGCTAATGCTGTTTCAGTGAAAGGAATTTACAAACAGATGCCGGGCTGTTTTAATTTCCTCCGGAAAAAACTTTTCTTTAAAACATAATGAGCTCAGGACCCCTCACCCTGCCTTACCATTCACCCTGAAACTTCCTGCTCCAGCTCTGGCTGTGGCTAAGGCCTGGACTTTCCTACAACTGTGGCCGATATCCATCAGAGGATTCTGTAGCCTGTAGAGGGTCTGCTCTTTCCCCATGGATGGCAGACAGTCCTAGTAGCTTCCAAGTTGGAGCCAGATGACCAGCGATGGAGGAGGAGGAGCAGAATGCCGTGGACATCATGGAGTTTTTGCCCGTGACCCATTCATGGCTGGTGGCTGTGGCCTGTGACCCCTGTGTTTTCTCTACATCAGGGCTTCTCAGCTTCGGCACAGCTGACACTGGGGCCAGAGAATCCTCTGTTGTGGGGCCATCCTGTGCACTGTGGGATGTTGAGCAGCCTGGCCTCCACCCACCTCTCTTGAGTCTTGACAACCAAACGTGTCTTCAGACATTGCCAAATCTTCCTCATAGACCCCTACTGGAGAACCACTGATCTTTAGGAAATTTTGGCTACAAACAAACCAGCATCTCTCTTAGATCAGTTTAGGGCTACCAGAATCTGAAGAGCTAGAATCCATAAATCCTAAATGAAATTTTAAAAATTATCAAGTTTTTTTATATTGCAGTGTTCTTTAAAAAAATAAAAAGGTGAATATGGACTCTCTTTCACCCATTTCCCCCTTAATTTGCTCTAACTTTTTATTGTTTCTTATATAAAGGAGACTGTGGCTTTTGGGGAAATATTTCCCAAATATTTCCCCAGCTCTTATTTCTTTTGAACCCCCTACCCCCATCCCAAGAAGTGACTGGGGTGGGAGCCGTGTGTTAGGGGAGGTTAAGTCACTTGTCCACGGAACACAATTAACCAGTGGAGAGACACGGCCAGACTTGGGCCTTCTTGAGTCCAGCCTGTGTCTTCCTGGCTTCAGGACCCTTGTACCCCCCATCCCCCACCCACTTGCTGAGCCTGTAAGCTCAGCTTAAAGACCCCGAGCCTGTTTCTTGCTTTCAGGGCCCTAGACATGAGTATGGTTTGCTAATAAGACTCTCACCAAGATGTGATTCAAGTAGTTGTCACTTTATTGTTATTTTTCTCCTGTGACCTTTCCAAGCCTGAAACAGTCCCAGGGACTTCTGGTGGTTAGTTATTTTCAATCACCTGCAGCACACACAAGAAAATAATCAGATTAACTCAATAGAGCAGAGCCTTGTGTGCAGATTCCCAGCTTTCTCCCTCCCCACTCTGCACTGCCTGTGTGAATCAGGCAGCCGGAGTTGAAGCAGCTCTCCCCAGGAGCTCCAATGATGCTTGGGAGAAAAGATGTCATCACAGCTTTAAATGGATTTCCTGTAAAAAAGGAGACTTAGCCAGCAGTTCAGTTTGGGCTTCAGGGCGGAGGTGGAGTAGGGCTGGGAACTCATGGGCATGTTTGTAGATGTGATTTGCTTCTCAAAAGATTTGAGAGACCCGAAATGGTTAACAATTGCTGCTGTTTGCCAGGCACTGTTGTGCACTATGGAAGGGGCCGTAACCCGTTTTCAGAAGCTATTTGGCATCTATTAAACATTCTAATGTGCCAGCTCCATGATCCTTTGATGCTGCAGGATCTGTGTAGCGTAGAGACTGACCAGTGCAAGGATGTATGTCCATGGATGTTCATTGCAGCCATGTGAGAGGGGAAAATAGGAAAAGAGATGAAAGCTTCATTCATTATATTCATACTATGGAATCTTACTTAGAATGAATAGATATATATGGGCTCACATGTACAGTGTGATACAGTGTTAAGTGAAAAAACCAAGTTGCAGAACAGTATGAGAAGTAAAATCCTATTTTTGGTTAGAAGACAGTGTGTTTATATGTACATATATAAATGTTTTATAGATGAACCTAAGTAAATCAAGAAGACCACACACCAAGTGTTGTGTGGATGGTGGGATTGCAGGTGTCATACAAGTGAGGGGTGTCTACTTTTTGACTTGATACACTCCTATATTCTTTTCATATTTTTTACCAAGAGTATGTATTACCTTCTGAAATAAAAATAAAGCTGGTGAATACTGATGATTCATTTGATATCTATTGAAAGGATGAACGCCCCCGGCCACCTGTCTCCTGTCAACTTTGCAGCTCCTGACCTTGGTTTGTCACCTGTCTGGATTTGGAACTCCAGGCTGCATACAGTGTGCCCCCCGGGCTGGGACCACCGCAAGGTTCCACTGGCCCCTCTGCAGTTGCCGGGGTGGCCTCCCCCAGAGGACAGCTGGCAGCTTGGCTCTGCTGCTCCTGGAATCTATCACGGGCACAAGTGCCTACCCTGACTGCTGTTCCGGGAACGCAGGACCCCTGCCCAGCTGCCTCGCGAGCCTTGTTGATTCCCTCTGACATCAGGCTTTCAGCTGAGGCCCGCTCTGTTGTGCGTGTGTCTGTGGCTGGGAACAGCTGATATTGGGACCAGAAGACAGGACAATTGCTCCTGGTAAGGTGCTGCCAGGGCCAGCTGCCTGGTGACTCACACAGCAGCTGGGGCTGGAGAGCATCCTCAGATTTGGCTGGAAAACACCCTACTTATCCTCCCATCTAATCCATCCTGGGCCAGGCTCCTTTGAAATGCTGGTGGCACCTCCAAAGTCGGACTTGGGTTTTCCTCTGCCAGGATGAGATCATAGCTTTTCCCCCGTTGACTGAAAAAAATCTTGTAAATTAATGGCCACTCTCTTCTTGATTTTACATTTTCTCTAACAAACTTTTCTGGAACCTCTGGTGCCTATAACCACTTGTTGGCAAAAGGAACGCCAACAGACAGACAAATGAGCAAGGAGCCGGCAAGTATTAATGGGAAAACTTGGAGACGGCCACCTGCTTGTTTTGACACTGCCCATTTGACAGTGCTGTCTTCCTCCTGGGACCACATGCTCACGGCTGTGGTGTCATATCTGATTTTATAATAGAGTGTTGGTTTGGTTTCATTAAACAGCTCTCTGTAAATTCAACTTAAAATAATGAAATCAGATGCCAACTTTCCTGTCTTTGAGAGCTCTGACACTACAACTCCCACTTGTTCTGGCTCCTAAAAGAGTGAGTGAGTCTTGATCTAGTTCAAGTCCCATTTTACAGAAGAGCAAACTGAGGTGGTGGCAGTGCTGGGGGGTGGGTTAAAAAGTGTCCTCCCGGGGGAGGGTTAAATTAAAAAAAGTTAAAAAAAAAAAAAAAAAAGTGTCCTCCTGCCAATGCAAGGGGACATGGGTTTGATCCCTGGTCCAGGAAGATTTCACATGCCGAGAGGCGACTACACCCATGTGCTGCATCTACGGAAGCCCGTGCTCTGCAAGAGAAGCCGTTGCAATGAGAAACCCTCACGTCACAACTGGAGAGTAGCCCCGGCTCACTGCAACTAGAGGAAGCCTGCACACAGCAAGGAAGACCAGCGCAAACAAGAAAGGAAAAAAGTAAACGTGCCCCCAATCAGCACAGTGTCCTCCTCTTCCCCTCCTCTCCCAAACATCCATCATCAGGCACGACACCTTAATCCCCCCTCCAGGTACCCCCCAGGCCTGCCCTTCTTGTGACATCCCTCCATGTTCTGGCTGTTTCCACCTACCGTTGATTATATCCATGGCTGCTCCCAAGATTGGTGCTTGTTTTGTTTTTGTTTTTTTTTTAAATACAATTTTTTTCTGGTTTCCATTATAAATGAATGTTTATCCATTGTTTTAAAAAAAATAGGAATTGAGCTGGTTTGGAAGTTTGTGAAGAACTGATTTTGAGCTCACAGGACACAGTCGGAGTTGTAGTGGGACCAACTCAGCTCCGTTTACCTGGACTGTCTTGGTCTGAAACACAAAGTCCTGCATCCCAGGAAACCTCCCAGTCCAGGGTGAACTGAGATGATTGGCCACCCTACAGAATATCTGGGGGACCCTTTGGTTTATTTTTGTTACTTTTTAAACTTGTTTGATTTTAATGAAAAATTCTACCACTATAAACAAGCATTGATTACATTTAGAAAAATTTTATCTACCAGCTAATAAAATAACATATATTAGTCTTTTTACTTTGGGCTATAAAATAACCTATAATAGATCTTTCCCCATTAACATAGATACGGCTTTTTGAATATATAACCAAGGCTTCCCCGGTGGCTCAGATGGTAAAGAATCTGCCTACAATGCAGGAGATCTGTGTTCGGTCCCTGGGTTGGGAAGATCCGCTGGAGGAGGGCATGGAAACCCACACAGTATTCTTGCCTGGAGAATCCCCATGGACAGAGGAGCCTGGTGGGCGACAGTCCATAGGGTCGCAAAGAGTCAGACACGACTGAGCGACTAAGCACAGCACAGCACAGCACACATGTAACCCCAGAACATGTGATTCAGCTTTTTTAAAAAACGGTTTGGTTCTCTTTTCCTGAATTCAAGAAGAAGTCTTTTTGCCTCTGGAAATCTCTTACCTCTCCTGTAATTATCTAAGAAAGTTGCAATGATATTTTACATCAGAGGTTCTACATAAAATTAAATGTACAGTTAACGGTGGAGGTAACTAATGCTTATGTGTCACTTAATCGTGGTCATTAAGGTTTAACACTGCTCTTTAACTGCTAAAAATATAGGGGAACCCCTTTAGAAGGACTAGTTTCCAACAATTAAGGCTGTGGGGGACTCAAATGATTGGGTTTGGGGCTTTGCGGATAAATGTAGCATTGGGCAGTAGGGTCTAGGCTTACACATAGATAAAGAAAGTAAAATACTCCATGAATCCTAGGAAAACTGCTCTTAGTGCTGGAGGAGTAACCTTTATTTTCAACCTCTTTGGACAAAGCTGTCCTCTATGTGCCTTTCACTCAACTTACACAGAAACTGTCAAGGCCCATGGGGAGCCCTGTGGAGACTGCCCAAGCCTGCACTTTCTAGCTCTCAGGAGGAGGGAGGGGATTCTTAGAACATAGGTGGGCATGGCCCTCATTGGGCCGGGGCCGGGCAGGGCCCTGGGGCTCACGGCGTGTCCTGTTCTTACCGAACTGATCCAGTCATTGTAGTTGGAGACCCGGGTGAAGACGGAGGGCTTGCGGTAGTAGTTGCAGCCGAGGGAGGACCCGAAGCTGACTATGCCGTGCACCTGCCACTGGCCGTTAGCCGCCTGGCAGTTCAGTGGCCCGCCGGAGTCCCCCTGGGAAAGAGCAGAGTTGTGTCAGGAGGGGCCTGGGGGCTTGGGCAGGGGGGTGGGCGGGGCAGGGGCTGCTCTTCAGAGCCCTTGTTTTACACACTGGCAGTGTATTTATATTGTTCCATGTGGGTCGCCAAGTTCCCCGAGGCCAGCCCTTGCAGTCACAGCTCAAGATGGCACCATAACTAGCCCTTGCTCTTTCTGGGTGCCTGGAATGGTGCTGAGCACTTTATAGGCCTTATTCCATTTCATCTTCACAAAAATCTACAAGGTAAGTATTGCTACCTGGTGGCTCAGATGGTAAAGAATCTGCCTGCAATGGAGGACACCTGGGTTCGATCCCTGGGTCAGGAAGATCCCCTGGAGAAGGGAATGGCAACCCATCCCAGTACTCTTGCCTGGAGAATCCCATGGACAGAGGAGCCTGGAGGGCTATAGTCCACTTGGTCACAGAGAATTGGACACAACTGAGCGATTAACACACACACCATTTCACCAAAGAGAAAAGCAAAACCCCTCAGTCTGAGGTTGTTCAGGCAGTAAGTGAAGGAGCTGAGATGTGTCCCTGAGTTAGAAATTCATGCGCTCCACCACCATTGGGAGTTTCCTCCCACTGGGGGAGTTTCCTGGGAGCTGGTCTGCATGGGCAGAAAGTGGAGGTCTCCAGTGTGATCTGAAGGACACATGAGGCTCCTTCCTGCTCTGTGCTCATGATGCAAAGTCCACCACATAGCAAGTCTATTGGTTAAGATGGTGTGTCTAGAAAGGCTGTGTGGTAGCTACCCTGAAGCGACCATCACGAATGGGGTTAATTCAACAGATAAACTTGAAATCATCTCAGAAAGGTCTTGACTCAGCAAATAGGTCCCCTTGTCTCTCTTTCTACACAGAGGAAAGAATAAGAGTGATGACAGTAATGAGAGCCCTCAATGGGACTCAAGGCAGGACTTTCCAGCAGTGAAAGGGTAGACACTATTACAAGGAGAATCTCAAAACATCTTTTCTGGAGACTGCAAGGACAAAGGTCAGGGTCTCAAACATGTGAAGCTGCTTCCTAGCACTTTTGCCAGCAGGTGTGAGGATAGAGTCTAGGACCCCGAAAGACTCTCCCCACCTTCAGCTCCATTTTGTTGTGGGGGGGGTGACTTCCTGGACTCACATTGCAGCTGGAGGTCACACCATCTCCCCCAGCACAGATCATATTGGTCTTCACAGTGCTGCCCCACCAACTAGGTTGGGAGCATGTGGCATAGTCCACAACGAGCAGCTCGCCCTGCTGCAGGATGTCAGGAAGAGCTCCATTGCCTGCATGAGACAAGAGAGAAGGTGTTACAGGGACAAAGGGAAAAAGCAAGTAGGGGATGCCTACTGAAATTTCTGCCCAGCCCCTTTTTCTCTGGTCCCTTTTCCTTCCTTCCATCCATAGGGTTGCCATGGAAGCAGCCAATTTGCCTACACTGTATCCTCACAGTTGATTGGCCACTGCTGATTGGTGCAGGGGTGAACACCTGACTCCAGCTAAGCCAACGAGCTGAGGTTACACAGCTAGTGGCCAACATAGCTGGGAATAAAGTCAAGCACTTGGACCCTTCCCTGGTTCTTGCTGCCTTCAGTGAAATACATTCTGCCTGGGTGTTTTCTGATAAATGAACCAGTGGCTGAATTTGTATTTCAATAAGTAAGAGATACATCTCCACTTCTCACTTCTGCTAAGTGTCCGTGGGTCCTATTTTTGCAGATAAGCCAGGCAAGAGAGTGATATCAATTTGAGTGTATGTGTGTCGATGTACCTCTGTAAAAAAATGTCACGTATAGGTTTGTCATTATAAGAAAAAATAGTCACTTATTTGCATGGGCCTTCCTGGAATTTTCCAAACCTCTGGTGATTTCCCAAGGGGAGGGCAGGTCCTCTGCTCCTTCTTGGTGACTTACTGTCATTGGATTTCTGACCCTTAGGGCTTATGTCAAAGGGAGACCCACACGTAGTCAGAGTCTGAGTGGCATGGTAAGGCGGCACATGACGAGTGAGGTTTGAGATGGGAAGGGGAGACTCTGATGAGGACCCCAGGGACCTTTGTGGAGCTGTAGAATCCTGAGGTCATGGAGTGAATGCTATTTTATGCCCTGGCTTTGGGCCATAGGAGGGACTTCTGTGCCAGATGTCATGTAGTCATGGTGACAGTGACAACAACTAACACAGAGCACCAGGTGCCAGGCACTGGGCTAAGTGCTTCCAATGGATTATCGACAACCTTGTGATACAGAGCCTGTTATTATCCCCATTTTACAGATGAGAAAACTTCAGTGTGGAAAGGCTAAGCAATCTGCAGGTGGCCACACAGCAAATAAGTGGAGGAACTGGGATTTGAACCCAGGCATTCTGAATTCTTGTCTGTCTATGTGCATGCATGTGTGCGGGCTCAGTCACTTTAGTTGTGTCCAACTCTATGCGACCCTATGGCCTGTAGCCCACCAGGCTTCTCTGTCCATAGGCCTCTCTGGCAAGAGTACTGGAGTGGGTTGCCGTGTCCTCCTCCAGGGCATCTTCCCAACCCTGGAGATGAACGCTTGTCTCCTGCATCTCGTCTCCTGCATTGCAGGTGGATTCTTGACCCACTGAGCCACCTGGGAAGGCCTTGTCTGTCTACACTATCGTTCTTCTCCAAGGCAGCAGGCACTTCTTCCAGACTCCTTGGATAATGAGCGCAGAGAAAACCCCTGACTGAACCGGGATGACATTGCCCACCTCCCTTGGGAGCCATGGGGCTCCCAGCACCCACTTACTCTGCAGTCTTCCCCAGCCCGTGACATAGCAGACGTAGTTGTTGGGCAGGATGGTGCCGGCAGGCGGCAGGCAGCCCAGCTGGATCTTGTCAGTCAGGGGGACAGAGCTGGCCAGTTTGAGCAGGGCAATGTCGTTCCTGGGTTGGAAAAGAAGCAGAGCATAACCAGAGGGTTGACTGGTTCTGTCCCGGATATATTTCTGATTCTAGCCCCAGCTTGGATCACTGAACCCCGTCCCTGGCTGGACTGATGCTGAATCTTCCTGCCATTGGGGTTCCGAGGGATCGGGAGAAGTTATGGTTAAACCCCAAGATTGCATTTAAAAAGAAAATTTTGGCCACATTCAGCAGCGTGTGGAATCTTAGTTCCCCTGCCAGGGATTGAACCCATACCCCCTGCAGTGAAAGGCAGAGTCTTCACCACTGGGCCACTGGAGAAGTCCCTCCAGGACTGTATTTTGTCCCTGGTGGAGCTTGAAGCCCTAAATTCCTAAAGGCCTTTCAGGGGACTGTTTAAAACAGAGAGGGCAAGTAGGTCTGTCTTGCAAAGTCCACTCTGATGGATTAGTTGTGGTTGCCTGGCAGACTGTGTTGACAAGGACTCTGAGATTCTTTCCAGGATCAGCAAGGGAATAAATCCATGATTGCTTGGTGATGTCCATGCTGGCCTTGTACTTCCTGTGTTTGGTTTAGAAAATAGCAGATGTTCAGACCGAAAGGACTTTTTGCCTTTATTCTTCACTCTCTCTTCCACCTTGAGCTCTGCTGTCAGATTTATCCCTGAGTTTCACGTCCTTGTCTAGGAAACCTTTAGCGATTGGCCAATCACATTTTCCACGATGGCTGCAATGAGATTTCCCACCTATTGGTGCTTGTTGCAATGTGATGTTGACACTTTGTCCATTGAGAGTTGGGGGTCTCAGTTTCTTCCCCCTGGTTGGGGATGGGGGGCCTGTGATGTTTAGGAAGTGACACCATTTGACTTCTGAGACTAAGTCATGACAAGAGATGAAACTTCTGTATGATCTTTCAAGACTTCTTTTCTTAGATCCTAAGCTCTGTGCCATGAAGAAGCCAAGGCCACATGGAGAGGCCATATGTAGCTAAAAATCTCTCTCCACTCTCTGCCCAGCCATCTCCTTACCGTCTCTTAAAGCTTCTCTGGACACATTCCATGTCGTTTTATGGCTTTCCAATGTCTTGTCGGTGTGTGTTTCATCTAGTTGACTAGTCCCTTTGGGGGCAGAGACTAATGGCTCATGGACTCCTTGCATCCTTTGTGAGCCATCGTCAGTGCTGGACCACAGCAGGCTGCCCAGATGAAAGAGCACGGAGAGTTATGGCCACAAGGCATCCTCTGCTCTCTCCTGGGCTGTGATGCAGAGTCATCGGAAGATTTGGTGGGTGAGCTCTCTGGGCAGCCATTCAAGAGTGGCATCTTGGGCTGCAGAAGAGGCCTGTGTGTGGTTAAATTATGCAGATTTGAAGAGATGGCTGGGGTACTTCTTTCTAAAGGCCCTTCTGGAACTGCAGACGTGCTCTTGGGATGGAAGAGGATGATGGATACTTCCTGCTTCTGATGGGGAAGCAGGAAAAGGGAAGATGACTTTCTGTCCCTGGTAAGGAGATGCCAACAATGCCACATGGTCGTTATTCATATCTAAGCCAGCAGGCTCCTTAACCAACCCCCGCACTGCCTCACAGCCACACTTCCGGCCATGGGCTCCCTGAGAGCTGCTGCGGTGACCTGTGCATCTCTCTGCGTCCAGCACCCTGTGTGGTGTGTGGAACATGGGTGGGGGGATGGTCACCAAAGGCTCAGGGTGAGCATGGGGTGGCATGTGTTTGTCCAAGGAGTTGGGAAGTAGAGTTTCCCTGCTGGTCAGGGAACCATCACTAGGGTTTTGCAGAGCTCTGAACCCTTGGCTAGCTTCCTGTGTCTGTTACCGAGGCTGCTTTGCAGGGTATCAGGGAGTCTTTGTTTTTAAAAGATCTTGCTGGGAGGAGGTACAGGGTGGAGGAAGGCAGGAAGGACCATGTCCCACTCTGCTCATGGACTCCACTCCCAGTCGTGGGGCCTGTAGACCCATCTCTGTGTCCTCAGGGTTTGGCACAGAATAAATCCACGGTCAGTGAGTGCCTGGGGTGGACCGGAACACTGTAGACTTAACTGGCAGGAGATCTAGGTTCCCCCTGCCACCCCAGTCACATGCCAGTGCAGGCCCCTTTGGGGCTGAGAACCTCTCCCCCCTCCCTACAGAAGGAGCAAAGGATGGGACAGCACCCACTGCTTTCTGTGAGATCGCCCACCCCCAGTCTGTGTCCCTGCCAACCCACCCCCCAAAGTGCACCCAGACAGAACGCACCCTTGGGCGAGCTGGTTGGAGTTCCACTTCTCATGTATCACGGACTTGGAGACTGCAATGGTCAGTGAGCCAGACTCAACGGTGGAGAGACTCTGCCGGCCCACCACCACTCGGTAGGTCCTGGAGGAGCTGGGGGAGAGGGGGCCGGGCAGGGAAGGTGAGCTCTGGGCTGTCCTTTCCTCTCTCTGAGCCCTATGGGCTGGGACACCCCAATGAATGTACCGGTTAGAGACCAAGCTCTGGACAGTGCTGGGGGACCTGAGCCAGCTCCTGCTCCAAGAGCCACTAGTTGGCACTGGGAATTTTTCTTTCCTTGGGGCAATCGGTTAGTTACGACGTAACATAATGACTACAACAAAACAGTAATTACAACTACCTTATACCAACTGTAAACTATAATATAAAATAAAAGTTATAATAATATAAGCTCTATATTACTATAGGGGAAGTGAGATGGATACAGATAACCGCAGTCATTTAACTTAAAGGGCATTTTTTTATTTTACTTTTTAAATTGTATTATCTTTTTTGGCCACAACTATTTGGCATGCAGAACTTCCTAACGAGGGATGGAACCTGTGCCCCCTGCAGTGAAGCACAGGGTCTTAGCTACTGGACCACTAGGGAAGTTCCCAAGGCCATTTTTTTTAGTTTAACTCCTCATTTCCTGTTTTTAAATGGGGAACCCTGCGGCTTGCATGCGAGGGTGCGTGCTCAGTCGCTCAGTTGTGTCTGACTCTTTGTGACCCCATGGACTGTAGCCCGCCAGGTTCCTCTGTCCACGGGATTCTCCAGGCAAGAATACTGCAGTAGGTTGCCATTTCCTTCCCCAGGGGATCTTCTTGACTCAAGAATCAAACCTGCGTCTCCTGCTTTGGCAGGCGGATTCTTCACCCTTGAACCACCTAGGAAGCCAGCCTGAGGCTTAGGAAGGACTAACTGGTCCAAAGTCTTACTCTCCAGCTCGTTAGTGACAACTTGGAGCTAGAAACAGGACTCCTGAATCCCAGACCTCTGTGATTTCCCCCACCACCTCAAAGAACTTGTGAATTAGGTAGAGAGAAGGGGCCACCCCTGACAATGAGAGTGTCCCACTGGCCCAGTGGAAACTCCACTGAGCGCCAGCCTGGGTAAGCTAAGCAGAGGCTGGAGGGAAGGAAGAGGACAGGTGAACAATGGATGTCCCAGAGCCTTTCCTTTCCCCGTGGGCCTTTATAATGGTGCTAGTTTCACTTTTATTGAGCGCTTACTCTGTGCTGGCCCGTTTAATGCATCATCTCGTTGAATCCACACTGAATACCCATGGATGCTTCCCCGGTGGCTTAGTGGTAAAGAATCTGCCTGCCAATGCAGGAGACACGGATTCGATTCCTGGTCGGGAAGATCCCCTGGAGAAGGAAATGGTAACCCACTCCAGTATTCGTGCCTAGAAAATCCCATGGAAAGAGGAGCCTGGCAGGCTATAGTCCATGGGGTCGCAAAGAATCAGACACGACTGAGCGTCCCAACTACAACTTCTGCAAACACCGCTATCTGCTTTTTTGCGGGTGATGGTATTGAGATGAAGAAGTCATTCAAGTAGCTCAAGTGAACCCAGTTCCAGATCCAGAGGCCGTATCTAGTTTGCCCCAAAAGGGCAGAAAATGGGCCTCTGCCTCCCCATAGTCCCCCTCAGTGCCCTGCACAGGACGGTCAATCCATATATATATATGGGTCTATCACCTGACCAACAGACTGAACTGTAGATCGAAGAGAGTGTATTTCTTGGCCAAGGAAGTGGTTATGTGCGATGCTCCTTTATATGGGGTGGTTTGGGCCATCTGGGCTCTAACTGAGAGATGAGTGCTGGCTAGTAGGGTGAGCGGGCGGGGAGACGGGGGAATAGCAATTACCTGATGCAGTGGGCTGCTGTCAGGACCCAATTTTGTTCTATCAGAGATCCTCCGCAGGTATGACGCCACTGGCCACTGGAGCTGTACTGCAGGGAGACCTGGGAAGAGGCACAGGTGATCCCATAGCTGAAAGGGCTGGACCCTCTGCTCTGCAGCATCCCAGACCCGGGAGTGGGGGCACGGGAAGTTGAGCAAGCAAGACACTCGCCTCAGGTGCAAAATCTAAGGGGGCACGAAGAAATGCTAATCCAGCTACATAACATTGTAATAATCTTTAGAAAATTAACACACAAAAAATCTATGATGCACAAAATGTCAAAAATGTAAATAAAAACTCTATTAAGAAGTAATTAGTTAAAAAAAATTTTTTTTGGCTGTGCTGCAAGGCATGTAGGATCTTTGTTCCCCAACCAGGGATGGAAGCCACGCCCCTTGCATTGGAAGTGGGGAGTCTTAACCACTGGACTGCTAGCGAAGTCCAAGAAGTAATTGTTTTGAGCATCTTTCTGTAGCGCGACTTGTTGGGATTTTTCCTTTCTTGGGAGCTATTTCTTCAGGACATATTCCTCCAATTTAATATGTGTAAAGCAAAATTTTTATCCCTTCTGCCCACTCCCCGAATCCGTGCTTTCCTTAAATTTTCTTGTCTTGGTAAATGGCAAACCAGCTGTACCTGCTGTTCAGGCCAAAACTCTTGGCAGTGAGTTTGACGCTTCTCTTTCTCTCATATGCCTCATTCGAACCCACCAGCAAATCCCACCAGCTCTACTTCCAGAATATGTGGACAGAACGCCTCCCTCCTACCACCTCAATTGCTGGTCCCCATCATCTTCACATCTCACCTGGATTATTATTGCAGCTTCCTATGTTTGTCCCTGATCTCAGTCTGGCCCCTTCCTCACCCCATTTCTCAACACAGTGGGCAGAATGATCCTTTTAAAATGTGAGCTTAATTATGCTTCTCCTCTGCTCTGACCTGCCAGTGGCTTCCGCTCTCATACGATGTAGACCCCAAACTGTACAATGCCCTACAAGGTTCTACATGACCACCCTCACCTTACAGGCTCTCACTCCCCTTTCTGCTCCAGTCACACTGACCTCCGCGAGGCTCTGGAAACACAACAAGCCCATTTCTGCCTCAGAGCCTTTGCGTTTGCTATTCCTTCTGCCTGAACTATTCTTCTCTAAAGTATTAGCATAGCTTTCTCCTTCACTTCCTGCAGGTCTGTGTTCAAGGTTACCTTCCCTGTGAGGTTCTCTGTGACCACCTCATCTAAGGGTATGCACACTCATGTCCACACAAGTGTACACGCATATCCTTACACACCCATGCACACATATGGATGCACACAGCTCTTTCCTCTTGTCCTGTTTTATTCTTCATCATAGTGTCTATCATCACCTGATGTTATGAATTTGCGCATTCAATGACTGATAGCCTCATTCTCCCACTTTAATATAAGCTCTGTGAATTTTCTTTCCACTGCTGTATTCCAGGTGCCTAGAACAGTTCCTGTCTCATAGTGGGTCCTTAATAAATTGAACAAGTGAGTTAATCAGAAAGTGAGTGAATGAATGAAAATGGACTCAGCAGGGCAAGTGTCTGGTCTCTCTTGCCGAACTTGTCGCCTATTGCTCTTCAGTTTTTCCTTGAAGACTAAATCCACTCATAGGAATATGAAAATACTTAAGTGTACTTTACCCCTGATGACTCCTCAACCTTTTTTTTTTTTTAAAGAAAAACTTGTTTCCACTTAGATTTGATAGGTGTGGACTGGAACTTGAAGGGGGTTGCATTTGGCACCATTTGGGTCTCTGTGGAAGCTGTCCCAGCTCCTTCCCCTTGAAGTCCCTGCCAAGGCCAAGTAGAAAGGAGGGAGGTGACAGCAGAGCATGGCCTGCTCTGACCACGGTTCCTGTGGAGGGAAAGCAGGAGTGATGCTGCTTTTCTCCAAACATCATTTCTGATTATCCCCATGACATCTTCTTGTTTGCCTCACATTAAGGGGACTTAGATTAACTGACTTTTTAAAAACAGTGCTTAAAACTAGACAAAATTACAAAGATACCTAAAAGGATGCCCCACCCCAAAATCTCCAAATAGGCTGAAATCATCCTACCAATGTGAAAATTTGAAGTAATGTGTAAACATATAATTTGTGGGCAGCAAAGTGTGGCCACAAGAGCAAAGGTTAAGCCAAATTTGACTCTGTACTTTCCCCCAGGCTCGCTGGGTCACTCAGGGCAATTATATACTTTTTCTGAGCCCCAGTTACCTTGTCTCGGAAATGGGGATTATAATGCTTGTCTGGGGCTCCTGGGATGATTAATAATCATAATAGCTAACACTTCAAATGTCTAATAATTTGAACATTTACCATATACCAGACACTGTTCTGAGCTCAGAGTGTAAGTAAGCTCACATCACAGTCACAGTGATCTCATGAAGCACTATTATTATCCCCACTTTACAGATGAATAAACTAAGGCAATGAATAGAAACTTGTACAACATGGTCCACATCATGAGTGGTGCCATATATTTTTCATATTACTCACTGAGAAAGGTAAATTGAGTTGCTGCACTTGTACAGCTAGTATGTGGCATAGCATGAATAGTCTGACTCCAGAATCTATGTGGAACTTTACACATCTTTACACATCCTACTTTATTATTATCTTTTTCTTTTTTTTGGCTATGCCCTGCAGCATGTGGGATCTTCGTTCCCTCACCAGAGATAGAATCCACGCCCCCTACAGTGGAGATGAGGAGTTTTAAACACTGGGCCACCAGTGAAATCCTACACACCCTACTTTAATTTTAAATCATCTAGCGCTTTATTTTCCAGTGTCTAGTGGATTGTGACCTAGAATCATAATCTTGAGATGAGTGTGGAACAGAAGAGACCTCTCAGCCAATGCAGAGCAAATTATATTTGTTTAAATTTTTGATATTTTTTTCATTATGATAAAGTTTGATTTTTAAAAAACATTGCATTAAAAATTCATTTTGGTTACTGAGTTTTGTGGCACTTCCTTAACTTTTGCCCCTAAAGTGAGTGCCTCGTTTGCCTCACCCTGGTCCCCACCCTGCTTGACCTGCCCACCCATCCTGATTAAAAAAATCTCCTAGGGAAGCAGAAGCAGGAAGTGTAGTGAGACCCTTCTAAGACTAGCATCAATTGGTTCCCAAGGCAAGGATACCTTTGTATCAGCAAGTGGTACAGAGGTGAGCAAATGGTCCAGAGGGTGAGGAGATATTTTGGTAGGCAGCATTGACTGATTCTCAGCACAAGAGTGGCCTCTACTTAAGGGGGAGGTATAGGGCCCCAGGGCCCCTCTTCTAACTTTCCAGAAAAAAATATATTGTGGGAGTGTGAGAAAAGTAGAAGAACTGGCAAAAGTACACAGAGCTAAGTATTGGGTTGGCTAAAAAATTTGTTTGGGTTTTCTTTTGGTAACATCTTATAGAAAAATCTGAATGAATTTTGTGGCCAATCCAATACATAAATTATGAATTGTCTGTCACTATCTATGACTGAAGCTCTCCTAATTGAAAGGAAGATAAATGAATGTTGCATTCCCTCCATGAAACCTACCGATGGCTGCATGGGGCACTCTGAGCACTCACTTACATTGTAAACTCACCCCACTCAACCCTTCTGCTCCCAAACCTGCATATGCCAGTTGTACTCATATTGTAATTATGTGTATTAATTAAATATGTAACCAATGAAATATGAGTTCTAAAAGATGGTTGTGGTTTACATGGAAACTAAGGTAAGTGCTTGGAAGAGACCAGATAACCATGCCTTTTAAAAAATTGCTGTGAATTAGGCATGGATGAAAAAACTGAAAAATGGAGAAAAAAAGGTCATCACAATCTGGAAGGACTGTCAGATTGCTTCTTGAGTATCTCATAGTCAGTTACTCTACTTTAAAGAAATGGAATTACAGATGATATATTGTAGGGATGATTTATATAAGATAGATTGGTGACTAACTGTGTATTTACAAGTTTTCAATTAAAATAAATGTTTAAAGGATATGTGTGATTTCTAATAATTTATCTATAACCAATCTTTTGATTCATTGTTTAGTTGCTAACTCATATCTGACTCTTTGCAACCCCACGGACTGTAGCCCCACCAGGCTCCTCTGTCCATGGGATTTCCCAGGCAAGAATACTGGAGTGGGTTGCCATTTCCTTCTCTGGAGCATCTTCTTGACCCAGGGATTGAACCCAGGTCTCCTGCATTGGTGGGTGTGTTCTTTATCACTGAGCCTATTACTCAATCCCAATCATGTCAGATAAGAGAGATTTTACTATATTTTTTTATGTCAGTATAAGCCTCACATATTTCTTTCATGAGTCCTACCACTAACAGGTCCTAGTAATTTGTGCCTGTGCCCCACCCAGCATTTGTAGTCACCTTATTGTTAGAATTATTTCAAGGTAAGAAGGCATTTACTTTATTGGTAATACTGATTTGCCTATAGTCAAGAATTAATTTGCATAAAATAGCACTGATTGGTTCCTGAAAGCAAGGAATATTTGCATAGAGAGTGATGAATGGATCATCAGATAACAGTATATTTGTAAGCAAGCATCTGATTGGCTAACAGAAAGAATGTATTTGTGAATTTGTGTGGATGGGTTGTGGGCTAGGGCAGATCTTTATCTGCGTTAGAGAAGGCCCCTCTCCTTCCACCCCCAAGGTTGACCAAGGGCACAGAAATGTATTTTTTATTGTTGAATTCCCCCATCTGCCCTTTGAGTCTCCACCAATCCTCATTTTTGCCAGTGCAATAGACCCTGTGGTGATGTTATGTATCTAACATCATAACATGTTATGATGTTACGTATGTAAGGACAGGGAGGCAAGAAGTAGAGTATAGGGGACTCACCTGCCAGGGCCAGCTGTTGGGCCTTGCATCTTCACCTCCAACCACTCTGGACAGTTGTGGTGGGTAAGTGGGGACTCCACAGCTGAGAGCTGTAGAAAGAGGAAGGGTTGTAAACCCAGGAGGCAGTGGCCCAAACAATTTACCCCACACTTCCTGAATTCCCAACCCCCAAATACAGAATCCCTGTTCTGGAAGGATCCTTACAGGTTGTAGAGTCCTACACTTTGTTGCACTTTTCTTAAATTTCACTCCAACTTTCTTAACAACCACACGATTGAGCCCCGTGGGTGCAGGGAGGTCCCATCCCCAGTTCCACCAGGAGGCTGGAAAAGTGCCTCTGGGCAACAGGGCTTACCTCCAGCCACCAACGTAGACAGCAGTAAGGCCCTGATCATGGTGTGTCCGTAAGGAGTCCTGTGTGGCCCTGGCTAAGGCCCTGGTTTTATGAGTGGGCTTATCGGACAGAGATATACTAGGAAAATTCAAGATGGGGATTTTCTCAAAGCCCAATGGAAAAATGGCATGTGTCCAATATTCTTTTTCCATTTTCCCTAATTGACACCCTGGAAATACTTGGAAAAAGATGCCAAATGTGAATGTTGAAATATGGGCTCTATCTGCTTTCAACAGATTAAGTTATATGTTATGAGAAGAAGAAAAATTTTGGCCCTTGGAGTTGTGTTTTCAAAGAAAACATTAGGTTACATGCTGAACAAACAGTTCTAGGCCAGTGATTCTCAATGGTGCTGGTATTATCCACCAAGGGGACATTTGGTAATGTCCAGAGACATTTTTGGTTGTCACGGCTGGGAGTGGGGTACTGTTGGCATCTAGTGGGTAGAGTCTAGAGATGTTGCTAAATATCCCACAAAGGCACAGGACAGCCTGTTACAACGAGGAACGATTCCCCCTCAATTGTCAGTGGCACCGAGGTTGAGGAAGCCTGTTCTAGGCCATACCTTGGCTTGCTGGGTGGCCTAGGATAAACCACAGAAGTCTCAAGGCCTGGAGCCTGCCCGTCTATGAAACAAGGGGAGAAATGCGTGCCCAGTCTGTTTTGCAATGATGTGGTGAGGATTTGAAAAATGTGCTTACATGGGAGAAGCACAAACTAGACCTGAACAGGTGGGGTTGGGCAGCCCCAGAATGGGCAGCTGCAGAGGGCTTTATTGAGATGGCTCAAGAGTATTTATCATCTCCTCCTAGGACCACAGCAGTTTGTACTTCTCCAGTAACTTCCAAATGAGGTCAAAGCAGGAACTTCTTAGAAAAGGAGGCTGACACTCACCCAACACACATATAAGATGCACTCACATGTCTTACCTAACTTAAGTCTTATGAAATCTAGCAAAAGGTCCCATATTTCAAATGAAGAAGCTGAGGTTCAGAGAGGTAAAGTGAACTTGCTCAAGATCACGTAGCTTCTAAAGTGGCACAAGGGGGATTGCTCAAGATCACGTAGCTTCTAAAGTGGCACAAGGGGGATTCCAACATAGGCTGGTCTGATTTCCAAGCTCCTTTACTTGAGGATGCTGAAGGTGGCATTTCAAATGTCCTCCTAGCACTGCAATAAGCCCCTGTGTTTGATGGGTAGCAGGGTGCATGGGTGGAAAAAAGGAGTGAGGGCTCCTGATGGACGTTCTTGCTCTGCCTTAAAACTTCATTCTACTCGCTTATGGTCAGAGCACAGTTCTAGGAAGGCCAGGCTCTGGTGAGACAGACCTGCCCTGTGACCACAGATTCTACCTTTTGCCCAGCCAGAAAAGCAGAGCAGAGAGTGGACTTGACTTAAACTGTTAAGACCTGAGTTCAAGTCCTCATTGAGTCAGAACTGAGTGTTATAGTTTGGACAGACAAGTCATTGGGCCTGAGTTTCCTAAATAACAATCCCGGCCTGGATTACAGGATTGTCATATGGATGAGAAAAATTTTTAATTGGCCAAGAATCATGAGGAGGGTGAGGGAGCCTGGGGTGTAGAATCCCATTGCACTAGATGTCGGAATACCTGGGTTCTAGTCCCAACTCCATCCCTAACTTCTTTAACAGTTTGGGCTCTTGTTTGTAGTCTAGCAGTCACTACAACAACAGACTATTTCTGAAGTTTCCTATTTTATCTTGAATTAATGTGAATATGCCATTCTGTTCCATGTATCTGTGTTTATTTTACTATAAAAATAAGATTTTCCTGTAGGAGGTCACTGAACAAATACTGGTTTGTTTGGCACATGCCATGGGCTTGCTGTGTGACCTTGGGCAAGTCACACAGGTCCTCTGGCTTGGGGCTATTTATGAATGAAACACAGAGAAGGACATATGCCCAGCCTATTTCATCACATTTATGGGAGGGTTTGAAAGTGACAAAAATCATCATCTAATAGGCTTAAGCCAAAGAATCATTCACTGGGACACAAGGTGGAAAAGCCCAGGAGCAGGGCTCATTTCAGGCACGGCTGGATCCAGGGCTCTGGTGATGTCCCCAGCACTCAGGTTATCTCTGTCTTTTGTCTCTGCTTTTCACTGTGAGAGTCCACTCTCAGGCTCCATTACATGGCCTGTAGGAGCTCTGGGTTGTCCTATGGGGACAAGCGGGTTACAGAATCTCTGGTCCAGGGTTTCTCAACTATGGCGCTATTGACATTTTGGATGATGGTTCTTTGTTATGAGACCCAGAATCCTGTGAACTACAATCCTGTGCCTTGAAGGATATTTAGCAGCAGTCCTGGTTCCCACCCACTAGATGCCAGTAGTCTCTTCCCTCCTCCCCCAAGTTGTGACAACCAGAAGTGTCTCTACTCATTGTTGAATGTATTCTAGAGAGCAAAACAATCCCCTCCATTTTGCTACTGTAGCCTCACATCACTCATCTTCAAACCCATCAGGGAATGAGCGAGAGCTTCCTGGTAGTTCCCACAGAAGTCCTGCAACTCTCTCTGATTGGACCTGCCTCAGGTCACATGACCATCTCTGAACCAATGGTTGTGGTGGGAGAGGGGATGCAAGTGTGGATTGGACAGGTTTAGGACCTGAAGGACAAGTCCTACCCCTGGATCTGGGCACCAGGCTCCAGATGGAAGTATGGGGGAGGGACAGCACCAAAATAGTAATCCAGGTTTCTGGAGAGGGAATAGAGGCTGGGAGAACAGATGAGTTTCATAGCCCACTTCCTCCCACTGGGGCTCAGTCCCCATTTATATGTTGATGGACAACCGGGCAATCTGTGAAGTTCTAAACTGGGCTGTGTCCTTGAGGTCTCAGTGGGGCCATGGAGGTGCAGACGTGAACTCTCATGAGATTTATGACTCACTTATAAGGGTTCCTCTGACAAATCCAGTGCCCAGGGGTTAGAGACTTGGGTTTGCAGCCCCGTGCTTCTGGGTAGTGACTCTGGTTTGGATCCTGACTGCTCACAGAGTGGTTTGGACCAGCATAGCTTAGAATCTGGTTAGAAATGCAGACTCATGTATCCACACCTACTGATCCAGCGTCTGCAGTTTAACAAGATACCTAGGTGATTCTCCTGTTTGTTAAAATTTGAGAAGACCTGAGCTAGAACAAGTTTCATCTCTAACTCAGTTTCTTCACCTATGAAATAGAACAAGAAAAATCTTATCCAGCTCTTAGGGTTGTTGTTAGAGTTAAACAATGGTTTATTCACTTAGAACACTGAGAATTGTCAATGTGCAATAAAATGTTCACTCTTCAGTCCTGAGACCTGCTGACCTCAGATATCAGAATAGCACAGAATTATTCAAACTTTACCATCAAAGAATCTGAGGAGATCAGGGGTTGGCAACCTGTTTCTACAAATGACCAGACAGCAAATGTTTTAGGCTTATTGGCCATACGGTCTCAGTTACAACTATTCAATTCTGCTGTTATATTGCAAAAAGCAGCCCAATAGGCATAGCTGTTTTCCAGGAAAACTTTATTTACAAAACAGATTTGTTTTTCAGGCTCTGATGTTCTGATTAATGATCTGGGGTCTAGCATGTGGCAGTCACAACAGCAAATGTCTGGGAAGTTTCATTCTTCACCTGGAAAGCTTGATCTGAATTTTGCAGCTTATTTCATCACACAGCTGGGTTTATCTTAATGTGCATTTTTTTTCTTCCCACACAATCTTCATAGGAAATCGGTGCTTTGGGAAGATGCTCTGTGCTTATTCTCTGCCATTACATGCCCCCTGGCCTATCACCATGTGAACATTTGCAGATATGTGCTTGATGAGTGAGTTTTAGGGGACTGACCACCAGGGCCTGCTAGGAATAAAGCTCCCCCTCCTAAGGAATAAAAGGGAGAGGGGAGATGTGCCACTGGGGGTCCAGGTATGAGGTCATTAGTAGTAATGACACCGCCTGTCACAAGCTTCTGTTGGCTTCCAAAGGGAGGTGGAAGATGTGCCCATTTTACAGATGGGGAAACTGAGTCTCAGAGAGGTTAGGTGACTCAGCTGCTGTCACTGCTTGTTAGCCAATAAATATCCTCCTTTCTGCTCTGCCGTATTTCATGCTATTAATTTGTGTCTTAGATAGTGTGAGGGTATGAGAGACTTCCAGGATGGCTCTGATTCTTCACCTCTCACTTTATCCATGCCCTTTGCCTTGCAATTTTGCAATGGCCTCCTGGGAGGAGGATGAGAGAGAGCCCTGTGGAGCTGAGCTTCCCCAGTCAAAACCAGACTTGACCCCTAGACATGTGAGTGTTTCCAGCCAAAATTGGCAGTTAGCCAAAATAAGCCACCTAACTGACTCCCAGCTGAACCCAAGTGTGTGAGCAATAAATACCTGTCTTTGGATGCTACTGAAAGTTTGTGGTTGGTTGTTATCAAGCACTATTAATTATGCTGGAAGTAGCTGATACAGCTGGTGAAGGCCTTTGTGAACATCTGTGAGCAATAACTCTCTCCTCAGGTTTCTATTTGAGTTCAAAATTGCCAGTTTTGCTCAGGATTGTCAGCACACCCACAGCCTCCACCCCTCCCTGGTATGGCCTTTAGAGGAATCTGTGTGAGAGGATCCTTGAGAGTTGGGGATTAATGGCAGAATAACATGGTTGTTAGTCACACAGACTCTGGAGTCAGACCACCTGAATTTAAGTCCTGGTGCCCCATTACTAACTGTGTGGCCTTCGGTGAGTTTTTAAACCACCTCTGAGCCTCAGTTACCTCATCTGTAAAGGGGGATAATTATCAAGGTTGTCAAGATTATTGTATAAATGAGGTTGAGTATGTGAAGCTCTTGGATGGTACCAGAACTATTGGTCGCCCTATCCATGTTCCATGCCTTATGCTCTAGCAGAAATTGCTGCCTCGAGATCCTCCTGAGCAGTCACCATGACTTTGCTCATACCCTTCCCTTAGCCAGGAAAGTAGTGACCCCTTATGATATCCCCAAGAGTATCAGTTAGGTGTGTTCTGAGCTGCAAGTTATGGAAAACCTGACTGCAGTGTTTAAAACAAATGCAGATTTATTTTTTTCCCACAAAACTTGATATTCAGAAAATGGTTGCTGGCATCAGATCTGTGGCTTGATGATGTATGAACTCATATCGCTGTAATTCTCTTGGCCACAAAATGGCTGCTTTAGCTCTAGGTATCACATCCACATTCATGTTCATCACAGGGCAGTAGAGCTTGGTGATCCAGAGCATGGGCTCTGGAGCCAGATTAACAAAGTCTGGATCCCAGCTCCATCACCTTCTGGTTAAATCACCTTGGGAAGTCATGAAACATCTCTAGCCTCAGTTTTTTCATCTGTGAAATGGGGATGATATTAATAGACTATATCTTAGGATTGTTTTGGGGATTAAGTGAGGTAATACATGTAAAGCCTATAGAACAGTGCCTGGCACATAGCAAGTATTCAGTATGTGTTAGTTATTACTTCATTATTATAATTGTAAGGGACTTGGGCACAAATAGTGTTAATGTTTAGCGCATCTACCTTCCAATATAGAGACAGCTTCAAAAGAAGGAGGTCAAGCAGGACCAGGGGGCCCTTGGGTCAAGCAACCAGCAACATCTTCTGTGCTTGGATACATTCTGTTCAAATGTGAAGACTCAGCCTGGGGTATCACCACTTCTAGGAAGCTGTCATGGACTCCTCTCACCAACTGACACTGGTTTAAGTGTCCCTTATCGGTGCTCCTGGACTGTATTCCTACCTTCACACTTATACCGTGACCTCAATGATCTGTTTATGGGTCTGTCTCCTGCAGAACAGGGGTCTTGTTTGGACTCTCCCTGGATTCCCAGGGCTGAGTTGGTGCTGGGCTTCTTGTAGCCTCCATTGCTTGTTGAGTAAATACTTTTTGAGAATGAGCTTGGCATTGTGGGAGATCATGGTCCCCACCTCCAGGAACCAAAGTCTGATGGGGAAACTGGGCAACTCATTGACCAACCAGAGGTAGTCCTAGTTGAGGGTTTTCCTAGGAAGACTTTAGAGGAAGGGGTGGGGGCAGCTCCCTCCTAGATCAGCCCTGGACTAGGAGCCTTGGCGATCCTCAGGAGTGCCCTAAACTAGGGACACTGTGGTCAGGGATCAGGGGCCCCACTTGGATCCACCTTACTGGACACTGGGTCCCTCACCTTTCTGGCTCCATGTGCCCTCCAGGCGGCCTCAGGACAAGAGGAGCCTGAACTGAGCCTCTTATTTGTGCATTACTAGTCGTTTCTTCCTGTGACTAGGCTCAACTTTTTCCTTTCTGGGCCTCAGTTTCCCTGCCTGTCTAGTGCAGTGCAAGCTTGCCCACCTCTGACCTGCTGTGACTACTGTGGAAGCCATTGCTGTTTGACCAGGGTGTGGTGTTATGAGATGTGTGTGTGTGTGTGTGTGTGAGGAGGGGGGGTGGGCGGCAAATCTCTGGTGTGTCCTTAACTCACGTCCCCTCAGGCACCGGGTAGCCTCCTGGGATTGCCTCCTCCCCCAGCACCTCCAACAGCTCCCCCTCAAGGCCAAACCAGCCTGAATGAGGGGGCCTCTCTTTGCATCCTTGGTGTGGAAGGGGCAGCTCCCAGAGAGCTTCCGAACCCGCAGGGGACACGAGAATCAAGAATGAAGGCAGGGGACTTCCTTGGTGGTCCAGGAGCTAAGAATCCGAGCTTCCAACGCAGGGGGCCCAGGTTCAATCCCTGGTCAGGGAACTAGACCCCACATTCTGCAACTAAGAGTTCAGTGCTGTAATTAAGACCCAGTGCAGCCAAATAAATAAATTAAAGAAAAAAAGAAAGCAGGCAGCTTGAGGGGGAGAGAGGTTTATTGTGGTTGTTGGGATTTGTGGCCTGGGCTCCTGGGGATGAATCACAGCTGCAGTTTCTGGAGAAGCAGAGAACAGTGAGGGACTCAGGGCGGCATGAGTCTCGCCAGGAGGGAAGGAACAAGGGGGCACAGCAGGTAGTACCAGGCCTTAATGAGCCAGGCTTGCCTCTGCCCCCAGGGTTGGCCCCCTCAGCATTTCCCACCACCATGCAAGTGGGCTCAGGACACTGCCTGCTCCCAAAGTGACCCCCTGTCCCTCCTCAAAAGACAGATGGTCATCCATGCCACCGCCTCTCCTGTGTGGGGGCCATAGTTCACCTTTGGGAGCCCTGGTGGGGAGCCTAGGGTTGGGACAGAAGTGTTTGCTGAAGCAAATGGATTAAAGGGTTGAGGAGTCAATGGCCATTTCCTTTACTGCACCTGACTCAAGGCTGCGTGCAGCAAACACTCAATCAATACTTCTTGAGCAGGTGAATGAATGAATGAGTGAAGGAATGAGTAGAGGAACAACTGAAGGAAAGGCAAGTGAGGGGTGGGCAGTGAGGAAGGAGGCCTGGGAGGGGCACCCACCTGGTTGATCCAGTCGATGTATGCAGACACACGGGTGAAGACCGTTGGCTTCTTGAAGGTGTTGCAGCTCAGCCCGGAGCCGAAGCTGACGATGCCTCGCACATCCCAGTTGCCGTTCTCGGCTTGGCAGTTCAGGGGGCCGCCCGAGTCCCCCTGCACCAGATGAGGTGGGCGTCAGAGGGAGGCTTGGGCCACAGGGGCGGGTCAGAGTGGGGCATGGAGTTGGCCTCTCTGCCTTGTTACCTCCTGTTTTGGCCTCAGCTTGTCCATAGTGAGGGAGGCAGAGAAGATATGGTTTGGGAGTGACTTGACCTTTATCCTATGCTAATGCTATATGCTAAGTCACTTCAGTCGTGTCCGACTCTGTGCGACCCCATAGATGGTAGCCCACCAGGCTCCCCCGTCCCCGGGATTCTCCAGGCAAGAACACTGGAGTGGGTTGCCATTTCCTTCTCCAATGCATGAAAGTGAAAAGTGAAAGTGAAGTCGCTCAGTCGTGTCCGACTCTTAGCGACCCCATGGACTGCAGCCTAACAGGCTCCTCCATCCATGGGATTTTCCAAGCAAGATTACTGGAGTGGGGTGCCATTGACCTTTATCCTAGGGGAGCCCTAAAGTATCAGATTAAGTCTTGGTTTGCTGTGTGATCTTGGGATGATGAGAACCCTCTCTGTGCCTCAGTGTCCCATGCCTGAGTCTGAGCTGTCCAGAGAGGTGAAGATGCTGGGAGTTGTGTAGGGGACCCTGGAAAGTGAGGAAAGTGGAAATGGGGAAAGAGTCCTGTGTTTAAAAATGGGACAGTCTCTGATTTCCCTGGGTGCTTCTTGCTTCTGTGTCAGATTCCCTGAGTCCTCTGTCTCCCTGGACCAATGGAGTTGATGGTATGTCGGAACGTGTGCCCAGACTTGAATGAAGTCTCTTCTACATGCGTCAGACTCATTTAGTCCTCACAGCAGCTCTGTGCTTACTGTCGCTCCGTTTTATAGTGGGGAAACTGAGGTTCAGAGAGGTTGAACAGCCTGCCCAAGGTTATGCAACTATGAAGGGGTGGGACTGGGACTTGGATCCAGAGACTGACATTCAGCTTTCAAGCTCTGGCGGTAGTGCTGGTGGGGGAGGGGAAGGGGGACAGTGACAAGTTTCTCCTAAGTCTCCTGAGCCCAACTGGGACTCAGTCTCCCCCCAGGGAGAGGGTTCCTCATGGGGTCTCCCCACTTCTCACTCCTTTGCTCTCATCCCTGCCTCTAGCACTTGGCCCTCTGCGTTAGGGCTGGGGTGCAGAGTCTGGACACTCACGTTGCAGGCTGAGATGACTCCATCGCCCCCGGCACAGACCATGGTTTCCTTCACCGTGGTGCCCCACCAGTCTCTGCGGGAGCACGTGGCATAATCCACCACGGGCTGCAGGCCCTGCTGCAGCTCGGCGGCAATGGGGCCGTTGGCTGGAGAGAGAATGGGTGGTGACTGGGCAGGCAGCCCAGGAAGCCCTGGCCCCAGGCCTTCAGGGAGCAGAGGGCTACATGGGGCTGGGCCAGGCCAGGCAAGTTCTGGCAAGACTTTAAGGGACATACTCACATGCCTTTTATTGAGAGGCAAGACTCTGAGCTAATGGTCCCAAACTGGGTTAGACACCCTTCAAAGGGTCGGAAAGGTAAAACCAACCCATAGAAAACCCTCAAGAAATAACTACCATTTATCTTTAATTTATGTTCTGGGATTTTAATTGCCAATGCTTTCCTTGTAGTTCTCTACCTTTGGAGTCACATGTTAAAAGATTTTTCTCAGCCCCAAATTTTCCAAGTACTGATCTCCATTTTCCTCTAAGTCTTCTGTAGGTTCATTTATTTGCATTTAACCTTTAAATTCAGCTAGAATTTACTTGAGAATTCCATTCACTGGAATATACTTGGTATATGATCTAATCTCCTATGCCAAAATGGTTAGTTTCATTGATTCAATAGTCATTTACAAGGCATTTAGTAGATGTCCAGCCTTGCTCTAAGTCCTTGACAAATTTTAGTCCATTTAATCCTTATAGCATCCCTTATATGCACTTGGCGTGTCTGTCACATGGCATGTGCTTAATAAATATTAGCCATCATTACACAGTTTAAGAAGATGCAAAGATGTTAAGGCAGGAAGGAAACTGGTGGGCAAATGTGGGTGGCATGCTTACTGTGGGAGCTGCTTCCTCCAGGAAGGCGCTCGTGATGTGCCAGGGGCTATACTCACTGTAGAGACGGCCCCAGCCAGTGACGAAGCAGGGGTAGTCCTGAGGCAGCAAGGAGCCCTCCTCTGGCAGGCAGGCCACCTGGATCGTGTCACTCAATTCCACGGTCTCTGCCAGCTTGATAAGGGCAATGTCATTGCTGGAATCCAAAGTGGAGGTGGTGAATCACAGGAGGGCCTGGTGCACCAAGCAAATGCCAAGAGGCCTGGCCTGGGAGCTGGGAGTCAGGCCAAGGGTGACCAGGGGTCACACATCCCGGACTGCCGGGTTTTACTGGTGCACAGAGATGCTGGGGAACGAATGATCTGCTTTCTAGTTCCATCGCCTGCCCCTGTACGTGGAGCTTCTTCCCCTACCTGTGTCTTCACATCACGACAGCCTTAACAGAGAAGTGACAAGAGCAGAAGCCTTCTGAGCCACTGTCATTGAACCACCGCATCAACCGAAATTAAGCTAAAGCAAATTGGGAATTATGACTGTAAAAATACTTGCAGATTCCATTTTTAATGTTTCCGTGTCACCCGAATGAAAGTGGACAACCCTAGGTAGACTTGGTTTGACTTGTGGTTCTGCCACTTAGTGGGCTGTGTGATCTGAGACACATTCCTTAACCTCTCTGATCCTCGCGTTCTTGTCTTGGGCTGTTGTGAGGATTAAATAAGAGATGGCATGTAAAGTGCTTATTGCAATGCGGGCAGGCGCGCAGTAAGCATCAATAATGGGGAGTGCTGGCTCATCCCCTGGCTGACACTTCAGGTAACATACCATGGGGGCCCCGGGATTCTTATTCCATGTGTACTTTCTGGAGCCCCTTGGTCAATGATGGGAATGGGAGGGGTGTCCGTCTCCTCTTAGCATTTTGCTATTTTGTGTAAAGTCATCATCTGTGGGCTGTTCAGGGTGAGGATGGGGCTCAGGGACAGGCTCTGTCTCCATCTCAGGGACCCCCTCTTCTTCTGAGCTGCCCCTAGGGGCTGTGTGATGGCTATCTGGGTACTCACCGAACTAGGAAGGAGTTCCACTTTTCATGGACAAAGATGGTGTCCACACCCACGTAGAGGGAGCCTGCCTCGTCCTCCACCTCCAGGTTGTTCTTCCCCAGGGCCACGCGGTAGGTCAGGGTGTTGCTGGACAGAGCAAGGGGGCCAAGTCAGGGTCCTGCCCCCACTGGTTGGCAGGGTAGAGAGGGAAGTTGGGGCTCTGGTGATGCAGCTTCGGGGTCACTGTGGGACTCATTTGGGGGAAGGCATGGTTCACCCCATTGACCCTTCCTAGGGCACGGGGTAAGGACCATGGTCTTGGAGTCAAGTCCGTTCTGACTGCTGGGTGGGCAGGCTTGGGCCTCAATTCCTCTCCTGTAAGGTGGAGATAATCTTAAAACACCTGCCAGGGATGTTGTGAGGATGAACTAGTCCACACTGCTGCTGGCCTGCATTATCTCACCTGTATTCCTCTCTATCGGAGAAGGCAATGACAAGCCACTCCAGTACTCTTGCCTAGAAAATCCCATGGATGGAGGAGCCTGGTAGGCTGCAGTCCATGGGGTCGCTACAAGTCGGACGTGACTGAGCGACTTCACTTTCACTTTTCACTTTCACACAATGGAGAAGGCAATGGCAACCCACTCCAGTGTTCTTGCCTGGAGAATCCCGGGGACGGGGGAGCCTGGTGGGCTGCCGTCTATGGGGTCGCACAGAGTCGGACACGACTGAAGTGACTTAGCAGCAGCAGCAGCAGCATTCCTCTCTAGCCACCTCCTCCTCTCCCCTCACACAATCCGCTCCTGCCACACTGGCTTCCATTTAATTTCTCAAACATACCAAATGGACTCCTTCCTCTGGACCTTTGCATCGGCTCTTCCCTCCACCTGTGACACCTTACTTCCAGACCAAAGATTTCTTCCCTTATTTTCTTCAGATCTTGGCTCAAGCATGCCCTTTTCAGAGATCTCTTCCCCGGGTCATGTCATTTAAAATAGAGCCCCTCATACTTCTTATCCTCTTCCTGCTTCTTTGTTTTCCTTCACTCCCACTTATTTTGCTACATGTTTACTTGTTGGATGGCCTGTCACTGTTTTCCACTAGAATGTAATAAGCTCCCTGAGAGCACAAACTGCGTTTTCACTGCCACGTTCCCTGGCACATAGTAGGCGCTCACTAAATACTCACTGAATGAATAAATGGACAACTGAGTTACTGGGTACGCGTAGCCTGCTTGTCCCGGTGTCTGGAGTGTGTGCCCGGGAAGGGCGGTGGGCGGCGTGTCTGGGTGACTTCCGGCTCACCTGATGCAGTGGGCAGCTGTGAGCACGTGGTTGGGGGTGATCAGGGTGCCGCCACAGGTGTGC
>NW_011494861.1:12222840-12224257 GCF_000754665.1 Bison bison bison
CCCCTCAGGGGCCCACTGCCCACTCAGGGGCCCACTGCCCACGCCCCTCTCCACCCTGCCTCCCAAGCCCACTGCAGTGAGCTTACCTGCCAGGGCCAGCTGTGGGGAATGGCGTCCTCTCCTCCCACCACGCGGGCTGATAGGTTGGGCTGGAAGATGGGGGCCCCGCAGCTGGAGGCTGGGGGAGACAGGAGAGAGAGAGCTCAGGTCAGTGTGGGTGGTATCTCGTTGAGGAAGGGACAGGTGGAAAGAGCACACCTTTAGGGACTAGGCAGACTTGGGTTTGAATTTTCCTGTTAGACTTTGGGGAAGCCATTGAGTTTGCTGGGCCTCAACTTCCCTTTCTGTGAAATGGGTAGAATAGCACTAACCTGGTAAGTTTGTCCTGAGAACTAAATGATGCATATGAAGAGTTGAGCAAAAGATCTGGTATAGAGTGAAGGAAACACCCAGGTAGGCTGGCTTGGTGTGAGTGCCCAGGTACACCTGTGTTCTTCATCCTTACCCTGCTGTCCCTTTTGAAGCCACAGCATGGTGGGGATGTGTGAACATGGAACCCACAGAATTCCAGACTGTCCTAGCTGTGGAACGGTCAAGAGCAAGTGCTAGGCATACTCGGACTCAAATTCTGCCTCCACCACTAACCAGCCATGGGATCTTGAAGAAGATACTGAACTTCACTGTGCTTCAGGGTCCTCATCTGTAAAATGGGTCTATATTAATAGACCCTGCCTCTCAAGGTTGATGGAGAATCAAATTAGCTCCTGAATGTCAAGGGCTTAGCAGAGCGCTTGGCACAGAGTAAGCATGCAATACACAGAAGCAGCTATTGTTATTATTACTACTGTTGTTATCAACTGGAGGACTCTTAATGAAGTGCTCTTATTTGCTAAAAGTGCCAGTGGGCTTTAGAGAGTTGATATGGCTTGTTTAGGTCCTGCTGAGAGAGAGTGACATTCGAGTCAAGTGCCTTGACTCCCAATCTGGGAGAAGGCTGCCAACACGGGAAGCTGCCACCTTCTGTGCCAACACAGAATCCCCAAAGGAGAGATGCTGATCCCAGGAAAGGTAGGCCCTGAAATTGTTTAATTGCTAAATTGTGTCCAACTCTTTTGCAACCCCATGGACTGTAGCCTACCTGGCTTCTCTGTCCATGGGATTTCCTAGGCAGGAATACTGGAATGGGTTGCCATTTCCTTTACCAGGGGCTCTTGCCAACCCAGGGATGGGACCTGCATCTCCTGCATTGGCAGGCGGGTTCTTTACCACTGAGCAAGCTGGGAAGCCCAGACACCCTGATGGTCCCCAGGGTCCCTAGGGATGAGGCATCTTCTGTTCCCCCAGGTTGATGCTACATCTTTCTGCACCTCATCGCTCATCCTCACCCTGGGGAGGTCAGATCATCAGCCCTGTTTCG
>NW_011494861.1:12224357-12224498 GCF_000754665.1 Bison bison bison
AGAAGCAGAGTTGCCCAGCGGGCAAGTAGCTCATTTGACACAGCTGATCAGTAGTAACTGGACCCACACTGGACCCCAAAGATCCTTTCCCAAAGCCCTGGAGAGCAGAGGGCCCTTGCCTCCGTCCTTGTCCGAGCTCAC
>NW_011494861.1:12224762-12229891 GCF_000754665.1 Bison bison bison
ATAGCTGCAGCTGGTCATGGAGCCTCAGCTTACCGTAGGCCAGGAACGTGGTGAAGACCGTGATGCCCAACATGTTGTGAATGCTCAGAATCAGGTGAATGTCGCGGTGGCCAGGGCAGCACTTATAGGCAGGTGGGGGGTGGGCCCACCTCATCAAGGCCGAGCCACCACTTGGAAGAAACCTGTTCTGCCAAGGCCTTTTCCCTGACCTTGGGTGGTTACTGTTTAATTTGGGCAGAGATGGAGCTGGCTTGGAGGCATGGATTTCCCAAATATCCAGACAGAGCAAACTCTTGCATTTGCACGTTTGGGGGCCCCATCACACTACTTGGCCTGACTCATTCTTTTTAGTTGTCGTTTACTAGGCACCTACTATTTGCTGGTTGCCATGCTCAGTAACTCTTGCAGTCCCTTAATTCTCCCAACAACACGCAGTAGACACTCTTGTCCGCTGATTAAACATGACAAAGCTGAGACTCAGAGGGTCAATGACCATCCAGGGTCACACAGCTGAACAACAACAGGGTCTGAAGTCAGCCTTTCAAATGTCAGCCTACGGCCCAAAACTGCTATGATGCACCACTTCCTTCTCTGTTGCTGTAGCTCTTGTTTGCTTCCTGTCTTTTTCTTTCTCCCTCATTCAACTAAATCTGTCGGATCTTGGGGTTCTCCCTGCTCTGCAGCACCTTCTTCCACCCAGGCTGTGGGTGGAGGCTGAGGCCTTGGCATACCCTGGAAGGTTTTGGTTGGCCAAATTCCTACTTGGAGCCAGCTTAGTTGTCTCCCTGCAAGGCCTTCAGTCTCCCGTTCTTTAAAATGGGCATGTAGGATCAGATCAACTCTCGGGCTCTTTTCAGATCTTAGATTCCATGATTTAGATGTAAAGGTTGAGTGCTACTCTGTTGCTGCTGCTGCTGCTAAGTTGCTTCAGTCGTGTCTGACTCTGTGAGACCCCAGAGACGGCAGCCCACCAGGCTTCCCCGTCCCTGGGATTTTCCAGGCAAGAACACTGGAGTGGGTTGCCATTTCCTTCTCCAATGCATGAAAGTGAAAAGTGAAAGTGAAGTCACTCAGTAAGTGTCCGACTTTTAGCGACCCCATGGACTGCAGCCCACCAGGCTCCTCCATCCATGGGATTTTCCAGGCCAAAGTTCTGGAGTAGGGTGCCATTGCCTTCTCCAGAGTGCTACTCTGGATGCCCCCAAATTCCACCTGGAGCCTCGGCAGTTTGGGTTCAGCCTTGACCTCGGAGAGTTGGTTTACTTCATTTGCCTCGAGGCCTTACTTCTCTTTGTCTGCTTTGAACTCCTCCATGCGCTGTTTGGAAGTTGTTTTCTGAGCTGGGCCTACTGGTCATGTTGGGCATTATTCAACCATGCTCTTTCACTGGGAGCAACTGGGCAGAGGTGGGAGGTGCCTCTGGTGCACGATTAGTGTGCATGGCTAGTGTGCATGGCTAGTGCCAGCCCCTCCTGACCTGGTCCTGATGCAGGGAAAACCACTGGCCAGAGGACGCCATCACTCCAGGGGCTCAAAATGCCTAAAGTTCTGGTGGTGACACCTGGCTGGCTGACCTGGTCTTCTGACCACCAAGATGAAGAAACAGCCCCAGGAGGGCTGGTGAATATTTGCAGAGAGGTGCCCTGGGGAGTGGATTGCTGCGATTGGAAGGCAGAAGGCTTGGAGTTGGATTAACTTAAAGCTGTGCATCTTGCCTGCCCAGACTGTGAGGCACTGACTTAGTAGGTACACAGAAGCCATTCATTCCTTCATTCCTCCCGCACTAGCTGAGCAGCTCCTGTGTGTAGGCTCTGTGCTAGGGCTGGGGCCACAAAGAAGATAAGACCCTGTTCAGCTCCACTGGAGCTCCCCGCTGGGCAAGGTGATAAATGTTTTTTTGAACATTCTGGGCCAAGGTCTGGGAGCCCTGAACGAGAGCGCATTAATCCTGGGCGGGGGGAGCTTGATGGGCGCAGGTGGGAAAGGGTCCCTTTTCTTCAGATTCCATATCCAAAATGAACTTGAGATTCAAAAAGATGCACGCAGCTCTATTTTCCCAGCAGGATTATTCACAGTAGGCAAAACATGGAAGCAGCCTAAATGTCCATTGACAGATGAAAGGATAAAGAAGACATATATGCAATGGAATACTACTCAACCATAAAAAAGAATGAAATAATGCTAATGCAGCACCATGGATGCAACTAAAGATGCTCACACTAAGTGAAGTAAGTAGAAAGACAAATACCCTATGATATCACTTATATGTGGAATCTAAACTATGGCACCAACAAACCTATCTATTAAGGAGAAATAGACTCACAGACATAGAGAACAGACTTATGGCTGCCAAGGGGCGGGAGAGGGAAGCACTGGAACTTTGGGATTGGCAGATGTAAACTTTACATAGAGGATGGATAAACAATAAGGCCCTTCTGTTATAGAGCAGGGGGCTATATTCAGTCTCCTGTGATAAATCATAATGGAAAAGAAGATATAAAAAAGAATGCCTATATGTATATAACTGAGTTTCCTTGTTGTACAGCAGAGATTGGAGCAACAATGTAAATCAACTATACTTTTTTTTTCCTTTTAAAAAAAATTAATTTATTTTTTATTGAAGGATAATTGCTTTACAGAATTTTGTTGTTTTCTGTCAAACCTCAACATGAATCAACTATAGGTATACATATATCCCCTCCTTTTTGAACCTCCTTCCCATCTGCCTCCCTATCCCACCCCTCTAGGTTGATATAGAGCCCCAGTTTGAGTTTCCTGAGCCATACAGCATCAACTATACTTTGATAAAAAATTAAAATTAAAACTAACAACAACAACAAAAAAACCCCAAATGAACTTGAGGACTTGAGGCTATGAGGATGCTGTAATCCCACCCTATCCTGCTGACCCTTGTGTATTCCAGGGCCTGGAGTGGGGCCTTCCAGGATGAGGGCACTTAATGTCAGCCAGCCACTCAGGGCCAGACTGTGCTGGAAAAATAACCAGGAGTGACTTGGCAGAGGCTGGGCTTGGGAGTGTGGGGAACGTTAGGAGAAGCGATGCCAAGGTTGGGAGTCAATGAGGATGCTGGTGAGAGCCTGAGAAACAGGGCAGGTGCCAGGATGGGGGCCCATTATTTTTAGTTGCTGGGACAGGACTCTCGGGTGGCAGCTGTTACATCCTGGGTGGGGCCCATTAAGCAGGCAGGCCTGGGGCTGACAGCATTTCTCCTCAAAACCAGGTGAAAGTAGGGAGTTGGGGGGCTGAGTGAGGGAGTCGGTGTTTGGTGCTGGGGCTGGGACTCGGTGGTGGGGAGGCTTACCGAGAGGCCAGGACATGGTTGGGGTTTGAGGAGCCATCTCCCTTCCCCACTCTTGGTCCCTTAATCCCTTCAGGACTCCTTATTCTTCTCGTGCCCCCTGCCCAGGCTGGGAGAGGGGGTTCTCATGGTGGCTGAGGCTAGGGCCCCTCCCAGCTGCATCTGATGGTGGAGGGCCTGGCGTGGGACCAGCAGCCCATGTATCTCACATTCTGTGGGCTTGAGGCCCATTTCCATTACCGGGCCACCTGGGCCAGGGCTCTGGGGCTTGAATGCCCTTGCCTGTCTGTATCCTCTCAGCTCTGAGACCATGTTGCTAGGATGTCAGGGCTTCTGATATTCTTCCCTTGGGAAGGCAATTGAGGACAATGCTTCACCCAACATGCAGTGTTAATGGCATCTCGGGCCACAGGTGGCACGTGGGGTGGCCTTTCTCAGGAAATAACACTTCAAGGACGAAGAAGCCTTCTCCAAGCAGGAAGCCAGAGGCATAGGGCATTAGGCTGCTGTAGTACCACCTACGTCCACCTGGGGGCAGCGATGTACAGCATCATCTCAAAATCCTGCCCGCCCCGCCCTCACCACATTGTACCTGGAAAAGGGGACACCCTACCTCGAAACCAAAGGGAAGACCTTGAGACCTTAGCCCACATTGACCAGATGGGGAGACTGAGACCCAGGGGGAGCCTAATCTGTTCAAAGTCCTCTTATAGGGGGCACCCCAGCTTGTTCCTCCTCACCCCACCGACCCAGTCTGTAATGGAGGAGGCTTGGAGTGTCTCTGAGTGTGAGGGAGTCTTGGCGGGGCTCCCGGGTGCATTAGTGCAGAATTCCTGTGGCCTTGGTGCCACTCCTGGGGCATATCCTCGAGTGAACTTGGCAGGCAGGGTGGGTAGATGGGTAGGGACATGGGCTGTGGACTGAATGAGCTGGAGCTGCTCCATTTGCCTGTGTCTCTTGAAAACTTTCTGGGTCTGTTCTTATCTGAGAAAGACCGCCCCACTGCCATGGGCTGACTGTGAGGATTAAATGAGTTGATACGCTGACTTCTCTGGCGGTCTGGTGGCTAAGACTCCATGCATCCAGTGCAGGAGTCTTGGGTTTGATCCCTGGTCAGGGAAATAAATCCCCCATGATGCAACCAAGCGCTCGCATGCCACAAGTAAAGACTCCGAGTGTGGCAACTAAGACCTAGCGCAGCCAAATAAGCAGATTTTCCTTTTAAAAAAGAGCTTAGACGAGTCCCTGGGGACAGCACGTGAGCATCAAACTCAACTTCTCCCCTTAGGAAGAAGTCCTGCGTCCCCTCTTCTCCCTGGCTTCTGACATGGGAGCCACCTGAGCAAATGCTGCCCCCATACCCAGGTGACCTCGCCCTGTCCACTCCTTTCCCAGCCCCTCCCTTCTCCCACCCCAAGAAGAACCACACACACATAAGAATATAGAATTTTATCTTATTTAGTTAAAAAAAATAATCGTACCACCAAATGAAGAAGTAGCTTTTTTTTTTTTTTTGGTGAGATGCGAGGAGAGAAAAAAAAAAAGCAATAAGCCCAAAGAAAGAGAACTTTTTATATTCATCTGTATAAACATATCCGCTAAGGCAAACGCAATCCAGGGCCAAGGCTGCTGCACGGGGGTCGGTACCTCCTAATTCCTGCAGATTCTAAGGCCAAAAAAATAAAACCTCTGCAAGTCCAACAGAAGTTGTGTGGACTCTTGGGGCATCTTACTAAAATAAAGAATTATCAAGTTTAAAAAGCAGTGACGCTGTCACAACACACACGGAAAGTTGCATAACTGTGGCCTC
>NW_011494861.1:12229991-12230636 GCF_000754665.1 Bison bison bison
ACTTGTTTGGACTGGGGGACGGGCACAGCTTCACGACACAGCAACGGACACAGACACGCACACACACGGACACGCACACGTGTGAGCGCACATGGGGAGCCGCGTAGGGCCTGGCTGGTGGCACAGGCTTGGGCCACCAGCCCGAGTCGTGGGGAGGGGCGACGGGGCGGGGGGGCTGGGGTCCCCGTGCACCCTCAGGGGCTGGGTGTGATGGGACAGGTTCCCGTCGCTGGTGCCAAGGCGGTGAACGTCATTCGGGGAAGGATGGCGTGAAAGAGCCCAGCCAGGCCCCCTGCTCCCAACCACCTGGTCTGTGCAAACCATTTAAAGCACTTCTTGGACACCTCCTGGAGAATGGAGGCGTGCTGGTTTCCTTCCCCATGAAGGGGCCAAGCCCTCCTCCCTGCCCCTTCTTCTCCCGGGACCCTCTGGCTGCTGTGGGCCAGTGTGGGGTGAGAGGGCGACCAGGGAGTGGTGTTTCTGCCCCCAGAGCCTTCCCGGCCCATGATCCATGGCATGGCCGGCAGAGTGTGGGCCCGTGAGGTAGATTGGCAGAGATGCCCCCTCACCCTGCCTGGCTGGGGCCCAGAGGGCTGGGGTTTCCATGTCAGCTGGGGGGCAGGGGGGTGGGTGGGTGGGCCAGGG
>NW_011494861.1:12230736-12247445 GCF_000754665.1 Bison bison bison
GATTCCAGCAGAGAGAGGAGGCAGGGCTGCAGGAACAGGTGCTGGGCGTGGGGAGCTGGGTGCCACCGATCAGCTCTATGGGGCTGCGATTCTTGCCATCTGTCGTTCGCCCAGTCTAGGGAGGGGCCCCAGGGCCGTGGGGGTGGTGCAGCCTGTAGGTGAAGGGCAGCTGGCCTCTGGGGTGGGGATGAGGAGGACGGGGGAGGCGCAGGAAGGAGACGAGTGTGTGTGGAGGGCAGCCTCCCAGCAGGGTGCGCCCTAGAGCCGGGAGCAGGCGCGGCTGGGGCAGGCAGCGGGGCAGCCAGGAGGCGAAGGAGCAGGACTGGCCGGGCAGCTGGTGTCGCGGCCTCAGGAACAGTAGAGGGAGCGGGGAGAGGCTGGGCCGCTCTGGGAGACCCCGTCCACCGGCTTGTTCACAGACATCTGTAGCTTTTTAGCATGGTCCCTTCGGGCAGAGCCGAGGATCAAGCTGGGCCTCCGGTCTGCCCACCCTTGCCACCCTCGCGGGCCGGACCGGGCGCCAGGGCCGGGGCCACATGGTGGGGTGCAGCCTTGCTACTTGAAGGTGGACTGCAGCTCC
Source organism: Bison bison bison (assembly GCF_000754665.1). Lineage (NCBI taxonomy): Eukaryota > Metazoa > Chordata > Mammalia > Artiodactyla > Bovidae > Bison > Bison bison. Next base: position 12,231,317 of record NW_011494861.1, read on the forward strand.
TTGAAGGCCGCTTTCCGCTGCTTCATCTCCTCCGCCTGCTTCTTCCTCTCCTCCTGCTCTGCCTTGATCTCCTCCTCGAAGCGGCTGGACACGTTCATGGCCTGGACCTGGGATGGGGTCGGGTGGGAGTCGGGTGGTCAGGACCGGAGGTGGTCTCTCTGGGGTCTCTTCTAGTTCTGCTGTGCCCTCCATCCCACCCCAACCAATGCTCTGCCTCCCACCATCCAGACCCTCAGCTCGGCACCTCAGTCACCTCTCTGAGCCTCAGTTCTTCCATTTAGAGCCTGGTAGTGATTTAGTCGCCAAGTTGTGTCTGACTTGTGACTCCATAGGCTATAGCCTGCCAGGCTTCTCTGTCCATGGCACTTCTCAGGCAAGAATACTGGAGTGGGTTGCCATTTTCTCCTCCAAAATCTTCCCCATCCAGGGGTTGAACCTGGGTCTCCTGCACTGCAGGCAGACTCTTTACCAACTGAGCTACCAGGGAAGCCCATATTTAGAGCCTGGTGATTAATAACTCTGACCTCATAGGTACATGGAGAGGATTAAAAGAAATAAGACACATTCAGTGGCTGTTGCAGACTGTGGGTCCTGTAACTGAGAGCTTCTGATGTATCTATTCTTATCCTGTTCCTGTCCTGGGAAGTCCAACTGAACCCAGAAACATCCCATCAATTCTAGAAGCCTGGAAGGAGGTGGGAAGAGGCCTTTAGAAAGAATGTTCTTAGCTAACATGAAGATGGGGAGAAGCAAGAACAGGCAGGAGCCCCAGGGCCCTGGCAAGACAGGATCCAGGAACCGTACTTGTCCCCTCCTCCTGAACCTGTGCCACGCCTGGAGTTGGCCTCTGGGGGCCATCACACTCCCTCCAGGCTGGGGCTGGCAGGGCTAGTGTCTCTGAGAGGCCCTGGGAACCAGTGCTGTGTTTCTGGGCCTGCTCTGCTGTTTCTTGGTCCCACCTTTTAAAGCCCAGTCCTTTGTGGGTGGTGGCTCTGTGTGCCAGGGCAGGGGCATCTCAAAGTGGTCCTTGTTCCCTCTTCAAGAATACACACCCCTCACCCATCCCTGGGGGAGAGAAGGGGGAAGCTGGAAAGGATCACAAGCTGGATGGGAGGGGACAGAAGCCAGGAACAACGTGGGCCCTGATAGGCATCAGTTCCCCATCTCTTGCCTGCGGCCTCAGCAGGGATAGGAAGGGGACATGCTGATCCTTCTGCTAACTGAGGGTCCTGGTGGATCCCAGCCACCCCCATCCTCAAGTGGGGTCAGGGCACCCCATAGCCCCCCATTCCTTACCTTGGCCTCAAAGAAGCTCTTGGCCCCCTTGACACCCTCGGTGGACACGTCGATCTCAGAGAGGCGGGCCAGCACGTGCAGCCCGCTGTCCTCCTGCAGCTCCCCGGCTGCTGCCTTGCGGAAAATCAGGAGGAACTGTGGCAGGGAGAACAGAACACTGACATCATCAGGGAGAGAGTGGGAGGGGCCAGAGCCTGCCCACCCCCGGGCCTGCTACAGGCCTCCCTGGGAAGAGAGGTGCTCGCGGGCCTGGGAGCCAGAGGCCTGGGCTCTCCACTCTCCATGCTCTGTGTTCCTGAACAGGCTGCTGGGCCCCTCCTCTCTGGGCCTCAGTTGCCCATCTGTAAAATGGGAGGATAGGTGACCTATCTCCTATCCACCCCGGGACTGGGGCTCCTGCAGGCTGCTCTGCCCACGCTCAGCTCCCAGCAAAAGCCTCAACTTATCTCTTACCTTTGTCTCCACCGTTCTCCAAACCAGTCCACCTTAAATCCCACTTACTGAGCCCTGAAGGTACATGATTATGCCCATTTTACGGAAAGAGTGAGGCTCAGCACTGGAAAGTCATGGAGGAGGACTTGAACCCAGGTCCTGAGTCCATACCATCATCGTGTGCTGCCTGCACCGTCCTCCCTGGGCCTCGGCTCCCCCAGGCGCCTGGGCCACCTTTCTCTTGCTTGCCTCCTCTATGCTTCCTGCTAGCTCTCCAGGGCCCACCTGAGACCTGACCCTCCAGAGGCCACAGCTGGCATTTAACCCTGTGCTGCCCAGGAGGCCAGTGCCATTGCTATCTGGCTTGGAGCCTCGGTTTCCTCCTCCAGCAAGCAGGTTCGCTCATGGCTCCCATCTCAGAGTGAGGCTGAGTGAGAGCTGGAGTGTGAAGTCACCTGGCCCAGCGCCTGCTCCTCTTGGACCTGCAGGGCGAGTCCCTCCTCCATCTGCCCCCTCTTCTCAGTCACAGCATCCTATCGTTTCACTCTCTGTGCATCTCCCCCTCTGCATGCCAGGACCCCTGGAGCACAGGGTCTTTCTCTGTACTCCCAGAGCCCACACGGGGTCAGGGATACGGGACTTCCCTGATAGTACAGTGGATGGGGAGTCTGCCTGCCAAAGCGGGGGACATGGATTCGATCCCTGGTCCAGGCGGTGGGGCAAACTAAGCCTGTGGGCCACAACTCCTGAGTATGCGCTCTAGAGCCCATGAGCCGCAACCACTGAGTCTGTGTGCTACAACCACCGAGGCTCGTGCACCTGGAGCCCATGCTCTGCAACAGGAGAAGCCACTGCAACAAAAAGCCTGAGCACTGCAACCAGAGAGTAGCTCTCTGCAAGTAAAGAAAAGCTCGTGCAGCAGTGAAAACCCAACACAGACATAAATAAAAATCAATCAATCAATAAAATAAGTGCTCACTACATGAAGGGATGGATGGACCTTCTTCTCACTTAGGCATCTCAGAATCTCCCTGGGGACCTGCTCTACGATCTGCTGAAACCTCATTCAGCCAACAATCAGCCATTCAACAGTGGCTGTTCAAGGACAAGTAGCTCAGTGACAAAGCGGGGGTGAGTCTCTCCCCACCACCAAGCCCCCAGCAGTGTTGCCCCCCATGGGGAGGAGGAAGCTCACCTCCCGGAAGCTGAGCTTGCTGTCAAAATCCTCATCCACCTCCTTGATCATATTTTTCAGGCCCAGGTGGGTCTGGGGGGCTCCAAGTTTCTCCATCATGAGCTTTAACTCCATCAGGTCAATGAATCCATCCCGGCCGGCATCGTACCTGTGGGTGCAAAGAGAGGCCTTAGGACATCCTGACACTTGTTCCTCACCAGCCAGAGCAGTGATAAGCCAGAGTGCAAGGAGCCTAGGAGCTCAAAAGTCACCTCTTAGTGAGGAACTCGGCCAAGGCTGATTTTGGCCCAGTGACTGCTTCGTTACCTCTGATGATGGGGAGCTCACCACGTGGCCTGGCAGCCTCTTACATGTTGAGCAGTGCCAACTTTTGGCCAAACCTGCTACACAGGGAAGCTGAAACCACAGCCCATATCTACTGAATGAGACATGACAAGCATGTAGGAAGAATTCACAATATTATATGGGGTATGGACTGGGAGGGTGGGCCCTGATGTAAGAACTCACTGACCATCCTTAGGCACCTCCACAGGCCCTCGAGGGACATCTTGGCTCCATATCTCCCCCTCTCCCTGTCCCCACCCAGGAGGGAGGCAGAAGGAACCACACTAAGGGTAGGGGCCAGAGCTCACAGGAGGGAGGGGAGTTTTCTGGAATGTGGCCTGGGGTGTGTTCAGGGAACAACTTGCACAGGGTGCCTGCAGAGGGGTACAGTGGTGGCTGGAAAGGCCTGGAACAATGATTAGGTGATGACTGTGTCTCTGCCCTGCACATTCCGGGTCTCTTTTTTCTACCACTCATGGCCTGGCAGAGAGACAGACAGGGTGAGGGGCAGAGTCTAAATAGCTTGCTTGACCGGCTTCCTTGTGGTAAGAGCTTGGGTCAGAGCTGCCCTCTGGCCCATCCCCTGGTGGGGGAGGTGTTGCTGCTGGTGCTGGGAGCACACAGCCTGGCGGATGTGGGCGCTGTTCCCACAGCCCAGCCAGGCCCTCTTATCAGGCCAACCAAGCAACTGCTCTGATTGCCTCCTGGTGGGTGGGGGAGGGTCATCTCAGTGTTGGCCAAGTGGGCCTCCTGAGCCTAAAGACCCTTGTGCAGTTCCTCAAGGCCTCAAGATGGCTGGGTGACAGTGCTGGTGACATTAATATGACACAGAGGGGCTGAGTTCCAGAAACTTTCTGCAGACTTGGATTTCCTACATAAACACTCATCTCGTTTCTGTCCCCTCTTCAAGGGCTCCCCAGTTCCCTTCCCCTATCTCCAGGTATACTTCATACAACTATGGAAATCTGATAGCAACCAGCTTTTGAAATCTTATCTTTGTGCTGGGAAATTTACCTACTTCATTTTTCTTAATCCTCTTCATTTAAAACGAAGGCTCAGAGAGGTGAAGTGAGCTGCCCAAGGTCACACAGCAGTAGAGGAAGGAGCTGGGCTTCTATCCCACGTCTGGAGGGCTCACAGACTTGCCCATTTGCTGGGCCCAGCCCCCCTCCACACGTCCTGGGGCTGCCAGCAGAACAGAGGAGCGCTGAGTGGAGCATTTGTGCGAGGGGTATAAATAGTTCACGAGCAAGTGAGTCAGTGGTTGGAAGTGACGCAGCACAGGGAAGACAGGTCTCTGGGAACCCTGCAGGGAACACAGGGTCCTGAGGCCTCTTCCCCCACCATGGAGAAAGGAGGCTGGAGTTCGGGCAGTGGCCACAGCCAAGGTGGAAGCAGATAACAGAGAGGATGCAGTGGAGGATTGTGGGACTTGAGAAGGTCAGGAAGACCAACGATCCTGTGGTCCAGACTCCACTTAGAGCTGGAGGGACCCTGTGGGGGGCACAGTGGAGCCCCTCATCTTCCATCTTTGGAGTCTGTTTGCCAGTTGGTAACAGGCAGGGTGGCTGCTCCTTGAGCCTTACTGACCGGTACTGGAGCGGCCCTGGAGCAACCCAGGAGGAGAGCAGCCCAACGACAGAGGAGTCAGTCTTTCCAGGGTCAGTCATACGGATGCCCCTCCTCAGTGTCCCTGAGGAAAACAAAGGCCCAGCCTCTTTCTGAACTTGGGCTCCGGTGACGTTCGGCGATGACATGTCAGGGCTGGAGCAGACGGCCTGGGTTCTAGGAGACTGTGCCAGTGAACCTCCCACCGAGGCCAAGAACCCCTGGTATGATGGTGACCCTTTCGTAGGGTCACTGTGGGGACTGAAGGGGTTCATACGTGACAAGCACTTAGCACAGCTCTGGCTCCAGAAACGGCAGCTACCAGCACTATCATGAGACTTAGTTACTTTTATGAAGCTCCTACTATGTGCCAGGCAGTTTCTCTCCACACCTCTATGCTCAGCAATCCTGGGGGGTCAGTTATGGCCCCACGTGACTGATTAGAGAACAGGGACTATAAACGTCTGGGCACTGGCCAGGGGTCCAGCCCCCCATCCCTGCGTTTCCCACACTTGACTCTCTCCACCGCCCCACTAGCCTCTCCTGAGTCTCAGCTCTATTTATTGCTCAAGGGTTTCTCCTGCAGCCAGGGGTGGCTCAGTTTCAGAGGAAGTGCAGATAAAGTGTCCACACTTGGACAGAAACGAGGGCTCTGGATCTCGGTCTCTGGCAGCTCCCAGGCCTGTCTGGGCTGCAGCTCAAACCGCGGCCTGAACCGCTGTCTGCGTCAATCAAGCATCAATCAATTACCAGGTCTGGGCTCCCGCCCCCAGGGGGACAGTGCTGGCCGCAGTGCCGGAGGATCAGCCACCAAGGGGAGGTGACAGAGAGCAGGGAGAAGCAGGTGCTGGAGTGGGAAGTGGGGCCCCAGAGGTGGTAACACTGGACCCCCTCCCCCCTCGGGGGAGTGGACCTCCACCATGTGCCCTGGGCTCTGGGTCACTGGATCAGCTAGATTCTTCCTGGGTAAACCCTGGAGGTTTGTGCTCACAGCACGTCTGCTGAGACTGACCCGAGTCCAAGCCCCAGCTCTGCCATCTGTGGGCTAGGTGACCCTGTTCAAGTCACATGACCCCAGGCGCCTCAATTTCCCCATTCACACCATGGAGATCAGACCCATCTCAGGCTCAAGGCAAGGGTTAAGAGAGGGTCCACAAAGATTCTGAGCACAGAGGCTGGCCCACAATAAGTACTTAATTAATACACACTAATTACAGTACCACTGCTGAATTATTATTATTGTTAACATCTATCATTAGGGTTTGAGAGTAAAGGAGATTATGGATATATAAAACGGGCTTTCCAGGTGTTGCAGTTAGTAAGGAACTTGCCTGCCAATGCAAGAGACGTGGGTTCAATCCCTGGGTTGGGAAAATCCCCTGGAACAGGAAATGGCAACCCACTCCAGTATTCTTATCTGGAAAATCCCATGGACAGAGGCGCCTGCCGGGTGACTGTCCATGGTGTCACAAAGAGTTGGACATGACTAAGCCCATACTGAAGCTGAAGCTCCAATACTATGGCCACCTGATGTGAAGAGCCGATTCATTAGAAAAGACCCTGACGCTGGGAAAGATTGAAGGTAGGAGGAGAAGGGGACGACAGAGGAGATGGCTGGATGGCATCACCGACTCAATGGACATGAATTTGAGCAAGCTCTGGGAGATGGTAAAGGGCAGGGAAGCCTGGCGTGCTGCCGTCCATGGGGCCACGAAGAGATGAACACGACTGAGCAACTGAACAAAACAAAGCCCACACACGTATGCACACAAGGATATAAAACACCTAATACGTAATATGTGCCTAAAACCTGCTAACTTGATTATAATAGCTCTATTGAGAACTTTTAATGTGCCAGATACTAGTTAAGTACTTTGTACATATAATATAAAAATAGTGATAATAATAATAGTGGTAAAAAATACAATTTCTTCCCCAGTCCTGATTGTGTATGGCTGGGAGGAAATGCTTGCTGTAGACTGGCCTGGAGGTAGGGGGTGGACAAGATGAATGAGGGATCCCATGAGCACCTCCTCTGAAGGTCCAACTACTTCCATCCCCAACCCCCATTAGGCTGGATTCAGAGACCCTGCCACTTGGGGAGGTGGAGAGATATAATCTTTTGCTCTCTCACTGGGCAGAGAGAGAGAGAAGCCCCAGTCCTGGGTCACCCTCTGGTTCCTCCTCTGACAGAGAGGGAAGTGAGAAAGGGGCAGATGGTCACTGTGCCACCAGCAGGAGGATGCCTGGCAACCCAGGAGAGAATGGTGTTAGTAGGATGCTGGGAAACAGGCATATCCCTGGCTGGGGAGACCCTCTCTTCCAACAGCCCTTGCCCTGAGCTGGAGCTGAGGCTACAGGTAGCTCAGAGGATCCAGGCAAAGACTGTACACAAGATCCGTCTGGATGCCTGGTCTACTCGCTTCATGTCATGTAGGGAAATTGGGGCCCAGAGTGGGTAGCAAGCAGCCCAGAGTCACACAGCTAGAGATCAGCAAGATTCCAAAAGCTGTAAACTTTGCTCCCTTCCTACCAGCCTGCTTCCCTCTTCTTTGTGGTCCCGTAAGAGGTCCTGAATTCTCAAGCCTGCAGGGCTGGGGGAGGCTGGGCCGAGAGCAGAGGCTTGGGACCTGCCTGGGAGGACCAATTCCATCCGGCGGGACTGACAACAAAGCTCCTGGGCTGGGAGCTCAGCACTTTTCTCCAGCACTGGACGAGGCTGCTGCATCTGGCACTGTGCCCACATTCCTACTCCCCTCCCCCTGAACAGTTCTCAACAGGGAGGGCTCAGCTGCTGCCGCCCCGGATGCTGGTGACAAAATCCCCTCCCATCTGTCCTTGAAAGTGGAGCAGCGGCCACCACCCGGGCAGACTTTGCCCCTTTGGGCTGCAGGGCCCCCTTGGCGATTGCTCCTCCTCTCCTGGTTCTGATAACCCGGAGTTCTGGGGCTGAGCAGCAGCCGGCTCTGATAGTGTGCAGGGCCTGCCCCTATTTCATAACAATATTATCATTAGTGGCTCCTCTTGGCTGAGCACATGCTATGTGGCAGGCACTACCCCAAGTGCTTTGTGTCAGATCCTCTCAAGAACTTGGTGCTGCTGCTGCTAAGTCACTTCAGTCATATCTGACTCTGTGCGACCCCATAGACAGCAGCCCACCAGGCTCCGCCGTCCCTGGGATTCTCCACTGGAGTGGGTTGCCATTTCCTTCAAAGAACTTGGTGAAGCAGGCATAAACATCTCCATACTACAGACGAGCAGACTGAGGCTCAGGGAGGAAGTGACTTGGCCAAGATCATAGCTAACAAGGACATACCTAACTATCAGAACCCTGGCCTGAGGAAAAACATGTGCTTTTAACTACTATGCTGTGTTCTGATGCCTACAGACCCTGTAACAAAGAAACTCAGGTTGGGAGGGATACTGGAGGCCACCTCATTGAGCACTCGTGAGGGTCAGATCCCCTAATGCAGCTTTCCTGCTTGAATACCTCTGAGGACGGGAAGCTCACTGCTTCACTAAAACAGCCCATTTTGGCTTTGTAACTCTCTATTAGAAAGTTGCTCTTTCTAATATGACCCTCCCCATTGGCCAGCTGTGCTGTACAGTCTGATGGCAGAGTGAGGAGCCATCAGAGTCACTGCAAAGGGGGAGAGGGGCAATGGTTTGGGAGCATAGGGGACCCCAATTCTCTCCGTTCTGGTTCCCATCCCATCCCAGGCCTTTGCTGGTGGTCTCTCTGCCCATGGGGGTTGCCAGGAGGACAGACAGCTGGAGAGAGTGGTGTTTATGGACCACTGAGCCCCCAGGCCCACCTGACTTTGGCCCCAGTATTCACAGACCTGGTCTTCCCCCATCCTGTCTGGGGAGGCCTCAGTGGCTCCAAGGCCTGTACTCTTTGTCCTGAAATGGGAAAGTAGGAAAGTTCTAGACACCAGGGAAATTCTGGCCTTGCTACTTGTCACAGTTGGGTTGGCCCGGCACGCCTCCTGGTACAGGTAGACACCCACAGGCTCGGTGATGACAGTTCGGTAGTGCCCATCGGTTCCTACACTCCCCCACCTCCAGACTGCCTGACTCGGGTGGGGAAAGCCCAGTCACTCACCACTTCCTCCAGCCCTATCTTTAGAGTCTGACACTCGATCTGTTGCCCTGTGTCAGCGAAGGAGAGGGTGTGTGAGCGTGTATGGGTGAATGTGTGGCCAGGGTGGGGCTGATGCTTCCCCTATGGCTTCCCAGGGAGTCCACGGATCAAGTGGGTGCCCCTCCTTGGCTGATGGCAACCTGCTGGGGGCTGTCAGGGCTCAGGACACCCTAAACTCGGGTTTAAGCATCTCTCACTGAGCCCCACCCTGGGAGGGCAGCTCCCTCCACTGGTAGCAATAGCAGTGGGTCTCCCCACAGCCTGCTCTTAATAATAATTATTATTATAACAGTGATTGCAAAGGACATATACCGAATGTCTAATATAATCCAGTGTTTATTACTTAACTTAATCTTCCCTCTTGTTATTGTCTCACTCCCTAGACTCAGGAACGGGGCAGGGAGACGGCTATGGGGTGGCCCAGTGCTTCTTAAACCTTAAAGTGCATACCTGGTGAGTCTTACTAAAATGCAGACTCTGATCCAGTAGGCCTGGGGTGGAGCCTGAGCATCTGGATTTCTAACAAGCTGATGAGGAGATGCTCCCAATAGGGTCCCATGGGAGCAAAAGACTTGGAGTCAGAAGGATCAAATTTAAATCCTGTCTGCTCCTCAGTCATAGAAACCTGAGACTCAGTCTTCTTATCTGTGAAATGGGTGATGACCATCTTACAGGATGTTGAGAAAGAATTAAACAAGAGGTAAAGTTCCTGGAATGGAGCAGCCCCAGAGGTCCTCTCTCTCCACACAGCTCAGGAGTCCCCAGGCCTGGCTCTGTCTGGCTGCACCTTTCTGGCCTAGAATCCTTCTCTAGAGTCCTAAAAAAGCGGAAATCAGCCAAGGAGAAGACTGCTGGGCAGACAGAGGGACCTCAGCTGCTGGAGGGCGTGGGGTTGGCTTTGCAAGGTCTGGTCTCCTAGAGCTGAAGCTAGGCCCTGAACCCAGAGGCACAGACAGAAGGCAGGAAGGCGCAAACCAAAAGGGAACCGAAAGTCCCCGGGGGTTGGGAGAGGAGAGGTGACTCAGAATCACAAGGGAAGTAGAAGAGCAGAGGACAGGCCCGAGGCCAGAAAATCCTCCCTCCCCAGAAAGCCAGGCTCCCGGCCGCTGTAGGTGCAGGACCCAACCTCTGAACCCCCAGAGGGTTGCACCACCACCCCCCCGCCCCCCGCCCCGTCCCCCAGCCACAAACACAGCCCTCATTTGGCCTTGGGAGCTCCCTGTAGGCAGACCTGGTTCTAATCCTGCCCTGGCCACTTATTATAAGCTTGGGCCTTGCTTTTCTCATCTGGCAAATGGGAAGAATGACAGCACCCACCTCACTGGGCTGGTCTGAGGATTCAATTCAGTTCCTGAAATAATACACCGGGCCTCATGGGCCTGGTGGCTCCATTTAACAAGGAGAGGGCATGGAGGCAGGGGGCTGGCTATGAAGGGCTGACATCATGGCATCCTTCAAGAGAACTTTAAGTACTCCTCGTAGAAATAAAGAAACGGAACCTGACCTTTCCAGCCCTGGGGGTCCAGCCTCTCTCACTCCCAAAGACCCCTCTATGCCATTGCTCTTCATGAGACTGTAAGCTTCTTGAGGGCAGAAATTTTATTTTTCCCTTAATTCTCTGGAACTTGCATACAGAAACTTAACAAAGTATGATCAAAGGAGTGAACACTACATTTTAAAAATATGTCACCTATGTTTTTAGTAGCCCACCAGCCAGACACGATGGTGGACTCTTTACAAAGGCACAGGAGTTTTTTTTTTGACTACACTATGCAGCTTCCAGGATCTTGGTTCCTGGGCCAGGGACTGAACCCAGGCCCTTGGCAGTGAAAGTGCAGAGTCCTAACCACTGGACCACCAGGGAGTTCCCCAGGACTTTCTCAACTTAATCCTCAGGACTTTCCCAGGCAGGTTCTTTAGCCCCAACGGAAATAGACTCTGAGAAACGGAGTACCCACCCGCTGGGCAATGGCACACGGGAGCCAACTAGAGCCCTAGTTTTGTGTCATCCCCGGGCTGCTGGGTGCTCTTCCCTTTTTTCTGCCACCTGCCTTCCAAGTAATTAAGTGATAATGAATTCGATTCCCCATTTTTGTTATTTCCCAAAGCCATATGTAGCTGTCAATCAAAGCTTCTGTTCTGCAGGAGGGAAAGAAGGTTCTCATGCTGAGGCCGGTCACTCGGGCCCAAAGCAAGAGGGCTGTTGCCAGCCTGGCAGGCCGGGCAGCTCCGTGGGGGGTAAGTGGAGGCAACCAGTGGCTTTTTGGAGCCATCTCTGCCTCAGCCACCTCGCCAGGGCTGGGACGGTAGTGACAGGAACTTGGTGAGGACTTATTCTATGCCAAGCCCTGGATTAAACACTTCATAACAACTCTGGGAGGTGAAGGCTATTGTTCTCCCTGTTCTAGGAAGTGAGGAAGTGAGGCTCAGAAGGGTTTACTGTGTCTTGCCCCAGGGCTCACAGCTGGGATTCCAACCCAGGATAAGTAAGTAAGTAAGTAAGTAAGTAGGTGAAATCGCTCAGTCATGTCTGACTCTTGCGACCCCTATCCCCTGGTAGGACTGTAGCCTACCAGGCTCCTCTGTCCATGGGATTTTCCAGGCAAGAGTACTGGAGTGGGTTGCCATTTCCTTCTCCAGGGGATTTTCCTGACTCAGGGATCGAACCCGGGTCGCCTGCATTGCAGGCAGATGCTTTATCCTCTGAGGCAGGGTAGCACACTCCAAAGGCCCAGCCATTAACCACTGCACCAGACAGTCTCCCAGAAAGGACAAGGGGCTGTGCTGGGGGGCAGGGGGGCGGTGCTGTGAGCTGCAAAAGCCTGAGGAGATACCAGGGAGGTGGAGCAGGTGGAGGGGAGGGAAGGGTGGGAAGAAGAGAGGGGCACTGGCTGTTCTGACGCAAGGGGTCATGAGACGAAATGGCTGGGGACGGGGCTGGGCCAGGCAGGGAACTAGGGCATCTTCCTCGGATTCCACAGCAGGTTCAGAATTACATGGCTGCCTCCCTCTCTGGCAGGTCTCAGCTTACAAAACCCCACAGAGCCCCAGGCAACAGCCCCAGGCTGTTGCCAGCCCAGAAGTGGCTGCCTTGAGGCCCTCTGGGGCCACACCTCTGCCCCTTGCTTGGAGGTCTCCAGCATTAGTCACTCAGTCTGACTCTTTGCTACCCTAGACCCTATGGACTGTAGCCCTCCTCTGTCCATGGAATTCTCCAGGCAAGAATATTGGAGTGGGTTGCCCTTTCCTTCTCCAGGGAGGCCTTCTTCCCAACCCAGGCAGGACCCTAAATGAATGAGCAGACAGAGGAGGGGAGAGGGTGGAGTTAGAGGTGATGGGAGGAACCTGAGGGAGCAAGTGGAGGACGGACTGAGAGTCAGGTGCCTCCAGGTGCCTGGCACTGTGCCAGAGCGCGTGTGCATCACCTGCCTGCAGCCCCCGCCCAGAAGCAGGGACCACTGTCCCCAAATGTACAGATAAGGATGCTCTGGTTCAGTCGTTGAAAATCTCCCCATGAAAGTCACTACACCTTCCTGGGCCTCAGTTTTCTCTTCTGTAAAATGGGGAGAAGGGTTGATGACAACCCCCCAAGGTCTCTCCCAGATGGAAACTACCAGGAGTGTAAGGTCAGTGATAGTAGAGAGCGTGGCCATCTTCCCTCTGCCCCCTTTCCTCTCCCTCCATCTCCACGCTGAGGAAGAATCTGCTGATGACCACTGAATGGATGAACTGGAGGACCCCAGAAGGCAGTTCTGTCATCCAGACAGCTCAGGATTGCTCAGACATAAGGAGGTCACTGCTGAATCATCTTTGAGAATCATCTGTCATTGTGCTCCTTTTACAGATGGGAAGACTGAGGCCAGGGGAAGGGCGGGCATACTAGGTAATTCCATAGCAAAGCCCTGCTTCCTATCTCCTGACCTCCAAGGCAAGTCCAGCTCCCAATTCCTTCTGCCCTCTCCCGTCTCTTGCACTCTGATCTGGGGGACGGTTTCCCAGGAGGCCTGGGCTCCCCTCCTCTCTGCCATGGGGGCTGCAGATCAGGGTGGAAGTCTCTCGGCAAAGCCCTGGCTGTGATCCTCCAGCCCTGCTTGGACCCAGGAGGCTGCAGCCCCTCTTGGATGGCAGAAGCAGAACGGGGGTTTTGTCTTCCATGAGAGCCTGTCTGTTGGCTGTTCACAGCTGGGACTCGGCTGGGCTGGGCTCCGCTGGCACAGTGAAGCCTTGTTTCCTTGAATACAAAATCTGCCGCCTTCCCTCCTCGCCAGGGCCCCCCGGCGGGCGGTACTTCCTTCCCTAGAAGTCCAGCTCCCTGGCCCCTTCCTGCCCTCCTACCCCATCCCTGCCAAGCAGCACCCCATCAAGCAGCAGTGGTGCCAAGATGGGGCTCCAGGGGTTCGTCTCCGCTCAATTTTCACCAAAGTATCCCTCGTCAAACTCATACCAAAAACAGCCTCCATAAAACAGTGAGCTTGCTCTGCAAATGCAGGTTCACGATCACTCCCCAAGCCACGTGCTCCTTCTAAACAAGCTGCAGCTTCCCATTTAGTGAAGGTGTTAGTCACTCGGTCATGTCCGACTCTTTGTGACCCTACTGACTGTAGCCCACCAGGCTCCTCTGTTTATGGGATTCTCCAGGCAAGAATATTGGAAGGAGTTGCTGGGCCCTTCTCCAGGGGATCTTCCCGACCCAGGGATCAAACCCAAGTTTCCTGCATTGCAGGCAGATTCTTTACTGTCTGAGCCACCAGGGAAGCAATCCCAAGTCCCTGCTTATTTGGCATGTCTGGGTTCTCCAAACTGTTCCTTCTTTTTATTTTTCGTGGGGGTAGAAGGGATGTCATGGAAGCCCAAGAGTAGGAGGTGGTGGGTCCATGTGGGGGAAAATCAGCCATGAATATGGAAGGGGGTGCTGGGTGATCGTCCCCTTGTGGAGGCAGACATCTGTGATGGGAAACCCAGGAGGGAAGAACATGAATTCTGGAGTCATAGACCTGGGTTTAGAGCCTGACTCCATCATTCTCTAGCTGTGTGTTCTTGGCAAGTTACTTCACTTCTCTGTGCCCAGACTGCCCAACTGCGCCACAGTGGTGATGACAGTTCTGTGTCATGGGGTGCTGGGAGGAATGGAGGAGCTCCTTAGTCCTTGGGCACTGTGAATATAGGGATCAAGCAGCTGAATAATCTCTCCTATACTTCCCTGTGGGGGGTGGGAGGGGTTCAGCAGAGTCTACAAGGAAGTTGCCCTCTATTGGGTTTGGAATCCTGGAACTCCTGCGCTTCTGATAAGGCCAGTTTTGATCAGGAAAAAAACTTGAGAAGAACTCCTAAACCAAGACCCTGGAGGCAAAGGAGCAGGCTCCTCAGGGACCGTGCAGAGGCCTGGGGTGGGGTTAAGGACTCAGTTCTGCCCCAGGCTGACCCTCGGAAAAAATTATGGGGTTCCCAGCCATTCAGATCTGAGAACCAAAAAACCTCTTCCCTACAATAAGGGTCAAATGCAGAAGCAGCAGCCGCAGTAAGCAGTAAGAAGTGGGAAAGAGCCTTTCTCAAGCTGGGGGGTTGCAAAACACCCTGGGCTTCCTGCTTGCCGCTGGGTCACACTGCCCCAGCCAAGGTGGCTGCCAGACCTCCTGACTTCCTCACCTGAGACTTGACCTCAGGACGGGTCTACCTTTTTGGATCCATTTCCAGACCTATTCCAGATCACACCCCCCAAGGCTGTTTTGCCTGCCAGGGGCAGGGGCCATGGGCAACAGGAGGTGGGTGGGGAAGAGTATCAAAGGGAGGGGGGTTGAGCACCTTCACGGCCCCCACCCCCTCTAGCCCCCTCACTGCTGGGGGGCAGAGCATCTGATTATCTCAGTCCCAAGAGGGTGAACCCAGGGGTGGACCCGAAGGGCATCAGGAAGTTTTTCTCTCCAGTCACTTAAGAGATTTAAAGTTTTTTTGTTGGGGGAAGGGTAAGTCCATAGGTCTGAAAGTACCTGTCCAATCTGCTGAGGCCATGGGGTGTGGAAAAAGGGATGGAGGAAGGGCTGAGGTGAGAGCCACCAGCCAAGTCAGATAGGAGGTGACCCTCTGCGGGGAGGGCAGGGGGCACGCAGTGAAGGAAGAGGGGAAAGGAGAGATGGGGCCTTCTGACAGAAAGCCAGTGACTGCAAAGCTTCAGGGCGTAGTGGGTGGTGAGGGCAAGAGGAGGGAGCTGCTGTCTGGAGAGGGAGGAGAGGGACAGTCCTGACGGGACTATTGGTGGTGGGGTTTGTACAGACCTGCGGAGTAGAGGGCAGGGAGGAAGGGGTCCCTCCCTAGGGAGATCACCTGAGGGTCAAGGGTAGGGGTCCTGGCTAAAGGAGTGGATGGGGGTAGAGCTAAGAGGGACTGAAGGGTCTCTGACACAGTTTGGGGGTAGATGCTGAATAAGTGCAGGGAAAGTGGGGGAGGGGTCTCGGCCCAGAACCCACGTTGAGGGAGATGTAAGATAAGCGGAAGAAATGAAAAAACCCCAGCCAGTGAAAGGAACGGTCACCTTTGTTGAGGCGCTAGAGGGTGGGGTGGGTGTTTCTGACCCGCGTTTGGGGTGGGGGTTGGTTGGGAATTCAAGTAGCTGAGGAGGAGGAGGAGGCAGAGGCCTCGGGGCCCCCAGTCTCGTGGTGCGCGGGTGTGGAGAAGCATCGCTAACAAGACAGGGGTCCTAGGCCAGAGATCCGAGCTCTCCAGACCCACGCGAATGGTAGCAGTGGGGGCTCGCGCTTCTCTAGAAAGAGCCGCGGGGTCCCCCACTCCGTATGCGGGCGGGTAGGGTACCGGGGGCAGCGTCACCGTGAGAAGGGGTCGCGTGCCAGGGACCGCGGGTCCCCAGACCCATAAGCGTGGTGGGGAGGAGGTCCCGAAGCCTCGTGACTATCTGGAAGGGATCTGGGGTCCTCGCCCCTGATGTGTCGGGGATCGGGGAGATCGGCTGGCCGCATGGGTCCCGGGACCGCGCGGGGTCTCAGGAGCCGAGGCCGGCTCGCGGGGTGGGTGGGGAACAGGGTCGAGCGGGCACTCACTCCTTGAACATCTTCTCCATGTCCTTGATCTGCTTCCTGGAGAACTCCTTGAACTCAGTGTAGGGGTTGAAGACGCGG
>NW_011494861.1:12247799-12280357 GCF_000754665.1 Bison bison bison
GGACTTACGCCCCTCGCGGGGCCCGCCCGCTCCCGCCCCTGATCCCGGCCCAGCGCAGCCCGCGCCTGCTCCGGCTCGGTCGCAGCGGCTCAAGTGTGCCGGGAGTGCCGGGCCCGCCACCGTACCCCGCCCCCCCGCGTCAGGTTGGGGGACGCCGTGGAAACCCATCCCCCGCTCTCCGTCCTCACTGTGCCAACTGAGCGGGAGAGGTCAGGCGATCGAGGCGGGGAGGAAGTGGGGGGTCCTTCCCTGCAGTTTGGGCGTGGGTCTGGGGCTCAGAGGGGCGCCGCCCCCAACCCCTTCTCTGGAATCCCCACGCCGTGAGGTCGTAATCTCGTGTTGGCGTGACACCTTGTCGGTTGCCATGGAGACCACTACGATGTTACACACTGGCGCTCTCCATGAGGGTTGCGAGGCTAATGAAGAAGGTGGACCCCGTGTGCAGGATACCCTGTGTAGATGTACCCGCAGGTGGAGCCGCCGCATCTTTTGGAAAGGGAAAGACCAGCAGCTGCGAGGGAGATGGCGCTGGGCCTCAGTCTTGAGGTCCTCGAAGATACCTCAAGAGAGAGCAAGGGAGAAGGGCCTGGTCCTCTCCCCGCGGGTCAGCACATAACATGAATGACTTGGCAGAATAGCTACCGGGCCATGCGGTCGTCTGTGACTTTATTTTAGGGGATCTGGCAGGGAGATCTTGATGTTGCCATTTCAGTGGGACCCCAGAGAAGAGGTATCCTCTCCCAAGGCTCAAGGGATGGGGTGTTAGGAAGAGGCCAGACAGAGAATTTCTCTCTGTGGTCTGGTCTGTCACCTTAAAACTGAAGAGTTGTGGACTTCCAGCATCAGGACTCCTACAGGGGAGGAGAGGAGCTGGTTGATAATACCAGTTTCCAGACTCCAATCCAGAAAAACAAATCTGATCTCTGGAGTGGGACCCAGAAATCTACATTTTAACAGACACCCAGGCGCGTTTGGCTACATGAAGTTTGAGAATCACTACTGTGCTTTGTGCTTGTTCTCTAAAATGTTAGGACGATTCTCAAGACTCTGCAGAAACGGCTTCCTCCAGAGAAGAGATGGGCTTAGGGCTTAAAAAAAACCAGTGCTCTGGAAACATAGAGCACTTGAGAATGTAAAACCAGCGAGCTGTTACAGACTGATTCCCAAAGAACAGATCCTCAGTTGATATTTGTTGATTTCCCACAGTTTAAGAATATTGCTGGCACTCCCCTGGCAGTCCAGTGGTGAAGACTCTGCACTTCCAATGTATGGATTCATTCCTGATCAGGGAGCTAAGACCCCACATGCCTCTGGGCCAAAAAACCAAAACAGAAAACAGAAGCAGTGTTGTAACAAATTCAGTGACTTTAAAAAAATATGCTTTCCTTAAAAAAAAAAAAAAAAGATATTGCTAGAATTAATTTTGGGGGGCTCCAAAATCACTGTAGATGGTGACTGCAGCCATGAAATTAAAAGACACTTGCTCCTTGGAAGAAAAGCTATGACCAACCTAGACAGCATATTAAAAAGCAGAGACATTACCTTGCCAACTAAGGTCCGTCTAGTCAAAGCTATGGTTTTCCAGTAGTCATGTATGGATGTGAGAGTTGGACTATAAAGAAAGCTGAGCACTGAAGAATTGATGCTTTTGAACTGTGGTGTTGGAGAAGACTCTTGAGAGTCCCTTGGACTGCAAGGAGATCCAACCAGTCAATCCTAAAGGAAATCAGTCCTGAATATTCATTGGAAGGACTGATGCTGAAGCTGAAACTCCAATACTCTAGTCACCTGATGCGAAGAACCGACTCATTGGAAAAAGACCCTGATGCTAGGAAAGATTGAAGGTGGGAGGAGAAGGGGATGACAGAGGATGAGATGGTTGGAAGGCATCACCGACTCGATGGACATGAGTTTGAGTAAACTCCGGGAGCTGGTGATGGACAGGGAGGCCTGGTGTACTGCAGTCTATGGGGTTGAAAAGAGTCAGACAGGACTGCACAACTGAACTGAACTGAGAATTAATTTAAAAGGGATTTTAAAAAGAATAAAATTGAGAAAAAGACTCTTCAGGGTTCAGAAAATATGAAATTTTCATCAACTATTTTTGAGAAATGAGTTGGACTGTTTCTGAGTCCAATAAAGATATTCAGCTTAAATGACGTGATTTTTTTTTTTTTTTTAAGTTTGGAATTAAGTTTCTGTTGGTCTTGGACAATTTGGTCCAGCTACTTTTAAGAGCTAAGTTTCTGTATCTCCCATGTGTTTTCTTCAAGGACTCATCAGAGGCAAAATAGTTGGGTTTTTATTGAATGCAAAAACCTGGGGACATGGTATAGATCGAAACTTTAAAAATTATGCCTGCAAATGCTTGGGTTTGCAAATTCTGAGCTTTCTTTTTTAGGTAGTTAATTGCTTAAATTCTGACAGACTTCAATTTGCCCCAACCTATGATTCATAATGGGTCTGCATGAAATAGGGCTGCCTTTATTATGAAATGTTTTGTTTCTGGGAGCCAACTTTTTAACAGTGAAGGGATTAGGTTAGGGTTTGCCTTTGTGAAGAACAATTTACATGTATGTGAAAAACCTGGGATTTGGTTTGGACTATTCACACAGACTCGTAAGTATTAAATGCTCTGGTCAATTGCCCATTTGGCTTGTGTGAACACAACCCTCTGGAGGCAGGGCGGGCTCCATGATGCACAGTTGGGGGAATTCCTGTTCATTACCAATTGCATTTTGTAAAAGAGGAGCAGAACGCCTAGACCTTGCAGCTCTTATGCTCAGACAGAGCTCAGGAAGTGCTGCCCAATGGGCGAGCCCTTTTAACACCTCTCAGGCTGATTCTGTCACTAGTGTTCAGGGGTTGAGGGGTCTGAGACTCTGGGACTGTGGAGCAGGAGCTCAGGCTGCTTGGTGTCTGTCTCATTTCAGAGCCCTTGTTGTCTGCTCCAGGGCTGGAGATGCATGCTGGATTTTATTTGAACTCTTTCCTTCTGAGGTCATTGGACTTCAGGAAAAGCACTTATTCAGAAACCAGAGAAGTAGTGGGGGGAAGAAAACTCTGGGATAACTGATGATCCCCAATTGCTAGTGAAACTTCCAGGAACCACCTAGTTGCCTGTTCATTAGGGAAAAATCACTTCTGAGTGACCCTGAGTGCTGTGCCCCAAGCACAGATTTGGGCAGAAAGAAATGCTCTGGACTGGTTATGCATGACAACATTTGGTCGTGTGGAAAAAATGATCTTCAGGAAAAAATCACACCCTCGGCAAAGGATTTTTACAGAGGCAGGGGTGAGAGAGAGCCGATTCTGACAATATTCCAGTGACGAGGGAGCTAGGCAGACTTAGTCATCGTTGACTTATGTTTTTTAGCTTCCTCCCACATCTACTTGTGTAACTGTCTTTTGGGGAGGGGTAAAGCAATATTAAGAAAAACAACAGCCCTTTGAAAAACAGGAGGGAGACACAGGGAGGAGTCGGGAAGAGCTCTTGGGTGAAGAGGGCAGATGGAGAGAACTTTGAGGGACATTCCAGAGCCGGATGGAACTGGGTGGTCCCTCCAGCCTGAGATGCTTGGAAAACAAGAAGGGATTAGGGAGACCGGAGGAGATAGAGTCAGCTCATAAACTACGGTACTCACTTGGCACTTTATAGACCCCGGTTTACTCATTCATCATCACAAACCCTCCATGGTCATCAGCAAACCGGTGATGGATGGAGAAAGGTGCACAGAGGTCAAAGTTGAGGGACAGCCCAGATACCCATTTGGAGCGATTGGAGGAGTGAGAGCAGAGAATGAGGTCACAGCCTGGTTGGTCTCAGAGGCTTTCTCACCTCCTGCCAAGTCTGGAAGCCGTGCAGAGCAGGCAGCGGGGGAGCTGAGTCAGGAGGCGCTCACAGGACCGCAGAGCAGGGCAGGTGGGAAAGGGTGTAATGGGGCCAAGGCCTGCAGGTGGTCGCCAGTCATGAGAAGCCAACCTATCTCTCTCACAAACTTTTTGTGGTTATCTTGGATGTGTTGAATCTACTTGAAAATCAAGATTGTCTTTCTAATTAGTTGCATATGCCCAAATGGACAGGCTGGGAGAAGAAAGCTGAGCGTGATTTCTGCTTCTATTAAACCCCAGGCAGTTCTGTGTCCAAGTTTAACAACTTGGACACAGCTTAAGTCTTAGCCCTGTCTTAAATGCTCAGAGAGAGAGAAAGAAAAAGAGAGAGATAGAGTGAGCGTGTATGTGTGTGTGTATATCTTGTGGCTTAAAACCCAGCAATGTTGCATCTGCAGAGCCTTCCTGGACCCTTTCCAAAGATGGCAATAATATGGGCAGCTGATTTCGATTTTTATACCATTCTATGAAAGCAGTGTGCGTCTCCATCCAGGCAATCAAGACCTATTTATTAAGTGTATGGGGCACCAGGCTCTGGTCCTGGAATTCTAGCCATGTGCAAGAGTGGGAATGGGGGTGGGGAGAGTGGGACTAGCCAGTTTGAAGAGTGAGAACTGTTGGACCCACGCTGGGGGACTGACAAAGGCTATGACTGTTCCAGCTAACAAGCCTCTGGCTGGGACTCAGTACTTATTACCACCCACAATGACGCTGTTAGTAAACTATCTGACACCTCCTACCCCACCGTGCCCCAGCACAGCTTCCTGGGGGAAGGGACCTGTCTGTCTGGTTCAGCTTCGGCTCCTCGGTGCCAGCATGGTGCCTGGCCCAAGGTCAGGTTGGAGAAGTCAAGGTTGACAGAATGCATGATGGCCTGCTCTGCCTGAGGGCTCAGGATGGACTGGGTGTTTTTTTCTGAGTGTCCCCTCCTGAGCATCTGGTGGCTGGTTTTCAGGTCTCAAGGTCACCGCTAAGAAAGAGTAAAGTGACACCTCTGTGCACCCACATGACTCAACACAAAGTTAACAGGATCTCTTGGACAACAGACCTCTCAAGTATCTGTCCCTGCTCCTCTGAGGACATCATCAGCAGCATCAGATAGGGATTGCGGCCGGGTGACCTGCTGGTCCTTGGGCATCAATAAGGCCCAGAGGTCATTTGGAGCTCTCTGCTCAGCAGACAAGGTGGAAGGAATAAAAGGAGGGTAGGGGTAAACAGTGCATGAGGCTGCTGCAGGGGAACATGAGGATTTGGGAAACTGAAAAGCAGGTTGTAAAATTAGCACAAGGCCGAGGCAGGCAAAGTTGGTTGAAAGAGAGAACACGGCGCCCCGGCCAGGGACACCTGAACTCAGGCAGTAACTAAAGAAAGCAGGGGACTCTGAGAAGGGGCTAGTAAGCCAGGATGCTGAGAGGAAGGGGTTTGTCATGAAGTCTCGTTTCCTTCAAGCTTGGTTCAGTGGAAGGCAGTTCTCCTGATTCACCTGTGCAGCTTCCTATTGTTCAGATGCAGGGCTGTGATGGTGAAAGGCAGTGTTGCATCATGGTTAGGATCTGGATCTGAAAATCCCTTTGGGTTCACCTAGGGCAGCCTGTTTTACCTTTCTAAAGGCCTCAGTTGCATTGTCTATAAATGGCAATGTATCTCTCCTCTCTCAGGATTCAATGAGAAAATTTGTGTGAAGTGTTTAATGAAGTGTATGGTTCATAGTAAAAGCTCCAGATGCTCTCAGTGATGGAGATATTGATAAACATGGCAATGTGGCAGGCAATAGCCATGCAGATATTAACAATCTAGTCTGGGTAAGAGTCTAACATGGGGCTGGCACATCTGGTCCCCTGCCTATCTTTATAAATAAAGTTTTATTGGGACACAGCCATGCTCATTTGTTCAGTTATTGCTACAATGGCAGAGTTGAGTAGTCATGACAGTGACCCCATGGTTCACAAAGGGAAATGGCCCTTTATAGAAAAAGTTTGCCAACCCAATCTTCATTGACCAGTAGATAACAAGCTGGTTCCTGGACTTCATTGAGGAAAGCACCGCATTGGAGCAGTTGAGTATGAAGTCTGAGCTCTCAGGCTTTTTCTCTTGGGCAAGTAACTTCTTATTGTTTTCACATGTGAAACAGGAGTGATACAGTGAGGACTGAAAGGGATAATGTCTGGGCTGTGCTTAGCACAGGATCTGATGGCTGGCAAGGATGCTATAACAAGTTTGCAATTATTAACTATTAAAATTCAACAGTTGAAAGGCACAAAGAAACTTCCAGAAGAGGGTAACTGCTGTGTGTAGCTCTCTCTAGAGAAGGCCCAGCAGGAATCTCATAGAAAGCCAAAAAGGAGGATGGGAACGTCACCAGTGAGCTCTCCCAGGCAACACACCATCTAAATGAACGATTCCACTCCTCAGGTGAGCAGCAGGTCAGGTCGTGAAAAGTCAGGGGAGCAGACGTGTAGGCCATAAGGTCTAGCACAGTGTCATTAATACCTGGAGCATAGTCAGTCAGTTCAGTCGCGTCCGACTCTTTGCAACCTCATGGATTGCAGCACACCAGACTTCCCTGTCCATCACCAACTCCCAGAGCTTGCTCAAACTCGTGTCCATCGAGTTGATGATGCCATCCAATGATCTCATCCTCTGCCATCCCCTTCTCTCCTGCCTTCATTCCTTCCAGGCATCAGGGTCTTTTCCAATGAGTCAGTTCTTTGCATCAGGTGCATAGTAGGTACCCAGCGTTTGTTGCCTGAATGAATGAAGGGTGGTTGTTTAACCATAAAAGTGATTGATCCCAATAGAGTACCTCTGATGATTAGATCCATGGTGAGCCAGAAGATAAAATTTCTGCCTCCAATATCTTAGGGTCTTAGGAATGAAAGCATTATGAGAGTAAAGTCAAAACAAGGAGTCTGCTAATGCTTCCCACAGCAGGAAGGAGGCACTGTGATGGATTCCTAGGGAACAGATGGACAAAGAAAAATGTTTAAAAACAAAAGCAGGGACATAAGGTCATGAATGGGCCCAAAATAACTCGGGACACTGAGCAGACGGGTGCAAGCGGTGCATCTTGATGGAAATGAGGCCAAGCTGATACACTGAAATAGTCTACCCTCACCAGATGCCCTAACCTCAGTACAGAAAAGAGGCTTTAGGAACCTCAGTCCGGAAAAGAGAAGCGCATCAGTGTGAGCAGGTGTTGGGTTTCCTCTCATCATCTTCGGTGTATTGCTTTCATTCTTAAGATCCTAGAAAATTGGAAACCACTCCACTTACCAGGAACACACTTGGGAATGCAGATCTGGTGGAAGCTGTTTTTTCCTGCAGACACTTCATGACTCTGGTTTCCACAACAGCAGGCATGGCTGGCTGTGCCAAGTTGCTGGAGAAGGGCACCTTATCTGCAAAGTCACGAATCCAAATGGGCTGCCATTGGCAAGGGCGGGAGGAAGTTGTTTGGTTTAGCCTCTCGGAGGGATCAGAAGATTGGGAGCTCTGGGAGGAGGGTGAAGCTGCCTGTCCCCTGTTGTCCCTTGGAACAACGCCAGGGGAAAGGTCATTGGTAGCTTCTCAGAGCTACCAGTGGGGGCTGTGTACCAGAGTGTCTTTTTTAAAAAGTCTTCGTTGAATTTATTACAATATTGTTTCTGTTTTACGTTTTGGTTTTTCAGCCGCAAGGCATGTGGGATCCTAGCTCCCTGAACAAAGATGGAACTGGCATCCTCCACATTGGAAGGTGATGACCTAACAACTGGACCGCCAGGGAAGCCCCAAGAGCGTCTTAATAAAGGCCATTTTGTTTGCAATAACAGAAACTCAAACCAGCTGAAGCAAAAAAAAGAGGACATCTATGGGAAAGAAGAGCTGGTTCCTGACAGTCCTGACTTTTCTCGTGATGGTCCTGACTTCTCAGCTTTGCTCACCCTGTGATTCTCTAACCTACCTTGTCGCCTTTTAGTAAGCTCCCTTTCTGTTTAAGTTAGCCACAGGAGGTTTCTGTTGTTTGCAACCAGAGACCCTGGAGTGATACTCTCTCCTAGTGGAAGCCAAGGGCAGGCCCTAGAACTGGCCTTTCCCAGGAAAGAAACCAGGAACCAGAAAGTCATCAGGAATTAGGGTAACTTTCTGTGTCAGTTGGAATGCTATCAGCTTTTAAATAACAGAAGCCTTGACGTGGGTAGGTGAAAATGTGGAGCCTCTCCCAGATGAACCCTGGCTGTGCGGTTTGCTTTGTCTGATGACATATTGGCAAACACAAGGCAGGTGGAGACTTGAAAGTGTGCTTTGGGGCTTGGTCTCTCCTGCAGCTCTTGGGAACCTGTGGCTTGATCTGACCTGCTGGGCAAAGAGAGATCACACCAGGCAGAGACAGAAATCCCAGCTGAGGCCTTTCTAGACCAGGGTTTCTCATTCTCGGTACTGTTAACATTTCTAATCAAATAAGTCTTTGCTGTGGGGAGTGGTTCTGCGCATTGTGCTATGCTTAGCAGCATCCCTGGCCTCTACCCCCAGATCAGCGGTCCTAAACTTTTTTGGCACCAGGGACCAGTTTCATGAAGATTCCATGGACTGGGGCAGAGGGATGTTTTCAGGATGATTTCAAGTGCATTATATTTATTGTACACTTTATTTCTATTATTATTACATCTGTCCCACCTCAGATCATCAGGCATTAGATCCCAGAGGTTGGGGAACACTGCCCTAGATAGTTGCACCCCCCATGCCAGTTTAACCACCAAAGTTGTGTCCAGATATTGCCCAATATTCCCTGTGTGACAAAATTCCCCTGATTGAGAACCACTGCCCTCACCCAGCTTGCCTGTCAATGACCAGGCATGTACACGAGGCATCCCAAACCATCCAGCTCCAGCCAGGCCAGCCCAGACCAGTACATGTGTCCTGTTTGATCCATGAAATCATGAGAAATAATGTTCGCCATTGTAAGTCAGCAAGTTGCTCAGATGGTAAAGAATCTGCCTGCAATCCAGGAGACCCAGGTTCAGTCTCTGGGTTGGGAAGATCCCCTGGAGAAGGGAATGGAAACCCATTCTAGTGTTCTTGCCTGGAGAATCCCATGGACAGAGGAGCCTGGTGGGCTACAGTCCATAGGGTCGCAAAGAGTCAGACACAACTGAGTGACTAACACTGAGAAGTTTTAAGTGGTTTGCTCCACAGCACACACAGGTACACCAGACTACAGTGACTTAAACAGAGAGGGGTTTATTCACATAAAAGGATGTACAGAGGTAGGCTGTTCAGTATACTGTGGTGTACAGCACAGTGATGTTACCAGGCTCCCACCCAGGCTTTTCATATCTTTCCACTCCGTTGTCCTTGAGGTGGGCTTTGGCCTCTTGCTTGTTTCCTGGTGATTCCCAGCATGGCTGCTCCAGCTCCAAGTCTGAGCTCCAGGAGAGAAAAGACAGACAAGACAAAGGGACAAAGAGAAAAATCTCTCTCCTAACAAAGTCTTGCCTTTAATTCCAGAAGGGAAGCCCTGTCCAGGACCTTCACTTGCATGTCATTGGCCAGAACTGAGCAACATGGCTGGGTCTAACTGCAAGGGAAACTGGGAAATGAAGGTGCTTAACCTTCAGCTTATGCAGTAGAGCGGGGGCGATGACTAAGGGACTTGTAGTGTCCACGGCACTGTCTCTCTGGTGGTCTTGGTTTCTTGTCTCCACTTGTTTATGTATCCGGGCTGTCTCATTTTAGACTGGCTTTGTTTCTCCAAACACAGTGGAAGATATGGCCACACCAGCTGGGAACTGCATTGAGACCTCAGCTCCACACCACTAATGACCTGTGTGGTGCTCCCATGCCCTACTTCCAATACCAAGGCTGGAGGTACTGACTGGCCCAGCTTGGGTTAGAAGTGAAACCTGATCGGTCTGGCTTGGGCAGACTATCTACTGCTCAGCCAACCAGCTGTGGCCAACAGAGCAGCATTAGCTAGGGCAAATCTGATTGGGGGCGGGGGGCAGTGTGCATTCTCAGAGAAAGGGGTATGTGGCTGAGGTGATACCCAAAGAACCATCTAGTTCAAGGAGTGAAGAAAGGAAATCACCATCACGGGTTGCAAAGTTGATATGATAAAATTAAAATGTCCTTTGAGAGACCTAAAATACAATGGAGTCACAGAGGCATCATGTTTGACTTCTGCAAATTCAAATATTCATGTTCAACCAAATTAAGTATTTCCACCCCCCACCCCCCCACCCCACTTCAATTTGGCTTCCAAACATTAGCTAGCTTAACTACTGTCTAACCCAGTGATCTTTTCTGGTGTTGGAGACTGCTTTTTGGATTTTGGGGATATGGTGCAGTATAAGTAATATCATATTCTTTATGGAAAACTGGGGTTTTCAAGATTACTATTATTATTTTTTAAAAATAATTTAAAACTCTTTTTAAAAATTTTATTTTTTTGGCTATACCACCACGAGGCATGTGGGATCTTAGTTCCCTGATCAGGGATTGAACCTGCACCCCCTGCCTTGAAAGCATGGAGCCTTAAACACTGGATCACCAGGGAATTCCCTTCAAGATTATTTTTAAGGTCATGTGTAAGATGTACCTTCTCACTGTGTAAGATGTATCTTTAGTGGAATATCACGCAAATAATTTTTCCTATTTCCTTCTAATTTTAATTGGTATAAAGAATGCATTTGGTTTAAAAATATAAAAATGTTTTTATTGTGACTTTTTTAAAATTAAAAGAATTAGTGATATTCATGACTTCTGCTGTTCCTCCCATTTTATTTGGTGGTCTTGGCCATGTAAGAAAGGCAGGGAGAGGACAGATGGCTGCAGAGAGGGCAAAAATGAAAGTCTCTCCAAATACCATGGAAAGAGTGTGTGCACCTGGGCAGTGTGTGCCCTTTGGTGATTGGGTACTTGGTCTGTCCTGATGGCCTGTGACTTGAACTACTGGGCTTATCCTGCTGTGACAGAATGGGCAGTGTGAGACGGGAGGTAAATACCTGGGTTCCAGACCCAACCCTTGAATTTCTTAGCTGTGTGACTTTAGATGGGCCATTTAACCTCTCTTGACCTCAGCTTCCTCATTTGTAAAATGGGGAATATAATACTATTTACCTCCCAGGTCTTGGAGGAAGATTAGATGAGATGGGTTTTGAAAACTGCAGAGTGCCATATACATGTGACTCATTGTTATGGAAGCAATAAAAACAGGTTGGTGTTCAAATTTATTATAAGAAATTCAGATATAAATGCACTACACCATGGACCCAGCAGCCCCTGAAGTTACCTTTCTGTCCTGTGGCCCCAGTATCATGCCCTGGGTTTTCTCAACTGTGGGTTTCTTGGAGCTCTGTGGAGGTGTGACATTTGGGTACGTCACAACCCAGACACATAAGTTTATCTACTGGGCCTAGGAGTCGGAATTTTGAACTAATTCTTCATATGCCTGAGTGCGTTTACATTCGCAGATAGCTGTGAAAAGAGCCCCTCTCCCCACACACTCCGAAAAATTGTACTGTGCAAAATACCAGTCTAGGAAGCAACACACAGGGTAACAGTAAGTCCTAAAAAAGTGTCTTTGTGATTTGGCGCGGAAAAGTCTCTCTGATTCATGGAGGAGGATCTCGCAGACCCGGTGGAGGAGGATCTCGCAGACCCGGCGGGATGTTTCTAGTTCCTTCCACCAGGCTTAGAAAACAGAAGGCTCTGGCTGGACTTGCTGGACATCTCTCTCTTTAGCATCTCTCTTTCTTGGTCCATCTTTGCAGTGGCTTTTCTGGCTCCCACCTTCAACAAGAGCAACAAATGCACAAACTTGACAATTGTAAGGGTATCCCCAAATATACCACTCAAATGGGCTTTTTTACTCAAAATAAAGTATTTGTAAAAAAGAAATTATATACAGACATAGATGTGTGCAAAAAGAAGCTAAAATAATCCACTATTCTCACACTACCCACAGGTAACCTTATTGACATTCCAATGTACTCCCTTCCAGATATACAGATACTTTCTTCTTATATTTTCTTTCTTTTTTTTTGGTTTTTGAAACCAGGAGTTTCTGATTATGGGCACATTCATTGGGATGGACTTTCTCTTGAAAAGCTGTTACTAAACTGAATGTCTTATGTCTCTGATGTCTTAGGAGGAGAAAAGGCAGGATATTCAAGGGGAATCGGTCTAACCCTATTCTAAGCACTGCCCCTGGTGTGGGGCAGTCTTGAGTATGACTCTGTCCCTGGTCTTAGGTGATCGGGCACTTTGGCACAGGCTCAGCTTTTCAGAAGGTCACTCCTAGGATTTAGGATTATGGGCTCTATGATGCTACTTACTACTCGAGCTGATTCTTTGAACTGGGGGACCGTGAGGTCATCCCTTTTTATCACATGACCAGAGAGAGACGAGATCAGGGGAGATTTAGGCACAGAGAGGTGATATGAGCTCTGTGTGTGTTTGTGTGTAAGAGAGATGACGCTTGGGAGATGACGGCCTACTAGTTCTCTTTTGAGGCCAGGCTCTCTCTCAGCTCTCAGTATTTATGAGGCACTCACTCTTACATCCTTATAAAAGCCTCCTCCCTCTTTCTGAATAGGTTTCTATTCATTGCAACCCAATAATCTCTCTCCCACACGGTTCTGTTTATACTGTAGATACGATTGTAACTTGCAAGTTTCTTTCCAACAGGCTTCACATCAACAGCCCTACTTCCTGCAAGTTTTTGACTCCAACTCATGCCCCTGGGGAAAGAGGGCCTGCGGGCCTATAGGTAGTCAAGTTTCAGCTCTGCCTCTGAAAGCGTGATCCTTGGTCTCCTCATCAGTCAGCTAGGGGCCAGAATGTCCTGTCTTCCTTAGGGGTTGAGAGGAGGTTCTGGGTGGATTTAAATGGAAGGGGCTGGTAGGACCTTCTCTGTAACTCTTTTCATTTTAAGACAGGCTTAAAAATCACGTTCTGTGCCTGACCTATGCCAGTGGCTGCCAGGAGCCTCGAAATGTGCTTTGAGATTGCTTTCAAAATCATTTCAGGAAAACATTTCAGGGTGAGGTAGGCTAAGATCTCTACACTAGCCCACAAAGTAAATATTGGTGGGAATGCCCAGATAAAAGGAAAACAGGCAGCAGATGTCGAAAATCTTTTGCCTCTAAACCAGTTTTCCTTTGTATCCTTTTTAGTTTGATTTTCAATAAAATTGGATGGGTCCCCAAGGCCAGTGCCCTGACCTGGTGTGGGGCTGGCTGTCAGAGCGAGAGTCTGGGTGTTTGTTAAAAATGAAGATTTCTTAGTCCCAGGGTCCCCCAAGTCCCAGGTCTGCTATGAGCTTGAGGTGGGAAGCACCACAGAGCAAGCTTTGGTCAACTTTTTTGAGTGATGAGGTCGGGGACAGCAAAAGGCAGAGGGGATGGCTGAACCAGGAAAAGGAAGGGGTGAGGAATGGGAAATGTGAAATTCAAGTGTGGGCCTGACGTGGGGGAAGCCTGGCTGGGTCTGTCCCGAGCCAGAGACCTCCCGCAGCAATAGGCACTCATCATGCATGTTTGGAATCGCATTCCGGCTCACCCTTAGAAGGACAAGGCCAGGATAGGAGCCTGTCATTTAAATAAGGACATTTAAATTGGAAATTTGGCAGTTCTATTTCCAGTTTTTTAAGGAATCTCCACACTGTTCTCCATAGTGGCTGTACTAGTTTGCATTCCCACCAACAGTGTAATGGGAGGGGGGTTCAGGATGGGGAACACATGTACACCCATGGCGGATTCATGTCAATGTATGGCAAAACCACTACAATATTGTAAAGTAAAAAATTAATTAATTAATTAAAAAAATAAATTGGAAATTTGGAAATTAACTGGGATAATTCCAGTTAATACTCAGGGCCTACTGGAGTAGCAGATCTGGGCACAAAGATCCCAGTTCATTCCCACACCACCTCAGGTCTTTGTTTTAAACATCCCTACTTCAGGGAGGCCTCTCCAGGTCCTTGGACTGGGGAGGGGGAGGGAGAGGTCCCTGTGAAAAGTGTTCCTGAGCTCAGGAACAACTCAGAAAGTACTGCGTTGGCCAAAAAGTTCATCTGGGTTTTTCCATAACATTTTAATGGTAAAACCTGAATTAACTTTTTATCCAACCCAATATTTGTTTATTTATTTGCCTCAGAATAAAAAGCCATGAAAGACTGGGAGTTTTACATGTTTCTTCATTGATCTAACCTGGCGTTTCTCATTCTTTTTTTCATTATCATCCTTTTCCTTAAGAAACCTTCTTAGACATTTTTTCCTAATCGCTTTTGTTGTTGTTTAGCCTCTAAGTCGTGTCCAACTCTTTTGAGATCCCATGGACTGTAGCCCACCAGGCTCCTCTGTCCATGGGGTTTCCCAGGCAAGATCATTGGAGTGGGTTGCCATTTCCTTCTACAGGGATCTCCCCAGCCCAAGGATCGAATCGGTATCTCCTGCATTGCAGGTGGATTCTTTACTGCTGAGCCACCTGGGAAGTTCTCACCTCTGTGAAATTTGATTATTACAGATAGCACTGTGTGTATTTCTGTGCTTTATACATTAAAAAAGTAGAGTTTTGCCCTCTCCGGGGTGATACTGCTGCCACTGAGAATGGGATTGAATCCTAACACCTGAATATTACCCGCCATATCGCAAGCCTCTCAACAAATATTCGTTGAATTAATGAAGGCTGGGGTCGTATCTCTGTTCATTTTTCTGTCCCCAGTTCCTAGCACAGTACGTGGCCTAGACTAGGTATTCAATTTATTAACTAGAAGATTTTCCCCTTTAGCATATGATAGATAATTACAGAAGACTGTTAGCTGCAGAGGAAACAAAAATCGATATGAATCCCATTGGATCCTAAAAAGGAAGAATGTGCTAGTTCTGAAGCATACTAGAGATGGAGACTCTGTTATGAGAAAGGCTGAGACTCTCTGGGAGTCTCTTATGCGAGACTGAGAGAGCAAACTTTACACGTCCCATCTTTATCAATGTGGTCCTGGTGACTCCATCCCCTGAAGGACTCCAGGTCCACTCTGGAGGAAGAAGTCGCCCAAGCTATACTTGGTAGGCAACCTGGAGGAAACCTTTCTGTACCAAGGAGATCTCAGACACCAACTTCTAAGCTGGGGCTGGAGTGCAAGGAAAATGGGAAGCTGGCTCTTTGCTCTCAGCCAAAGCACCATTTGTCCCTACTCTGTTAAAGCCAAAGGCAGCATGAGATGCCAGGGGGTCTCGTATCTCAGAGAAGCACAGTATTCCCACAACATCTGGGATCCATGTCAATATCCCCTCTGTCATTTTACATCCCCAGGTGGTCCTCAGACAAAACCTAGCTCAGGGCTCTTTCTTCCTCCTCCGCTTCAGTCATATTTGTGAATGAATAAGTGACAAACTTCCCAAAATTTCCACTTTGCAGGGTGGCAAAGGTCTCAGATCCATAGGGGCCCCCAGGACGCTCTCTGTCATTTTAATGTCCTGCTTTGGGACAGTAATCATCTTTTGGCCTTAGAACAAGGATGCTGGTTGAGAAGAAGCTTCCATTTTCCAAATATATCCCTCACCTAGAATATCTTTGTTTCTTCTACCAATGATAATTTGGTTGCTTCAGAATGACTGTGGCCTTTTATCAAACTTGAATATGTCTCTTCTCTCTTATTCAACCAAAATGTGTTCAGCTTTCAAGCTCCCTGAGAGCTCGCCTCTACTTTCTGCAAAGTGGGAACGCGGATTGGCTTAATTCCAGTTCCAGGGCTGATTTGTCAATGGCAATGTTTCAACATGCTCAAGATTTCAAAGTTTTAATTCTCAACTTTTAAAATAATTTTAGAGGATGCTTCTGTGAAATTCAAGAGAAATGCCATTGGAAGTGTTATCAGGTTTATTACCTGGAAGTTTATAACCTCAAGGAAGAGAAGCCAGCACTCTTACCTGGGTGTCAGATGTCTCCTACTTAGCAGTGTGGCTCTGGACAAATGGTCTCTAAGCCTCAGACACCTCATCTGAGAATTGGGTATAATAACAAAATCCACCCCCCATAGGGTTGTTGTGAAGCTTAAATGAGATACTGCAGGTCAAGTGCTTAGCTCTGTGTGCATAGCACACGCTAAATCCTCAGTACACGATAGATACAGTGTCACTGTCGACTGGGCTTCCTGCTGATGTTCTATGGTTTTCTCTCTTCTGTCCTCTCCTGGCTCACCTGGAAATTTGAGTTCTGCATCTTGTTCTTCACCGCCTCTACAAACATTTGTCTCTTTAACACAGAAAGAATATTGACAAATTTTAGCTTATGCTCTGCTTTGTCTTTTGCATCAAAGAAAAACAGCTTTTTCTCAACTTTCGGATGCTACCCATTTGGATGAAAGGTTGAGCCTTCCTAGGTGAGGACATGAGGATGAGGGTCTGCAGAAGAGGGAAGGGATAAGGATGGCAGAGGGGGGTGGTGTCTGTAGAATGGGGTGTGGCTTTGGGGCAATGCTACACTGTCCTGCTGAACCTCTTAGAGATCTCTGTTCCAGATTCCAGTAGAGAAGGAGGTGGGTCAACCAAGAAGGCTATGAAGGATGCTATATTCTCCCTGGAGGACAGATCTGCTTTAGGGGGAAGCACAGTCTTCCAGGTCACTAGAAGAGGCTGCACATGTCCAGCGATTTCCACCCAATGGCCTAGGCATGACAAAAGGCCCAGTGGTTAACGCCCCTGGCAGGGACTTTGTGGGCCTGTTGGGAAGCCATCACTGAGAATCTGGAGCCCACTCCCCTTGGGTTTGATTACTACTGCTGCCCTGATCTGCTTAAGACTCCGCACCTCAGGGACAGTTCATCAAAGAAAGAGCATCCCTGAGACACTGGAGACACCAAAGGGAGAGAGAACTGGGGTCCCCCTTGCAGACTGACATCCTGCAGGTAAATTATAGGGGTGTCAGGAAGGGGACTTTCTCAGAGAGCCCTGAGCATCAACTGGGGTCACCAACCTGATTCCTACAGGGGCCAGGGAAGTAAAGGAAGTGAGTGAGGTGAGCCAGGGGAGGGGTGGCAGCAAGTCCACGAGCCCAGCACCTAAGGGGCCTGGAAGACAAAGGCTTGTGATTTTGTGGGACTGTGGGCCTAGTGTCCCCAGATCTTGCAAGTTTCTCAGAGAAGCTGGAAATCTGGAGTATTCTGTTAAACTGCCCTACTTTGAAATGTACCAAAAAAAATCCCATGAGTCAAATGAAATATGTCTGTGGGCTGCCATCTTGCGACACCTGCTTCAGAACCTCCCCGCCTGGTGTCTAGTTGGTGCTCAGTAAGTGCTGGAGGGGTTGTCAGATAAAATACAGGATTCCAAGTTCAATCTGAATTTCAGAATGAAACCAAAATATTTTTTACTATGAGTATGCCCCTGTATAAGTTAGAACATATTTATACTTAATAACTGTTTGTTGTTTATCTGCAATTAAAACTTAACACATCCTGGGCATGCTGTTTTTTTTCCCCCCTCAAATCTGGCAATGCTACTGGGCATTCATAAAATTCATGGAGGAAGTAAGGCCATCTTTTGGGACAGGTCACAGGTACTAGTAAGTCTCTTCCATTCTCCCTGAAGGACGCTAACTCTCCCCTCAGAGGATTGTCCACGAAGGCTTATGCGCCCATATCAAACAGATAGCTGTCCTCCAGACATTTTTCATGGAGGCCTTGAGCCTGCAACCACTCAATATTTATCACAAACTCAGTTGAGGCAGTCACCATCCAAATTTCCAGATATTATAAAGCAGTGGTATTAAACCAACAACCTCCTTCTTTCCCATCCCACCCCCACCTTTCCCCCCTAAACCTTTTATCCAAGCAAAATTCCAAGAGGAACTTGGGGTATAAAACAGACAATGGAGAGCTTCTCTGGTGGGAGAAAGGGGTGTGTGTGTGTGTTGAGAGTCATCCCCTTCCCACGGCACCCAGGGCTTCAGGGAACCCCAGTTTGAACACTGCTCTGAAATACCTTTTTGGGTTAAGTCCAATCAGTGGATGGCTGGGCACTGAAGGGCAGAGCCTGGCCCGTGTGCATATGCTTTTCCTAGACTCACTGGGATATGATCATCAGTCTGTTTCAAGATCTGTGCACAGCCATGACCCAGGCAGCACTGCACTGCTATTCTTAGGGGTGTTGCTCATTACACCACACAACGTCCTCTCTGGAACACTTCTGAGCATCACACTCATCTTATCTCATGTACACAGTGAACTCTGGACCATGCTGGGTTTTCTATTTCCCATTGGCTACCAGAAAGCCCACTGTCTAATGGGGCTCCCCTTTGGCAGGTGAGGGGGTGTTATAACAGGCACCTTCCTCCTTATTTTTGGCTCCATTTTCTACCATCCCCTCCTTCTTCCACCTGCTGCTGCTGCTGCTGCTGCTAAGTCACTTCAGTCGTGTCCGACTCTGTGTGACCCAATGGACGGCAGCCCACCAGGCTCCCCTGTCCCTGGGATTCTCCAAGCAAGAACACTGGAGTGGGTTGCCATTTCCTTCTCCAATGCATGAAAGTGAAAAGTGAAAGTGAAGTCGCTCAGTCGTTTCCGACTCTTCGCGACCCCATGGACTGCAGCCCACCAGGCTCCTCCATCCATGGGATTTTCCAGGCAAGAGTACTGGAGTGGGGTGCCACTGCCTTCTCCGCTTCTTCCACCTACTGTACTTCATTCTTAGGGCAGAGGTTTCTGGGATTCCTTACTCCTACCCTCTTCTCTTCTTATGGTTTTGTCTCTATGTCCCCAAATCATTTAGCACCCAGGATGGCTGCGCTGCCCTTCTGCCTTCTCTCACTTCCAGATCCTGGGTCTTTCAGGTCCCTTGTGCGGGTTGCAGGCAGGAGCAGGGGGGGCAGGGCCCGGGGTGGGGGAGGGGAAGGGAGTGGAGGTGGGTGGAATGTTTTTTGGGCTGCCCACGCTGGCGTTTGCACCCCACATGCTCTTACCCTTTGAAAATAAGGTATCTACTTTGTGTCTGGCTGCAAGATCAGAAAGGGTCTCTGTACCTGCCTCTCTTTCTCTTTGAAGGAACAGTTGCAAGCTGCTGACTCTTTGGCATTTCTCTGTTCGAGGTCCTCTAAACGTTCCTAAGTGAAAATATCAGGTGAGCAAGACAGTGTTCAATGTGTCCCCACCTGTTCCATTCGGGGACACACCTCTGAGGTTGCTAGGAGACGCTGGGACTCACTGGGATTGGTGGGCAGAAGAAGGGGCAGGTGAGGGTCTTTTTCTTTGGCCATCTTCTGTCTGTATGCTGCACCAGCCTAGCCACATTGCCCTACTTCATTTTCGTGGGCACCCACAAGCCCCTCCCGTCGCACGCTCCTCCTACACAACATCTACCAATTTCTACTTGTTGGCTAAAAACACACAAATGGTGCTGAGGAAACCAGGATCTTGAGAACACGCGGGCCCAAGGAAATCCTGGAAAATGGTGAGTTAAAGAGAAGAGTGAGGATAACCATGATGGCAGGTGAGCGTGTATCCTACGTGGTCCCATGTACCAAGGGTTTTCTAAGCAACCTTCCATTTCATCCAAGGCTACTGAGTTAGGTGCCATTTTTATTCTCATCTTAAAAACAAGGGACATGAGCTAATTAAGCAGAAGGAACTTTAGGGGGCTCCTGCCTGGCTGAGGGGGCTTCCCAGGTGGCGCAGTGGTAAAGAATCTGCCTGCCAAGGCAGGAGCCGCTGGTTCGATCCCTGGGTCAGGAAGATTACCCTGGAGGAAAAAAAATGCAACCCACTCCAGTATTCTTGCTAGGATAATCCCATGGACGAAGGAGCCTGACGGGCTAACAGTCCACGGGGTCTCAAAGAGTGGGACCCGACTGAGTGACTTAATCACACACGGTCGCTCGCTGGGGGGAGGCCACAGGCAAAGTGGTGGCCATGCCCCCTAGTCAGGACTTCACTGGCTGGAGATTTGATTGGCAGGCGAGCTGAACGGGTTTCTGCCAGAAGCAGCCGGTGCCCTTCAGCCTTTCTTAGACTTCAAGTCCTAAGTAAAAGGGTTTGCGTGCTTTTCAAATGGCCACTTCTGTGCATTTAAAATTTTCCTATTGAAAAACCCCAGCATTAGCCCATTCACAAAAGGTATCTGGGTCCTTTCTTGGCTGTGACCCGAGTGGTATTCACTGAGGAGAAAAGAGCGTCACAGAAGAGCTGCCGGCTTTGGGAGGACCAGGGAGGGCGTCAGCTGGCAGGAAGCTCCCTGAAAGAAACGCAGGACTCCCCACCCATCCATGGGCTGTCTATTCTTCCCCTTAGAAAAGGGGCTTGCCATGTGCCAGGCACTGCGGGCATCTTGCCATTTAACCCTCCCGCTGCCCCACGGAGCGGGCCTCTTGTTAGCATCTTTGGTTGTTTTGGTTGAAGAACGTGAGATAGAGGTCAAGCCACCTACTCAGGGGTCACTAGGGGCGGGGGCGGGGCTGGACTGCTGTTTGTCTGACTGCAGCTCTGTCCTGAGAGACACTTCGGGCTTCTCGAGAGACTTGGACGCGGATTAGAGTGAGCTCGGCCTGGGCCAGGGTCCCTTCTCTCTGCCACGTGGAGAGAGCCACAGACTCAGGGCCTTCCGGAGCCCCCGGTGATGACCACCGGGTTCTCTGTGAATGTCTAGCCTTTCGTATCAAGTCTCATGTTCACAGCCAGAGGTATTAGTGTGGAAATACGACTTTTGATTCTGGAAGGTGCTGCTTAGTGAAGAGATGGTCAAACATTTAAGACATAAACTACATTTTGGGGGGTGGGGGTGGGGGGTGGATTCTGAAGCTTCAGATGTGTTAATTTCATCTCAGTGCTTCAGCCCTGCAAGCTCAATGAACAGGGTGAACAGTGTCAAAGTTTTGTATAGGAGGCTAAAAAGTAAGGCTCCTTGTGAAAATACTAGGTGTAAAACTTAGGAAAGAGGAATTCTATTTTCTGTTAATTTCCACTTAAAAACAATGAAGACATACTCCCTGGAAGGAACTGATGCCAAGAGGAATGTATACACGTGCCCTTTAGAATCCAGCAAAACTGTAAAGTTTATTATTTTTTCCTTCCTGATAAACAGGGATTTCTGATGACATAGTAATAAGAAGCCTCAAATGCAAACCCGAGTCCTGGAGTGAATACTCTGGGAGCAATGGTGAGAGAAATACAAGGCAGGCACCCGGGTAAGGGAGACGCAGAAGGAAGGGGTGTGGGAAAGTGAACCTGGGCTGGAGAGGGCAGCAGGTGGGAGGGAATCCTGTTTCTGCAGCTGAGCAGCCAGGGAGTGGTGCCCTCTGTCAACTCAGCCCTCCCCTCTCTCAAGTGGGCTGATGCTCACCAGCTTCCCTTGTGGGGTTGATGGGAGAGGTGAAGCCTGTCCGGTGTGGAGCAGGTGCCTGCCCCTTGGTAAATGATAAAGTAAAGTAAATGATACTCAAAGTGCTCAGTAAATGATATCATTGGTGATGCCATGACTGTGGTTGTAGTTCATGTACATCTTTTCTCCAGTTGTGAATTTCACGAATTTTAAAGCTCCTAGCTCTAGCTCTTCTGGGGACCCTGACACAGGTTCAGCTTGGCCATTTCAGACCCTTCTCTGCTGAAGGATATCTAGCGCCAAACAGGCTGGCACGTCCCCTGCATTGTGTATGAATGAGGCAGCCCATGAATAATGCATGTGAAGCCTGATTATGTAAATCCTCAGGTTTTCAGTACATGACA
Source organism: Bison bison bison (assembly GCF_000754665.1). NCBI lineage: Eukaryota > Metazoa > Chordata > Mammalia > Artiodactyla > Bovidae > Bison > Bison bison. The sequence goes on from NW_011494861.1 coordinate 12,269,383, forward strand.
ATGGCCTTTTTTGGGTCCTTTGCTGTCCCATTCTGTGGTCTGGTGTCTCTGCTTTGGGGCCTCGCCTGCCAAGCCCTGGGGCTCGGGGGATGCCTCAGGGAGGGGTGAGCTCTCTAGAGGGCACATCAAAGGGAAAGTCAGAACTCTGTCAGTGGCCCAGCTCTCCCTGGCATTGCTTGGTGTGAAAGGAAACTGTCCTCTGCCTGAGGCAGCCCCGTGACACACGCAGACTGAGGTCTGTGATGTTTAATTCAGAACGGTGAGCACTAGAAACACCACATCCGGGCTCCCTCAGAGCAGGACAGCAGCCACTTTCATTTCTGGGGCTATAAGCTAGAGAGCCTGATGTCTGGAAACCTCCTGCCTGGAAAGTTTGCAGAATGGAGGACAGCCTTTTGCAAGGAATTCATCTGACCATCAGCTCTTGGTTGAGAAAGACATCCTTCTATGAGCTTCTAAGGCCTGGCCTCCTTAGAGCTCATGTAGGCAACACACTCACAAATACACACACATACAAACACACAGCACATACTCATAGGCATACACACAAGCATGCGTGCAAAAATACACAGCTCCAATTTAGAAATACTAACGGGTACAAGGAGGCAACTGGGGGCCAGACCTGCAAAGAGTGCAGGACCTAGGACTAGAGAGATCTGGGGCTAGGTAAAGGCTCTACTTGGGACTTCCTTGGTAGCTCAGACAGTAAAGAATCTGCCTGCAATGTAGGAGACCTGGGTTCGATCCCTGAGTCAGGAAGATCCCCTGGAGAAGGAAATGGCAATCTACTCCAGTATTCTTGCCTAGGAAATCCCATGGGCTGAGGAGCCTGGCAGGCTGCAGTCCATGGGGTTGCAAACAGTCAGATATGACTGAGCAACTAACAAGACTCTGTGAACTACCAGCTACTCTATGAACTTGGACAAGTCTCTTTTTTAATTCGTTGAGCCTCAGTTTCCTCATCTGTAAAATGGGGATCATCATGACAACCAGGCAGGGCTACCAGAGGCATTAATAACCCTGATCATGGCTGCATAGCATGAGTGGAGCCCAATGCCTGCAGATATCATGAAGAGATGGGGGCTATGGTAGTTTTTCCTGTTTGCCTGATGCCTGCCTGGAGATCTGCTCGACCTTAGGTGACAGTGAAGGACCAGGGAGAGTCTGATCTATTTAGGAGTCGCTGTGCCGGTGCCCAGTTGGGCTAGTGACATGCTGCTGACCACAGGAGTGGACGTTCATGGGTGTTAACTGCCAAGAAGACCAGAGACCCCCCTACTGACTCAGTGCAGGCACAGGGTTACAGCGAGCTTCTGGAGCTGGTTTTCAGGTGCTGCCCATGCCTGTCTCGATGTGTATGGGGACTTTTGGCAGCAGACTCTACTGGGTCTGGGGCAGCACTCACTTCAGAGGCCACCTGCGCAGTTGGCTGGCCACAGGGCAGACAGCCTCATCCACCTGCCGAGTCCCAGGCCCTGAGCTGTATGCTTCAGAGCCTGGACAGGTGTACCTGGGCATCGGAAACCGTTTGGTCTTGAGTTCAGACAGTGACAGCTTGGATAGGAAGGGTTACCTGTGTTGTATTCAATCCTTATAACAATCCTGCAAGGCAGGTGCTCTTAGCTCCCATTCACTGATGAGGAAAGTGAGGCTCAGAGAGGGGGACTGATTTGCCAAAGGTCACACAGTAAGCAGGGGGATTTGACCCCAGGACCCACTGAGTCTTGTGCCATGTGATAGATGAGATAGCAGGATGAGGGGAGGAGGTGGCCTCTTTTAGCTGGATCACCAGCCTGAGTGTCAGTCTTGGTCTCTCAAGTCAATGCTCTTACCAAGTTCATGCCAGGAAGCAAATCCCTCACCCTCATGCCTTTCCTCTGTGGCTCCCACAGCCTTAAATGCACACCTGTCCATCCCTTTGGTGGACAAACTCCAACTCTCCTTTGCAATTCATAACAAATGTCAGCACTTGGAACACACTTCCTGAATGCTCTAGTACCCTCCTGAGCCAAGTACCCTTCTCTGGATCTGAACAGAGCCCTTACCCCACTAAGTCAGCCTGAAATCAGCTCTTTACCTGTATGTTCTGCACTGGAAAATATGTCCTTCAAGGACATTCATCTATCTCTATCCACCTGATCATTCATCTACCTGAACACGTACTGATCCACTGATCTGGTGTCTATCCATCCACCCATCCACCCACCCATCCATCCATCCATCCATCCATCCACCTGTCCTTCCATCCACCCATCCATCCATCTATCCATCCACCTGTCCTTCCATCCATCCATGTACCAAATATTTATTGGGTGTCTACTATTCTCTGGGTACTCAGAATAGCAAGTTGAAAATCTTTATTCTCAGAGAACTTATTCATCTGTGTATCCCTTGCACCTGGCAGAGCAATGAAAGTAAGAACAACAGACACCACTTTAAAAAATTCAGGACGTTTGCTAAGCTTATTGTGGCAATTGCTTCATGTGGCATGGAAGTCAAATCATTATGCTGTATACCTTAAACTCAATACAGTGTCAATTACACCTCAATAAAACTGGCAGAAAAATAGTTAGAAATGGAAAGAACGAGGTAAAATACATGAATTATCAAAAGTTAAAAAAAATACAGACAAGCTGGACTCTGAGTCTCAGAGAGCACTGTTTACAGCAGTCAAGACGTGGAAGCAACCTAAATGTCCACCGACAGAGGAATGGATAAAGATGTGGTGCATATATACAGTGGAATGTTACCCAGCCATAAGAAGAGTGAAATAATGCCATGTGCAGCAACATAGATGGATCTAGAGAGTACCACACTAAGTGAAGTAAGGCAGACAGAGAAAGGCAAGTATCAGATGACATCACTTGTATGTGGAGTCTCAAAAACGGATACATGTGAGCTTATTTATAAAACAGAAACAGACTCACAGTTTGAAAACAAACTTATGGTTATCAAAGGGGAAAGGTGGAGGGGGGATGAATTAGGCATTTGGAATTAACACATACACACTACCATATATAAAAGAGATAATCAACAGAGACCCGTGTATAGCACAGGGAATGCTACTCAATATTCTATAATAACCTATCTGGGAAAAGAATCTGAAAAAGAACGGATATATGTGTATGTATAACTGAACCGCTTTGCTGTGCACCCGAAACTAACACAAAATTGTAAATCAGCTCTACTCCAATACAAAATTAAAAATTAAATTAAAAAGAAAGAAAGAAAATACAGACAAGCTAGACTCTGAGTCTCAGAGTGGTTAAGAAACCTGCCTGAAGTCACACAGTAAATGGAAGAGCTACAGTCTAAACTTAGGTCTGTCTGATGCTAAAGCTATTCTGCCACTTTCCTTTGCATCAGTAAATGCCTCCTGTACTGCCTAGATCCCGCTGGGACCTCAGCTGGCCATTTCTAAAGGGGGCAGAGGGGCAGCCTCAGAGACTCTGCTCCAAGCAGGCACCACTCACCTTCTGCTGCCTGATCGCCCTGTTGACCCTCTTCTCCTGGTGCAACTGCTGCTCCATGCGCTCCAGGGCCTCCTTGAGCAGCGCCTTCTCTTCGGCCTCTTTGTAGATGTCGTCCTCCAGCTTAGCCACCTGTGACTGGTACATCTGAACCGACACTTTGCTCTGCCTGAGCACACGGGAGAGACAAAGTCTCCTTTCCCCTCATCTTTCTCACTTACCAGCAATGCCCCTGCCCTGGGAGATTCTCAAGATACTTCTGTGTCTGCCTAACTTAGCGGTTTCATTACAAGTGGGAGAGAAGGATGGAGTTTGGGGACTAGAGGGCAGTATAAATAGCTCATGGGCTGTGTAAGTGTGGCATGAAGCTGACACAGGTTATATTACCAGCCCCTCCCAATTTCCCAGGGAGGGTCAGGGAACTGATACTACTGAAAATAAGAAGGAATTATGAAAAGCACACACATGGTGAAATATCAGACACATTCATAAAAGGTGCACCTTACCCCTTAAGAAAATATAGCACACTTTAACTGCTGCTTTCTGGCCCAGAGGACTCGCCTCCATCAGACCCTGAGTCATGATCCCGCCTCCCCTGCACACCCAGACCTCTGTCCTCCTGTCTTGGTCCAGAGGTCTGCTGCTGCCCTGAGGTTTAGCCTGGAGAATGGAGGTCCAGGCCTTTCTGCAGGGACATGGGCCTTACCTGAGCTGTTCAATGTCTTTCTCGTATCCTCTCAAAAGCTCCTCTTTTCTCTCCAGCCGGTTCTTGAGTTGGGTGATCTTATCGAACACCATATCGAGGTCTCTTTGTCGAAGCTGGTTGACTCTCTCCCTCTCTTTGGGGGAGAGGTGTTTCATGGACACATGACCTGACATATCTTTGATGTTCATCAGACTCCCGAGTGTTTTGCTCATATCCATGTACTACGAGAGAGCGTTTTGCAGGTAAGAGGCTTGGTCCACCACCACTGGTGGCTGCTTTAATAAGGAGTGCGTGTGCTGTGCTCAGTCGCTCAGTCGTGTCTGACTCTTTGCGACCCCATGGACTGTAGCCTGCCAGGCTCCTCTGTCCATGGGATTTCCCAGGCAAGAATACTGGAGTGGGTTGTCATGCCCTCTTCCAGGGGATCTTCCCAACCCACAGATCAAACCTGCATCTCCTGCACTGGCAGGCAGATTCTTTACCACTGAGCCACCTGGGAAGCCCTTTAATAAGGAGGCAAGTGTCTAATTCTGTTTCATTCATTTTCTGCAATCACAGGGAACACATGCTTTGGAAAGGAGTACAATTGGGGCTTTTAATCCGACTTTCATGTTCCCCGCATCCATTTACGCTACGCCTTTTTGAGAACCAGGGGGAAAATGACAACAGATAGAAACATTTATTCTTGCTACCCAGTTTTCCAAGGAATTCAACTATGCAATTTCCAACCCATGCTGGGATAGCAACTGGGTCTCGCAGAGCTGTAATAATGACTAAATATCTACGTAGGGTTGATGTTTAGTTAAGCCATCTGGTGGTTAACGATGCCTGAGGGGGTTTTGGGTTTGGACAGGAGGGGGACTGATGCTAGGGGTACATACCAGCTTTTCACTGAGATCCAGAGCCTCAGTTGCATCTGTTTTCCCTAATTTATTGGTGGCCATGAGGGACCCTGAGCTGGAAAGGCCATTTTGAGGCTGAAATAAAAAAAGAAATAAAAACTCTCTCTTGGTATTCATTATGATTTTCTACATTCAGAAGAAAAACCCAAAGAATAACCGAAGAACTGGAAAGTTCCTAAAGAATAACTTGACAGTTGTGGTTCAATCACTAAGTCATGTCCACCTCTGCAACCTCATGGACTGCAGCACTCCAGGCTTGCCTGTCCTTCACTGTCTCCTGGAGTTTGCTCAGATTCATGTCCATTGATTTGATGATGCTATCCAGCCATCTCATTCACTGTCGCCCCCTTCTAGCTGTTTTTTATTCTAGTCTGATTCCTCTGTGAACTGCTTTCTTACAGCTCTGTTCCCATCCCTTAAGAGTATAACTTTTCTTGAAATGACACGTTAGTCCCACTCTTTGTTCACTGTCTGTCTTTCCTCTAGACCAGCGGTTCTTAACTGGGGATGACTGTGCATTCTCCCTTTACCTGGGACATTTAGCAATGCCTGGACATGGTGATGGTTGTCACAACTGCTACTGGCATCTAGTGTGTAGAGGCCAAGGATGCTGCTGAACAACCAGTGACACACAGGGTAGTCCCCCAAGTAAAGAGTTACCTGGCTCAAAAAATCGGTAGCACCGAGGCTGAGAAGATAAGCTTCAGAAAAACAGGAGTCCTGTTGCCTTTGCTCAGCTATTCTTTCTCCTGCTCCTTCTCTCCTTTTAATTACTGCCAGCCTTGGAGGTTTCCTGCTCTGTCATGTCAGTGGTGGGATGAGGGGTTGTTGCCAGGAAGGCAAATCTTGGAAGCAGGATCAGGATATGGGATCCAGCTGAGCTCCCCACCTGGAGATGGTCCCTCCCTTTCTACTCTCAGAGGAGGGTTTGCTCTTAGCAGGAAAACCAACACGTTTCTTTCTTTCATTCTTTTTTTAAAATATTGTTTTGATGTGGATCATTTTTTTAAAGTCTTTATTGAATTTGTTATAATATTGCTTCTGTTTTATGTTGTTTGTTAGCCCTGAGGCATGTGGGATCCTAGGTCCCCAAAAAAGGATCAAACACTGCACCCCCTGCATTGGAAGGCGAAGTCTTAACCACTGGACTGCCAGGGAAGTCTCAAAGCAACACATTTCTGAAGATTCACACATCTAGCAAATGTGTAGAAAATGAGATTGAATGATTTTAATTATTTCTTCCAACAGCCTAAGGATGGTTTGGATCCAGCTGTGGCAGCAAACCATGCCCAGCAGGTCCTCTGATTAAGGCTAACCTGAGCTGTCCATTGTCATGTGTCAATCAAATGCCCAATCAAACACCTTCCACCTAACAATCAAATTACTTCTGCAAATCTGGGCAAATCAAACAAAGTCCCCTAAGGAAGGAAGGCTTTCTTGAATAATACCATTGAAATACTATTTAATAATAATCACAAGTATCATCTATTAAGTGCTCACTATGAGCTAGGCACTGGCATAAGCACTTTACACAATTATCTCCTTTTACAGCTGGGAGATGGAGTCCCAGAAAGGTTAAGAGCCTGCCAAGGTCACTTGGTTTGCAGAGCTGGGATTAGGACACAGGCAGGTCTCTGATTCTAGAACTGTGGTGTCTTCTTAATCATCATGGCTCCCTTCTGCTACCTTTTCTGTGTTCGGGTTTTTGAGTTTACAGAAAGAAGCAAATTTTAGGCAAACTCATGGCATCATGTTATATAGCTTGTTGAATATTTTCTGCAGAATATAACACATGATATGAAAAGGAGGGCCCAGAGATTGACCTGGCCAACATCAGTGTGATGATACATCCTGCTATGTACATTTGAAAGCCTCCTTTCTGTTCAAACACTGGACCACTGGTAATGCTAGGCACTGACTGATCGATCCAGATGCTAGGCTAACAGGGAGGATCTGACCCTGAACCAGTGATGCCAGGGCACTTGGACAGACCTGCCCTCAGGCCCACCCTCACCACGTGTCAGTCACTGCAGAGGTAAATTACCACTCGGCTCTCTACTCGTGAGAAAGCTGGCAAATCAGGTTTTACATCCAATATTTTCTGGACGTTTTTTTCCATCCCAAGAGTCTTTAAGTCTAGAAATGATTCATCCATGTGGTCCTTAGGATCTAAAAAAAGAAATAATTTATTAGACTCAAAAGAAAGGTTCAGGAAGAAGTCGCTGGATGTAAAAAAATCACAGCTGCTGTTAACTGGACGCTTACCATGGGCCAGTACTAACCCTCATAATCTGAGGCCCAGAGAGGTGAAATGACTTGTCCAAGGTCACACAGCTAATATGAGGCTGCAGCCTCACACGGCTGAGGCTCTGAGGGTGAACCTTTGGCCACAGGTAGGAGGATGGAACTTGAATCCAGGCTGCTGGGGCCTGGCTCAGTGCTCCACCCAGCAACAAGCTCTGTTTCTTGAGAGCCCCATTCCCTCTAAACAGGGTATTTATCTAGGAAGTTCCCCAAGGTTGATCCTTGAACACCATCAGTCTATGCAAAAGTTTCCAATGGGCCATAGTGAAATATGAAAAAGAAGGACAATGTTACGAGTTTTTCATGAAATCCTGTTTATTTAGTATCAAGGCCTGCTCTTGACTTTGAGATCATGTCTGCCCATCTTCCCCCCTCCCCCCCACTCATCTTCTTCTTTTAAAAAAAAAACTACATCTTTTCACTTATGAAATGATAAGAATAGAAGACAGTGATCCTGGTTAGCCCCCACAGGGAACCCTCAGGTCTGGGGCCCATGGCTCAGCACAGAAGGGGCCACTAGGAAGAGGGGAACTTACTTGAGGAGCCGGCCTTCTCAAGTTCTTTAATTCGCGCACGAAGCTCAGATAAGGCCTTTTTCTGACGCTGAATGACCTCCTCGTGTCGGGACCCTTTGCATTTGGCCCCTAGATCACTGAAGGACTGCTCCTGTGGCCAGAAAGGTGCAGACAGTGGCTTTGTTAGGGATCGGAATCTCTCTCTTATATTTGAGGAAACATGAACAATTCATGGATTAGCAGAAACCCCGTCATTTAGTACCCTGGAAAATACTGTTAAGGGGCTTCAGCAGAGAAGGAATTTAAATATTTCATTTCAAATACAAAGTCACATCTAGGAAGATTTCCAACTTCCCTACTGACTTAGCATCATTATAAATAAGAGATCCCCTCTGTGTTTCCTCGCCATGTTTTCTTTCTTTCTTTTTCTCTAATATTCTTCTCAGTTTGGGTTTCCACTTGTCATTCTGTTCTCATCTTTGAACAATCACATCAAATTCACTCCTGAAGGGGGTACTTTTTGGTTCTTTTTTTTGGTCCAGTCTCTTCTCTGACCAGGGATCAAACTCATGCCCTCTGCCGTGAACACATGGAGTCTTAACCGCTGGACTGCCAGGAAAGTCCTGGAGGGACATTTTTCGGTGCTTAGCTGGTAGTAAGGATGATGGTCTCATATTTGCTAGGGGGAATTGCATGGATGGGCTCTTGGCTGGTCTAGAGAGACCTAGCAGGTCCTCCCTGGGGTCTCTTCTCCCCTCCAGGCCCCCACCACTCATTCCTTCATTTCATTCAGGCTTTGCTCCCCATCTCCTCCTGCAGAGGCCTCCCTACTGCCTTGTCCCAAAGAGCCCCTGCCCCTGTGCTACTCAGCCCCAGTCCTGCTGTATCCTTCCTTGGAGGGCTCACCCTCGCTGGACATTTTGTTAGACGTCGCCTTGTTTATCGCCTCTTTCCTTTTTCAGAATGTGGACCCTGTGAGGAGGGGCTTCTCAGGTGGCGCCAGTGGTAAAGAACCCACCTGCCAATGCAGGAGATGTGAGAGGTGTGGATTCGATCCCCTGGGTCGGAAAGATTCCCTGGAGGAGGGCATGGCAACCCCTGCAGTATTCTTGCCCGGAAAATCCCTGGACAGAGGAGCCTGGCAGGCTATAGACTATGGGGCTGAAAAGCGTCGGATACAACTGAGCATGCACGCATGCAAATGAGCACGCACGCACGCACGGGCCCTGTGAGGACACAGTTGGTCTCCCATGTAGGCCGTGCTTTTCCCAAAGCTCAGCCCTGTGCCCGAGCGTAGTAGGGACTCCGTAAATATGGAGCCAGAAGGGGCCTGCCCCAGAGTTCCTGCTGGGACCAAGGTTCAGCCCTGAGAGAAGGGGGCTGCACTTAGTAGGGCGTCACTAGACCCTGATCTGGCTCCAGCCGGCTTTCAGCCTGCTCGGCTGGTCCACTTCCGGGGCTGTTTCTACACTAGCCTCCCTCTCTTTGAGGGCATATGTTTGCCCTGGGAGTGAACACCAGGAATGCTGTGCATGTGCACACGTGCTGGAGGGTGGAGAGGACGTGGTGGCTGGTTTTGGGGGTGGGGCAGCCGCCAGGCTTGGTGACAGCATTTCCTCTGCCTGGAGAGCTCGGCTGAGCCCGACGTGACCCTTACTCATGGCCCTTCTGGGAATTTGTTTATTTAGAGAAGATGGAGATTCTTTCTCATACAACTCTTAAGCCCTCTGACCCACTCTGGTTTAGAAAGCAGGAAGTAGACTGAGTGTGGAAGGCTGTTTTGAGAAAGAAAAAAAGCCTTTTTTCCTTTCATCTTGCAGCCTCCCTCCCCCATCCTCCTCTAATACTTGTCATCATAGAAACTGAGACAGGGCCTTTGGTCAACGATCCTTCCCAGCAAACACAGGAGAGTCAGAGGGAGTCTTCTGTGGCCAGGAACCCTGAGCATCCTGCTTTGTGCCCAGCACAGGGTCTGGCATACAGCAGGTGCCCAATAGTTGCTGAACGTGTGAACTAATATAGGCCAGGTCCTGCACTAAGAGCTTGGATTTCAACAGGAACGAGACCTGCTTCCGGCCTTGGGCGCTCACAGCTGCAGAACCGGTTGCAGCCCCATGGCTGGGCTGCCGTAGTAAGGAGGAGACGCTGCTGCTATAAAGGTCTCTGGATGGTGACGGGAGCCAGGGCCAGCCGGCAGGGCCACTGAGCCCTCTCTTTCACACTGCGTGCCGCCTTGGCTCCCTGCTGTTTGGCAGGGGAAAGGCATCTTTGAGGAAGCAGGCAGGCAAGCCGACACATTTGGCCCTGTTTCCAAGAGAAAGTCCAAAGCACATTACTGAAACGCCCTGGTCTCTAGTTTCATAAAGCGAAGGGAGAAAGGAGATCCCTGGACTCCAGGAAACCCGGGGCCTCGGGGAAGTGCCGTGCCCACAGTCAGCCAACGACGGATCACAGGGAGCACGACCACCCACCACAGGGACAGGTGGGAGCCACCGTACAGGACCACGGGATGAAGGCACGGTTCTCCATCGATGATGTGATCCCTGTGCACTGCCTGGCTGGGACTTCCAGGCGTGCCAAGGCCTCTGGGCAGAGATCATCAAGTCAGCCACGGAGCATAAATGGCCTAGCATTTGAGCCCTTTCAGGCCTAATTTAGGATGTCCCCTGGACATCTCAGAATCACACCTAGGAATCTGTTCTACATACTTAGGGCTTCCCTGGTGGCTCAGACAGTAAAGAATCTGCCTGCAATGCAGGAGACCTGGGTGTGATCCCTGGGTCTGGAAGATCCCCTGGAGGAGGGCATGGCAACCCACTTCAGTATTCTTGCCTGGAGAATTCCATGAACAGAGGAGCCTGGTGGGCTACAGTTCATGGAGTCGCGAAGAGTTGGACACGACTGAGCGACTAACGCTTTCACTTTCACAAGGATATTAACTACAGCAATGTGTGGAAGCAGAAACAAATATCCATCAACAGGCGACTGGCTGGATAAAAGGGATGTGATGGAATTAAATGGAAATGGCCCTGCGAGTCCCTAGCACAGGGCCAGGGAGTCACAGCTGTCAGACTTGTG
>NW_011494861.1:12280457-12310862 GCF_000754665.1 Bison bison bison
GGTGCCGCCCCATGTGCCCACCACTGTCGAACCAGCCCACACGCTGGGCCTTGGGGATGAAAATTTCCAAATCATTTGGTATGTTTGCCTCAAAAATACAATTTCAAACTTGGGACAAACAAAAGCATGAGGAAGATCTTCACGTACATTTACTTGAAAATATGCCCATGAAATAGTATTATGTGGGAAAAAAGAAATGTTGCAGAATAAATATGGTTTGAGACTATATTTTGAAAAAAAAGTCTATCAAATAAATATATGTATATGTAAGCTTGTACATGTTTGTGTGTGTAAGTTAAATTTGTTTCTCAAGAATCCCATGATGGGGTGGCTGGCATTATGCCCACTTTCCAGACGAGGGAATTGGTACCAGGTTGCAGGGTTTCTGAGTGGAGGAGCAGGATCGGAACACAGGCAGATGGGTTCCAAGCCTGAATTTCAACCGCTGACTGTATGAGCGTGTGGTGGTTTCTGTGAGGAAGAGGGCTGATGGTACCTGTGCCCAGCTGATGATAACTTTATACATTTCACATAAGCAAGTCATGCTTTTGGAACTTAGAATGAAGATGTTTTCAAAAGCAAAGAAAGCCTCCATCAGGCTCTTTCTTAGCTTATCTTTCTAGATGCCCCCGGGGATGGGGCAGGTACTCACCTCTTGGCTGCTCAAGAAAATATCAGTGTGGACTGGTTCTATCTGCACTGAAATGTCACACATCTTGGTTGTGTTTCTGGGCTTCTGTTCCTTCTCCTTGTGCAGCTGGAGTTTTTGTTTCTCTTGGGAGGCCCTGGGGGCAGAGAAGATGAGTCACTGAGCAGGAGGGTGGCTGGCCGCACAAGGTTTGGGAACCACAAATTACCTTTGTACTCACAAGCAGAAGTGGGAAAGGGACTCCATGTTTACAGGGAGCCGAAGTCTTGGAGCCTTCAAGCTCCTGCCTGAGGGTTTCCAGATAATTGAGCTTGTTGGTTAGTGACCAGGGAGGCAGGCACCTCTCCATTCTTGCCTCCTGCACTGGGTCTGCAGGATACCTGCTGTGGCATTTATGGGGGCATTTAGTGCCTGTCTGGGCTTCCCTGGTAGCTCAGATGGTAAAGCGTCTGCCTACAATGCAGGAGACCCGGGTTTGATCCCTGGGTCGGGAAGACCCCCTGGAGAAGGAAATGGTAACCCACTCCAGTATTCTTGCCTGGAGAATTCCATGGACGGAGGAGCCTGGTGGGCTACAGTCCATGGGGTTGCAAAGAGTCGGACACGACTGAGCAACTTCACTTAGTGCCTGTCTGCTATTTCTAACACCTGGTATCTGTCAACCCTTCTATTTCTCATAATAGTCCCATGAGCTAGGGACTCTCCTTGCCCCATTTTACACCAGGAAAGAGACACGGCAATTTCCCTGTGGTCATGGAGCTTATAGGTGAAGGCACCTGGCTTTGAATCCAGGCAGCCTGGGCCTGGAGCCTGTACTTTTAACCACAGTGTGAATCCACTTTGGCCATGAACCATGAAGCAAATGAAGCTACGGGTTACACATGAGACATCAATTTTATTAAAACTTTCTTGGAGAAAACATTAATCTTATATCAAAATATGGATAAACTATGGATGAAAATGCAAACTCACATATGTTTCATAGACAAACTCGCAGAACAACAATATATTTAGTTTAAGCTGACATCCAGTTTACACTTTTGTTCAGTCAGCATTTATCAAGTTCCTTTACATGCCAGGCGTTGTGTGAATGGTGGGGAGTCAGTAGCAGGCAAGGTCTACAAGGGGTCCTCATGGGGAAGGCAGACAATTCAACAGGTGGGAGCAGCCTGGCTGTGTGAGAAGTGTTAGATCAGGTGACATGCAGGGACTGAGGGATCCTGGGCAGAGCAGGAGCCCTTGGCTATGTTTGGTGAGGGTGAGTAAAAGAGGATTTCCTGGAGGAAGCCGCATTTAAACTGAGACTTATCTGAAATATTGGGCAGGAATCTCTGAAGGCTCAGAACTGAGCAAAGTTCTAAATGATGAGGTTGTGAAGCAATGAAACATATGTCATTCACTCATTCATCTACTCATTCATTCAACTCTTTAACCATCATTGACTGAGCCCTTCCTCTCTCTATGTCAGGCTCCCTGGGTACTTGGGTATGCCTGGGCTCCCCACACCTGCTGTGCAGGCCTTCCCACCCACCTGAGAGCCTGCTTGAGGACCTCCAGCTCCTTGTCCTTCTTCTCCACCAGGCTGGTCATCTGCACCATCTTGTCCTTGAGCACGCTTAGCTCACTGCTTTGTTGCTGGACCAGTGCCACGTTCCGCTCCAGTTCTATCTTCTGCTTCTCGTTCAGTTCCCCTGGGGGATACATGCAAGCTGTTGGCAGTGGGGTCTCCTGCCTTGGGTTTCCTGGAGGGCCATAGCAGATCTGCCAGGCCTCCAAGAACCATGAGGCGGTTCACCCTCCAGGAATTCTCAGGGGGCTTCAGTAACGGCCAGGAAGTCTTCTTGCAAAAAAAAGAAAAAACCAACGAAACCGCCCACCAGCATCACCTTTCGATGAGCGCCGGCGCCACGAGGCAGCCTGTGTGGCGCCCGCCTGGCCCCAGCTGTCAGGGCCTGTGTGCCTGTGGCATTTTAGGGCACCTTCAGCAGCCTGCTTCTGCATCTGTTTGCCTGAGGCTTCTGAGCCCTCTGGAGACAGCTCTGCTCACGTGTCTGCCAGAGGCAACAGCCTCCAACTGAGGCCCAGTGGAGACAGGCTGGAGCACACAGCCCAGCCCCCTCCCCGTCAAGGTGGCACTCAGAGGGCTGTGACCACATTGCTCCCCAGCATAACCCCCTCCCTGGCAGAATTAAGCTCTGTCCCCCACTGTGCCTGATGACAGACAGCATGGCAATTCTTTATCTGCTTTCTTCCCTTCCCTGTCTCACTTCCCTTCCATTGCTGTTTTCCCTTGGATCATCTCTCAAATAAACCACCTGCAGTGGAATTCTGGTCTCGGGGTCTGCTTCTGGGAAAATCCAAACTAAGACCCCTACGTTGTCTTGGATCTTCATAGCAACCCTACAAGGCAATTCCTAGTAACAACCCCACATCACAGGTGCAGAAACCGAGATTCACAGAGGTCAAGGGACTTGTCTAAAGTCACCCATCTAATAAATGGCAGATCCAGAACTGGGTCCAATGCCTCCCGATTCTAGCCTTTCTGCCGCAAGCTCTCATATCTTGGAAGGGGGAAATCCCTCTTTGAAAAATCCTGCTATAAAAGTCCTGGGGACATCAATTGGTCCAGACACAGGGAGTAAACACAACTGAAGGTCTGGGATACGCAGGGCTTGAGATGGACCAGATAAAAGGAATAGTCTTCACCCTCCCTCCACCCCCTCCTAAACCTAATTATACCTCCCGACTCCTGCCCTTTGGCTAAATGGAAGTTAGGGATGGGAAAGAAGAGGCAGCTCTAACAAGCAAGAAGAAGGGAGGCAGAAATAAGTCTGTGGAGAAGAGGAGCCAAGTAGGAATATTCAGCCAGACTTGTGCCCATCCGGAAGAGAACAGACCTCAGAGCTATCTTGCCCCTACTCTAGGTGGGTCCTGATGTCGATGTGAGGGACAGGAGGAGGCCCAACAGGCAGATGTGTGGTGAGTGTTTTTGCATCAGAGGCAGGAGAGACCTAGGGTACACTTACTCTAGGTCCATAAGCTGGTGGGCGCTAGGACTTGTGCTGGCTGGCCTGCCAAGTGAGGGGGCCCATGGATGACCTCCAAGCCTTTGCTCCTACAGACAAATCCTCTGTGGTCAACAGAGATTCTCCCCGAAACAGAAAGCTGCATTTCTACTCAGAGGTGTGGAGCCATGTGAGAATGCTCCCTGTGATCCCATATCAAATGGAATCAGTTCAGTACCCGCAGCTTTTGCTGATCCTGAGTTACAAGTGCTGTGATGGCCCAGGACAGCAGGTCGAGGCAGGGTTTAAATGCCTGGCCTTGCAACCCCAAAGACCCATTTCTTTCCTTTCTCAAAGTGGGTTGGGAAATTGAGAAACACAGGCAATTGTACAAACCTCTCAGGTCTGACATTCGGTTATGAGCTTCAGTCAGGTTCTTCCTTAACCTCATGATGATCTCCTGCTGAGACAGGATCTCCTTCTGAGCAGTCAATAAATCCTCTCTGAAATTCACACACATAAAAAAACAGACCAAGTCAGTTCAGCTCCATCTCTGTGGTGATGCTCCAGTGCCTGGAAGGGGAAAAGTACAAAGGCAATGTGATCCTCCATCAGTGATGGTCCAATTTGGGGATGATGCCACCCCCAGCAAGGGTGATAAGCACACTCTTGAAAAGTTCTCAAAACAAGAATCCGTTTTGATGCGCCTTCGTTATAAAGAAACACTTGGAGACAGAACAAAGGATCCTGGCTGGGTTTGCTCTGAGGCTGAAATACAACTAGTATCAAAAGGACACCTCTTCCTGCTCAACCGTCTGTCAGCAGGAACCAATGCTCTCATGGACTTTCGATCTTTGGCGCAAAGAAGAGGGGAGGCTATTTTTGTGTGTGTGGGTTCAGGGATTCTTCGAGGATGAGGAAAAAGAAAGAGAAGAGGACAGTATGGCTTCTGTGCTTTCACCAGCTTCTTTTAATTCCTGATGGAGAGAAGAGGGACCACATGAGTGGGTGGTCTTCAAGTGACCCTTTGGGGATGTAGGGGCTCCGGGGGCCCAGAGAACTAAGCGGGGGACACAGAGAGGTGGATGAGGGCAGGTCCTTGGTCCCACACCCCAGAGAGTGTGTCTTTGGGATCAAAATGATCAGGGTGGCTGACTGGGAGGTGATGTTTCATGGGAGGGGCCCAAGGTGATGGTGGGAGAGGGACCTTGAGGGCCTTATGAGCATGTATGAGACACCCCAGCCCTGAGAGAAGCATATTGTGTGTGTGTGTGTGGTGTGTGTGTGCATGTGTGTGTATGTGCATGTGTGTGCTGGGGCAAGAGGAAACACTGCAAAGGGGGTTTAGAGATTGAGTCTCTCAGTTAAGTTCAGTTCAGTTGCTCAGTCATGTCTGACTCTTTGCGACCCCATGGACTGCAGCACGCCAGGCTTCCCTGTCCGTCACCAACTCCCGGAGTTTACTCAAACTCATGTCCATCGAATTGGTGATGCCATCCAACCATCTCATCCTCTGTCAGCCCTTTCTCCTCCTGCCTTCAATCTTTCCCAGCACAAGGTGTTTTCTAATGAGTCAGTTATTCACATCTGGTGGCCAAAGTATTGGAGCTTCAGCTTCAGCATCAGTCCTTCCAATGAATATTCAGGACTGATTTCCTTTAGGATGGACTGGTTGGATCTGCCTGCAATGCAGGAGACCCAGGTTCGATTCCTGGGTTGGGAAGATCTGCTGGAGAAGGGATAGGCTATGCACTCCAGTATTCTTGGGCTTCCCTTGTGGTTCAGCTGGTAATGAATCCACCTGCAATGTGGGAGACCTGGGTTTGATCCCTGGGTTGGGAAAATCCCCTGGAGAAGGGAATGGCTACCCACTCCGGTATTCTGGCCTGGAGAATTCCATGGACTATAGTTCACGGGGTCACAAAGAGTCGGACATGATTGAGTCTCTGGGCAGGTATTAGTGTCACTTCATTTGTATTCACAGTCTTTTGAACTACAGCCTCCTCTTATATAGACCTTTGAAGGTGGTGTCTGTGTTTATTATGGAATAAAGCAAAATACTTGCAGGCTGCATGTGAAAATTGAAAAAAAAAAAGATTGGTGATCACTGGAATGGATCACACACACACACATACATGTCTGTCTGTCTATCTAATCTCCTTGGCTGTGACTTTTCCAACTTGAGGATGAGACTTTGTGTCGAGTGTGTCCATCATTAAGGAAGTGAACCAGAGAACAACTTGATGCTGATTCTTTTCCAGGTCATGGCTACTGTTTTCTTTACAGAGTTTAGGAGGAGACATGAACTTTACAGGAGGAGACAAACTTTTCAGAACATGGAGATTGAGAGTCTGTCTGTCATTGCCTTCTTGGGGTAAAACCTGTGTGACATGAGACTTTGGTAATTGGTATATGGGGCAGGGCTCAGGCTGATGGCTTGCCTTCTTTGAGAAACTTTCTGAATCCTTTCTCTGCATCATGTTACCACCTTCTGCTTTGTATGATGCTTGGCAGTGTCTTTCAGGATCTTTCCCATCCATGGGTTTTGTTTCTCTGGAAATTGTCAGCTCTTTGAGGGTTGGGAAGATCTGGAGAAGGGAATGGCTACCCACTCCAGTATTGCTTGGAGAATTCTATGGACAGAGGAGCCTGGTGGGTTGCAGTCCGTGGGGTCACACAGAGTCGGACACAACTGAGTAATATCACTTCACTTCTTTGAGGCTCCAGATATGGACCTTTGGGTTGGGAGGGGTCTTCAAGGTCATTTAGTCTAACCTCTTAACTTTTAACCCTCTCTGGGCCCCCACTCCACCAAACGGCTTCCACTGTTTTGAAACCCCAAAATGGGCTTGCCTCAGGTAGGTCTTTGGGGAAAATAGCTAAGTAGTAACATTAGCTGGCATTCATGTGCTTCCTTATCTCACAAGCCGGGGGTGCTGAGGCACAGGAGGGGACATGACCTGCCCGGGGCTACATACCTGGAGAGTGTTGAGTTTAGGATTTGAACTTAGATCTACCCAGATCTTTCCATGACACCAGTGTGACTTACTAAAGGGACTGAGAAACTCAACCAGCAGCAAGGACTGCACAGACTCAACTCTTGTCAGATTCTGACAATGTGACCAGAAGCAGGAGTCCCATCCAGTACTCACATCAGGTGGTCGCACATTGCATCTTTGGAGCTGCTCTCCCCTAGAGGTGCTGCTGCAGGGTCCGGCTGTGCGTCCCCCTCCTGGGCTGAATCAGAGGGACACGTGAGCGTCATCACAGTCCTCAGGCAAGAGATATTTTCCTTCCCCTTTGCTTATCAACAGAGCAAACCTCAACTGACAATCCTTCCCTCCACCCCCAGCCCTCTCCACCTAATGTGAAACACCATGTGTTCTGTGTCACAGGCTGCCCTTCCCCCATGCATGAGCTTGTGACATCTTTCCAGCTACTCTCTGAGGTGGTGGTGCTTCCCAGGTAGCTCAGTGGTAAAGAATCCGCCTGCCAATGCAGGAGACATGGGTTTGATCCCTGGGTCGGGAAGATCCCCTGGAGGAGGAAATGGCAACCCACTCCAGTGTGCTTGCCTGGGAAATCCCATGGACAGAGGAGCCTGGTGGGCTACAAGCCATAGAGTCATAAACAGTCAGACACAACTGAAGCGATTAACACCCACTGATACCACTGACAGCTGCGGAAGTGAGCACAGCATTGCTGGGACCTGCTGGTAACCACTCTGTTAAGGGGTGAGAGGTAGAGCCTTAACCCCTCCCTGGGTCACACCTCCTGCCCCATTTCCTGCTCTCCACTCAGATAAGAGTCTCGTCCTGTGCTCACCCCCCAGTTACTCCTCAGCCCACTGCCTTCCAGTTTCCGCCTCTGCCCCCATCCTCAGTTCACTCGCTCGTTTATTTGTTCAACAGATGCTTATGGAACATCTGCTTGACTGCAGGCATGGATCTAAGTCTGGGGTGACAAAAGAAGTGTCCCAGCTGGAACACCCTCCCTCTGCGCTGGGCCTGGGCTGGGGACCGAGTCCCAGCCTGCTCTTGCCGTGGTGCCCTGAGCTGGAACACCCTCCCTCTGCGCTGGGCCTGGGCTGGGGACCGAGTCCCAGCCTGCTCTTGCCGTGGTGCCCTGAGCTGGAACACCCTCCCTCTGCGCTGGGCCTGGGCTGGGGACCGAGTCCCAGCCTGCTCTTGCCGTGGTGCCCTGAGCTGGAACACCCTCCCTCTGCGCTGGGCCTGGGCTGGGGACCGAGTCCCAGCCTGCTCTTGCCGTGGTGCCCTGAGCTGGAACACCCTCCCTCTGCGCTGGGCCTGGGCTGGGGACCGAGTCCCAGCCTGCTCTTGCCGTGGTGCCCTGAGCTGGAACACCCTCCCTCTGCGCTGGGCCTGGGCTGGGGACCGAGTCCCAGCCTGCTCTTGCCGTGGTGCCCTGAGCTGGAACACCCTCCCTCTGCGCTGGGCCTGGGCTAGGAACCGAGTCCCAGCCTGCTCTTGCCGTGGTGCCCTGTTCATGCCGCGTCCCGTGTCAGGGCAGTGACCTGGCAAACTGTAGGGATGCCGCCTGGTGGTCCACAGCTGAACTCCGAGTGTCTAGAATGAGCTCAGGACACAAGAGCTGCTCAGCTAAGCGTGCTGAATGAATGTATCCATGAGGTGAGTCCTGACAGCCTGTCCAGCTGGCTTGAGACTAGGACCACGGTTCTCAACCAGGAGTGAGTTTACCCCTAAGGGGACGTTTAGCCATGTCTGGAGACATTTTTGGCTGTCACACTGGAGTGGGGGGCGGGCATGCAGTGGGTAGAGGCCAGGGACACTGCTCAACACCCTAAGTGCATAGGAAAGTCCCAAAAAAGAGCGCTGCATTCCATGTGCCTGCTCAGTTACTCAGTTGTGTCCCGCTCTTTGCGACCCCATGGACTGTAGCCCTCCAGGCTCCTCTGTCCATGGGATTTCCCAGGTAAGAATACTGGAGTGGGTTGCCAGGTCCTTCTGCAGGGGATCTTCCCGATTCAGGCACTGAACCCACATCTCCTGTACTGGCAGGCAGATTCCTTACTGCTGAGCCACCGGGGAAGCTGATTTAGCCCACGTGGCAATATCAACGCTCAGGATGAGAAACCCTAGGCCGAGGCCCCTACTGCCAGAACTCTTCTCCAAGAGCTCACTGTCTTTACTTTTATCTGTCACCCGTGGTCATTCAGGGCAAATAAATGCTCACAACTCTGAGTTCTTTCTTCAGGCTTTTTTTTTTTTTTAAAAAAGAGATAAACCCCAGCTGGTTGTGAAAAAGCATTAGACAGAGCCGCAAATTGCTGATGGCAGAGAGATGCCTTTGAAAGGGCCCTGCCCGGGATGCTTCCATGGGGAAAGGACGATTCCCATCGTGTGTTCTGACACCACTCACAGCCCCAGCAGCCTGTGCTGCTCCCTGGCTGACTGGCTCGGCACAAAGCCTGTCTCTGTTCATCGTGTTACTTCTGCTGAACCTGGGCCTGGAGGGCACCTAACCTTGCAGTGCAACAAGGACAGGGCCTCCAGAAATAGAGGGGCTTTTAAAATGAGACGCAGACTTCTTCTTGTCCATCAGCCTGGAGGGACCCACACGGTCATCAGGACCCACCCTGAACGCTAAGGTTCCCTCGGCGTCTCTTTGGACTGACCTGGGTCATTGTCCTTCAGCGTGGCGATCTCTCCTTCTATCTTTCTGTGGTGTTCGGTCACTTTCTGGAGTCTTTCCTCGAGGCTCACGATCGTCTGGGAGTGCTGCTTGATTTGTTCCTTGTATTCCATGATTTGTTTTTCAAATTCGTGCTTCTGTGATTCCTGCTCCTCTTGGAGGGCCATTACTCTGTGCTGTTGCAGCTGCATCCGCTCCTCCATCATGATCTGGGGAAACAGACATGGTTCCTGTGACCTTGGGAGCTGGGTAAGACGATGAGAACAGGAACGACACGGCCCCTCTGCACCCACTGGCACTGAGCTCTGCCTGCCCCAGGACCTTTGCATGTGCTGTTCCCTCTGCCCATACACTCCTCCCCCAGCTCCTCACAAGGCTGATTCCATGTGAAAAAATTCCCAGCTGTGCTGGGCTGCAGCTCCAGTGTCACCTCCTCTGAGAAGTCCTCCTGGACTGCCTATCTAAAGAAGACATCATCCTGTTTTATTTTCCCCGAGGCACTTATTACCATGTGAACCATCTCATGTCTTTATTTCTTGCTCCCACTAGAATGGAAACTCCACGAGGACAGAAACTTACCTTTTCTTATTTACCGATATGCCCACAGCATCAGAGCCCAGATCCCTGCCACAGCATCTAGACCCAGATGCTCAATAAGTACTGGCTGAGTTAATGAGTGAACAACTTTATAAGAAAAAGTGAATAAATTTGTATTTCTTAAAAACAAAAGTTACCAGTGGCCTCCTGATGGTGAGTCACACCCCTTCCCATGACTACCCTCCCCTCTTGCAGCCACTCCGTACACCTGAGTCTCAGTGCCTCATCCTTGCTCCCCTCCCACTCCCCCCACCCCTTCCTCTGCTCTCAGGATGAGGTCTCCTGCCACCTGGATGATGTCATTCTCCCGCTCTCGGGATGATGTCATCCTTCTCGCTCTCCATTCCTTGTTAACACGATGGGCCTCTCTTCTCCTCCGGATGCAGACATTTTCTGCCCCAGATGCTCACACACGCCCCCTCCTTCAACCATCACTCCACCGAGGCTCTCTTCCAACTTTAGGCTTCATGTCTCACTTCCTGCCCCAAATCTAATGTGTCACTAAAAGTTTGGGCAACTTTTGAACTTTGATACCCTTACCCTCGGTTCAGTCTGAATGCTTTATCTTCTCCAGGAGACAGTCCCTCTCCCACAAGAGACCTGCCCCCATCCCCCAGCCCAACCTCTATCTTTCCAGCAACCCCATGTGCCATCACCGCCCCCCTCCATGGTGCCCTGGCTGGAAGCTCGCCTGCCTCCTTGGCTCCTCCCTCTCCTCGGGACTCCCTCTCCTCAGGAGCTAACTGTCAATCAGTTAGCAAGTCCTGCCATTTCTCTGGTAACTCCCTCCATAGCAACTCCTTTTCCCCACTCCTCTGCTACCCCGAATGTCCAGGTCCTGTGATTCAGGACCTTGGGAATGGCCACCACATGCCACACCCCTGAGCTGCTGTCTCCAAGCCCAGTCCCTCTCTACTTCCCTCTGCCAGGTCAGTCCTTATTATGTCCTTGTCCACGGACCTGCCGGTTAAATGTATGAATGACAGGTCATTGCAATATTGAGCCCTGATGATGAAGGGCCTTGAAGGTCAAGCTAAAATTGAAAAAGGCTATCTTAAATTCTATGGAATCATCACTGGCCCCTAAACTCCAGGGCTGCTCTGTATCATCCTGGGAATAGCCTGAATTACATCATCTCAGAAGGCCCTAGAGAGAGGGTGTTATAGCTTCTGTCTACCTTTCATACTAAATTAATGCCTCTCAACAGGGGGTGATTCCCCTCCCCCTCCCCCCCTACCGGGGAGATGTGGCAAAGTCAGAAGACAGTTCTGGTGGTCACACCTGGGGTAGGGTGCCACTGGCATCTTCTGGGTGGAGCTCAGTGGGTGCTGCTGCGCATCCTAAAATGCACAGGACAGCCCCCCAACTCCCCATGAGAGTCACCCACCCAGAACATCAACAGTACGGAGGCTGAGAACCCCTGGTCTAAACCACACACGGCATCGTGATCTTGCGTCAAAGGGAGAATTCTGCCTTCCCTGGAAGGCACTGACTTACCATTTTCGTCTTGGCAGTTTCCAGTTCAGCTAATGTTTCATTTAATTTCATGGTGAGGTTCTCTGCTTTCAGACTTTCAGCCATCTTTGTTTTCTGAGCCTTTTCTAGCATGGCCAGTGCATCATTTAATTTATTATTTAAAATGTCTTCTTTTTGCATTTTTAAATCCATTTCCTAGACAAACAGCAAACATCAAATGAACAGAAATTCAGGTGTAAATATTTACCCCAGCCTCCCCCTTCCCCTGTTTTCAGAGACGAGGGGACCTCTGTTCTGTTATTGTTCTGTTGATCCTTTTAAAGTCCAAAGTCCATGCTTTCTCTGGAAAGTTCCAATTATTGCAGAACTCAAATTCAGCTGAGATCTATCTCCTTGAGATTTCTGGCCCCTGAGCTCAGTTCTGTTACTTGGAGCTCATTGAACAAGTTTTATTTCTCTCGTACGAGACAGCCCTTTAAATATTTGAGAAGGCTGTCATGTCTCTCCCTAAATCTGTCTTCCAGGATAAATGTGCCTAGTTCTTCACCCTCAAGTCATAGGATCTGTGTTCAGGACATTCCTCCAACTTACTCCGTGACTTAGGCCCTGAGATGACCTCCCCTGGGGACCCTGGGATGGTTAGACTCCAGTCGCCGTGTCCCCAACATCTTCTACCTTCTCCTCGGACCCATTCTTCTCATCTTTGTCAAAATTCTACTCTCTTTCTTGAGTCCCTCCCCAAATAGTGCAGAAAGTGGGCTTTGTGACAGGCACTGTGCTGGGGCTGGATGGACTTCATCTACTTATTTGACTTGACTTTTTAGGGCAGTTTTAGGTTCACAGTAAAACTGAGCAGAAAAATTAGAAAGTTTTCCTTTAACTCCCACCCCCGCCACAGGCACAGCCTCTCCTACCATCAACATCCCTCATCAGATCATCTCATTTGTGATAACTGATGAACCT
This sequence comes from Bison bison bison, assembly GCF_000754665.1. NCBI lineage: Eukaryota > Metazoa > Chordata > Mammalia > Artiodactyla > Bovidae > Bison > Bison bison. The sequence goes on from NW_011494861.1 coordinate 12,292,821, forward strand.
ACAATGACCCATCATTAGCACCTAAAGCTCATAGTTTACATTAGGGTTCAACTCTGTGGTATACACTCTATGGATTTGGACAAATGTATGATAACATGTATCCACCATTATGGAATCACACAGAATAGTTTCCCTGTCCTAAAAACCCTACGCACTCCATCTATTCATCATCTTCCCACCCCTTACCAATCCCTGATCTTTTTATTATTGCCCTAGTTTCGCCTTTTCTGGAGTGTCACATAGTCGGAATCATACTGTATGTAACCTATTCATGAACATTATTTAATCCTACCTGAAATGTATTCAGGCTTCCCTAGTGGCTCAGATGGTACAGAATCGGCCTGCAATTCGGGAGACCTGGGTTCGATCCCTTAGTTGCACAGATCCCCTAGAGGAGGACATGGCAACCTACTCCAGTATTCTTGCCCGGAGAATCTCCGTGGACAGAGGAGCCTGGCAGGCTACAGTCCATAGGGTGGAAAAGAGTCAGAAACGACTGAATGACTAAGCACAGCACAGCACAAAACATATTCTCGAGGTGCAGTGCTAGGCATTCCCAGACTCTGTTGGAGGCAGTGAAAACCGGTATGACCTTTCTGAGAGTGTCACTTGGGAACCTGTTTCACGAGCCTAAAAATGTTCATATCCTGTGACCCACTGATTCCACTTTTGGAGATGTATCCTAAGGACATAACCCCACACGTACACAAAGCCCCTGACACAGAGCTGCTCAGACAAGCATTTTTCACTCCACTGAAAAGAGAGACACCCCCGTGCCCAAGGGTAAATGAATCAAGGTTCACCCAACACAGTGCAAACCCAGGTCATCCTTTACTGGCATGTTGCAGAAGAAAGTTCAATGATCTGTGGACATACTTGTAATGTATTAAGTCAAAACGCAGCATGCACAGTGTAACAGTGTAAATAACTTTGTAACAAATCGATGTTTGTCCATGTCTGTCATAGTGATCATCATAAAGCTGGTCTGGAAGGAATCACATCAAAATGTCATTAGTGGACTTCTTTGGTCCAGCAGTTAGGAATCTGTGCTTTCAATACAGGGAGTGTGGGTTCAATTCCTGGTCAGGGAACTATCATCCCACACACTGCATAGCATGGCCAAAAGAAAAAATAAAATAATTTCATTACTGGTAACTCTGCTCGGTGGACTCATGAATGATTTTTTCCATACTTCTAAAAATTTCTAGAGCAGTTACTCCTTTTATTTTTTAAAATTTATTCTTAATTTTTTGGCGTGGCCACATGATATGTGGGATCTTAGTTCCTCCACCAGGGACTGAACCCACACACCCTGCATTGGAAGCGTGGAGTCTTAACCACTGGACCGCCGGGGAGATCCCAGGTGCTCCTTTTATAACTAGGAAATGAAACTGATTTTTTTTTTTGAAACAAAACAGAGCATGGTTCTCATCATGTGATGCCTGTGAGCCTCGCCTGGGAGAAGCTTCATTCTCTCCGTACCACCACTGAACTCTGTCTGTTCTTATTTGGGGTCGTGATGTGGTCATTACTGTTGAGAAGTCCCAGTGCAGACAGTGTGCGGACCTGGCCTGAGGAGGCGCTCCCTGGGGGTCAGCGCCAGGCACAGCACACAGCAGAAGCACTCCAGCCATCCCGAGGAATCCACAGAGAACTGAGATGGTTTATCTGATGGGCCATGAGGTTGCCTCAGGTCAGAACATGCTGCCTGGCATCTTTGCTCCTTGCCAGCTACTCAGCAGCTTACTCAAGTCCAGGGTTCCAGCAGGTCTGAATTTATTTTTCCCCCCTCTCTCCTCTTTCTCTCATATAAATCCTGTTTTCACCCGTAGAGATGAAATCAGTTTTTCAAATGCTCTCCTGTGTGTGCTAGTAAAACGGCATGCAAATAAGCCTTCCTATGTCTGACTGGGTCTTAGACCTTGAACTTCCTTGGTCTATCCTGGTGCGTGGGGAGTCCCTGGGGTCGAGTCCCACTTCTCAGCACCTGATGTGATGCCATCAGCCTGCCTGCAGGGTTGTCACAAGATCTTCCTTCCGGTGTTACTGCTGTTTTCTCTAAGGCTGCTGTTGGCGACACTGTTGATTGCATTAGTCTCCTCTGTCATGATCCTGAGGACAGATGTTCTCTGGGTTGAGTACCCAGAATGGTCTAATTTCCAGGAGCACTTGGTCCATTTTGTCTAGTGAGCTACACAGCCACTGGGTGTTCATTTTCACTGGGCTAATAAAAACTGTGACCCAGTCACTGATTTTGTGATACACACTTTTTTTTTGTTTGCATTAATCTCATTCCTAATCCATTTTCTGCCCCAAATAATCTACTTTAAAATTCTAATTCCTCCTTTTCTGCTACCCCTAACTGAAGTATTTTATGGAGGAGGCATGTGAATCATTGGGGAAACAAGGCTGCATGGAGAGATGGCCCCTCCTGGGCTCCCTCTTGGGCAGCGTCCACAAGGAGTCCTGAACATGTGCATCAGCCCAGAGCTGACAACTCTCACATCATTTCACCCAGCTCATCCTCTGGACACGCTCCAGTTGGTCAAGGCCCCTCTTAAAGTGGTGCTAGGGTGTGCATGCGTGCACACATGTGCTCAGTTGTGTCCAACTCTTTGCGACCCCATGGACTATAGCCCTGTCTCCTCTGTCCATGGGATTTTCCAGGCAAGAATACTGGAATGGGTTGCTGTGCCCTCTTCCAGGGGCTCTTCCCAACCCAGGGATTGAACCTTTGTCTGCTGCATTGCAGGCAGATTCTTTGCCACTATGCTGCCTGGGAAGCCCTTACGGATAGGTAATCCAGACATGGTTTACTGGCACCTTGAGCAGGGTCGTTCCAAGAGCACCAGCACCCCTTGGGCTGCTTTAAAAGTACAGATTCCTGAGTCCACTCTATAGAGAGTGAATCAGAATCTCTGGGGCTAAAGTCCAGGGATTGGGCATTTAAAATTACCACCCCCTCCACAGTGATTCTATGTGTATTAATGTTAGGGAAACGTTCATCAAAGAAAATGATCCAAGACTGATGTGAATAGACATAAAGACTTGTTTGGTCCCATCTGGTCTTGACAATCCTTTGAAATTGTATTTGCCTGTATTTGAATCTAACTCATTGTTGTCAGGTTGTCTGTTTATCACTTGCCGTGACTTTTGAGACACTGACCTGTATCTGTGTGTGTGTGTGTGTGTGTGTGTGTGTGTGCCCTTTGTACTGCTGGGACCCAGGAGGGTGGAATTCAGTCCTCCAGCTTGGAGATGCCTGAGACAAGGTCCTGGATAACAAACTTCAGCCGTGTCTCCTACTCCCAGTGAGAATCGTAAACGTGGTTTGATGATGAAGGTGCTGATAGCGAAGGTGACAGGTTCTGGTGGAGAAACAGCACCAAGGCGGTCGGACATTGACTCCAGGCAGCTGAACCCACAGCGAGCTTAAGGACAGACAGAGGAGCGGTGAGGATGAGGGGGTCCCGGTGGCAGATGGTCCTGGGTTCAGACTCTGCCTCTCCACTTCGTAATAATAATAAAAGCAGCCAACACACACAGCATTCGTGTCAGGTGCGTGTTGGACACACTTGTCTCTGTGTGTGTTAGACATCAAGTCTCCCAGCTCCACGAGGGTGATCTATTGGATCATCTGTATCTCATAAGTGGGCAAAGCAAGGCACGGAGGTGCTAACTGTTGTCTAATGTCCCATAGCCAGATGGCAGCAGGGGTGGGATTTGAACCAGACCGCCTGCCCCTGGAGCCCGGCACTCAGTCACGCTGGCTCCTCTTTCCTCTTAGAGAGGCATACCTCCTTCTGCTTGATTATACGGTTCTCCAGATCTTGGACCTTTTTCTTTTCCTTCTCTATGGCCTCCTTTGCTTTGTTTTTCTCATAGGCGATGCTGCTCTCGGAAATCTGGAAGTCAACAACAAGCGTTATGAGGGTGTGTGCATGAGAAAGGAAGGGAAGTGACACCCAAGGGGAAAGCTAGCATTAGTAATAGTTGACACCAGTGAGTCAGGGCTGGGGAGCTAGAGCTCAAGGAAGACGATGCCCGTTGGAGAGAGAGACATGAGAACCAGAAGTCAAGTCGTGGTTAGTTATGTCCTCAAGAGAGAGTTATTCGTCATTCAGGGTTTCTGGGCTGGTGTGCAGGAAGTGACAGGCTGGTGAGTGCTCAGGTCAAGGCATTTGATTCTGAGCCACTGACTGAACTACTAAACGGACAGACGGTGGCACCAATGTGGTCCCTTGTTGGTACCCGGCTTCTGGGAGGTGGGGCAAGTGAGGCCAAGGGCAGGGGTGGGGGTGGGGGGATGCCTCCTGTCCCAGTAGGCCTGAGGTCTGTGGCTTCAAAGGACACCGGCGGTCTCTCTCCAACCTACGAAGGCTTGGGTCTAAAAACCGAAGTCCAGGACAGTTTGCTGCAGAGAACATTTACCCCATAGATCCTGAGATGGGGAGGGGATTGGAACCCAGCCTCACCTACACAAGCCCCAGGAGGGACACAGCCAGAGTGGGGTCAAGAAACTATTTGCAGCTGTTGAAACTCTTGGAGTGATGCCTCCCACATAAATATAATGTCCACGAGAACATTTTAATGAAATAAATAATTTATCTATGCATAAACAAAAGACTGGAAAGATATGTACCAGAATGTAAATAATGGCTATTTTGGGGCAATTGAGATTATGGTCATTTATATTTTCTTCTTTTCACTGGTCTGGATCTTCTAAATTTTCTTTAGCGAATGTGCATTATTGGGTAAAAAGGGAAAACTATTGAAAACTGTTATGCTTTGGGGACAGGTGGTCCTGGAGAACAGATGATCTTCCCAACAACCCTTTGGTTCTCGCATCGCGCCCTTGGCCTCCATCCCCACTGCCCCGCGCTGCACACAGGCCTCGCCGCTGCACCTGGACTCTGATTCTCCTCCCTGCATGGGCTTGGCATTTTCCCACTGCCAAGTCTGCCTGAGACCATCCAGTCCCCACCCTGCCAGGCTGAGTCCTGCCTGATGTAAGAGGCCACCGCATGCTCTGTGGGAGGGCGTGCGCCCTTCTCTTATTTTGTGCTGTTTGGAAAATTACAGATGAAAATGATAATGACGATGCTGCCGGCTCTGTAAACGCTGCACATGAGTGCCTGCGCCGTGTAGTGAACGCAACCCCCCAGGTGGCATCTGCCTTCCATTCTGCAGGTAAGGGCATGGAGGCTGTAAATGAGGCAGTACAAGGACGAGTAATGGGCCAAGGTCGCACCACTGGGTGCCAGTTCAGATGCCAGTGCCCCGCCCTAGCCACTCTGCCACCTGGTGTCTGGACCTTGCCTGAGCTGTCCTCCTGACTGAAGCCCCACCCTACATGGAGGCAGGAGATGCACCTGAGTGTTCATACGTAGGCTGGCCCAGAGTCTGCCACCCTGCTCAGCAGGGGCGCATGCTATAAAACTCTGCCCTTAGCCCACCTGTATAAGGGATGCCTGGGGGATGCCATTGACCACAGCCTGGGTTCTACCCCTTAACAAGGCTTGCTCTGTGTCGGTGTTCCCTCACCCTGTGTGGACTCTGACCTCACTTCCCTGCCAAGGTCTTTGCTTGACTGTCCTGCCCCCATACCCCGCCATGCACACCGTCCTCCCCACTCGATCTGGACTCTGAGCTCACCTGGGCAGGTGTTTCACAATGAATGCACTGACTCCTCATAACAAATCTCTGTCACTACACCCACATTACAGATGAGGGCACAGAGAGGGGCTTGCCCAGGGTCACACGACACGTTAGGGCAGAGCTGCAATAGGAACTGGTATCAACTCGTTTGGCCCACACAGCTCTCCTGCCACGCCTCGCTTTGCCCCCCACTCTGCGGCTCCCTCTGGCCTTCTTGCCCTGATCCCTCCCCTTTGGTTTCCATCTTGTTCCAGTGTGATTTCATTCTTCCCGCCCTGTCCCCACCACCCCCTGGCTAACTCAGGCGCCCTCCTTTGCACTTGGGACCCCTGACCTGGGGCATTCTCTTCCCGCGGATGTCACTGTAGTGTTCCTCTGCCCTCCAGGTCTCACTCAATGTCACCAAATACGAGAGGCCCTCCCTGCCTGTTGGCCACTCTCTAACTCATGCTGGTTTTGTACAGCCTGTGGTTCTGGGGTCACCTGGGCGTTTGTTTACATGGCTGTCTGCCCTCCATCCTAGAGCGGCGGGCTCACGAGGGCAAGGCCATGGCCCGTCTAGTGCTCTGCAGTATCCCTGACACCCAGTAGGGCCTGGCACATGGCAGGTACTCCATAAATATTTGCAGATGGATGAATACAACTGCATCAAACAATTCACTGAGTTGTCCGCTGTTTCTGGACGTTCCAAGGGGCTGGCATGTGTCTCTTTGCACTCCCTGGAGCCCAGCTCCTAGAGATGCCACCACAGGTCACTAAGGGCACTGCCACCTGGCCTCTTGGCTCCAGGGAGCCCCTGTTTGACTTTCAGGGCATGGCTTGGGCATCCATCCCTCCTCTTGGCCTTGGGGGTCTGCCTTCATGGTGGCTCCATGCAGGTGAGGCTGGTGAGCCCAGTTCCCGGACTTGTAGGGGATGTCACCAGCTCTGCCCCGGCCTGGTGCTTGGACTCCCCTCTCCCCTCCCACATCACTCTCCTCCAGGGTGTACTTCTCATTTGTTCCAGAAGGCACTGACCCCGGGCGCTTATTTGATGTGACTGCCGTGTGAGCTGGTTATGTTCCTGTCTACTCCATCTTCCTCTGCATCGTTTGTCTCTACACCTGACCATTAGCCCAGGGAGGGTCTACTTGGGAATCTCTGAAACTAGGAGGACGGAGCCAGGAGGGTGTTGTTCTGCTGTGCCCACGCTGGGTTGCCTCTTAAATACCTTTCAGTGATGAGGAGGAAGAGGATGCTGGCTGAAGGACTGACCCAGACTCCAACCAGGCGTATCCCCTTGAGGGCATCTCTCCTCCCCAGGCAGTTGACCAGCAGGGCTTATGGAGATGGTCCTCTGTGGGTGAGGGCAGGTCTAAGTACTTAATATACACTGTGCTGTGTGCGCTAAGTCGTTTCAGTCGTGTCTGACTCTTTTCGACCCCATGGACTGTAGCCCAGCAGCCTCCTCTGTCCAAGGGATTCTCCAGGCAAGAATACTGGAGTGGATTGCCATGTCCTTCTCCAGGGGATATTCCTGACCCAGGGGTTGAACCCAAGTCTTTAGCGCCACTTGGGAAGCCCCGAAAAACACTAACTGGTTTAATCTCATGATGCAGGGGTAGTTAGCCTCCCCATGTTATGGATGATGAAACTGGTCCAGGAGGTGAGGTGGTCTGCCCTAGGGTCATACAGCTGTTGAGTCCTGTGATGTGACATCAGCCACTCTGATCAGCGGCACAGCTCCCCATCAGCCTGCTTTACCACCTGCTCTACATCCGGGTACCAAAACACAGTCTTGCATCTGGTTCTGAAGCTGCTTCCAAGGGCTTTCGGCTGCCACCACCCACGTCCTCTCTCTCTGCTCCCCATACCTCCTTCTGCTGTGTTAAGTGGTTCTCCAGATCTTGCACTTTCCTCTTTTCTGTCTCTAAGGCTTCCTTGGCTTTTCTTTTCTCATGGGCCATGCTGCTCTCCAAAACCTGAAAATCAATGACCGGTCTTTTTGGTTGCCTGCACATTTAGCGGGGGAAATTGCTAGTAAGCATGATACCAATAGTAACGACAGTAGCTCAAATGTTGGGGGCTGGTCTTATGTGCCAGGGCCCAAGGCCAGTGCTCCTCACCCAGTTTATTCTCATAGCATCCTCATCCACAGAGAAGTTGTGTCCCCATTTTATAGGTGAGGAAACTAAAGAGTGGAAAGTTCCTGGGGACCCAGGGGTCCTGCAGTTTGTTAGTGGAGAGGCCAGGACTGAGCCCTGCATATTGTTCGTGTGCAGAGGCCCCGGCAGGGAGCCAGTGAGGAAAGGCGACCAAGCCTGTCTTATTACGGAGTCTGAGTTCTTATCATCGTGCCAGGCCGCCTCTCTGATAAGAAGAAGAATCTCATTAATAATGGAATTTCCCATTATTGAAATAAATCTCTGAAGTAGAATCAGGTTTCTAAAAGAGGGCAGTGTATTGAATTAATGAGCCACACATACATATTTCTGGAAGGGGAGGGGACCAACCTCACAAGGGAAGCTCTGAGGGGATGAGAGGGCTGTGGTTAGTATTTAGTGCCCATAATCAGGGATTTTTTATCCAGGAAGCAACTTGCTGATGAGCCGTTCAGTTAAATGGTTTATGCAAATTGCAGAAGGATAGAAGCTGCCGGCAAAGCCCCTGTTTCTAGTCACTGCAAGAAAGGCACCTCAACTCTCAAATAGGTTTTATTATTATTACTTTTTTATATGCACCAAACTTAAAGTCTTTATTGAATTTGTTGCAATATTGCTTCTGTTTTATGTTTTGGTTTTTTGGCTGCCAGGCATGTGGGATCTTAGCTCCCCAACCAGGGGCCAAACCCACTCCCCTGGCATTGGAAGACAAAATCTTAATCACTGGACTAGCAGGGGAGTCCTGGAATGGGTTGTGTTTTAAACACCATTGGCTGTCAGATGTCTGGAAGTTGGAATGTGGTTTCCATTATAGCCAGTGGTTAGGGTCCTATATTAGCCTGCAAAAATATTCAATCCATAATATGGATGAAATAGTATATACTTTTGTATATTTTTTTCAGTGAAAAGCAGTTTAAAAAACTCCAACACTCAGCGGTTCCAATACCAGCCCTCAACGAAGCAGAAGAGCACTAACATCATGGGAGCTCCACGTTTATTTTGAAGTTTGAGGTGGGTTTAGGGGTAAGACATTTGGCTGCCCCACTGCGTCTGATCTCACATCGACACTCAGGACTTTGCTATGCCGCCGAGCTGGGCATCACAGGGAAGGCTGTCCTTGCACAACTCAGGCCCAAGTTCTGTCCCCCTTGGACATTTTGCTTCCACACTCCTGGGCGGGTCTTGGGAATTAACCTTTAAAGTTACCTCCAAACCAGCCTTGTGACCTGGTGATTCTGTCATTCTTAGATATTCATCTGACAGTGTGGTGCATGCATGTGTGCAATACACTTAGTCGTGCCCGACTCTTTGTGGCCCCATAGACTGCAGCCCACCAGGCTCCTCTGTCCATGGGATTCTCCAGGCAAGAATACTGGGGTGGGTTGCCATGCCCTCCTCCAGGGAATCTCCCTCACCAGGGATTGAATCCGTGTCTCTTGTGTCTCCTGTATTGGCAGGTGGGGTCTTTATCACTAGTGCCACCTGGGAAGCCCCTGAGAGTGTGGAGGAAGGTCTAATGGAAAGAAAAATCTCACGTGACCGTCTGAGGTTGATCAAAGCCTGTGTCTGAGTTCTGATTTCAGATTTCCCACAAGAAGCCACAGAGAGGTCCTCCTGGAGGAGCGGGCTGATGTTGTCCATGGTGTGGGTGACCCGGCCACAACTCCTCTTGCCTTGGGGCTATCCACCATCAGCCTGTCCTTAAATCTCCTTTCTGAAGTGCCCCATGACCTCAAGACCGCTCAGTTCAAGGGGCTTTCCCATCCCTGTGCAGATGACCTCTCAGTGGCATTTCGCCCCAGCGAACCCTTGGGAGACCCTCCTCTTCCTCGCCATCCCTGGAGAAATAACTCAGGACCAGGCGCTGACACTATTTACACAGGCCTGCAGAGCACATCTGCACCAGAGACCCAAGTGAAACCCAACATGTAAACACCTCCCCTCCCTGGATAGGATCAAACTGCATGAGCTCTACTCACAGGTTCCTCTTTTCCCTTCCTGGGGTGCGGGGCAAGGATTTCACTCTGAGAGGTAGGGATGTGGTGGAGGGTTCATACAGTAAGTGCCTAAACAGCACTGGAAGTACAGTGATGGTATTAATAGCCACCGTTCATTGAGTGATGATTCTGGGTCAAACACTTCATTGTACATGATCTCTAACCATTATCTCACAGCCATCCTTTAAAGAAGGTAGGTACTGAGTCAGTAAGCAGCCCAGCCGGAATCTGAACCCATGTCTCATCTGGATGCAAAGCCTCACTCTTCACCCCTTTACACTGCCCCAGGACTGAAGCACAAATGAGAACGTCGAGTAAAAAAGACCCAGGGATCTGAGAGTGACCAAAGGTAAGTATATTCAAGTGAACAATGTAATAAGGCTTTCCCCAAACCTAGTTTGGACACATCAGCAGAAGTATAACATCTTTGAATGGGGCGAGGACAGTCCTGCTCTAGGCCACTGCATGATGGAAAACTGTCCAGATTTGGCTACAAACAGTTTAGGAAGAAAGCAGATGATGGGCTGCAAACCCAGATGCCTGTAGGGGCTCAACAGTTACCTGAAATGAAATGAGTTGTGTTGAATGCAATAGGGAGTGGTGGGGACTGTGGCAAACATCTGCTACTTGGTTCAGCTCCAGTCCATTTCTGCTGCAAGTAGAAAGGAGGGCCAGTCTTCCTGACTTTTCAAGAGAGGATGGGAATCTGGATTTGTCAGTAAATTTTATGAATTCAAGATAAAACACTCTAGGCCCAAGCATAACATGTCTATGAGCCCTTTTCAGCCAGTGAGCTGCTAATCTGTCACAGGTTAATCTGTCGCAGCTCAGAGGAGGGGACCAAGGCCAGGCTCCAGGCCTGTGAAGGGCATTTGTGTCTGGAGACGAGCTGGTACCTCTATTCTTATGCATCTAAAAGGTTACTCTGTGAAGAGAAAGCAGACGGGACTTGCAGGAGCCCAGAGGGGTGGGTGGAGGGTTGGAACCTTTTCTGAAAGAGAATCTGAGTCAACTCAATCTAAAGGAAGAATTTTCTGCTAGCCAAGGCATCAACACTGGGATGGACTTCCCTGGGCTGTAGAAAATTTCTTGGTGGTGGAAATGAAGTGTGGGGCATTTTAGGATGTTGTTGGATTCACGTTGCCCTAAAGTCCCAGGATTCTGAAATTCCTCCATTTTTAGGATTCAGGATGTAGTCTCCATGCAGAAAACACACATGTTACCAATCCTGATGTGTCCCCTAGGATTGTATTTTATGACATTTACAATTTTTGTGTAAATTGTAGGCGCAAGGTTACAACTCTAGGGTCCTCTCCTAGAGTCCCACTTGCTTATTCCTAAAGTAGCTGAGCTCCCCCACGGACAAATCCCTCTAGGAAACTCCGCCATGCTTGACTCCCCATCAGCTGTGGTTTGAAACTTACTTCCACGTGGCCCTCAAGCTGGGTTTGGGTTTGAGCCGCCTATCTCCCCGAGCTGCGTACCTCCTTCTGGTGGGTTAAGCGGTTCTCCAGCTCTTGGACTTTGCTCTGTTGTCCTTCTAATGCTTCCTTTGCTCTGCTTTTCTCCTGAGAAATGGTCTCCTCCAAAGCCTGAAAACCAATGACCGGCGTTTAACAGACAGAATTACGACGGCAGGAATCCAGATTCTGCTAGGCATTGCATGGGCAGGTGAACTCTTTACTACTCACAGCATCCCCATGGGGAGACTGTGGGCAGCTGAGAGCCTGGCAGCTGGGGTGGGCAGGCCCAGATGAGTGTCCCAGGTGAGTCCGTCTTGGCTGCCTGACCTTGCCCTGGGCTCAGGCCGGCTCTGCCTCCCCGAGCTCATACCTTTTTCTGGCGGGTTAACCGGTCCTCCAGCTCTTGGGCTCTCTTCCGTTCTTCTTCTAATGCTTCTTTCGCTCTGTTTTTCTCTTGAGTAATGCTTTCCTCCAAAGCCTGAAAGTCATGACTGTTGTTTAATAGACATAGTTACCATGGTAGGAATCTGGACTCCAGGCCAGGCACTTCACAGATTAACTCTTTCACATCTCAACACACAACAAACCCAAGGAAAACTGTGGACAGTATATCTAGGGCCTAAGATAATGGGGTCTGGAGTTGGCAGGGTCAGATTAGAGCCTGCGGCTGATTCTTCCTAGGGGTATAGTCTTGGGCAAGTGAGAAGCTTTAGAAACCTCAGTTTCTCCATCTGTACAATGGGGACAGTAAGAGTGCTTCCTGCATTGGGTTGATAGAAGCAGCAGATGAGATGATGAACATGAAATGCTTGTCACATGATAATCATTCACTAGTAAAGATCAATCATTTCTTCTGTCATTTCCACTTTCTTGAGGAGGAAATAGGCTTAGAGAGATTAGGAATGTTTACCAATGAATCACATCAATGGGAAACTGAACCCTGGTCCCTTTGATTCTAGAACCAGTAGTTGGCAAGCTACGGCATGTGGGCCAAATGTGGCCCACTGTCTGCTTTTTTTTGTAAATAAAGTTTTATTGGAACTCCACCATGCTCATCGTGGGTTGCCTTGGCACTGCAACCACAGAACTGAGAAATCAGGACAAAGACATGACCTGCACAACTGAAAACAGATACTATGTGGCTCTTTATGGGAGAAGTTTGCTGACCCCTGATCTAAACCATTAGTGTGTGCATAAGTCAGGGGGATGTGGTTAGCAGATCATAATAATAATTAAAAAAGAACGATAGCTTCATAAGTTAGCTACTTAGTCGTGTCTGACTCTTTGCAACCCATGGACTGTAGCCCACCAGGCTCCTCTGTCCATGGAATTCTCCAGGCAAGAATACTGGAGTGGGTAGCCATTCCCTTCTCCAAGGCATCTTTCTGACCCAGGGATTGAACCCCTGCGTTGCAGGCAGATTCCTTAATGTCTGAGCCACCAGAGAAGCTCTATAAGGGAACCTAGAATTTCTTACCATTGAAGCAGAGTCCTAAGACAAGTCAGGATTTGTGAGGAGGAGCTTAATTAATGAATTTTGACACACATATTTTTAGAAAGGGTGGGGGATGACAGTGCCATGTTCATTTAAAATTGGGGAACCTAGCACTCAAGCCTGCGATGATACTTCTGGATGAGTCCCTGGGGTCAAGCCAATCAATGTAAGTGTCTGGGGAAGAATGACCCTCAATGGGACAGTAGTGGACATGAGCAGCTGTACTGTCTGTCTGTGGGTCCCTGGCTTTGTGTTCCCCTCTGCAAGGGGTGGTGTGCCCTCTGAAGTTTGGTGTGATTAAAGGGGGGTTGATGTCAGCCCTTGAAACCCTGTGTCTGTTGGAATCAATGTTACAAAGGGGCATCTGGAGGGCCCAGGCTGGTGCCGAAGGTGGTGGTGAACAGGCTGGGGCTATAGTACTGTACATTCACAGTGGAAAACAGTCAAACCAAAACTGAAACTAAAATAAGACATTTGGGAAGGGAGAAATTAAACAGAGAAGAGAGAGGAAACAGGTGGAGAGTTCTGTGAAGGTTTTGAAGATTTTTAGGTTCTTTCTGGTTTTATTTCCCTCTCTATAGAATGGCATTGTTTTTTTTCTTCTACATCTAATTGCCCTTCTGAAGGGACCTGTCTTGATTTAAGGCCATTGTTTATATACCTGTATGGGGCTCACAGGCGATTTTGGTCATGTGGTTCTTTCTTTTTAATATTTTATTTCACAAAAGGCAGAGAAAGAGGCAAAGAGGAGAAGAGGTAGTGAGGCACGGATTAGAGGATGAGATGAAACCAGCAGAGGCCGCTGCCTCTTGGAGAGGCCTGGAGAGTTGGGGCGTCTGACAGAGAAGGAGGGTCCCGGCAGGAAGTCACCAAGCTGTTCCTGGTGGAGATGGAGGAACTGGCAGTTCTGGTCCTTTTTGGTGGAAGAAAGGAGGTGCTGGGGTTCGGTGGATCTGGTGCTGCTGTTTTGAGGTACGTGGGAGATGCTCTCTGCGGTGGCTGCACGTGGGAACCACCAGGGAGAGCTCACCAATCCCAGGGCCTGAGCTGCACCCCCACCCCAGCTAGATCAGAATCTGGGGGTGGGGGAGGGGGAGGGGTGCAAGGCCTTAACATTTTTTTTAATCTCTTGAATGACAGAAGTGCAGCCAAAGTCATGAACCAGGGATCCAGGGTGATGGTGACGGAGGTAGTTAAATTCATGGTGGGTCCCTGAATATCAAAAATGGCCAACTCAGGACTTCCCTGATGGTCCAGTGGTTAAGAATCCTCCTTGCAATGCAGGGGACATGGGTTTGAACCCTGGTCTGGGAATTAAGATCCCGCATGCTGGGGAGCAACTAAGCCCACAAGCCACAACTACTGGAGCCCGTGCATCACATCTAGAGAGTCCATTTGCTGCAATGAAAGATCCTGCAAGATGCAATGAAGAGCCTGCATGTTGCAACTAAGAAGCGACACAGCCAAATATATAAATAAATATAAAAAAAAAATACAAGGAAAGGAGGAGAATTGGCCTATTAACTGCAGTTTCTGGCCTTCTCCTGAGATTCTGAATCAGTGGAGCTGGGGCAGGGCCCAAGAATCTGTATTTTCAACCAGCTTCCAGGTGGTTCTTATCTGCCAGCTTGGGTAAAACCTTTGTCTGAGACTCTGTCGCTGAACATGTGTCTGCAGAGCTGTGCCATCAGCACTGGCTAGGAGCTTGTCAGAAATGCAGAGTCCCAGGTTCCACCCCAGACGGGCTGAGTCAGAATCTGCCTTTTTACAACATCCCCAGGTGATTCACAGGCAACTCTGAGTTGAGAGGCACTTCTGGTAGCATCCTTTAATTGGCCGTTTTCTAGAAAAGTAAGCAGCAATTTTGGCCATTTTATTCCCTTGATCTGTATAAACAGAAAGCAAAAGACTGAAATAACACTGGCTGGTCTTGCACATACTTAGAAACACTCTGTCGGTCATAAACCAGGACTTGTAGTAATGCCTCAGATCTGTAAAATCAGCTGCAGTGTATAAACCAATGAAGTACTGTTTCTAGAAATTGCAATAACCGTGCCTACTCAAGTTGATCCTGCTCTGAGTTTTAAGACCCAAGCTTCATGTTAATTCCTCCAACATTTTCACCCTTTTTATTTATTTTTTAAAAAACATGTCTATTTATTTAGGTGCACTGGGTCTTAAGTTGCAGCAAGTAGGATCTTCGAGCTTCATTGTGGCCCGTAGGATCTTCAGTTGGGGCTTGCCGGATGTGTTTCCCTGACCAGGGATCGAACCCAGGCCCTCTGCATTGAGAGTGTGGGATCTTAGCCACTGAACTACCGGAGAAGTCTCCATTCACCCTCTTAAATTGATTTAGTTCCAGGGCATCCATCAAGATTGCTGCTGAAGTTTCTGCTCTAAATGTGTGCCCTCAGTTTTTTATGGGGAAGGTCATCTCATCCTTCCAGCATGAAAGGGAAGGGTAGGGGCCTCCTTACCACCTTCTCTTCCATCAGGCACTTGACTCGGGCTTTCAGCTTCTCCTCCTGCTGGAGCCTTTCCTCGCTCAGCTTCTCCTTCTCTGCCAGGTGCTCCCGCAACTTCTCTTGCATCAGAGACTGCTGAGTTTCCTGAGAACTGCTGATCTTGATCTGAAGGGAGAGGAAGGGAGATTGTGGCTGATTAGTCCTGTTTGGGACTAATGCAGGAGTCATTTCCACTACTTTTGCGGGAGGGACAAAAGTTCCCAAAACTTTCTGAAAAATGCAGAAAAACTATGCTTAACCTAGTAACTAGTAGGGAAGCAGCAGAGCATCATAGGTAAGAGTTCAGATTCTAGATCTAGACAGACTCTCAGCCATAGTTCTTTCTAGATGCTTTTTCATTTAAAAGATGAGGTTAATATGAATATATGAATATATACTTCTTAGTGTTATCAGGACTGAAGGAGACGATGTTGGAAAGCTTTTACCTCAGTGCTTAGCACGTAGTAGATGCTTAGCAAATGGTAGTTAGGCTTATTTGTTATTATTTGCTGAGTATAAGAGAAAAAGCAGTGAGCTAGGGCCAGAAGGCCTGAACTTTTGTCTTGATTCTTCCACCAACTAGCTGTGTGACATTGAGATAGTCACCTAAGCCTCTGTACGTCATTGTCCCTATCTGTAAAATAAGGAGAATGGACTAGATCAGGGCTTGGCAAACTATTGTCTGCAGCTCACATCTGGACCACTGTCTATTTTTATAAATAAAGTTTTATTGGAACAGAGCATGCTTGCCACACCCATTCGTTTATGCAATTGTCTATGGTTGTCTTTGCTCTATAGTAGCAGAGTCAGATAGGTGTGACAGAGATGATATGTCCTGAAATATTTACCGGCCCTTTACAGAAAAATTTTCTTACCCCTGGAATTGATGGTCTTTGTGGCTGATTGCTGCGGTGCTCCCCCTATTTCACCCTTCCTCTATTCATACCTTTGGTTATGTAACTTGTAGTGCCTGCCGATATCCTGCCCCCGAAGCTGAACTCAGTCATGTGACTTGCTCTGGCCAATGGGATGTTGGCAGACATAACACAAGGGCCTGGTTTCTCTTCCTGATCTCTGCTTCCTCTGCTAGTGCCATGAGAACATGCTCAGGCCAGCCTGCTGGAGGATCAGAGACGTGTGCAACAGAGCACAGCTGCTCCAGCTGAGGCCAGCCTAGATCAGTCAAGAGCCAGCCAACACCCAGGACTGTGAGTAAGTCCATCCAAGGCCAAAGGATGCATCCCCCAGCTGGGCCTGGACATGTGAGCAGTGGACAGTAATTGTGGAATACTGCTATTGTTTATTATGCAGTATTAATATGGCAATAGCTGTCAGAGCAATACAATCCCTAAGGGTTATTTTGCCTCTAAAATGTTGACATTATGTAACTTTTGGTATGTCTGCTCTCTGTACTGTGGCTAGCTGTACTTCTTCCACTGCATTTAATAAACACAAATTTTAAGATCTAATGTCATTTAAAATTGTCTGGGTTTGGACAGAGGAAAACAAGTCTCCTTGCCCTCCTGGGAGATCTCAGCTACCCCATCTGAATCATTTGGAGTGAAACTGGAGATATCATATCACCTTTTGGAGAATGTACACTGACTACCTCATAGAGGAACAACGGAGTTAAGATGCCCAGTGCCATGAAAATTTTAAGGAGGAGCTGAAATGAACTTTTGGAGCTCAAAGATTACCTGAAGTTCCTGGGTCTGGCTTGTAATTTTTTTATAATGTTCCAGAAGGTATTTCAGATACAAAGACAATCCTTAAGAAGAGAAGCAAGAAGAAGGTAAGTATCAAGTCAATTCACTTTCTTTGTTTTCTGAATAATGTCTTCACAGGGCTTGCTGACAGGAGGATGAGGGCAACGCTACCCTCCCATCAAGATAACACAAGTTGCCATCCATCTTGTGTTTTTTAAAATGGCTGATCAGCTTCAGTTGGGCTCAAATCCAACTTTCTTTTTGGAGGTAGACAATAAAAACCATCCACAGAACCCTTGTTGACTAAGTGTCCACTGTGCACAAAACTGTGAGCTGAGCTTGGGGGATGGCATGAAGCCATTCCTCAAGGGACTCAGGTTCAGTCTGAGAACAGGTCTAAGTGTCTGACAGGAAACAGGCAGTAACCCCAGATGGTATGGAAGTGACCGCTGAAGGAGTGGGGAAGTGTGAGGGTCCCAGAAGAAGAGCTATCGTTTACCCAGAGTGATCACCGCTCAGCTGAGGATCCACTGGGCGTGGGCACTGGCATATGTTCAGAGTTGGAGGGGAGGACATTTCAGGATGGATGATGTGGATGAAAGGTGCCCCGCAAGAATAAAAGGATATTAGCATGTGGTTTCTTAACGACATCACAGTGAGTTGATGGTGACATTCAGAGGGACTTGATTACAGGCTGATGGGTAGACCAATCTGGTCTGGTACAGAGACAGAGAGGCTTTTCATTCTGGGTGTCAAAGCTTAATTATGTTCTGGGTATGAAGAACATTTGATAGATATTTTTTAACTATGGGGTTTATTTTTCTAAATATGGGTTGATTGAGCAGTCAGTTGGTTGGGGATGCCCTTAAAAGAAAGTTTAAGTTTTCCCAGTGTGAACCTTAAAAGGTCAGAGAAGTACTTTCATTTATTAAATTCTCTGTTGGGGGAACAAAGCTTCTCGCCTGACATTTTATTTATTTTTGATTTTTCAAAGGGTCTTGATCAGTGGTTGTGTCTTGGCTAGAATTTGTGGGACTTTGGTTGCTATACAGTCGGCATTTACAAAATCTGAAGCATC
>NW_011494861.1:12310962-12315554 GCF_000754665.1 Bison bison bison
TAAAGTTATTTATTTAATCATAAAAAAATCAATGCCCCCCCCACACGCAAAGATTTCCAGGTCCTAATCCTGAGAGCCCATGGACATTACCTGACAGGGCAGACAGAGATTTGTGGATTTGAGGAAGTTGAGGATCTTGAGATGGGGGGCTTATCCTGGATTGTCTGTGTGGGTCAAATATAGGCACAGGGGTTCTTACAAGAAGTGGACAGAGGGAGTTTGACTACAGACAGAGGAGAAGGTGATGTGACAGAGCAGAGAAACCTGAAGATACTCCCTTGCTGGCTTTGGAGATAGAAGAAGGGGCCATGAGCCACAGAATGCAAGGGATGAAGGAGTAAAGACTGGAAAGGAGTAAAGACTGGAAAAGGTGAGGGATCAGATTTTTTTCCTACACCCTCTGGAAGAGACCGACCCCTTGACTTTAGCTTAGTGAAACTAATTTTGGACTTTGGGCTCCAGAGCTGTAAAAGAATAAATATGAGTTGTGTTAATATAAGCCACACACCTGTGATAATTTGTTATCACAGCCATGTGTGCATGCACACTAAGTCACTTCAGTCGTGTCCAACTCTGCAACCCAATGGACTTTAGCCTGCCAGATCCTCTGTCCATGGGATTCTCCAGGTAAGAGTACTGGAGTGGGCTGCCATGCCCTCCTCCAGGGGATCTCCTCGACCCAGGGATCGAACCTGTCTCTCTTTTATCTCCTGCACTGGCAGGCAGGTTCTTTACCACTAGTGCCACCTGGGAAGCCCATGACAGTCACAGGAAACTAATATCGGGGGGTGAAGGGAGGAGGCAGGATGAGAGGTGGGGAATGCAGCACATGTTCTGGAAGAACGTCGAGGTTAGTTGGGGTGGAGTGGATGATGGGGAGGGGAGGAGTAAAGGGAAGAGTTGGGATGGAGGCTGAGGTCAATTTGTGGCCAGCCTAGGGCAGTGGCCTAAAGACTGTAAACCTGACTTAAATTCATGAGTGTGGCCTGTGTGCCCAGCTCTCTGCTAAGCAATCGACGCATCACCCCACTGTATCGTCTGACCATCGCCCCATTTTACAGACTAGGCAGGGGGGCGCTGAGACATGGCTGCTAGATGCTGGCAAGCAACCTAGCCAGGGCTTGGGCTCACGGCAGTCGGACTCCAGAGTCTGAGTCACTGCTTTTTCGGCTGCTGATACAGCAGTGAATTGGCTTAATGAACTGTATTTTTTTTTTTTTTTCAGAAAAATAACAGATGAATTAGAGAGGAAGGAGCCAGTAGAGTTTCTTAACTATAGCACTACTGACATATTAAAAGACACTTGCTCCTTGGAAGAAAAGCTATGACCAACCTACACAGCGTATTAAAAAGCAGAGACATCACTTTGCTGACAAACGTCCATATACTCAAAGCTGGGCTTTCCTAGTGGCTCAGATGGTAAAACATCTGCCTGCAATGCAGGAGACCTGGGTTTGGTCCCTGGGTTGGGAAGATCCCCTGGAGAAGGAAATGGCAACCCACTCCAGTACTCTTGCCTGGAAAATTCCATGGATGGATGAGCCTGGTAGGCTACAGTCCATGGGGTCACAAAGAGTTGCATACAACTGAGCGACTTCGCTTTCTGACTTTCCCTTTCTTTCTTATGGTTCTTCCAGTAGTCACACATGGATGTGACTGTTGGACCACAAAGAAGGCTGAGCACCAAACAATTGATGCTTTCCAACTGTAGTGCTGGAGAAGACTCCTGAAAGTCCCATGGACTGTAAGGAGATCAAACCAGTCAATTCTAAAGGAAATCAACCCTGAATATTCACTGGAAGGACTGATGCTGAAGCTGAAGCTCCAATACTTTGGTCACCTGATGCAAAGAGCCAACTCATTGGAAAAGACCCTGATTCTGGGAAAGATTGAGGGCAGGAGGAGAAGGAGGTGACTGAGGATGAGACGGTTGGATGGCACCACTGATCAATGGACATGAATTTGAGCAAACTCAGGGAGACAGTGAAGGACAGGGAAGCCTGGTGTGCTGCAGTTCATGGGGTCACAAAGAGGAGGACATGACTCAGTGACGGAGCAACAGCTGATATATTGGGCTGGATAATCCTCTGTTGGGGGGCTGTCCTGTGCAGTGTAAGAATCTTGAGCAGCATCCTGGCCTCTAGCCTCTGGCTTCCAGGAGCATCCCTCATCCCAGCTGTGATGATCAAAGATGAGAAGGTTTTGAGAAAGAGACCCGGTGGGAGTGGGGGCGGGTGGGTAGGACAGAGAGAACAGAGCTTGGGGAGGAAGGTGGGCCTTCAAAGACGAAGTCACAAGTTAGTGGTGAGGACAGAGGGTGTAACACACTGTAAGGTCTTGGTGGGACAGGAGTACGAGCTGTAGAAAAGGAGTTAAAGAAGCAGTGATCCTAAAGATGCACCAGCTTGAAGGGCATGTTTGATGACAAAGGAGTGAGATGCAGAGAAAGGCTGGAGATGCTGAAGGAGGAGGTCGTGATTCAAGACCTTGCACACAGGATGGCCTGGAGGGAGAGAGAAAGGGAAACGCAGGGAGGGAGGAAGTACGCCTGGAAGAGAACACAGTAGGGGAAGACAGACGGAAGAGGGGGAAGATGGATGTGGAGGGAGACGGAGGGGAGCTGAACAGGCTCGCGCCTGGGCCCTTGACCCGTGACAAGGCCACCTGCTGAGAATTTCCAGCTTGGAAGAGTGAGAATGATAACAGTATAATAATAGCGAGTCCCTTGGACTGCAAGGAGATCCAGCCAGTCCATCCTAAAGGAGATCAGTCCTGGGTGTTCATTGGAAGGACTGATGCTGAAGCTGAAACTCCAATACTTTGGCCACTTCATGAGAAGAGTTAACTCATTGGAAAAGACCCTCATGCTGGGAGGGATTGGGGGCAGGAGGAAAAGGGGATGACAGAGGATGAGATGGCTGGATGGCATCACCAACTCGATGGACATGAGTTTGGGTAAACTCCAGGAGTTGGTGATGGACAGGGAGGCCTGCCATGCTGCGATTCATGGGGTCGCAAAGAGCTGGACACGACTGAGCGACTGAACTGAACTGAATAATAGCTAGTGTCAGTATTAAGCACTTGCTGTGTGCCAGGCACCATGCCAGGAGTTTGACACGTGGTATTTTCTAATCATTACAAACAACCCAACAAGGAAATTTGTTTGCATTTCTAGGCACGACACAGACGCTCAGCCAGGTTAAGCTGTGGAGCTGGTGAGCAGTAGGATCAGAGTTCAGACTTAGGTCTGTTGTTGTCTCTTTTTTAAAAAAAAATTATTTATTTTTAATTGTCATTCTCTTTTAAGAGAGACTAGAGGTTGGAGAGTGAAGGGTTGAGCTGGCTGATGTGAAGGGTGTGTGATAAGAAGGATACCAAGGTGGCAGAGATGGGTGACGCTAGCTTGGGCTGTAGAAGAGGGGTTTTCCTCTTTGAGAAGAAGCAATTCTTTATTATATTTCTGGTTACAGAAGTTATGGAGGACAGAGGAGACAGCTTGATGTGCTGCCGTCTGTGGGGTTGCAAAGAGTCGGACACGACTCAGCGACTGAACAACAACAGCACAAAAGTTATACTTGCCTATTACACAAATCCAAACAGGACCGAGACCCATAAAGTGAAAATTGTCCCTCCACCCCCGCTGCTGTATCCTCAGTGGTCTGCACACAGTAGGTCTGCAATAAACAGCTGTTAAAAGACTGAGTGAAAGTCAAGGCTCATGCAGTCCCATCATACTGGGATAGGCCTTTCAACACTTGTTTTTTTCTCCAAATTTCTCTTGTGGTCAGATAATGACACTTGGGTAAAAAAAAAAAAAAAAGGTAGAGCAGGGAGAGAACGCTGTGTATATTCTATGACAATCTACTTTTTTTTTTCCACTTAAAAATACTGCTTATCTTGGATATCTAAGGAAGAGTGATTTTCTATGTATGGAGAGAAGACTTTGTAACAAAGTCTTGCAGAAATAGACACAATCAACTGAGCTTGCGAAGAAAAATGTAAAAAGTCCTTTCTTTCCCTTATCAAAAGAAGCTGAGAAACCAGGCGGGGATGAAATTTAAGATCCTCCTTAATGTCTCCTATCTTCCCAGTGGGCTTAGTGTTTCTTGTCTTCCTAGCGGGACCAGGCAGCAAATCCTTCACCAATCAGATTTTTTTTTAGATCACGGACTTTTTAAAAAGTAAGGTATGGTTGATGTACAGGTATTGTATGTTTCAGGTATATAACATAGTGGTTCACAACTTTTAAAGATTATATTCCACTTACAGTTATTATAAAAATGTTGGCTATATTCTCTGTGTTGTATAATATATCCTTGTGGTTTATATTTTATACATAGTAGTTTATGCCTTTTAATCCTCTATCCCTGTTTTTTCCTCCTTTGTGACCCCATGAATCGCAGTACACCAGGCCTCCCTGTCCATCACCAACTCCTAGAGTTTACCCAAACTCATGTCCATCGAGTTGGTGATGCCATCCAGCCATCTCATCCTCTGTCGTCCCCTTCTCCTCCTGCCCCCAATCCCTCCCAGCATGAGGGTCTTTTCCAATGAGTCAACTCTTCTCATGAAGTGGCCAAAGTACTGGAATT
>NW_011494861.1:12316013-12319910 GCF_000754665.1 Bison bison bison
TGAAGTGATGGGACCAGATGCCATGATCTTTGTTTTCTGAATGTTGAGCTTTAAGCCAACTTTATCACTCTCCTCTTTCACTTTCATCAAGAGCATAATACCCTCCAAGTCCATCCATGTTGTTGCAAATGGTAAATAATGCTGCTATGAACACTGGGGTCATGTAGCTTTTCAGATTAGTGTTTTTATTTTGGGGGGACAAATATCCAGGAGTGGAATTGCTGGATCCTATGGTAGTTTTGGAGAAGGCAATGGCACCCCACTCCAGTACTCTTGCCTGGAAAATCCCATGGACGGAGCAGCCTGGTAGGCTGCAGTCCATGGGGTCACTAAGAGTCAGACATGACTGAACGACTTCACTTTCACTTTTCACTTTCATGCATTGGAGAAGGAAATGGCAACCCACTCCAGTGTTCTTGCCTGGAGAATCCCAGGGACAGGGGAGCCTGGTGGGCTGCCGTCTATGGGGTCGCACAGAGTCAGACACGACTGAAGCGACTTAGCATAGCATAGCATATGGTAGTTTTATTTTTAGTTTTCTGTGAAACCTTCAAACTGTTTTCCATTAGTGGTTACACCAATTTATACTCCCGCCAACAGTGTGCGATGGTTCTCTTTTCTCCACATCCTTGACAACATCTGTTATTTGTTTTCTTTTTGATGATGGTTATTCTGACAGGTATGAGGTAATATCTAACCAATCAGATCTTTAGTAGTGATCCCACCTTCTGGGCTGCTCATGACATCACCCAGCAATACTTCAGGTGGTTTCCCTCTACATTACTCAACCTGGATTTCCCTGAGGGACTTACTTCAAAATTTTACAAACCTAGCTTGTTATTACATGCATTTTATCTCTTAGGACAATATTTTAAAAGGCAGGTAGTATGATGGTTAAGAGCAGGGGCTTTGAGTTCAGAGGGACCTGGATGGAGTGCCAACTTTCCCACTCGGTAGCTGGCAAATACACCCATTGTCATGACTCTTGAAAGGAGGTCCAGGAAGAGGACAGAGCATTCACAGCTAAGAAAACCTGACTTGCTGTCAGATGTAGATGGGGCAGGGGTCACAGGTAAAGTCACCTTGGTGTGAGTAAATCAAGCAGTGGTGCTGCTGGGCACATACCCATCTGACTGCCACCCACATTAGTTCACATTACATCAACAGTGATGCTGATGGCAGCCACCACTGACTAAGGCTCACGTGTGCCTCTGTGGTTTGGGTGCCATATCACTCAACCCTCACAGCTTACTGGGTGAGATCTGTCCCCCATTTTATGACCAGTAAACAGAGGCACACAGAAGCCCAGCAACCTGCCCACACAACTGACGGTGCACACCTGAGAGTCAAGCCTTGGCAGCTGGTCTCCAAAGCCCGGACCCAGAATCTTCACTGTAATGCAAACCTGGGGCAAGGCCAGCAGTGTGCTCAGGCAGGCATCAAATGTTCTTCATCCCAGGGGATGAAACTCTCAACTTTGCCTCCACTCAAGTTAATGACAGAACCTGTCCTCTAGGAACTGGGTATGTAGCTGGTACCTCTCTGGATCTTTAGAGGTCATGTTGGGTCACAGAAAAAAACACAGCCATTAGAATCACAATGACCTCAGTTTGGGTCCTGACCCTGCCATGTACCAGCTGTGTGACTTTGAGCATGTTTTGTAATGTTATTGGTACTCCGTTTCCTGGCCTGCAAAATAAAGACAACAATAGTACCTAGCTCATTGGGTTGCTGGAAGATAAAAGTATGAGGTACATGTAAAACAACTAACACAGTGACAGGTACCCAGGAGGAGTGAAGCAAACCATGGTTCCTACCCTTTTTGTTAAGGAACTGTAAGCACAGAAGACTCTTAGGAGTGTTTGTGGTTGGTGATGAATGACTGACGATCCCCTTCTGGCCTCAGTACCTCAAATCACCTTATCACAGTGAAATACTCATAAAAGGTTTTGAGTCAATTTCTGCATTTTTAAAATGAGGATTTTACATGCTTTACTGAGTTGTACGTGGTTTACTGAGTTATTGTGAAGATGAACTGAGGTTGCTGCTGCTGCTGCTAAGTCGCTTCAGTCGTGTCCGACTCTGTGCGACCCCATAGACGGCAGCCCACCAGGCTCCCCGGTCCCTGGGATTCTCCAGGCAAGAACACTGGAGTGGGTTGACATTTTCTTCTCCAATGCATGAAAGTGAAAAGTGAAAGTGAAGTCGCTCAGTCATGTCTGACTCTTTTTGACCCCATGGACTGTAACCTACCAGGCTCCTCCGTCCATGGGATTTTCCAGGCAAGAGTACTGGAGTGGGGTGCCATTGCCGTCTCTGGAACTGAGGTTAGGTATGGAAAATACCTAGAACAGCGTCTAGAATGCAAGTGCTCAGTAATGAATGATGGCCACCACTGTCACCATCACCATCCTCACCATCTTCTACTCATTATTCTCACCGCCATGACCATCACAGTCGTCACCACCATCATCTTCACTACCTTCATCATCGTCACCATCATCACCATCACCCTCGTTACACTTACCATTATTATCTGAACCATCACCATCACCCCTGTGTGGATGGCTCTAGGAACTAAGGGCAAGTAGTACCTAATCCAGAGAATATTAGGAATACTCTAGCTCATCTGGTTCTTTTCAACATTTGATGCTTTGAGAGAATATTGTTGGGGCTGGAAGATAAAAAGCCTTTTACCATTAGCTTCCTCTTCTACTGAATGAATGAAGAATGGGCCATAGTCACTGGCCTCTCTGATATTCCCCTTTAACGTTTGATTTCTTAGAACCAAGTACGAACAGTTGTAATCACAGAACAAAGTCTGTGTCTCCCCAGCTGGTGTTCCATAGAACATTATTCCAAGCATTGTTAGTTCGGGGTAAGGGTAGCAAGAAGGAGAAATGTATTTTGGGAATACTGCATTCTTATCCCATCCTGAGAGATCCGTAGTGTGTATCAGTGCAGGAGGGGCTCTGCAGAGACTTGTTTGATATTGCTCAACTCTCCTCACTCTGTGAACTCCAGAGAAAAAGACAGGGGACCTGAGGAATGCTGCCTGAAAAGAGTCTTCCCCAAGCTTTCTGATGGCTTAACATTACAACCCATGTTTCTTTATGGTAATGCAGTCAGTCATGTCCAACTCTTTGTGACCCCATAGATTGTAGCCTGCCAGTCTCCTCTGTCCAGTGAATTCTTCCAGCAGGAATATTGGAGCAGATTGCATTTCTTCCTCCAGGGAGAATCTTCCTGACCCAGGGATCAAACCCGCATCTCCTGCATTGCAAGCGGATTCTTTATCGTCTGAACCACCAGGGAAGCCCTTTCATTTTGGTGACGAGATTAGAGACAGACGCTATAACGACTCTTGCGAGTGGGGAGGGGACAGTGCATGCCTTGCTTGGTCCACTGTCACTAGGTTAGAGATCATGGTCCTTCCCTGTTTTAGTTCCAGTTTGAAGAGCAGCTAGAACTGTGGGCCACGTCTCACCTGATTTTACATACATTCAGACTCTGCCCCATGATTACAGCAATAGTAATACTGTGGTTGCAGAGGTGTTGGGTTGTTGGGAGGAATCCAGTCCCTGCCTCTTCTCTATATGGTCTGTGAAGGGCAGACATTTACAGAGAAGTTAATCTTGATTTTCTTTTCAAAAATGTTTAAAAGAAATTTATACCACCTTCTGGATTACCTTAGAGATATCCTGGCTGGGGTTGTCTAATCACTGGAGTTGAATCAGTTCAGTTCAGTCGCTCAGTCGTGTCCGACTCTTCGCGACCCCATGAATCACAGCACACCAGGCTTCCCTGTCCATCACCAACTCCCGGAGTTCACTCAGACTCATGTCCATTGAGTCAGTGATGCCATCCAGCCATCTCATCCTCTGTCGTCCCCCTGTC
>NW_011494861.1:12320216-12320687 GCF_000754665.1 Bison bison bison
GATTTTGGAGCCCAGAAAAATAAAGTCTGACACTGTTTCCACTGTTTCCCCATCTATTTCCCATGAAGTGATGGGACCAGATGCCATGATCTTTGTTTTCTGAATGTTGAGCTTTAAGCCAACTTTTTCACTCTCCACTTTCACTTTCATCAAGAGGCTTTTGAGTTCCTCTTCACTTTCTGCCATAAGGGTGGTGTCATCTGCATATCTGAGGTTATTGATATTTCTCCCAGCAATCTTGATTCCAGCTTGTGCTTCTTCCAGTCCAGCGTTTCTCATGATGTACTCTGCATATAAGTTAAATAAGCAGGGTGACAATATACAGCCTTGACGTACTCCTTTTCCTATTTGGAACCAGTCTGTTGTTCCATGTCCAGTTCTAACTGTTGCTTCCTGACCTGCATACAGATTTCTCAAGAGGCAGATCAGGTGGTCTGGTATTCCCATCTCTTTCAGAATTTTCCACAGTTT
>NW_011494861.1:12321267-12323414 GCF_000754665.1 Bison bison bison
GAAATAGCTCAACTGGAATTCCATCACCTCCACTAGCTTTGTTCGTAGTGATGCTTTCTAAGGCTCACTTGACTTCATATTCCAGGATGTCTGGCTCTAGGTCAGTGAGCACACCATCATGATTATCTGGGTCGTGAAGATCTTTTTTGTATAGTTTTGTGTATTCTTGCCACCTCTTCTTAATATCTTCTGCTTCTGTTAGGTCCATAATATCACTCCTCTATTCTCATTCATTGGTGTAAGAAATGTCAAATTCATGCAGCCTCCCTGGGCGGGTGGTTTGGCAAGAAGGATCCACAATCTTAAAAATGTTGGAGTCCCCTAGGTATGGCCCTGGGTTCTCCCTTCTCATCTGATACTTTCTTTCTCAGTGATACCATTCATACCCATGGCTTTAATCACCATCCATCCCACACAGTGACCAAGCACCCACCCTGTGGCATGTGTTCTTCTGGGTTTTGGGGCCACATCACTGACATTCATTTCCAGGCTAGATACCCAGGGTGACAGCTGCATCCTTGGCACCTCATCTTGGATGTCTCCAGGCAATTCTCACTATCTTCCCCCTCAAATCTGGTCCTCACGTCACATTCCTTACTGCGGAGTTTGGTGAAGGAACCACATCTGTACTTTTACACAAGCCAGAAGCGTGGAAATCTGCAACCCCCTTTCTCTCTGTGGTTTCTCTTGTTGTTGCTGTTTAGTCACTCAGTTGTGTCCAATTCTTTTGCAGCCCTGTGGACTGTAGTCCACCAAGCTCCTCTGTCCACAGGATTTCCTGGGCAAGAATACTGGAGTGGGTTGCCATTTCCTTCTTCAGGGGATCTTTCCAGCCCAGGGATTGAAACCAGGTCTCTTGCATTGGCAGGTGGATTCTTTACCACTGAGCTACCAGGGAAGCCCCTACCTCTTTTCTAACCATATCTAATTCCATTCATCTTTTAAATGCCCCTGGAATCTTCTCTCTTTTTCCATCCCCTTCTCTGCCGTAGCAAGGGCCACCATCGTGTCTTATGACAGCCTTCTAGCTGTACTCCAGGGTTCTGTGCTGGCCACCTTCCTGGACAGTTTCCATTCATAGCTGAGATGACTGTGTCCAAATGCAAGCCAATTCCATCAGTTCCTTACTTAAAACCTTTTATGGACTTCTTTCTGCTCCCTGGCCAAAGCAGAGCTTCCTACCAGGGACCTGCAAGTCCCTGGGCCCCCCATGGTACAGCCCCCACTGACCTGTCTCATTGTTCCTTCCCTGCCCCACTCCTGTCCCCGTTTTTTAGCCCTTGCTTGTGTTCTCCTTGTTTCCTGTGATACCACCATTCTACTATCTTCACCCAGGATTCCCCCACCCTCCTCTGTTTGGCAAATAACTCCCATGCATCCTGCAGAGGCCCTGCCCTCCCTGTCCAAGTCAGAGCCCTGCACTTCTCCTTCAAAGCAACTGTCCCCATTAAAGTTTTCCATGTGAGTGATTTTTTGGTAGCTGCCCATCCTATCCTGTCACAAGATGTGCTGATCTTCTCCTGCAAGAACTCCAACATTAAAACTCTCTGCTGAATAACCATTGACAGGAGAATGTTGGATCCCACCAAAAAAGATATCTCATGTCCAAGTGCAAAGGAGAAGCCCAGCAAGATGATAGGAGGGGTGAAATCGTGTTTAGAATCAAACCCCATACCTGCCCCTTGGAGGGCTCAGACAAAACCTTGTGTGCACCAGGGAACCCCACAGAGACTGAGCCAGACCTGCCTTTGAGTGTTTGAGTGTCTCCTGCAGGCGTATGGGTCAGCAGTGGCCTGCCGCAGGGGTAGGGGCTCTGGGTGCAGAAGACCTGGGTATGTCATAAGCCCCATTGGAGGAGGTCACCATTAACCCCACCACAGAGCCGCCAGACTTACACAGGACTGGGAAAACAGACTCTTGGAAGGCACAAACAAAATCTTGTGCGCACCAGGACTCAGGAGAAAGGAGCAGTGACTCCACAAGAGACTGACCCAGACCTGCCCGTGAGTGTCCAGGAGTCTCCGGCACAGGCGTGGGTAGGCGGTGACCTGTGGCAGAGTTGGGGGCACTGAGTGCAGCAGTGCATGCACAGGACCTTGCAAGGAGGTAGCCATTATCCTCATTACCTCCACCATAGTTTGACCAGA
>NW_011494861.1:12323514-12341499 GCF_000754665.1 Bison bison bison
AAAAATAATCAAACTGATCACATGGACCACAGCCTTGTCTAACTCAGTGAGACTATGAGCCATGCCATGTAGGGCCACCCAAGACAGAGAGGTCATGGTGGAGAGTTCTGACAAAACGTGGTCCACTGGAGAAGGGAATGGCAAACTACTTCAGTATTCTTGCCTTGAGAACCCCATGAACAGTATGAAAAGGCAAAAAGATAGGACACTGAAAGATGAACTCCTCAGGTCAATAGGTGCCCAATATGCTACTGGAGAAGAGTGGAGAAACAATTCCAGAAAGAATGAAGAGACGGAGCCAAAGCAAAAACAACACCCAGTTGTGGATGTGACTGGTGATGGAAGTAAAGTCCGATGCTGTAAAGAATAATATTCCATAGGAACCTGGAATGTTACGTCCATGAATCAAGGTAAATTAGAAGTGGTCAAACAGGAGATGGCAAGAGTGAACATCGACATTTTAGGAATCAGTGAACTAAAATGGACCGGAATGGGTGAATTTAACTCAGATGACTATTGTATCTACTATTGTGGGGAAGAATCCCTTAGAAGAAATGGAGTAGCCCTTGTAGTCAACAAAAGAGTCTGAAATGCAGTTCTTGGGTGCAATCTCAAAAATGACAGAATGATCTCTGTTCATTTCCAAGGCAAACCATTCACTATCACAGTAATCCAAGTCTATGCCATGACCAGTAATGGTGATGAAGCTGAAACTGAATGGGTTCTATGAAGACCTATAAGACTTTCTAGAACTAACACCCCAAAAAGATGTCCTATTCATTACAGGGGACTGGAATGCAAAAGTAGGAAGTCAAGAGATACCTAGCAACAGGCAAATTTGGCCTTGGAGTACAAAATGAAGCAGGGTAAAGGCTAACAGAATTTTGCCAAGAGAACACACTGGTCATAGCAAACACCCTCTTCTAACAACACAAGAGAAGACTTTACACATGGAAATCGCCAGATGGTCAATAACGAAATCAGATTGATTATATCCTTTGCAGCAAAAGAGGAAGAAGCTCTATACAGTCAGAAAAAACAAGACTGGGAGCTGACTGTGGCTCAGATCATGAAATCCTTGTTGCCAAATTCAGACTTAAATTGAAGAAAGTAGGGAAAACCACTAGACCATTCAGGTATGACCTAAATCAAATCCCTTACGATTACACAGCGGAAGTGAGAAAATAGAGTCAAGGGATTGGATCTGATAGACAAGAGTGCCTGAAGAACTATGGATAGAGGTTCGTGACATTGTACAGAAGGCAGTGGTCAAAACCACCCCCAAGAAAAAGAAATGCAAAAAGGCAAAATGGTTGTATGAGGAGGCCTTACAAACAGTTGAGAAAAGAAGAGGAGTGAAAGGCAAATGAAAAAAGGAAAGATATACCCATCTGAATTCAGAGTTCCAAAGAATAGCACAGAGAGATAA
This sequence comes from Bison bison bison, assembly GCF_000754665.1. NCBI lineage: Eukaryota > Metazoa > Chordata > Mammalia > Artiodactyla > Bovidae > Bison > Bison bison. The sequence goes on from NW_011494861.1 coordinate 12,324,944, forward strand.
GAAAGTCTTCCTCAGTGATCAATGCAAAGAAATAGAGGAAAACATAGAATGGGGAAGACTAGAGATCTCTTCAAGAAAATTAGAGATATTAAGGGAACATTTCATGCAAAGATGGGGACAATAAAGGACAGAAATGGTATGGACCTAACAGAAGCAAAAGATATTAAGAAGAGGTGGCAAGAATACCCAGAAGAACTATACAAAAAAGATCTTTATGACTCAGATAATCACGATGCTGTGATCACTCACCTAGAGCCAGACATCCTGGAAAGTGAAGTCAATTGAGGCTTAGGAGGCATCACTATGAACAAAGCTAGTGGAGGTGATGGAACTCCAGTAGAGCTATTTCAAATCCTAAAAGATGATGCTGTGAAAGTGCTGCACTCAACATGCCAGCAAATTTGGAAAACTCAGCAGTGGCCATAGGACTGGAAAAGGTCAGTTTTCATTCCAATCCCATAGAAGGGCAATGTCAAAGTATGTTCAAACTATGGCACAATTGCAGTCATCTCACACGCTAGTAAAGTAATGCTCAAAATTCTCCAAGCCAGGCTTCAAGAGTATGTGAACCATGAACTTCCAGAGAGTCAAGCTGGATTTAGAAAAGGCAGAGGAACCAGAGATCAAATTGCCAATATCCGCTGGATCATCAAAAAAGTGAGAGAGTTCCAGAAACACATCTACTTCTGCTTTATTGACTATGCCAAAGCCTTTGACTGTGTGGATCACAATAAACTGGAAAATTCTTCAAGAGATGGGAATACCAGGCCACCTTACCTGCTTCCTGAGAAATCTGAATGGAGGTCAAGAAGCAACAGTTAGAACTGTACATGGAACAACAGACTGGTTCCAAATCGGGAAAGGAGTACGTTAAGGCTGTATATTGTCACCCTGTTTATTTAACTTACATGCAGAGTATATCATGTGAAATGCCAGGCTGTATGAAGCTCAAGCTGGAATCAAGATTGCCAGGAGAAATATCAATAACCTCATATATGCAGATGACACCATCCTATGGGAGAAAGCGAAGAGGAACTAAAGAGCCTCTTGATGAAAGTGAAAGAGGAGAGTGAAAAAGCTGGCTTAAAACTCAACATTCAGAAAATGAAGATCATGGCATCTGGTCCCATCACTTCATGGCAAATAAATGGGGAAATAATGGAAACAGTGACAAACTTTATTTTCTTGGGCTCCAAAATCACTGCAGATGATGACTGCAACCATGAAATTAAAAGATGCTTGCTCCTTGGAAGGAAATCTGTGACGAATCTGGACAGCATATTCAAAAGCAGAGACATTATTTTGCCAACAAACGTCCATCCTGTCAAAGCTATGGTTTTTCCAGTAGTCATGTATGGATGTGAGAGTTGGACCATAAAGAGAGCTCAGTGCTGAAGAACTGATGCTTTTGAACTGTGGTGTTGGAGAAGACTCTTGAGAGTCCCTTGGACTGCAAGGAGATCCAACCAGTCCATCCTAAAGGAAATCAGTCCTGAATATTCATTGGAAGGACTGATGCTGAAGATGAAGCTCTAATACTTTGGCCACCTGATGCAAAGAACTGACTCATTTGAAAAGACCCTGATGCTGGGAAAGATTGAATGTGGGAGGTGAAGGGGATGACAGAGGATGAAATGGTTGGACGGCATCACCGACTGGATGGACATGAGTTTGAGTAAGCTCCGGGAGTTGGTGATGGACAGGGAAGCCTGGTGTGCTGCAGTCTACGGGGTTGCAAAGAGTTGGACATGACTGAGCAACTGAACTGAAGATCCTATCCTTTCCTGAGACCATAAAATCTACAAGGGCTGGGATAGAGCCTGTTGTCTCAGCAATATTTTATTATGAAGGAGTTCAGATTCACAGTAAAGAAGGAGGAGTTTTATAGCCAAGATCTAGATTCTACCTGTTTTTGGCCCCATTATATCTCTGCCCAGCATGGTGCCTGGTATCTAGTAGACCTGTAATAAATCTTTGCTGAGTGAAAGTGGTTCATATCCTTCCACATCTCAGATGATAAAGATAAGGTGAACAATATTTATGTCAGCATCATTTCTGTGTGTGAAAAATTGGAAACAACTTAAAGGCCCAAGATAGAGAACTGGCTAAATAAATTACGGTACATTCTACATAGTGGGATTCCTTATCATCAGCGACAGCAATGATGTGTGTATTGACATGGAAGGGTGTTCCTGATGTACTGTTAGGAACAAAACTAAAGAAAACTGGGTATGACGTTATTTTTTTGTAAAGTTAATAAATCAATAAACATTTACAGGTAGAACCTATTCTATGATAGGTACTCTTTTTAAATACTTTAGCTATATTAATGCATTTTAATCCTCACAAGAATTCTATGGAGTGAGTATACCCTATTATCCCCATTTTACAGATAAGGAAACTGAGGCACAGAGAGGGGAATAACTTGCCTAGACTCACATAGCTCTTTCCATGGGAAAATGCCTTGGAAGTTACACAAAGAATATGACAGTGTTGACAATATCAAATACTGGCAAGGCTGTGAGGCAACAGGAACTCTCACTCATTGTTGGTGGGAATGCAAAATACAGTCACTTTGGAAGAGAGCTTTGTGGTTTCATTAAGAACTAAATGTACTCTAACCACATGATCCAGCAACTACAACCTTGGTATTTCCTCAAAGGAGTTGAAAACACGCCCACACACAAACCTGCATGTGGATATTTATGGCAGCTTTATTCATAATTGCCCAAACTTGGAAACAACCAGGATGTCCTTCAGTAGGTGAGTACATAATGGAACATTGCTCAGTGCTTAGTCACTCAGTCAACCTCTTGGCTGCAGCCTGCCAGGCTCTTCTGTCTATGGAATTTTCCAGGTAAGAACACTGGAGTGGAGTGGGTTGCCATTTCCTACTCCAGGGGATCTTCCTGACCCTCGGATCAAACCCTTGATTCCTGCGTCTCCTGCATTGGCAGGAGGGTTCTTTACCACTGCGCTACTTGGGAAGCAATGGAATATTATTTGGCACTAAAAAAAGAGCTGTCAAGCCATGAAAAAACTTAGAGGAAACTTAAGTGCATATTACTAAGTAAAAGAAACTAATCTGAAAGATCGTATGATCCCAACTATATGATATTTTAGAAAAGGCAAAAAACCATGGTGACAATAAAAAAGATCTGTGGTTGCCAGGGACTGGAGGTCGGGGAGGAAGCACAGAGGATTTTCAGGGCAATGAGACTATTCCGTATGATATTATAATGGTAGCTACATGTTATCACACATTTGTCCAAGCTCAACTCCATAGAATGTACAAGAGTAAACCCTACACAACACTTCAGATCAACTACACTCCAGTAAAATTAAAATTAAAAGGAGTGAACCCCAAAGTAAACCTGATCGCTTCCCTGATAGCTCAGTTAGTTAAGAATCCACCTGCAATGCAGGAGACCCTGGTTCGATTCCTGGGTGGGGAAGATCTGTTGGAGAAGGAAAAGGCTACCCACTCCAGTATTCTTGGGTTTCCCTTGTGGCTCAGCTGGTAAAGAATCCCCCACCCCAACAATGTGGGAGACCTAGGTTCAATCCCTGGGTTGGGAAGATCCCCTGGAGAAGGGAAAGGCTACCCACTCCAGTACGCTGGCCTGGAAAATTCCATGGACTGTATAGTCCATGGGTTCACAGAGTCGGTCACGACTGAGCAACTCTGACTTTTCTTTTCAATGTAAACCATGGGCTTTGGGTGATTACGATGTGTCCATGTAGGTTCATCAGCTGCAACAGTTGTGCTTCTCTGGTGCTGATGTTGATAACTGGGGGGCTGGGCATGAGTGGCGATGGAGGGTACCTCGGAAATCTCCATATCATCCTCTCAATTTTGCTGTGAAACCAAAACTGCTCTAAAAACAGTGTATTTTTATATGTATGTGGTAACTTCTAAGAGAGAAGATTTGGCATAATTTTGCTTCTTCCTACTGCCTCTGTTACATCTCGTTTTTCTCCAGCAGTCATGTCTCACTTGTGTATACTCTTTTCCTGGAACATCACTTCTCAAGTGGTGAAACGAAGTTAAGTCTGGAGAAGGGAACGCTTGGCTGCACACCCAACAAGAAGCCTCCCTCAACAGATGTCCCATCGTGATCAGATTTGACGCGACATTTCAGTCATGCAACTACAGGAGAAGAAGGCTGCCGTTACCCTTGTTGGAGCTGGAGAACTGGATGCCCACGTCTTGGAGGAGGTGCTCGGTCTCCTCCAGCCAGGACAGCGACAGGCGCAGGATGTCCAGTGACACCTTCTGGAGCCCCAAGACAGGTGGGCTCACCTGCAGGTGCTGCAGGAGGCTGACCTCCTTCCTTAGGTCGTTGCTGCAGCACGACATCTTCATGCAAGCCTGGAAAGAGATGAGGTCGTGAGGAGCCAGGCCACCGTTGCCAGAAATAGCACCCGGCCGCCGTGACCTGCAGAGAGCGGGGTTCTTGATGTGTTCTTGAAGCAGGAAGTGCCCTGGGATGGCCCACTTCTAGTTGCCTTTTAGGGTGGGGGGACGAGGGGGCAGCTTTTATTTTGTGTGCACTTTAATTGGGACTTTTGATGGTCAAAGAGACCCTGTGTTTACAGACTTAGGGAATGAATTTATGGTTGCTAGGGGGATAGCAACCCCTTATGGAGGGAAGGGATAGTTAGGGAGTTGGGGATGGACATGCACACACTGCTATATTTAAAATGGATAACCAACAAGTATCTACTGTACAGCACATGGAACTCTCTCAAAGTTATGTGGCAGCCTGGATGGGAGGGGAGTTTGGGGGAGAATGGATGCATGTATATGGATGGCTGAGTCACTTCGCTGTTCACCTGAAACTACCACAACACAGTGTGTTAATTGGTTATGAAAGTGAAAGTGAAAGGCGCTCAGTTGTGTCCGACTCTTTGTGACCCCAAGGACTATACAGTCCATGGAATTCTCCAGGCCAGAATACTGGAGTGGGTAGCCTTTCCCTTCTCCAGTGGATTATCCCAACCCAGGGATTGAACCCAGGTCTCCCACATTCCAGGCGGATTCTTTACGAGCTGAGCCATAAGGGAAGCCCAAGATATAATCGGCTATATCCCAATATAAAATAAAAAGCAAAAAAAGGGACTTCCCTGGTGGTCCAGTGGTGAAGACTCCGTGTTCCCAATACAGTGGGCTCGGGTTTGATCCTTGGCCAGGGAACTAGATCCCACGTGCCACAACTAAAAAATCCCATATGCAGCAATGAAGATTGAAGGTCCCACATGCTGCAAATAATCTCTGGTGCAGCCAATAAACAAAATAAATAAAATAAATTAAAAAAAAAAAAAACAGAAAAAGGAAGAGATCCCGTGTTTAGGTACAGGCAATTCCAAAGCCAAATTGCCAAGGACAATTTGGCTGAAATAAGAACCAAATTTGGCTACAAAATTCCTGCTGAGATCAACACATAAGCTGGTCAGAAAGTCCAATTTCCTGACTTGAAAGAGTGCTGACAAGCCAACATTCAGACAGACTCCCCAAATAGCAGCTGCTTATTTCCAGAGAAAGCAGAAGCAGCTGCCTGCTCTGATAAAGCTGGTTCTCCAGGTGGGGGCTGGGAGGTGGGGGGTGGTGGTCGGTCAGAACCAGTCTTGTCTCCTCCAGAGTCAAAGGCGACTAGGGTAAAAGCAGCCTTTCCATTGCTGGGACAAAAAAGAAAAATGAAAATAAAGAGCAGGATGTTTTCTTGGTTTCTCTGGAAATAACCCAGGGCTATTTTGAGGGCAAGAGGAGAAGGGGGCAACAGAGGATGAGACGGTTGGATGGCATCACTGACTTAACGGACATGAGTTTGAACAAACTTCAGCAGACGGTGAAGGACAGCGAAGTCTGGCGTGCTGCAGTCCACGGGGTCGCAAAGAGTCAGACACGACTGAGTGACTGAACAACATTTCTTCCCCTGAGGTCCAGGGGCCTCCCAAAGGGGAGCGTCAGGCAGCTTTTTCTTGGCCACACCAAGTTCACCCGGGAGGCAGTTTTTGAGGTCCTTTGTTTTCTACCTCAAACAGATCTCTCCAGCAAGACAGAAGGTGGGCAGAAAAGCAGAGCCAGACTATCTCCTGAACAAGGAGCACGTGAGCCACGGGGGCACGGGTGAGAAGCGGAGGAGGGCACCTGGCAACTGTCTAAGGCCTTCTTCAGCCTCTCAACGCTGTCTGTGACCTCCTCGTGTCGGCAGAGGCCGAGCTGGCTCTCCTTCGGCAGGGTCCACTTTTTCTGCTGGAAGTTGATGTTGTCCTCAGTGACCTGGGTGATCTTCTCTATTAACTAGTGGGGGGAGAAAAAAGACTGACATCGCAGGGTGGCTCTGCAGGAGGGGCCCTGGGTTGGGGGAGGGCATGGGCTTGAGCTCCCATCTCCGCAGGGTTGGGGAGGGAGGTCCTGGCATGTTTGGGTGATGGCTCTGGAGGGAATGTCGGCTCTGTCACCAACAAGGGCACGTTCCCCGGGATCAGAGATGATTTTTAAGAGCCAAAGGCTTGTCATGTGGCCCCGCGTGTGTTCTAGATTCTTCGGAACTCTGAGAGTGATTCATCACGCTGAGCCTGATGCTGTGGGGCCCGAAAGAGAAGGCTAGGCTATCTGAGAGCAGACCATGGTGTGAATTTTTCACCCGCGTGCCGACACAGGGTTGGAGGGGACAAACGGAAGAATAACAAGTCAGTCCTTACGCCAGAGGCACAGCCTCGCTGCCAGCTGCCCTCTTCAGGAGGAACAAGCCAGGACGCCTGCCCTATGGCGAGGCTCTTTCCTCGTGGGACTAACGGAGGTGGACCATGCAGGCCTGGAGACCAGACACCGGCCTGGGTGGTTCCATTTGATTTTCACAGAAACACTTCAAGGGAGTTTCACTGGCTTTTACTCTAAAAGCCAGGAAATCCCAGAATATCGAAACAAATCTTCATGGTGTAGCAACAGTGTGAAAAATATGCGCCACCAACAAAAAACAGAAACATATGCTCTCAGTGTCTGGAGTCCCGGGTCCCTGAGGAAGAAAGTGGGGAAGAGGGACAAACCTGCTGATCAGAGACGGGCTTGTCCTGGAACGGCTTCGTTCGTCCATAGGTGGCCTTGATGACCTGACTTCTGAAATGCTCCAGCTGCAGCACAAAGAAAGGGAAGGTGATGGAATGAGTGGTGCAGCTGCAGCCACAGGGCTTCAGGAGTCACTTCCACTGCTGGGTCTGGGAGAAATTGGTTAGAAGGCTCTGCACACCATTAATGGTCACTATGTTCGGGGCTTCCTAGGTGGTCCTAGTGGTAAAGAATCCGCCTGCCAATGCAGGAGCCACAAGAGATGTGGGTATGACTCCTGGGTCAGGAAGATCCCTTGGAGTAGGAAATGGCAACCCAATCTAGTATTCTTGCCTGAAAAATTGCACGGATGGGGGAGCCTGCAGGCTACACTCCATGGGGTTGCAAAGAGTTGGTCACGACCAAGTGACTAAGCACGCCGCAAACGGATTATTAACACCTTCACCTCTCACCGGAAGGGGCAGTGCCCACACAAGAGAGGGGGACAGTAGGTTTTAATGACTTTTCAGGCATGCCCGCCTAACCCAGCGGATGCGTGTGGGCAGCTCACATACGTCTCAGGCCCTCAGAAGAGCCACTCACTGCCAATTATCCAGTGGGAAGTCTGGGGCCGGGAGCGGTCTTCCATAATTGGTACGCTGGCACCAGGCTGTGAGATAAATATTGAGGCTGTCAGCCCGAGTAAACTGTGTAATCAGCCAGGGTGCCCAGGGAGAGAAGGATGAGCAGCCTGCTGCCATTTTGTGCCTTAGGTCTTGTGTCCTGAAGATGACGCCTGCTGTATTCCCCTCAGGGTCCCCGGAGCCTGGCACCCAGCAGGCACTCAGTAAGTGTTCATCGAATGCTTGTAACAGAAATGACTGACTTGGCAGGTGTTCAAAGTCCTCGCCTTCAGTTCGGCCAGCTTTTATTGACTATCTCCCTGCTTCTGGTGTCTTCAGATTACAGTTGATGAAAGAATACAGTTACATTAGAATCAGGGCTTCTAGAATGACAAGTTCAAGTTGTTCCAGGTTCATGAGAGACCTGAGAGGCAAACAAGCCCAACCCTCTCTGGAAGTTTACCAACTTGATGGCCCTTGGCTTGGGTTTTTGGCTCACGGGCAAAAACGTGGTCACGAAAGACTCTAAGGAAAGCTGAAGGACCGTAACAGTTGGGGAATCAATGTGAATGTCAATGGGTCCCAAGACACAGGAGTTTGCTGCACACCAGGAAGTTCTGAAAAGCCAAGGAGAGGAATTATGACTCTCCTAAAGACAGCTCTGCAGTCAGCTTGCCGGGAGCCAGCTGGGTGATCTGAGGGATTCTGGGCCGTCTGTTGGTTTCATGACCAAGGGGAGGGTCCTAACTTGCCCAAGGAAGAGGTTATGTAGGCAGGGCCCCATGGGCGATGGCCTGCATCACCACCAGAGGCACACTATGGGACTGCTCTGAGTGGAGGGATAGGTCCTGCTGGACAACAGGAGTCAGTCCTGGAGTCACTTGCCTGGGGAAGGGCATGACCTCAGGCAGGGAGCTGGCTGTGGATAAGAGGGTGACATGGGAAGGCCAGGGCAGCACAGAGAGGCCTCATCCTTACTCTCTCAAGTCCTGGAGGAATCTCTGTGTCTCTAAGGGTCTTCCTGAATGAGCTCTGGCTGGAGGCATGACCAGGCTCCTGGCAAGCAGCACAGATCATGCCCTCAAGGTGGGTGTGTGCTGGGGGTGCAGAGTGCTGGCAGGGGTAGCCCAGGTGCACCAAGGGACGCCCAGAGTGGCGGGCTCTCTCCCTTGCTAAGGGTCAGTGCCCTGCAGAGAGGGGACACCGGGGGTGATGCTGTGGATGTTTGTTGAAGAGGCTTTAATACCTGCCAGGAGGCACTATCATCATCATTTAACCTGTGGGTGCTTCTGGAGTTCAGCGTGGGGGACAGTGCCCGGTCACACTGCTGGTTCAGGCTTGCATGCCACCACATGGAAGGGCTTCGGGAGCTGGGCTGGGTGGGCTGGAGTGCTCCTTTAAGGACTGTGGTTCTTAACCTTTCTGGGTAGTTTACAGACCCTTCTGAGAATCCAGTGAGTGACGAGGTGGACTCATCTGCCCAGAAAAAGTCTCTCACTGTTTCCATTGTTTTCCTATTTGCCATGAAGTGATGGGATCAGATGCCATGATCTTCGTTTTCTGAATGTTGAGTTTTAAGCCAACTTTTTCACTCTCCTCTTTCACTTTCATCTCTTTAGTTCTTCTTTGATTTCTGCCATAAGGGTGGTGTTAATGTGCATATCTGAGGTTATTGATATTTCTCTGGGCAATCTTGATTCCCGCTTGTGCTTCATCCAGCCCAGCATTTCACATGATGTACTCTGCATATAAGTTAAATAAGCAGGGTGACAATATACAGCCTTGGTGTACTCCTTTTCCGATTTGGAACCAGTCTGTTGTTCCCTGTCCAGTTCTAACTGTTGCTTCTGACCTGCATATTATTAATACTTCATTAAGAAAAGTGGCGGGACTTCCCTAGTGGTCCAGGGGTTAAGACTCTGCGCTTCCACTGCAGGGGGCACGGGTTTGATCACTGGTTGGGGAACTAAGATCCTGCAAGCCACGTGGCTTGGCCAAACAAAACAGAACAAAACAAAAACAAACAGAAAAGTGGCATCCCCTGTGGATACCGACTAGAGCGTCTGGAGACCCAGAGGAAGAAAGATCGCTCGCTGTACATGTCAAGACAAAAAAATGTGAAGGAGAAAGTGCTAGAAACGCCACTGCAGTTGAAAGGCTCAAACCCTCCCTAGGAGGGACCCGCACCGCTGGTTCACCGGGGTGGGCCTTGACCTGGGACTGGCTGGTTGGTCAGGGTCTCAGGTGATGGCAAACACTGGTGTGGGCAGCTTCCCAGCAGGAAAAGCCTTTTTAGCGACATCCACTGGGACTCGGGAGCCACACAGAGCCCTGCCCTCGGGGATAAGTGGGTGAAATTAAACCAGGCCATCCTCCTCCTCACTCATCCCTGCCGGCCGCTTGGGCGCAGGTCTCCGTGGAGAGCGGTGGGCCATGAAGGGGCTTGGCAGCACGCCTACCTGACCTACTGCCCTTTCCAAATTGGCTTTAATGAGGTTTTCTCTGTTCCCCATTTCTTGCAGCTGAAGCAATTTCCTTCTGGAATCCTCCTGAAGCTTCTCTTCAACCTGAAAGGATGATGAAAGCATGGGCTTGCTGCTAATGTGATCATCATGCCCTCTGGGGGAACTCTTCTGGGTGGGGTGGTGCTAATGGCAGTGGGGGAGTCCTTGAGGGGTAGGGACAGCTGCGGCCCTGTGGCAGGGGTCATGGGCATACACAGGGTGGAGATAAACTCACAGGGAGATACCCCTTAAGGGAAGGGGCTGAGCTCTGCACCCTGGGCTCGACTATGTCCTATCACAGACTCCAATCCCAGCTCCGTCCCTAGCAAGATGTGTGACCCTGGGAAAGTGATTTCACTGCTCCATGACTCAGTGTTCTCATCTGTCAAATGGGGATGATGGTACCTGTACTGCAGCACAGAGTTATTGTGGGAATTCAAAATATTTGGAATACTGCTTACAGGTCTGTGAGTGTGGTAAATATTGGTGTGACCTATAAAAGGTGGGTGGGGAATTTCCTGGTGGTCCAGTGGCTAAGTCTCCTTGCTCTCAATGGAGGGCATCTAGGTTTGATCCCTGGTCAGGGACCTAGATCCCACATGCTGCAATGAAGATAGAGGATCCCACGTACAGCAATTAAGATCTTGTGCAACCAAAAAAAAAAAAATATATTTTTTAAAAGGTGAACGGGAATATCTGCCATGAAGCCTCCTTCTAAGACTCCACGAAAGGTCTTTGGTCAGTGTTATTACTGGGTTTATCATCATAACTATTTGTCATCACCACTTTGAGCACACCCACTGGTGGAAACTTCTCTAGAGGCTTGCTCAGCAACGTCTATTAAGAATCACAGCCTGCAAAAGAAAGCGTTTGAAGTGCAGAAGCTTGCTTGTCTAATCCTCCCTTGCTTGGGTAACGGGGCAAGCTGAGGTGAGCCTGGGAGTGCTTGATGCTACCATCTACTGGCAAGTGTGGGCCTTGCAGCTGCTCCTTTCAGGGACACACCTAGTCATTTCAGGGACATACCTACTGAGCCCAGGGCTCTGGCACCAACAGGAAACCAGGCACATGCTCATAAATAAATGGAAAGACTTTGTGCTGAAACAAATCCCATGGGCCGTGTTGATTAGGGATCTGACAAGGGGGATCACAGAGATGTAATAAAAGACCCAGAAGAGCTCTTTGGAGCTTTCCTCTGAGTAGAGTATGCAGAGGTAGAGCGACTACCCAGCTCTGGTACCTTGGAAAAGCCACCTCTCTGGGGCCTTAGTTTCCTTCCAGATCTAAACATGCTCTGACTTGTATTTCAGCTGCATTTCCATACACCACAGAAGCCAAGTCCAACTCTGGACTCTGCCCTTATCTGTGTTCTCCACGAACAGCCCCCCATTCCCACTCCTGAGCCTCAGGCAACTTCAGGGGCTGCCCTGCTCCCTCCGTCACGCCTGGTGCTCTCCACGCCTGTCCTCCACCCCTCTCAGGTGACATGCTGGGCTGTGGCAGCTGGCCTCCTCGCCTCTAGTTTAGTGCCTTGCGTTACTGTGAGGGTTAGCCAGCTGTAGGGCAGCTCTGACCTACAGAACTTTCTACAACGATACAGATGCTCTGACTCTGTATCATCTAATACAGCAGCCACAAACCACATCTGGTGATCCAGCGCTCGAAACACGGGCTGGTGTGATCGAGGAAATGAATTTCAAAGTGTATTTAATTTTGATTAATATCAGTGTGAACAGTAGCACGTGGCTGTTGGCTACACAATGGTGATTGGCGTCAGACCAACCTGGAGTCAGCCAAAACTATGCGACTGGGCTAGTTACACTGCTAGTTAACAAGTGGTCTTGACTTTCTCATCTGTAAAATGGGGAGGATGATCTCTAGGTCATGGCGCTGTTGTGAAGAGGGAAAAGAGATGAAATGTTTGGTGGTGATGCCCAGTCCATGAGAAACTGCAGCTATTATTTTCACCATTATTAGCTGCGAATGTCACATACTGGTTCTCTGTTCGGAAGCCCTGGTAGCGCCCCGCTGCCTGTGCAATAGAGCCTGAGTGCCAGAACTAGCACAAAACATCAAGCCAGGGATTCAAGAAGCCCTGATGAGCTCTGAACAAGGCAAAGAAAAATGAATCCACACCTAGATAAATCATAATAAGACTGCTGGAAATCCAGGGAAAAGGAAATCTTAAAAGCAGCCAGAGAAAAAGACAGGTTTTGCAAAGGTGCATCAATAAGGCTTACAGATGACTTCTAAATAGAAATAACAGGAGCCAAAAAACAGCAGTGACATACCTAATGCTGTTTCTAATGTGCTGAAAGAAAAGAACTGCTATTGTAGAATTCAATAGGCAGTCAAATGTGTTTTAAGAATGAAGGTTAAATATCATTTCAAGATAGACACACAGACACATCTGCGACTGTCATCAACAGAGCTACAGTGAAGGAAAACACTAAAGGGTATTCTTCAGAGACAAGAAAAATGAATGCAGATGGATGATCAGAGATGCAGAAAAGACAAGCAACAGTAAGAGTAACGTGTGCATATGATACTGACTATATAAAAATGCCAATAATATCTTTGGGGGCTTTATTAATAACTATAGAGAGGAGTTTAGAAAATGACAGCAATGACTTACAAATTTGGAGGGGTTAAGTGAAGTCAGGGTGTTCTAAATTCACTACATTGTCAAGGAGAAGGGCATAATTATCAACTAATACTACATCTTGGTAAGTTAAGAATGTACGTTGTAAGTACTTCTGTGGTGGTCCAGTGGCTAAGACTCTGCGCTCCCAATGCCAAGGGCCCAGGTTCAATTCCTGGTCAGGGAACTAGATTCCACATGCCACAAATGGAGAGTTTGCATGCTGCAACTGAAGATCGAACGTGCCACAGTGACGATCTGCAACTAAAACCCAGCCCAGCCAAAGAAATATGTTCATTAATTAAAAAAGAATGCACGTTGTAATCTTTAGGATGACCACTAAGAGAGCAATGGAAGCGTGAAAAACTTAATTAATGTGAGATCTTTGCAAGTCAAGGATAAAATGCTATTGTCTTACTATGGTTAAAAGGATAGTAAAAAAGTGAAATGTTTCCAAGCTAATAGAGGGGGAAGGTGGAATGACAGAAAACCATCAACTCAAAAGGAGGCAAGAAAGGAGAGAAAAAGCAATATAGTTACAGAGAGTACAACTGGCACTGGGCAAGAGAGTAGATTTAAATCCCAGTGTATGAGTGATTAGATAACATAAACGGACTGAAAGTAAAAGACTGTCAAACTGGGTTTTGTAAAAATGATATGCTATTTGGAAGCTATATGTCTAAAACTTAAAAATTGACAGAGAGGACTTCCCTGGTGGTCCAGTGGTTAAGAATCCATCTGCCAAAGCAGAGGACATGGGTTTGATCCCTGGTCCCGGGACAGTCCACATGCCACGGGGCAACTAAGCCCATGAGCCACAACTGCTGAGCCCTTGCAGCCCAAAGTCCATGCTCCACACAAGAAGCCACTGAAATGAGAAGCCGGTGCCCCGCGACTAGACAGCAGTCCCTGCTCACCACATCTAGAGGAAGCCTGTGTGCAGTAATGAAGGCCCAGCACAGCCAAAAAGAAACAAATAAATAAAATTTTAAAAAATTAACAGAGAAAGTATGAAAAAAATATGCTATGGAAACTCTAACCAACAGCAAGCCAGTGATGGTGCTACATGACAAAGATGATGTTAAGGGAAAACACTACTAGAGATGAAAAGAGACACTAAAAAAAAAAAAGGGACATTTTATGATGATCAAAAGTCTTGTTCTACTGGAAGTATTAGAATTCTAAATTTATATGCACATAGTAATACAACCTCACAATATATAAAGCAAAATTTGTCAATATTAAAAGAAGAAACACAAATCTACAATCATGATGAGATTTAAGAAAAAAAAAGTTCCCAATGACTGATAGAACACAAAGACACGCACACACACAAATCAATAAGAGTATTTAAGTTGGAACAACATCATTGACAAGCTTGATTTAATGGATCAATTCTTTCCTGGGTAATTTCATGATTGAAGGCAGTGGGTCGTGGTTACACACGGGAACTTTGGAGTCTGGCAGACCCAGCCTGGAGCGGTTGCCAAGGCGACCCATCCCTGCCATACCTTGCTCTTTTCCCGAAGCGTCTTAGAGATCAGGCTCTGCTCCGTACTGCTCCTCTTCAACTCCTCCCTGAGCTTTCTCACTTCTTTCTCCATGCCGTGGATTTGCTAAGAAAGTGTCAACAGCAGGGAAGTCAACTTCGTAACTCACCTCACCCAGTTCGTTAAGGTGGAAACCTAGTCTGAGATCAGGTTAATTCTTTCCCTTGGGAGATGCTTCTACATCTTTAAAGCAAAGTAGGGTTTCTTTCAACAGATGCATTGAAAGTGCAGGGTGAGGGAAAATTTGAGTTTCCTTTGAAGATCAGCATGGATTCTGGATTCAACAGTACAAGGGACACATTCACTCATTAGATTCTCCTTCCTTGGAATATATTTTGAGTTCAGTCTAAATAGGGGTTATTTGGAAGACACCATGGGCAGAGCTTGGAAGAAAAGAACAATGAGCTTTTTCTTTTTGTTCCCATTTGAGACAGAGAATAGCAGTGCCCCTGAGAGAAGAAAATGGCCTTGACAGATGGAAAATACATGCTTAGTGATGTTCTCGAGGACTTGACTGGCGCGGAGGGTGAACATTCACATTTAGTGCTCATCTTTTCATTGTACTAATTTTTATATTCACCTTCCATACAAAGCCAATGATACATCTGCGTTTTATTTTGTTTTTATGAACTGATGTAAAACTGAATGCATCAATATTTAAGAAACAATACTTAAGGAGGCGTTTCATGTTAATAACAGAGCCCACGGCTGTGATAAAACTTGAGACAGTAGATCATGAAAATTTGGGCATCACAAGTCCAGGGGTAGGCACCATGGTGAATTTCTAGTAGCATCTAGTGGCCACTGGGCCACCTTTTGTCCCAGTCTCCAGCCCAACTCTAGCCCAGTTCCAGGGGCTGATAAGGGGCCTAGAGCCAACTGTCCATGAAATCCTAGGAGAGCATGTTTTCCAAGGTTTTCTACTCATCTCTTTGAGGCAAGCAAATCAAAGAATTACATTAATTACATTAACAGACACCCATAAAGCCCCAGAGTTTGTACTAGCTAAAGGGCCAAGGAACCCCTCCAAAGCCCTGAAGGTCAAAGTCTAGGCTTTCCATGGACACTCAGGGGTGAGGAGCTTCAACGCACAGTTTTGTAGAGTTTTAGTTCTTTCTCTTGGGCCTCCAGGTTCTCCTTCTGGGCATCTTCCTTCTTTAACTCTTCTTTCAGCACTGAGCACTGGGGAGAAAAATAACCAGGTCACGTGGGCTTGACTGGGGGCCCTAAGTCCCTATGTGCGTGCCCAAGACTGTCTTCTGCTGTTTAACTCCATCACACCCTGCATCATGAGAGGCCAGCGGAAGCACGGGGATCCTGTGGTTGTTCCTGGTTCACCCCTCTTGTGAGTTTTGACAAATAAAGTGTCTAAATTGCCCTTCAAAAGCCAGCCAACTGCACCACAGGGAGAGTCCAGACTTGCAGAGGCTGGTACTTAGTGGAGGAATTGAGCCGCTTTCACTCAGTGAGCATCGAGAGTGGTGAGGGAGGGCCAGTGAGTTTGGGTGGATCTTAGTGCTTTTGTGCAGGTTCCATCTCAAAGATACGACTGCCCTGCTGGTCACAGGGTGGTAAACAGAGCTGCCTTTTCCGAGGGCATTTTGGCAACAGATATTAAGAGCATAAGGATGGACGTGCCTTCTTTCGACCCAGAAATTCCCACTTTAGACATGTACCCTAAGGACAATGATGAGAGAAATCAGTGAATCTGTAGCTTCAAGGATGTTCTCCATAGAACTGTCAGTAACAGTGGAAAAAAAAAAAACAAGTGTTGTTTATAACAGGAGATCACCTTATAACACTGTGTACATTTAGGAGAAAGTGTGTGGCTTTTAAGATCAACGATAAAGCGTTGATTTATTAGCATGGGGAAGTCATTGTGTTTATGATTTTAAAAAATATGCATAGTGTAAATTCACTGTAAAATAACTGACTGCTTGATTTCTAGGTAATATATAGAAACAAGACTGGAAGAACCCAGAGGAAAAGTGACCTCACTCCAAGGTCAATAAGGAAGGGGAAACAGGGACATAAGCAAATAGATGCAGGTGGGAGGTGGAAGAGCCAAGCAGGGGCTGTCTTTGCATATTCCTTCTACTAAGCACCAGCTCTGCAACCCCTCCCCGTCCCCAACACACACACACACACACACACACACACAGTCCTCTCACCTAAAACAGTGAGTGC
>NW_011494861.1:12341599-12345099 GCF_000754665.1 Bison bison bison
AGTGAGTGCACATGCCTAGGAGGGCACTCTGCTTGGCAGAAACAAAGGCAGAGGCATTGCCCAGGCAGCTGACTGAGGCAGAGGCAGAGGAGCACTGCTAAAACCAGGCTCCCGTGTCTTGGAAAATGATTTTGTCACTCCCATTTCGCAGATAGGGAAATAAAGGCCAAATAAGTTACAGTAAGAGAAAGCTCTGGGATTGGACCCAGGTCTGTCTGACTCCAAAGCTCGTGCCTTTTGCCGGTTCCATATTCCGTGTAGTACTACGCACCAGTATCGTGCCTTTTCCTTGGAACCTCAGGATGTTTCCACCCCACACCTGTGCAGCCCTGGCTAATCCATCAGACAGCTGCTGGGAATCTCTGAGTTACGACCTGAGATGAAAGCTATGAGGTTTTACCTTGACTGGCAGAAACAGATGCATTATACAAATACTGAGAAATCTTATCCTATAGAGTCAGGATTCTAAAGTTGGCATGGAAGGCAAGATTTGCAAATAAAGTTCCATTTAAAAAACTCTTCACTTGCCTACCAAGTCTAGGGAAGAAATGAGAGTTTGTGTGTTTGCATCTGGATCTTCAAACGTTCTGATTTGAAGGCAGTTATGAGAACCAGTGGTGCTGGGACCGTGATGGAGCCCTGTGGGTTGTCCTTGCTCACAGAGATATTTTATTCTGTTTTACATTAAGCTGTGCAGTAGCAATATATGCTAATAAGTGTGTTTGTTCCTGGGGTTTATTTATCATAGGGGTTAAAAAATGTTTGCTGCATTTGAAAATATATTATGCTATTCTGAGCCACATACTGTACTTTAAAAGCTGCCAAGAAGTTGACTTCTCTGCAGACACCTGACTGCACCGTGTCTGCTTTTCGAAGCTACACTTTGATGATGACCCGACACTCACTCTGGAGTTGAGGGCTTCAAGCTGGTGATCCTTTTCTTTGTTCTCACTTTTTAGTTGATTCACCTCCTGTTTTAGTTGTTGAACTTGCTCATCCTTTGCTAACATATCCTTTTGCAAAGATGACACCATTTCTGCAAAACAAAAATCACAGGTCAAAAGGGCAGGAAGGATTCCTGGCATCACCACGGCTGTTAGCCAAGTTTCAGACAAGAACCTCCAAGCCCAGGGCCAGCATTCCTAGAACTGCGGAGGTTGTTGCCAAGAATCCCAGAGCAAGAACGGGAATGAGACCAGAGACCATGGAACATGGTTTGAGGCATCAGGGAGAATGAGGGGCAGTCAGCGAGCACCAGTGGGAGGAGAAGCCTTTGGGGGCCCCTGGTGGGCACAGGCTGGGCAGAGCCGAGAGGAGAGGCCATGCCCAGGGCTTGGGAAGCAAAGGCCCAGCACAGGTGAAGTCCAGGAATTCTTCTCCAGAGCCCAGGAGGCAGACCTATCACTTTGTCTCTCACTGAATTCTCTCTGTGACAAGACATCAAGAACCTGAGCTTTATTAATGAATAAATAAAGCCCAGATGTATGACCTCAATTAAAAGACAGTGTGTTCTGGCCTGGGTCCAAGTCCCACCTGAGTTGCCCGGTTTCACACCCACTCTGCTGATCTCCCTTGGGTCCCCCCTGAGGCACTGGCCACCAAGTCACACAGTTTGCTTTCTCCACAGCACGACCACTCTCTGAAGCAGGCTGTTCGTTTATTCGTCCTTTTCCTTCAGTGAGTACAGGGTCTGACTGTCTTGCTCAGAGCTCTCTCCCCAGAGCCTAGAACAGGGCCTGACACCTCGCAGGTGCTCAGTCAGCATGCTGAAGGAATGAAGGAATCCAGGGAGCCCAGGCTCAGCCACAGCTGTGTGTGGGCTGCCCCCACCTCCAAGCCCTTTACCAGGGAACCACCTCTGTTGGTCTCACTTGGGCTCGAGTGCACTCAGGTGAAAATGGGTGAGATGATGGGTACCCAAAGTGGTGACCCCATTTTGTCCATGTTCTAGTTCACACTTGGGCAGGCTGGCTTGTGGAGCCACCCAAGTCACCCTATGTTCTATGTTCTCCCTGGCGGGGCCAGTGTTCAGGTGACCTCGTAGACAAGATATATGTGTGTGTGTGCTCAGTTGCTCAGTTGTGTCCAATTCTTTGTGACCCCCATAGACTGTAGCCCACCAGGCTCCTCTGCCCATGGAATTGTCCAGGCATAAATACTTGAGCAGTTGCCATTTCCTTCTCCAGAGGATCTTCCCAGACCAGGGATTGAACCTTGGTCTCCTACATCTCCTGTATTGGCAGATGGATTCTT
Organism: Bison bison bison; assembly: GCF_000754665.1. Classification (NCBI taxonomy): domain Eukaryota; kingdom Metazoa; phylum Chordata; class Mammalia; order Artiodactyla; family Bovidae; genus Bison; species Bison bison. The sequence continues at coordinate 12,343,853 of NW_011494861.1, forward strand.
TACCACTGAGCCAGCCACTTGGGATGGAGAAGGCACTGGCACCCCACTCCAGGACTCTTGCTTGGAAAATCCCATGGGCGGAGGAGCCTGGTGAGCTTCAGTCCATGGGGTCGCAAAGAGTTGGACACGACTGAGTGACTTCACTTTCACTTTTCACTTTCATGCATTGGAGAAGGAAATGGCAGCCCACTTCAGTGTTCTTGCCTGGAGAATCCCAGGGATGGGGGAGCCTGGTGGGCTGCTGTCTATGGGGTCGCACAGAGTCAGACACGACTGAAGTGACTTAGCAGCAGCAGCAGCCACTTGGGAAGCCTGGTCAAGATACAACATTCTCTCCAGTATTTATCAGGCCCTGCCCTAGGAAGTAGGTGGCAAGAAATCTGCACTGAGGGAGAATTCTAACTCACTGACACTGGTGGCCTGGTGGGTTGCTGAGATCCCTGAGGCTGCACCCAGGTCACGGGCACAGGTGCTGTGGTAGATTGGTGATGTCTGCAGGGGGAGGGAGGCAGGTGCAGTGATAGACTGGTGATGTCTGTGGGGGGAGGGAAGCAGGTGCAGTGATAGATTGGTGATGTCTGCAGGGGGAGGGAGGCAGGTGCAGTGATAGATTGGTGATGTCTGCAGGGGGAGGGAGGCAGTTCTCAGGAGCAAATCCAGAAGGACCTCACCTGAAGTGATGGCATTATCCCTCCTCAAGTTCTCACCCTGGTTCTTCAGGGACGTGATTTCCAGGTTCCTCTCAGACAGGGTTTGGCACAGCACCTGGCTGTAGCCTTGCTGCAGGGCACTGATCTGTGGGAAGAGGCAACACACAGTCAGAGGGGGGTCAGCCGGCTTTGCAGGACATGCTTCTCCAGGGCTGGACAAAAAGAGTCGGGTTGATCTTGGGTTGGGGTGTTGGGGAAACCAAGCTTTTCAGTTATAACTGGTGGGAGAGACGGGAGGGTGCCTATCTTCAGTGACCACCGTGTCCTATATCATCAAGACACAAACCTTACCTTTGTGGTCACCCAGGGGCTCAGGTGCCCTTGCCCTGGATCCCTTCCTGTGACTGAGGCAGGAAGCAGATGGGCTTCAGGCTGGATACTTACAACCAGCCTTCTGTTTACATTTCCCAAGACAGGAGGTAGGTGGGCTCCAGGTTAGGCATTTACAACCAGCCTCCTGTTTGCACTGTGAGATGGAAACGACGACAGGAACAGGGTAAATGGCTGGACTTTGCCTCCTGTGGACACATCAGTTAT
>NW_011494861.1:12345199-12348146 GCF_000754665.1 Bison bison bison
GTTATGTCGGGGACAGACAGGGGCAAAACCTTGTTTGAGTACAAGACCAAGAGGTCACGTATTTCCCATCCTTGGGGCAAGGGAGTCGCTGCACATGTGCAGAAAGGCTCTTTGGGGATACCAAAGGAGGGGTCACCATTCCATAATATGTGATGTCAAGCCCCATCCCTCATTGGCTGCTGGGCTGGAATCTACCTTGGGAAAAAGCTGTGCACACATGTTGGGGAGGATCCTAGGGTAGGTCCCGTGTGGAAAAAGAAACCATTTAATTGGCCAAAGGTAAACAAAGACCCACTGGATGGGTGGCCACATAATGCAAAGAGCCGACTCACTAGAGAAGACCCTGATGCTGGGAAAAAATTGACGGCAGGAGGAGAAGGGGATGACAGAGGGCGAGATGGTTGGATGGCATCACCGACTCGATGGACCTGAGTTTGAACAAATTCCACAAGACTGAGCCACTGAACAACAACAACAAAGACTTGAAAGAATCGCCCTATACACATGATTTAACCACATCTGCCCTGGGCTCCTCCTCACTGAAGGGACGCCCATACCGTTTCTCCCCGGGTGTGCATCTCTGTTTTAATGAAACAAACTGTTTCTCTTTGTGTTCTTGCAGTTGTCCTGCTGTGTCCGAAACAGTTAACTTTGTACCTGTTTTTCTTTTTTTACAGTTTTTGCCTCCACAAGAAATGCATTTTTCAATGGGAGCAAGAGCCAGGGGAGATTTGCTTCTAGCCTCTAGCTGTTGATGGTCCAGTGGCTAGGAGTCCTGGTTTTTATCCCAGGTTCAGTTCCAGGGCAGGGAACTAAGACCTCGCTTCAAGCCACCGCTCACTGTTGCCTCTCCGAGATCACCATCTGTGGCCTTTTAGCCATAAACAGGCCAGCCGTTGGTGCTGAATCATCCAGCACTGACTGTATGCAGAGTGAAATTCAAGAGACAGGAGGGTGTTGTGTGTGCTCAGTCACGTTCGACTCTTCTGTGACCCCAGGGACTGTAGCCCACCGGGCTCCTCCATCCACGGGATTTCCCAGGCAAGAACACTGGAGTGGGTTGCCATTTCCTATTCCAGGGGTTCTTCCCAACTCAGGGATCAAGCCCATGTCTCCTATGTCCCCTGCATTGGCAGGCGGATTCTTTACCACTGGGAAGCCCCCAAGAGATGGGGTCTGCCATCTCTTCAATATATACTGAATATATATAATGAATATATATTCATTATATAATGAATTTCCTTTAATGAGAACAGCAAATCGCTTACACAACACTCCGGAGTTTACACAACTCATGTGCACATGCTACATGGATACTCCTCACAGCATTGCCGAAGGCTGATGTTCCCAGCAGGCTTCCCATTTGCAAGAGGGCAGACTGAGACTGGGAGAGGTAAAGTCCCCTGCTCAGGATCACGGGGCTGGTCAGAGGCGGAGAAGGATTCAAACCCAGCCTCTAGGGGCCCGTTTCCACTTTTCCAGGTGGCCCTAGGAAGCAGCATGAAAAGTTGGAGGCTCTAAAGCATAGCGTGGACTTGGGAGCCAGACTGTAGGCTTCAAGTCCTGTTTCTGCCTGTTACGGGCCCTGTGAACACAGGAAGACACCGTATTTTATTTTCAGTCTGTATGTGGGGTGATGGCAGTCCCAGTCTGATAGGATTGCTAGAAGTATAGTTTTTTCCCCAGTCCTTGCTTTGCGGCATGTCGGATCTTCGTTTCCCAACCAGGGATCAAACCCGTGCCCTCTGCTTCAGGAGCTTGGAGTCTTAACCACTGGACCACCAGGAAATCCCTGTTAGAAGTATCTTAACAAATTAGTCATGTGTGCAAGTAATCAGATTATGCCTGGCACACAGCATAGAGGGATGAGGTGTCACGGTCCTCTCAGCTGACTACCCATGGTGTGTTATAGCTTCAGCTTCCCTTGTCTGTCTCTGGGGAAAGGAGTTGGGAATCTTTGTGTGCATTTGTAAGTCTTGCTCAGGCTCACTTTAACACTGCTGTGGTTGTTATTAGGAGGAAATACAGGAATCATGGGTGGGATGACCATGGGCTGGCTGCTCCAAGAACTCTGGAAGTCCCTGGCTCAGAACCCACTTGAGGGCCAGCCCCTCTCCAGGGATCCATACGCAGGGCAGGGGCCCTGGAAGGATGTCCTTGGAAAGCAGCCCTGGTAAGGGCTGGAAAGTAGCTGCCGCATTTACTGCAAGAGAGAACCACCTCTCACAGGTACCCGAGAGGCTGGGGAAGGGAGGTGGGCCAGAACCCCCTCCCTCTTCATCTGACTCATCGGACTGCTTGGTCTGAGTGTCCAGGCCTTTTCCCTCCCAGGGTGTGCTGTGGGCCTTCGCGGCTTTTGATTTTTCAGACGTCAGGACTCAGTTCTCCCACAGGGACATGCTTATTGGGCCAGAAATGCCACATAGTCCGTAGACAAGATGAGAACTAGCTTGTTTTGATAGATCAAAATAGAAGCGACAAGGAGCAGGATGCAATTTCTTTGTTTTCCTAAGGTAAGGTTGCCGGATTTGGGGGAGAAAAAAAGGATGCAAATGACAGATAACATTTTCCTGTGTGTCCCATGCAGTATGTGGAACATACTCTAAAAAAGATATTCTAATATTCAAATTTAATTGGGTATCCTTATTTTATCTGGCAACCCCACCTAAGAGAGTTCTTAAACTTCAGTCATTCAAATACCACTTTCACTATTTTTGCCATATCTCTTTGCTGGTCCCACTATAATTTCTTAGCATTTTTCTTAGAAGCCCCTTGCTTTCTAAACTTAAAAAACATGTATTAAATTTAAAATAACTGCTATAAGAGTAAATAGTGACTCAACATCTTAAATAAAAATAATCTTAAAAAAAGAGAAAATACAAGAATTTCCCTGTTTACTGTCAGACCAGGCTTCAGGCTTCACATTAAAAAAAAAAAAAAAAAAAAA
>NW_011494861.1:12348246-12349706 GCF_000754665.1 Bison bison bison
GGTGAATTTAACTCAGATGACCATTATATCTACTAGTGCGGGCAGGAATCCCTCAGAAGAAATAGAGTAGCCATCATGGTCAACAAAAGAGTTCGAAATGCAGTACTTGGTTGCAATCTCAAAAATGACAGAATGATCTCTGTTTGTTTCCAAGGCAAACCATTCAATATCACAGTAATCCAAGTCTATGCCCCAACCAGTAATGCTGAAGAAGCTGAAGTTGAATGGTTCTATGAAGACCTACAAAACCTTTTAGAACTAACATCCAAAAAAGATGTCCTTTTCATTATAGGGGACTGGAATGCAAAAGTAGGAAGTCAAGAAAACCTGGAGTAATAGGCAAATTTGGCCTTGGAATACGGAATGAAGCAGGGCAAAGACTAATAGAGTTTTGCCAAGAAAATGCACTGGTCATAGCAAACACCCTTTTCCAACAACACAAGGGAAGACTCTACACATGGACATCACCAGATGGTCAACACTGAAATCAGACTGATTATATTCTTTGCAGCCAAAGATGGAGAAGCTCTATACAGTCAACAAAAACAAGACCAGGAGCTGACTGTGATTTGGCAATAAGGAGCTGAACTCCTTATTGCCAAATTCAGACTGAAATTGAAGAAAGTAGGGTCGGACACGACTGAGCAACTTCACTTTCACTTTTCACTTTCATGCATTGGAGAAGGAAATGGCAACCCACTCCAGTGTTCTTGCCTGGAGAATCTCAGGGACGGGGGAGCCTGGTGGGCTGCCGTCTATGGGGTCTCGCGGAGTCGGACACAACTGAAGCGACTTAGTAGCAGCAGCAGCAGCAGGAAAAACCACTAGACCATTCAGGTATGACCTAAATCAAATCCCTTATGATTATACAGTGGAAGTGAGAAATAGATTTAAGGGCCTAGATCTGATAGATAGAGTGCCTGAGGAACTATGGACTGAGGTTCGTGACATTGTACAGGAGACAGGGATCAAGACCATCCCCATGGAAAAGAAATGCAAAAAAGCAAAATGGCTGTCTGGGGAGGCCTTACAAATAGCTGTGAAAATAGGAGAAGCAAAAAGCAAAGGAGAAAAGGAAAGATATAAGCATCTGAATGCAGAGTTCCAAAGAATAGCAAGAAGAGATAAGAAAGCCTTCTTCAGCAATTAATGCAAAGAAATAGAGGAAAACAACAGAATGGGAAAGACTAGAGATCTCTTCAAGAAAATTAAGAGATACCAAGATACTTTCATGCAAAGATGAGCTCGATAAAGGACAGAAATGGTATGGACCTAACAGAAGCAGAAGATATCAAGAAGAGGTGGCAAGAATACACAGAAGAACTGTACAAAAAAGATCTTCACGACCCAGATAATCACGATGGTGTGATCACTGACCTAGAGCCAGACATCCTGGAAAGTGAAGTCAAGTGGGCCTTAGAAAGCATCACTATGAACAAAGCTAGTGGAGGGGATGGAAT
>NW_011494861.1:12350763-12351286 GCF_000754665.1 Bison bison bison
ATTCTGAAGGAGATCAGCCCTGGGATTTCTTTGGAAGGGATGATGCTAAAGCTGAAACTCCAGTACTTTGGCCACCTCATGTGAAGACTTGACTCACTGGAAGACTCTGATGCTGGGAGGGATTGGGGTAAGGAGGAGAAGGGGACGACAGAGGATGAGATGGCTGGATGGCATCACTGACTCGATGGATGTGAGTCTGAGTGAACTCCAGGAGTTGGTGATGGACAGGGAGGCCTGGAGTGCTGTGATTCATGGGGTCGCAAAGAGTCCAGAGACGACTGAGCGACTGAACTGAACTGAACTGAACTGTGGTGACCTTGCCACCAGATGGCGCTCACAGCCTTTGGTCCTGGTTTCAGGTCCTGGTGCCTGAAAATCTTGTTATTCTTACTCTCAGAGAATTAGCGGAAGTGTCAAGGTCTCACAAGTTTTCTTTCTCGTTTCATGCACCACCATGGTTGAGAGTCTATGACATTTATGATGGTTATAGATACTTATCCCCTGGGGCATCTGAAACATTATT
>NW_011494861.1:12351386-12393884 GCF_000754665.1 Bison bison bison
GGGGGGAGGGGACACAGGCCACTCTGGCCCCCAACCTCTCCCAGGCTGTTGTTCAGTTGTGTCCGACTCTTTGGAATCCCATGGACTGTAGCATGCCAGACTCTTCTGTCCTCCACTATCTCCCAGAGTTTCCTCAAATTAATGTCCATTGAGTCAGTGATGCTATCTAACCATTTCATCCTCTGTTGCCCCTTTCTCCTTTGGCCTTCAATCTTTCCTAGCATCAGGGTCTTTTATAGTGAGTTGGCTCTTTGCATCAGGTGGCCAGAGTACTAGAGCTTCAGCTTCAGCATCAGTCCTTCCAATGAATATTCAGAGTTGATTTCCTTTAGGATTGGATCTGGATCTCCTTGCTGTCCAAGGGACTCTTAAGAGTCTTCTCCAAACCACATTTCTAAAGCATCAATTCTTCAGTGCTCGCTTTCTTTACGGTCCAAATCTCACATTTGTACATGACCACCTTCTATGAGTGGTGGTGGTGGGCGACACAGGCCACTCTGCCCACCAGCCTCCCCAAGGCTATACTTTTGCATGTTTGTGCTTTGGACTTTGAGTGAAAAAAATTCTTTCATCTCTTACTGAGGAGATGAAAGAGGGTGGGTGGTGGCGGTGGTGGAATGCAGCTTTCCCATAAAAGGTACTTGGAACACTTAAGCAAACTGTTTCTAGCTCTTCTCAGCTTAATGGGTTTATTTGCATAAGGAAGAACACACAGAGACAAACTTCCAGAAGGGAAAACATACGTTCCCCTCTAAAGACTCCAGTGCTTTTGACAGATTTAAAATATTTCATTTTAAGTGTCAGAGTTTTAGGATTTTGGATTGCTGACAAACTCAAGAGTCTTCAAGGGACTTCCCTGGTGGTCCAGTGGTTGACAGTTCACCTTCCCATGCAGGGGACGTGGGTTTGATCCCGGGTCAAGGAACTGCGAGCCTGTGCTCCGCAGTTAGAGAAAGCCTACACACACAACGAAGGCCCAGCTTAGCCAAAAAAAAAAAAGAGTGTTTCAAACCTCTTTGTTACTTTTACTACCAAAACAAATATCCATGTTGTCTGTAATTGGCATAAATTCCAAGATGTTTAATGTCTGTTACACTATGTAATAAAATGGGCCCAGAATCGTAAGAAAATTAATAGTGCCAGGAGGAGTGACTGTTTCAAGATACTAATTTGGTTTCTAATTAGCACAGGCGTATAAGAACACATGCAGGTAAGAATTTTCTAGCGATATTTCTAGGGGATCGAAGATCTTTGAGAGCAAGTCATTATGTACACGCTTTCAGGGACTAAGGAGAATGCATACGGTAATCAGAACGATAAATCAACCAGCCATGCGGCTTCTGCTTCTGGCTGAATGTTCTGCAGGCAGTAGAATATTGAAGAAGCTGAAACGTGAGTGGATGCAACTCGATTTGAGTTCAAACCAGGGCAGCCTCCGGTTCATAGATGTCTTGTTACAAAATATTCTCCTTCAGTTATAAGTAAAACTCCAGAGGTGGAGGAGGTAACAGGATGATGAATCAGTGTAATTATTTCTAGATAATATCTTTGTAAAAAAAATTTTTTCCCTCTAGATATCATCAGCCACTTAAAATAATACTCAAATTGTGACTGGCTGATATTCAAAGATATGTGGAAATTCTATAATATTATATGTCAAATATGTTTCAACTGAAAAAAAAAAAAGATACATGAGAATAATTCAGTCTTGTCCATGTGCCTGTGACATTAAGTCAGGAAAGCTCTGAAATGGGAGGATAACTGAAAAGGATATTTCAGCAAAATTGGGTTCAGCTAGAGAGAAGGTACTCCTCAGTGCATCAGTTACACGTCACGGTAGCTGTTTGCAGCAGGGGTTCCTGAAGGACTTGCTGCTTTCAGTGTTTTCTTCAAAAATAGGTTCAAAAGAGAGTCACTGCTTCGTTGAAATACTAGAACATCTATCCTGTTTTCTGGTTTATTCTGTCCCCCTCACTAGAACAAAACAGGGGGAAGGATCATGTCTTCCTTGTTTCTGCGGAATTCACAGAACCTGGAAGACAGCATGACACAGGGGTGGCCCCCGCAAATACTGATTTGAATGAATGAATGGCTGGATGAAGAACAGACACGGACCTATCAGAGTTTTGGAAGGTTACTAGGACCAACCTTTGCCTTCATGGAGCTGACAGTCTCCTGATAGAATCTCCTAGGTTCCCCATACTCCTTTCTAGGGCACCATTTCTAGGACTGAAACTGCGCACCTAGAATCGGTTACAGAAGGGGAAGCAGTAAACAGAGAATCAGGGAACCGAGGCCCCAAACGTGGCTATGGCTTTAAGCAGAATTACGCACTGAGGCCAAAATTCATCAGGGGCCCATTTCTTTTTCTTATCAACGATGCTGAGATATGGGCTTCCCTGGTGGCTCAGTTGGTAAAGAATCCACCTGCAATGCAGGAGACCCCGGTTTCATTCCTGGGTTGGGAAGATCCCCCGGAGAAGAGAAGGGCTACTCACTCCAGTATTCTGGCCTGGAGAGTTCCACGGACTGTATGGTCCGTGGGGAGAGTCAGAACTGAGCTACTTTCACATATGTTGAGATATAATTTGTGTACAAGATCAATGGCCTAAAGTCATTCCTTAAAAAAAAATTTTTTTTTTTTGGATCTAGTTTCAAGAGAAAGGAACTTGACTATAAATCCAGGCATCCTGGGTGGAGAATTTTGGGTGAAATTCTCCATAAATGAAGCAGCAGCTGCTTTCAGGGTGCTCTCAGGGTGCTCCCTGAGGCTCCACCTGAGAGCCATCACCCTGAGTCACCACCCTAAGGCTCTGACCCCTTGTCTTCAACCCCTACCTGGTTTTTCTTTTTTTTTTAATAAAGGCCTTGGTGATTGGAACACTTGGAGGTTCCTTCTCCCCATCTCCAGTCCTCTCTGGCTGGGGCCAGGTGAGCATGAGAGGTGGTCACTAAAGCCACAGAGCTGGGTGGAAGGGGCAGAGGGGAGCTCAAGTCACACAGCCCCCTCTCATTAACTGCGCAAGCTGTAACAAGTTTCTGGGTATCTCCGAGCCTACCTGGGTCTCCTCATCTGTAGAATCATATGTGTGGTCAGGGGCTTCCCAGATGGTGCTAGTGGTGAAGAACCTGCCTGCCAAGGCAGGAGACGTAAGAGACCAGGGTTCGATCCCTGGGTCAGGAAGATTCCCTAGAGTAGGGTATGGCAATCCACTCCAGTCTCCTTGCCTGAGGAATCCCATGGACAGAGGAGCCTGGCAGGCCTCAGTCCATAGAGTTGCAGAGTCGGACATGACTGAAGAAGGCACTTAATCAAAGGTATTAATAGTATTGTTCTTAGCAGGCTAGGAACGTACAAAGTCTCTCCTCCCTGGATCTGTGCTCTTCTCCACCATCTGCGCTGACCACCCGTTTCCAACTATCCGGGTGGATACCCTTGGTGCTCCCTGAGGCTCCACCTGAGAGCCATCACCCTGAGTCACCACCCTAAGGCTCTGACCCCTTGTCTTCAACCCCTACCTAGTTTTTCTTTTTTTTTTAATTAATTGTCATTAAAGTATAGTTGCTTTAGAATGTTGTGTTAGTTTCTGCTGCACAGCAAAGTGAATCGGTTATACATACACATATATCCCTTCTTTTTTCGACTTCCTTCCCATTTATTTCACCACAGAGCATTGAGTAGGGTTCCCTGTGCAATACAGTAGGTTCTCATGAGTCATCTATTTTATACATGGTATTAAGAGTGTGGGGCTTCCCTGGTGACTCAGTGGTAAAGAATCCTGCCAAGGCAGGAGCTGCAGTTTCCATCCCTGGGTTGGGGACATGCCCCTGGAGAAGGAAATGGCAACCCACTCCAGTGTTCTTGCCTGGAAAATCTCATGGACAGAGGAGCCTGGTGGGCTATTGTTCATGGGGTCGCATAAGAGTCGGACATGACTTAGCAACCAAACAACAATTAAGAGTGTGTGTATGCCAATCCCAACCTCCCAATCTGTCCCACACCCCTCCTCCCCCTACCTGGCTTTTCAAGTTCTCGATTTCTCTCTGTTGGGCATCATCGTCTTCCTCCAGAACCTGGAGCCTGGGTGGGACCACCCTCTCATTCTGTCTGGAGGTGGCTGTTTCTGACAGCTTCTGGCTCAGGTGGGCCACTTCGTTCTGAAGGTTCGCGATCACGGCATCTTTGTATTTGGATTCGAGTTCGAAATCCGATAGACGGCTGACTTCTTTTCCCAGCAGCAGAATTATTTCATCCTGGGTGGAGGCCAGATGGGAAGTTTAGTGGGTGTGGGTCTGGGTGTAAGGCTGAGCCCACTGAAAAAAATATAGGAAAAATATGGTATCATTCTCTGGGAAGGTGAGGGCAGGCAGGGAAGGACAAGGCAGATTCTCAAGGCTATCTCTGTCATTTGAGAAAACCTCAAAGAGTCAAGAATTTGGTTGAAATGATGTCCTTGTATATCGATATCTGTAATGGATGTCTGGGCTTCTCAGCTGGTGCTAGTGGTAAAGTACTCGCCTGCCAATGCAGGAGACAGAAGAGATGTGGGTTTGACCCCTAGGTTGGGGAGATCCCCTGGAGGAGGGCATGGCAACCCACTCCAGTATTCTTGCCTGGAGAATGCCATGGACAGAGAAGCCTGGTGAGCTACAGTCCATGGGGTTGCAAAGGGTCAGACACGACTGAAGCGACTTAGCCTGCACACACGAGTGGATGTCTATAGCTCACAGGTACTGAAACTACTGAGAATTATCCTTTCACATTAAGAATAACCATCCCACTTGGGAACTTTTGTTGCTGGAAAGTTTATAATTTTTTATTTATAATATTCAGCCTAGCACACTGGGGACCTAGGAAAGGTAACTAGGAAATCAAGATTCTGTTCAATCACATTCTACTTATAACGAGGGCTATTTTTTTTTTTTAAAACTTAAAACATTTAATACATTCTGAAATATTTATTTTCCCTTTCCTCTCTTCTAGTACTTCCTGCCTCTCTGGCAATTCATTTAAGAATTTTTTTTCCAGGTCACTGGATCTGGGAAGTAAATGAGACGGGAATGGTGATTATTTGTGCGGGCTGGTGTAAACTTTGGGCTGGAAAAGCAACATCGCCGGCAGACTTCACCCACAGGTGTAATTAACTGTGTCTTCCATCTCTCCAAAGAAAAAGTTCTAACAAAAGAATTTGTTAGGTTTTCCAAAAGTGGAAGGAAAAAAAAAATCCCCCAAGCTTCTCACCAGCAGTTATCAACAAAATGTCAAGAAAACTGGGAAAAAAAGAATTCACCAGATGCCTTTTCAAAGGCAGACACAAAAAGAGGTAAAGAGGCAATTTCCAGGCTGGCTCATTCCCGGGGGAGCTTGTCCAGTTGGCCTCAAGACCTTCCAGCTCTATGACCTGGGGAAGGACAGGATCTTAGTCAGGAGGAAGCTTGTCTGACATTGCCAGCTGCTGCCAAGGGTCTTCCTCTGCTGCTGCTGCTGCTAAGTCGCTTCAGTCGTGTCTGACTCTGCGTGACCCCATGGACTGCAGCTTACCAGGCTTCTCTGTCCATGGGATTCTCCAGGCAAGAACACTGGAGTGGGTTGCCATTTCCTTCTCCAGGTCTTCCTCTGGGTCCCTGTAAATGCTGGTGGCAAAATTTCAAGAGAGAGTACCAAACAGATTACCTGCTCCTGGGAAATCTGCCCCCCTCTTTCATCCTATTATGATCAGCCAGGTGCTTATTTATTTTTCATGCAACAAACACTCTCTGGGCAGCCACTATATACCAGGCCCTGTGTTGGTGCTGAAATATAAGTTTGCAGAGGGCGGCGGACTGGTGTGGGTTCTGTCTTCCTGGTGAGCGCCAGCCCCCCAGCCCCCCGTGCCGTTCCTGGAGGGAGCCCGGTGCATGTGACCCAAGCTGGTCAATCAAAGTTTAATATTTCACATGTCGGTTACAGAGGGCGAGGATCTCGTGCCTCCTTTTGGACCACAGACCTTACATTTAGAGGCTTGTTTGCCTGAGTTTGCCTTTTTCAACACACAAAACTGGCCTTATGCAGAAAGCCAGACTCTGAAGGAAACAGAGAGGAGAGATTGGTGGTAGGAAGTGTTCTGACGACAAGATTCAAGCTCCTGGATCTAGCCATACCTGAAGCTAGAAGCCCTTTAAATATTCCAATAAGAGGAGCCAATAAATGCTTCCCCCTCCACCAAGCTAATTTCTTTACTGTCACCTGAAGGAGTCCTGGCAAGTCAGGGCATAAATGGCTTATAAATAGAAAAAAATTATAACCGTGGTTGCACTATATTTCCAATTTAAAAATGGAGGCAGTTTGAAAAATGGCTACAAACACTTTGCAGCTTTGCCATCTAGCCTATTTTCCTGCCCTCTAAGTGTAGGCTGGCCCTGGGACTTCTTTAACCAACAGAAGGTAATGGAGGTGTGGCTGCACAATCCCCAGGCAAGTTCTTACAGGCTGTGAGCTTGTGTTCCAGCCCCTGGGAACCCTGAGAGCACTGTGCTATGATGAAAAACCACAAACAGAAAGGGGGCACCAGTCCAGGCATCCTGGCTGAGGCTCCAGTCCTGGGAAGGAGGCCATCAGGGAGACCACCGGCTGGGCCAGGTCGTGGCCTGACTGCAATCTAGTGAGTGAGGTCAGGGGACAGGAGCAAAGGAAACTTCCAGGTCAATCTGGAGATTCTGGGGAATAATGAGTTGCTGTTTTAAGCCCCTAAGCTTTAGGGGTGGCTTGTTACATAGTAAGAAATACAGAATCCAAGCCTGGCTTCTCACCTCCCTGCAACAATTCTTACAGTCTTGTCTCAGGACACCTTTGTCGGAATCCCCTACCTCCTGAAGTTTGGATTCCATGTCTGACAAAGACCCCAGGTAGTTCTGTTCCTCACAGACTCCGAGAATTGCTGCAGGCCCAGGCCCTGGCCTTTGATGAAAGCGAGATATTGCAGACTGCTTCTTTTAGAATAATTTTCAGGTCATGTGTAAGAGGGGAGAAATCAACCCGGGTCCTTCCCAGGATGGTTTGAATTCACCTCTTCTCCTTCTTTGAACCTCCCTAATTCTTTAATGAGTCTCTTTCTTTGCTCGGGCCTCCCTGACTTCAGTGTTCACTTCTTCCTGCCAGAAATGTATTTATCCATGATCACTGTTCCATCACTCGAAGCTGACCAAGTGATTACTATGTGTGTGTTAGAAGTACCCGCTGGGAAGTTAACCAGACCTAGGTTTGAGTCTTAACACTGCTCCTTACCCTGGGCAACCTTAAACAAGTTACTTAACCTCTCTGAGCCTCGGTTTCCTCATCTGCAAAGTGAGGGAGATAAAATCTATCCTGAAGATGATAAGGATTAACAAGCCAAGGAAATGTCAAGTGCACAGGACATGGCCCAGCACACAGGAGGGGCTCAGTACCTTGCAGTGGTAGATGCTGTTTGGGACAAAATGAGCAGTAACCAGACTTTTGGCTGAACGTCTTGGGAGCAAGAGGTGATTTCTTGGAAGTAGTCAAAAAAAAAAAAAAAAAAAGGCACTTCTAGGGTCACAAAGAGCAAGAGGCAGTGGCAAGCCCTCCGTGGGTCCCTCCTGCTACTGCAGCTCTGTCCTCCCCAAGATCCCTCACCTTCTCCTGCTGGGCCAAGTCATGATCCACAAACATCTCTCTGGCGGATCCTGCCCCAGGAATTTCCTCAGCCACTGGTTGGTCTGACAGATCCACGGCGTTGGTCCATACTAATACACATGGGCGACAGAGAATGCAGAGGAGATTGTAAGTTTCCCCCAAATCTTAGAGGATATCTTCAGATTAACCTTCACACTCATGAAACTCATGCAATGACATCATCACAGGAACATTGGTAAGGGGAAGAGCCGCCTCTTCCTCTTCCCCTGGGTTAGCTGCGCGGATGCACTTTGATGCAGCCCTTTCCAGACTTATTTCTATGCCGCGTAAGAGCTGAGGACCTGTGCACGTCATTTAATCTCTCTCAGCTGCATATATAATGTAGGGACACTAACAGTCTCTATTATAAAGGGCTCTTTGGAGAGTAAACAGAATGAAGATGTAGAGCAGGGATGGGAAAACTACGGCCCTACGGCCAAATCTGGCCCTCTGGGTATTTTAAAATGTATTTATTGGGCTTCTCTCTACTGCAGTGAGTGGAGCTACCCTCCAGTCGCGGTGCAGGTACTTCTCACCGCAGTGGTTTCTCTTGCTGCAGAGCACGGGCTCTAGGGAGCAGGTTCAGTGGCTGCAGCACGTGGGATCAGTAGTTGCGGCGCACGGGCTTAGTGGCTCCACGGCATGTGGAATCTTCGCAGACAGGGACTGAACCTGTGTCCCCTGCACTGGCAGGCAGATTCTTCTCTATTGCGCCACCAGGGAAGCCCAGCTATTTTTAAACTGCAGTCACATCTTTTATTTACGATTTTTTTTTTTGAGGCTGACCTGTTTTCCTTTCTAAGTCTTTATTGAACTCATTACAATATTGCTTCCGCTCTGTGCTTCAGGTTTTTGGCCATGAGGCATATGGGATCTTAACTCCCCTACCAGGGATCAAACCCGTACCTCCTGCTCTGGAAGGTGAAGTCTTAACACTGGACCACCAGGGAAGCCCTAGTCGTATCTTTAACAAAAAACAAAAATGGGGAAATACCCTGGCTGTCCAGTGGTTAGGACTCTGCTTTCCCTGCCAAGGGCTCGGGTTCAATCCCTGGTTGGGGAACTAAGATCTCACAGCCAACAAACAAAAACAAATATGGATTTACATAACAGAGATTTTCTCCAGCTTACTTTTCACCTAACAATATTAAAAAAGAAAAATCAGCATTTGCAGCTGTACTTGGTTCTTTTTAAAAATATTTATTTATCTTTGGCTGTGTTGGGTCTTACGTGTGGGTGAGCGGGCTTCTCTCCAGTTGTGGCGGGTGGGCTCCAGAGCATGGGGGCTCTCTAGCTGTGGTGTGCAGGCTTAGCTGCCCTTCGCCACGTGGGAGCTTAGTTCCCTGATCAGGGATCAAATCCCCATCCGCTGCACTGGGAGGCAGGTTCCTAACCACTGGACCACCAGGGAAGTCCCTGTACTACATCCTTTTTAATGATAGCATTGTGCTCCACTGTACAACCCTACCTGATGTATTAACTGGGACCCACTTGATAAACATACAAGCTTTCCTGATTGTTTGCTCATTAATCCCATTATTACAAGGGCTGTTTACATGACTTTTGGGGGATGTGGCATTATGTTTGGGGATCTCACTCTGAGTTATATCAGACACAATTCACATCAAGACTGAATAATTTTTTTTTTTTGGTGTAGAAACTTTCGTAAAGATTTCCATAATTCTGCTTGTGAGATCACTGGGCTCCAAGCAGTGTATTTTAAATTTCCAACTGACTCTGGTTTCTGGGCAGTCACTGCACATTCTTATCTTCTTGTGAAGTGAGAAACTGATCCAATTGTTTTCAAAGCCAGTGAAACTTTAATGGGTGTTAACATGAATGATGAATGAAGCATGCACCGACGCGTTTGTGGCCATTTATTCCATCATTTATTCATTTGGCTTCTGCATTTTTTATTTATGCACTTCAGAGTCAATGATTCCCTCCCTACCAAGCTTTTAAACATGTCTGTGGATCCTAGAACCTCCAGTGGACGCAGCCTATTAAAAAAAAAAATCCTCTCCTGGTACAGGTTTGACTATAACGTGCAGCCAAATTCTGGGCCCTGTCATGCATCAAGGATCGTCACAGGCCTGCGCTTTAGTTTCTAAATATTCAGCATCGTGTGCTCGGTGCTATATGCGTGCAGGTCGCTTAACTTGCAGGCTAGAGGCGGTCAGATCCCGAATCTGCAGTCCTCTCCTGGTGCGGCCGGGCAGCACTGCATTAGACAGGCCATAGACCAGAGGCAGTTGTGCCTCCCGAAGGTCAGAAATGGGTTCTTACTGGTAACAGTGTGGCCTGTTACTTGGCATGCTGAACGCTAGAAACCAGCTCCCAGGGGTCCAAGGGAGGAAGGGACTGCCTAGGCTGTGCCCCGGGGCAGGCCCTGGGGTCTGACCCTAACGGGGCGAGTGTCCAGTCTCGGCTTAAAGCTCTGGCGTCTGCTGCTATCTCTAGGGGTAACTCAAGATGCTTAGAGACCCTGCAAGGTGATGGTCAGAGGGGGACATCATCAAACCTATAGAACAGGCTGGACGACGGGATCCCTCTGCTGCAGAAGATGTGTTCACAGAAAGTCTCTGTGGGGGCAGAACGTGCTCTGAGACTCACTTTCCTTACAACCAGGCTGGGAGGTGCTGGGGCAGCTTCCCCTCACCCGCCCCAAATGTCTTTACAGGCTACTATTATTTATCAACACTGGAGCAGGAAATGGCAACCCACTCAGTATTCTTGCCTGGAAAATTCTATGGACAGAGAGGCCTGGCAGGCTACAATCCATGGGGTCACAGAGTCGTATACAACTGTGGGACTGAGCTATCTTCGTAGCTCTTCCTGTTTCCCCCATTCCTATTAATATTATTTATCAAAAAGGACCTAAGGGCCACGTCTGACCAAACCGGTTTAACTAAGTTCAAAACAGACCCTCTTGCCTGCTGGATCCCTTGGAGATCCTAGTGGGGAGAACCCCCAGGGAGGGCCAGGAGGGCTGGGGGATTGGGTGGGAGCAGAGGTAGGGACAGAGGCACTTTAAGAAGTTTCCAGCAGGAGCTATTTGCCAAACAGCAGGGGAGTTACTTCAATATTTTAACAACCCACTGTCCTGGTGTGTGTGTGTGAAAGTCTCTCAGTTGTGTCTGACTCTTTGCTACTCCATGGATTATACATCCATGGAATTCTCCAGGCCAGAATACTGGAGTGGGTAGCCTTTCCCTTCTCCAGGGAATCTTCCCAAGTCAGGGATTGAACCCAGGTGTCCCTCATTGCAGGCAGATTCTTTACCAGCTGAGCCACAGGGAAGCTTGCCTGTCCTGGTGCTTATCCAATAATCATCAGTCTACAAAGGGGCAGCAAGTGTGCACCTTAACTGTGTCTTATTTTTTTTGTCATTTCTTTCTTTAAAAAATTTTTTTTAAATTATGAAAATATGACAACACATCTATAGCAGACATGGAAAATACAGAATAAAGTTACATATATTAACTGTATCTTCAAGACGTTGCTACATATGGTAAGTTGTAAATAAAAGTTAAATGACAATCATGGGTAGATAATCATTTAATTTTTAAAAATTTTAACATTTACTGAGTGTTCAGTATGCATCAGGGACTGTGCTTGGCACTTACAGGCAGGATCTGATTTTGTCTTCATGACAACCTGGTGAGATAGGCTTTACTATTTCCACCTCTAGTGAAGGACACGGAAGCCTGGCGTGATACGGTCCGTGGGGTCGCAAAGAGTCAGACACGACTTCGTGACTGAACAAGCACATTCCTGTTTCCATTTTATAAGTGAGTGGTATGACGTACAGAGACGGCAAGCCACCTACTCAAGGACACACAGCTGGAATGTAGGTACGAGCCCAGGTCTGTTGGATTCTGAGCCCAACCGCTCCTAACCTCTACGCAGTAAATTTACTGAAGTGGGAAGACATTTATGATATATTATTGAATTTCAAAAAGCAGGTTACCAATGTTAGGTTCACAAGATCCCATTATTGGGAGAAAAATTATATATAAATTGGATGGTATTTCAAAAAATTCACCCAATGTATTTTCTGTTCTCAGTAATTCTTCTCCACTTCCCATGAGCTCTTGCCATTAAGATTTGGTGGTTTTGGAGCTGAGGTTTTATTGCCTTGTGGGAAAGGAAGGATGACTATTAACTTAGAATGGGGTGATTCAGCCTCCAGGCACAATGATGTTTTGACTTCTGGCAAAGACTGGAGACATTTCTGAGTATCACAGTCGGAGGGTCGGGGGGTGGGGTTGCTGCTGGCATCAGTGGGAAGGAGCCAGGGATGCTGCTAAATGTTCTAAAATGAACAGGACAGATCCCACAGCAAGGAGTTATCCAGTCCCAAATGTCACCGTGCTGAGACGGAGAAACTCTGACCTGGCCTACGATAAATAAGGCCTTGGCCTTGGGTTTTCAAATAGGATTTTTCAGATCTATAGCAAGGCAACAGTCTAACAGTAAACCAACTTTAGTTGAAAACCCCAGCTTCATTAAGAGGGGATGGGTTTTTTTCAGAACCCTCAAAAATAGATGTTTTCTATCAAGAGCCAGCCTGGAGGACTGGAACATAGAGTGCTCTGAAGAGTGGAGCAGAGAGGCCCAGACAGGAAGGAGCTCTCCATCACATGGGAAGTTGAAAGCCCTTCTCAGAGGATGGAGTGTCAGGGAAGTCAGGGTGAATGTATGGAAACAGATGAGATATGGCTGGGGGGCTGAGGGAATAGAGCCCCAGGTAGATGTGAAGGCCTCTAAGCCATAGGATTCATCCGTCACTTCTCCAGGGGACTGTACATCCCTCAGAGAAGCCCCAGTTGCAACATGGCATTGGAAAAACTGATGGCAAAACCCACTGATTACAGTTGTTGTTTTGTTGATCAGTTGTGTCTGACTCTTTGCGACTCCATGGACTGCAGCATGCCAGGCTTCCCTGTCCATCACTATCTCCCAGAGTTTGTTCAAACTCATGTTCATTGAATCAATGATGCCATCCAACCATCTCATCCTCTGTCGCCCCCTTCTCCTCTTGTTCTCAGTCCTTTCCAACATCAGTCCTTCCAATGAATATTCAGGGTTGATTTCCTTTAGGATTGACTGGTATGATCTCCTTGCTGTCCAAGGGACTCTCAAGAGTCTTCTCCAGCATCACAGTTCAAAAGCATCAATTCTTTGGCACTCAGCCTTCTTTATGGTCCAACTCTCACATCTGTACATAGTCAAGCTGTACAAACCATAACTTTGACTATACAGACCTATGTTGGCCTGAGACTAGGTCATAAAAGACATTGTGGTTTCTGCCTTAGTGTCCAAGACCACTTGTCTGGAGCAGCTGTGTCACAAGGACACTCAGCAGCCTATGGACACGCCCACCTGGTGAAGAACTGAGGCCTCTTACTAAAAGCCGTGGAGGGAACCATCACAGAGATGGGCCCTTCAGCCCCAGGAGGGCCTCCTGATGACCACAGCCCTAGCTGAGACCATGATAGCAACCTCATGAGAAACCCCAAGCCCAAATCACCCAGCTCAGCCAGTCCCAAATTCCTGACTCAGAGAAACTGTGAGATAATAAACGCTTCAGTTCAGTTCAGTCGCTCAGTTGTGTCCGACTCTTTGCGACCCCATGAATCGCAGCACGCCAGGCCTCCCTGTCCATCACCAACTCCCGGAGTTCACTCAGACTCACGTCCATCGAGTCGGTGATGCCATCCAGCCATCTCATCCTCTGTCGTCCCCTTCTCCTCCTGCCCCCAATCCCTCCCAGCATCAGGGTCTTTTCCAATGAGTCAACTCTTCGCAGGAGGTGGCCAAAGTATTGGAGTTTCATGCTTACTGTTGTTTTATTTTAAATGTATTTATTTGGCTGTGCTGGGTCTTGATTGCTGTGCTCGGGCTTTCTCTAGTTGCAGGGAGTGGGGTTACTCTTTAGTGTGGGCTTCTCGCTGCAGGGGCTTCTCTTGTCGCAGAGCACAGGCTCTTGGGCTTCCAGGCTTCAGCAGTTTCGGCTTGTGGGCTCTAGAGCACAGGCTCAATAGTTGTGATGCACGAGCTTAGTTGTTCTGTGGCATGAGGGATCTTTCCAGATCATGGATAGAACTGTGTCTCCTCCTTTAGCAGGAGGATTCTTCACCACTGAGCCATCAGGGACACCCCTTACTTTTGTTTTAGACCTTCACATCCTGGAGTAACTTATCATGCAGCAATGAGGAGTGAATATTGATTTTTGGCAGCAGGATCGTTGTGAAATTTAACAAAACCCCTGAATGGTGGAATGGTTTGGGGCGGAACAGTGGCCAGAAGCTGGAGGACGTTTGCCGAGAGCCTTAGAGAAGGCCTGTGTTTGTTAGTAGGAGCTCAAAGGCCTTTGAGGAGGCAGTGAGGGGAGGTTTCCAGGAGAGTTAGGAAAATGTTACTGGGGTCCAGGGATCCTTGTTAGGTGGTGGCAGAAGTTTTAATAGCACACTGCCTGTCATCATGTGGGAAGAGAAAATGTTCCTGACGATCAAGCGCTCCAGGCAAGAGTTGTGGAAGGAGCACCTGGTTACTTCTTACTGCTTATTTACAGTGAAATGTGAAGGGGTGCTCAGTCACTCAGTCAGGTTTCTTTGCAGCCCCGTGGAGTGTAGCTCTCCAGGCTCCTCTGTCCATGGAATTTTCCAGGCAAGAAATACTGGAGGGGGTTGCATTCCTACTCCAGGGGATCTTCCTGACCCGGGGGTTGAACCCGTGTCTCTTGCACTACCTGCATTGGCAGGCGGTTTCTTTAACACTAGTGCCACCTGGGAAGCCCATGTGAGGGGTAGAGACAGTTAAAGAAAGGGATGTTCAATCAGGACTCAGTGCTCTGGGCTTGAAAATTCCCTGCCCGTGCAGGTGGCAAATGACATGTAAGAAACAGACTCTGGGCAAAGATCAAATCAAGGGCGCTCTCAAGAAAACACCATCCAAAGAAGAAACTGAAGTGACTGTAAAAATCCTGTGTTAAGAACACAGACTCAGGGCAGTGTCCCAGAGATGCTTGGTCTAGGCACTGGGCTTCTAAGAAGCTTGGGCAGTGTTGGCAGAAGCCCAAGGTGGAAGGGCTTGTGTCAAAAAAAACCTGTGAGCATGGGTTTTGCCCACTGTCAACCTACTTTTTTAACTTATATGCAGAGTACATCATGCGAAATGCAGGGCTGGATGAAGCACAAGCTGGAATCAAGATTGCCGAGAGAAATATCAATAACATCAGATATGCAGATGACACCACCCTAACAGCAGAAAGCAAAGAGGAACTAAAGAGACACTTGATGAAGGTGAAAGAGCAGAGTGAAAAAGCTGGCTTAAAACTCAACATTCAAAAAACGAAGATTGTGGCATCCGGTTCCATCACTTCACGGCAAATAGATGGGGAAACAATGGAAACAGTGAGAGACTTTATTTTCTTGGTCTCCAAAATCACTGCAGATGGTGACTGCAGACATGAAATTAAAAGACACTTGCTCCTTGGAAGAAAAGCCATGACAAACCTAGATAATGTATAAAAAAGCAGAGACATTACTTCACTGACAAAGGTCCGTGTAGTCAAAGCTATGGTTTTTCCAGTAGTCATGTATGGATGTGAGAGTTGGACCATAAAGAAGGCTGACCACTGAAGAACTGACGCTTTTGATCTATGGTGTTGGAGAAGACTCTTGAGAGTCCCCTGGACTGCAAAGAGATTAAGCCAGTAAGTGCTAGAGGAAATCAACCCTGAATTTCCATTCGAAGAACTGATGCTGAAGCTCCAATACTTTGGCCACCTGATGGGAAGAGCCAACTCATTGGAAAAGACCCTGATGCTGGAAAAGATAGAAGGCAGGAGGAGAAGGGGACTACAAAGTATGAGATGATTGGATGTCATCACCAGCTCAATGGACATGAGTTGAGCAAGCTCCAGGAGATGGTGAAGAGCAGGGAAGCCTGGCATGCTGCAGTCCATGGGGTTGCAGAGTTGAACACAACTGAGTGATTGAACAACAACATGGGTTTCACCTAATAGGATGAACCCAAATAAGAAGAACTGGCAACGCAGACCGACAGAGACTCACAAAACTAAGAGAAGCTTCTGGACCCACAAGCTTCTACACGCAGGAAGCAGACTCTAAAACTATGCAGCTGCAACTATGTGATACCTTCCATGGGAAAGGTAGGACAATTCATAAGGCAGAACTTAGAGACCGGAGGGCAGAACCAAGAGCCCTGGAATGTCATTTCTGGGCAAGAGCTGGACTGAGGCCCCATGAAGGAACTGCTAAGATTTTCCCAGCTGGATTTCAGAATTGCTTTGGGCCAATGACGCCTGTGTGTTTCCTATCTTTCTCCCTTTTTAACTAGAGGAGGGTATGTAGCAGTTATGCTGTGTCTGTCCCACCATCGTATTTTGGGTATGTGAGGGACAGACACCTTGTCCGTCAGTCTTCACTTTTCTGAAATAGTACTTGATGAACTGAACTTAAGGAACTACACCCATGAGCCTCATCTGTGCCTGGACTTGATTTAGATGAGATTCTGGAATTTGAGCTGATGCTGTAATGAGGTGAGATTTGGGGTAGGGGCGCAGGAGAGGGTTGGAGGAGGGTGAATCACTGAGGACCAGAGGGCAGACTGCGGTAGCCAGCCTTCAAGATGAGTGCCAATAATTCTTGCCTCCTGGTCTTCAGCCGTGTGCAGTCTTCTCCCATCCTGGAGAGGGACACCCTGTGTAATCAACAGGACACTGCAGCAATGACAGAGAGTGACTACTGAGGCTTAGTCACAAGAGATGCTGCAATTTCCACCTTGCTCTCCTGGATCACTTGCTCAGGAGGAGCCAGTTGCAGATTGATGCTCATGAGAACACTGGAGCCGCTCTCTGGGGAGATCCCCATGGTGATGAAGTGAGGCCTCCTGCTCACAGCTATGTGAGCATGCTATCTTAGAAGTGGATCCTCCAGCCCTAGTCAAGCCTTCAGATGATGTAGCCTTACAAGGGACCTGAGCCACGGCCGACCTGCTAAGCTGCTTCCAGATTCCTGACCCACAGAAACCGTATATGATAACATGCTTGTTTCTTGCTTTAGGCTGCAAATTCTGGGGAGAATTTCTTATGCAGCCAAGATAACAAATACACATTGCATGTTAATTTCACATGAAAGAGACAAAAAACACTGAATTCTAGTTAATGGTATCTATGCTAAAATATTTAGGAGGAAGACTACAGATGTGTGCAATTTATTTTGAAATGCATCAGACAATAAGATGGATTAAGGAATGAATAAGGCTTCCCTGGTGGTTCAGTGGTAAAGAATCTGCTGGCAATGTAGAAGACCCAGGTTCAAACCCTGGGATGGGAAGATACCCTGGAGAAGGAAATGGCAACCCATTCCAGTATTCTTGCCTGGGAAATCCCATGGACAGAGAAGCCTGGTGGGCTACCATCCATGGAGATGCAAAGCATCAGACACAACTCAGTGACTGAGCATGGAATAAATGAATAGAAGGATGGACAGACAAAAATGTAACAAAGAATACAGAAATATGTTAATAGTAGAATTAGGAGGGGAGCTGTTCTCTTTAAAATTCTTTTTACTTTGCTGTATGCTTGAAAATTTTCACATTAAAATGTTAGGGAGAACTGGCTGAGTAATTTCTTAACTTGGGTTGTAGGTAAATGAGCGTTCCCTAGAGGATGATGATGTAAACTGTAGAGACAGGTTTCATATGCTCCTTAGTTTGTATAGTTTCAGAATAATAACTACTATTTGAGTTCTGGAACATTTCATGCAAAGATAGGCACAGTAAAGGACAGAAATGGTATGGATCTAACAGAAGCAGAAGACATTAAGAAGTGGCAAAAACATACAGAAAAACTGTACAAAAAAGATCTTTACGATCCAGATAACCATGATGGTGTGATCACTGGACTAGAGCCAGACATCCTGGAAAGTGAAGTCAAGTGGGCCTTAGGAAGCATCACAACAAGAAAAGCTAGTGGAGGTGATGGAATTCCAGTTGGTTTATTTCAAATCCTAAAAGACGATGCTGTGAAAGTGTGGCACTCAACATGCCAGCAAATTTGGAAAACTCAGCAGTGGCCACAGGACTGGAAAAAACCAGTTTTCATTCCAATCCCAAACAAAGGCAATGCCAAAGAATGCTCGAACTATCACACAATTGCACTCATCTCACACACTAGCAAAGTAATGCTCAAAATTCTCCAAGCCAGGCTTCAACAGTACATGAACCAAGAACTTCCAGATGCTTGAGCTGGATTTAGAAAAGGCAGAGGAAGCAGATATTAAATTGCCAACATCCGTTGGATCACTGAAAAAGCAAGAGAGTTCCAGAGAAACTTCTGCTTTATTGACTATACCAAAGCCTTTGACTGTGTGTCACAATAACTGGAAAATTCTTCAAGAGACGGGGATACCAGATCACCTTACCTGCCTCCTGAGAAATCTGTACGCAGCTTAAGAAGTAGCAGTTAGAAACGGACATGGAACAATGCGCAGGTTCTAAATTGGGAAAGGAGTACATCAAGGCTGTATATTGTCACCCTGCTTATTTAACTTATATGCAGAGTGAAAGTGAAAGTCGCTCAGTAGTGTCTGACTCTTTCAACCCCATAGACTATACAGTCCATGGAATTCTGGAGTGGGTAGCTTTTCCCTTCTCCAGGGGATCTTCCCAGTTCAGTTCAGTTCAGTCTCTCAGTCATGTCTGACTCTTTGTGACCCCATGGGCTGCAGCATGCCAGGCCTCCCTGTCCATCACCAACTCGTGGAGTTTACTCAAACTCATATTCACTGAGTCAGTGATACCATCCAACCATCTCATCCTCTGTCATCCCCTTCCCCCACCTTCAGTCTTTCCCAGCATCAGGATCTTTTCAAATGAGTCAGTTCTTTGCATCAGGTGGCCAAAGTATTGGAGTTTCAGCTTTAGCATCAGTCCTTCCAATGAATATTCAGGATTGATCTCCTTTAGGATGGACTGGTTGGATCTCCTTGCTGTCCAAGGGATTCTCAAGAGTCTTCTCCAACACCACAGTTCAAAAGCATCAATTCTTTAGCACTCAACTTTCTTTATGGTCCAACTCTCACATCCATACATGACTACTGGAAAAACTATACCTTTGACTAGATGGACCTTTGTTGGCAAAGTAACATCTCTGCTTTTGAATATGCTGTCTAAGTTGGTCATAACTTTTCTTCCAAGGAGCAGGTGTCTTTTAATTTCATGGCTGCAGTCACCATCTGCAGTGATTCTGGAGCTCAAGAAAATAAAGTCTGTCACTATTTCCATTCTTTTCATTGTTCCACTGTTACATTGTTTCGCCATCTATTTGCCATGAAGTGATGGGGCATCTGCCATGATCTTCGTTTTCTGAATGTTGACTTTTAAGCCAACTTTTTCACTCTCCTCTTTTATTTTCATCAAGAGGCTTTTGAGTTCCTCTTCACTTTCTGCCATAAGGGTGGTGTCATCTGCATATCTGAGGTTATTGATATTTCTCCCAGCAATCTTGATTCCAACTGTGCTTCCTCCAGTCCAGCATTTCTCGTGATGTACTCTGCATATAAGTTAAATGAGCAGGGTGACAATATACAGCCTTGACATACTCCTTTCCCTATTTGGAACGAGTCTGTTGTTACATGTCCAGTTCTGTTGTTTCTTGACCTGCATTCAGATTTCTCAGGAGGCAGGTCAGGTAGTCTGGTATTCCCCTCTCTTGAAGAATTTTCCACAGTTTGTGGTGATCCACACAGTCAAAGGCTTTGGTATAGTCAATAAAGCAGAAGTAGATGTGTTTCTGGAACTCTCTTGCTTTTTTGATGATAAAATGATGTTGAAAATTTGATCTCTGGTTCCTCTGACTTTTCTAAATCCAGCTCAAACATCTGGAAGTTCTTGGTTCATGTACTGTTGAAGCTTGGCTTGGAGAATTTTGAGCATTACTTTGCTAGTGTGTGAGATGAGTGCAATTGTGTGATAGTTCGAGCATTCTTTGGCATTGCCTTTGTTTGGGATTGGAATGAAAACTGATTTTTTCTAGTCCTGTGGCCACTGCTGAGTTTTCCAACTTTGCTGGCATGTTGAGTGCCACACTTTCACAGCATCATCTTTTAGGATTTGAAATAGCTCAACTGGAATTCCATCACCTCCACTAGCTTTTCTTGTAGTGATGCTTCCTAAGGCCCACTTGACTTTGCATTCCAAAATGTCTGGCTCTAGGTGAGTGGTCACAGCATCATGATTATCTGGGTTGTGAAGATCTTTTTTGTATAGTTCGAAACCAGGATCTTTCCAACCAGGGATCAAACCCAAGTCTCCCATATTGAAGGCAGATTCTTTACAAGCTGAGACACAAGGGAAGCCCTATATGCAGAGTACATCATGTGAAATACCAGGCTTGATGAAGCACAAGCTGGAATCAAGATTGCTGGGATAAATATCAATAACCTCAAATAGGCAGATGACACCACCCTTATGGCAGAAAGTGAAGAAGAACTAAATCGAGCCTCTTGATGAAAGGGAAAGAGGAGAGTGAAAAGGTTGGCTTAAAACTCAACATTCAAAAAACTAAGATCATGGGATCTGGTCCCAATGTTTCCATTTGGGAAACAATGGAGACATTGAGAGACTTTATATTCTTGGGCTCCAAAATCACTGCAGATGGTAACTTCAGCCATGAAATTAAAATATGCTTGCTCCTTGGAAGAAAAGCTATGACCAACCTAGACAGCATATTAAAAAGTATAGACATTACTTTGCCGGCAAAAGTGCATATAGTCAAAGCTATGGTTTTTCCAGTAGTCATGTATGGATATGAGAATTGGACTATAAAGAAAGCTGAGTGCTAAAGAATTGATGCTTTTGAACTGTGGTGTTGGAGAAGACTTTTGAGAGTCCCTTGCACAGCAAGAACAAGCCAGTCAATCCTAAAGGAAATCAGTCCTGAATATACACTGGAAGGACAGATGCTGAAGCTGAAACTTCAGTACTTATGGCCACCTGATGTGAAGAACTGACTCATTGGAAAAGACCCTGATGTTGGGAAAGATTGAAGGCAGGAGAAGAAAGGGATGACAGAGGATGAGATGGTCGGATGGCATTACTGACTTGATGCACATGAGTTTGAGCAAGCTCTGGGAGTTGGTGATGGTGAGCAAGCTCTGATGAATCTGCCTGCAATCCATGTAAAGAATTGTGCGGCAGTCCATGGGGTCGCAAAGAGTAGGACACAACTGAGCAACTGAACTGAACTGACCTGTAACCGACTGTGAACAATCAATTGAGATAACTCACTACCTTCAGAGTAGCCTAATAACTATTACTTGAATGGCTGAGTGAGGTGACTAGGTGAGTGGTCCTGAGGGAGACCAAGGGAGGGTGTGGGGCCACTGAGAGATCTGGGGACTCAGAGGGGTCTGGGGCTGGGACCCAGAGGACAGAGAATGGGACCTTCTTGACAGCAGCCACAGAAGAAATCTGGGAATCATGCCAGGGACTAAGTCGACCTAGCTACTCTGCCAGCGAGGCTGGTGAGGCTGAGAGGATGGTGACAGACAGGAAGTCTCCTCCCCAAATGCCATGAAGCCTTCTGGGGCGGAGGAGGGGGAAATGAATCCCTGATGGCTTTGTGTCCCCAAAGTGACCAGGCTGCGAGTGACAGTCCTCGAGATAACCAGCCTTAAATTTCACCGAAACGCATCAGGTGAGATTAGATTGAATGTATCACCTCTAGAGAAGTAATTTTCTCCATAAGCCTCTGTCTCCTCTAACTTGCAAAATGGTAATAAAATATTTAAAACCTCCGAAGGCAAGAGGGATTTCAGTTACCCGTATTTCTGTCAAAGTATATAAATATAGATTCTGATACACATTCATATATATTCATGTATATGTACAAACATACACACATTCATTGCAGAGGTACTGACTGATATGTGTGGATGGGCACAAAATCTGGAGGGATTTGTACCAAAAAGTCACAGGGGGCAGTCCAGATGGTAAGAATGAGATCTTTCACTGTTTTCTGTTTATCCCAATTGTTTTTTTTTTCACAATTGCTAATGTTCCACTTTAGAATTGGAGAAATTAAGCAAAAACTGAGCCCCTGTCCATGAGCCCATCCCCGAAGCCACCACGGAAGCTCCCCTGAGTACCTTGTTTGATGATGGGAACCCCGTGGGCAGTGCCGTCCATCATAAAGGAGAACATCTTCCCGCTGGCACTCATGGGTCGCTTGTGAGAGGCAGGCGGGACCACGGAGGGCCTGGGGAAGCCCTGGGACCAGCTCCTCTGCACTGGCACCGGCCGGACGCCCGGGTGGAAGGGGACCTGTGATGGCGAGGGTGACTGGTTCGGCTGCTGTGTGGTCCGAGATGGCTGTGGCCTGGGCCAAGGTGCTGGGCCCATCGCCCATGGGAAGGAGACCTGCAGGGGCAGACAAGAGGGTCAGGGGAGGTTACGAGCAGCTGGGGTGGTCTCCTTCCTTCTGTCCCAGTGACGTGATTGCTGTCCTAGGTTTCATCATATAAGTCACTTCCTCCAGGAAGACTTCCCAGACTCTCCCCAAATCTGGGATGGTGACCCCGCATGGGTCACCGGAACATCACTGCACCACCATTTGTTGGGTGCAGCCTTCATGCCAAGCACCCTGCCAAGAGATTTGCATCCATTACCTCACTTAATACACCTAACACTCTATGATGAGCCTGAGGCTGAGTAAGACCTAGTGACCTTCCCAAGATCGTAGATTTGGTAGTGAGCGGCTGAGCTGGTAGAACGCCATCTCTAAGACATAAGAGCGTTTTGTCTATCTTGCTCAACACTGTATCCTCAGCACCTAGAATAAACCCTTGGTACATACAGAGTAGGCCCTCAAATATCAGTTGAGGACTTCCCTAGTGGCCCAGCCGTTAAGAATCTGCTTGCCAATGCAGGGTACACAGGTTCAATCCCTGATCCGGGAAGATCCCACATGCTGCAGGGCAACTAAGCCCGTGCTCCACAACTACTGAGCCCATGCTCTAGAGCTCTCGAACCACAACTGATGAAGCCTGTGTGTCTAGAGTCCATGCCCTGCAACAAGAGAGGCCACGGCAATAAGCCCACACAAGGCAACCAGAGAGTAGCCCCCACACACCATAACTAGAGAAAGCCCGCAAACAGCAATGAAGACCCAGTGTAACCATAAATAAATATTGTTTTAAAAAGTACTGGTTGAAAGAATGAATTGACAAATCTCCGAGATTCAAGCCCAGCTCTCCAGGACCCCATGGTCTGCTTTCTTTCCATCCACACTGCGTGTCTTTCTGGCATTCCTACTGCATCTGTCCCCCAGAGCCAAGAGCTCTGGGGTGGCAGGCACCCCGGCTGGCTGATTAGCCTGTGACCCTCAACACCCACCCTATTCTTGGCAGATACTCCATACGTATCTATCGAGGGACCCCAGCAGAAGATGTTTGTAGCTACTTTCAACAGAGAGCACATCAAGCTCTATCTAAACTGGGAGAAGCAAATGCTGAGAGAGGTGCTGACACCTGGCTTTGTCTTGGCTTGATGCTGTCATGGTGGTTTCTCCCCTTGCCTAGTGGCTAAGACATGACGTCGTGAGTGCTACCATTTATTGTACTTTAATCATCTTCCTCACGATACGGGGAGGAGATCTCTTTATCCCCAGTTTACAAATGAGGCTGGGAGAGGTTAAGGCAGGAGTCCCCAGCCTCCGGGACCTAATGCCTGATGATCTGAGGTGGGGCTGACATAATAACAATAGAAATAAAGTGCACGATAAATGTAACGCACTTCAGTCATCCCGAAACCATCCCCCAGCCCACCCCCTGCCACCTGGGTCCTTGGGAAAATTGTCTTCTATGGAACTGGTCCCTGGTGACCAAAAAGTTGGGGGACTGCTAGGTTAAGGAACTGACCAAGCTCAGGTGATGGTGGAGGGGGTGGTTGGATTGGGGTCTGATGAGCTCTTTCCCTCTCTGTTTCTCTCTCCTTTCTTATCACCCATCCCCACCCCTCCCCCTAGACTCCTGGAAGAAAAAAGCAACACACTTTTCAAGTAAGAAGCTAAGTTTAAAGGTTCGCCGCCTGTGTGGGGTCACGTGTCTCTTTCCCCAGACAGGGAGACATAATGAGAAACAGGACAGAAGGCTTCCAAAATAGGAGCACTGGCAGACAGGACTTCCTAGAACTCCAGCTGGACTGCGTTCAAGAGGAAGTTTCTCCGCTCGCTTGGGCTCCCAAACCAGTCTTTTAGCGACAGCTTTTCCCAGCCAAGTCAAGAATCCGGTGAATTTCTCCAAAGGCTTTTTTTGGAGTCAGTGAGAGCAGTGTTCAAGGAAATTAAACTCCAATTGTCTGGGACACCTGGCCCAGCATTTTTTGGGGGGCTTCATCGGGCCTTAGTTGCATCACGCAAGATCTTTTGTTGTGAGTGGACCCTCTAGTTGTGGCGCGTGGGCTCTCTAGGGTGGCACTCAGGCTTAGTTGCCCTGCAGGATGTGGAATCTTAGTTCCCTGACCAGGGATCAAACCCCAGTCTCCTGCATTGCAAGGTGAATTCATAACCACTGGACCACCGGGAAGTCCCTGCTTAAGCATTTATAATGACATTGACCCTGGGCTTCCTTGGTGGCTCAGAAGGTAAAACTCCGTCTGCAATGTGGAAGATTCGGGCTCCATTACTGGGTCGGGAAGATACCCTGGAGAAGGGAATGACTACTCACTCCAGTATTCTTGCCTGGAGAATTCCATGGACAGAGGAGGGTGGCAAGTTACAGTCCATGGGGTCACAGAGCTAGACAAGACTGAGTGACTAACAGCCAGCCTCTAGGCCCTACTGAAACCTGTTTCAGGAACGGACTTGGTGGTGTTCCAGAACTCCGCTACCTTACACGTAGATTAGAATTTCTCTCCACTGTGGACACCTCTGTCTCTACCTACGCTCTCTTCCTTTCTCTCCTTTCAGAAGCTGAGATGCATTGCTCCTGCCTGTGCTGACTTCTCCATCCATCCTCTCCCTTCCTCTTCTCTGGGGCTGTCTCACCTCAATCATTCCTATCATTTTTTCCCATTGATTTAATAAAGTTTTAGCAAATGCATGGGCTGAAGGTGGGAAGGGGTAAATTCAAGTGTGTTTTCTCCTCTGCTAGCTAGAAAACAAATCTAGAGACCACAGGTAGTGGTGGAAGAACTTCCTTTCATGCTGGGATGCTCAGGTAGATGTGCCTCCCTGCCCACCTACTGCCAGGGTGCTAAAGGGAGTGGTCATATCTCACGCCTCAAGTGAGAACAGGCCAGAACCCACTCGGCCCTTTGGAAATTTCAGGAGTCTCTATCCCAATCTCAGTCCATTGCTGGGGGTGGGGCTCAGCCATCAGCCAATCACACTCCTTGGTGCACTGATTGGTGCACTGGTGGGGCAAGTGATCCAATCAGAGCCAAGGAGACCCAAGAAAACTTGGCTGGACACCAGGGTCTGGAGTGCCCTGGTTGGACTTACGAGTGCAGCCAGCACGAAGGAGTGGAGCCCAGACAGGAAGAGAGAGAACTTGTTTTTTATTTTCAAAATTGTGGTAAGTAACCTATGTGTACGTGCTCAGACGCTCAGTCGTGTCTGACTCTTTGCAACCCCATGACTGTAGCCTGTCCGGCTCCTCTGTCCATGGGATTTTCCAGGCAAGAACACTGGAGTGGGTTGCCATGCCCTCCTCCAGGGGATTATCCCGACCCAGCAATTGAACTCATATCTCTTATGTCTCCTGCACTGGCAGGAGGGTTATTTACCACTCCAGTTCATCCTAAAGGAGATCAGTCCTGGGTGTTCATTGGAAGGACTGATGTTGAAGCTGGAAGTCCAATATTTTGGCCACCTGATGCGAAGAGCTGACTCATTGGAAAAGACCTTGATGCTGGGAAAGACTGAGGGCAGGAGGAGAAGGGGATGACAGAGGATAAGATGGTTGGATGGCATCACCGACTCAATGGACATGGGTTTGGGTGGACTCCAGGAGTTGGTGATGGACAGGGAGGCCTGGCGTGCTGTGGTTCATGGGGTCACAGAGAGTCGGACATGACTGAGCGACTGAACTGAACTGAACTGAGCACCACCTGGGAAACCCAAAACGTTTATGAATAGGTTTAATAATAGTGGGTTACAAGTGAAGTGAAGTCGCTCAGTTGTGTCTGACTCTGTGACCACATGGACTGTAGCCTACCAGGCTTCTCCGTCCATGGGATTTTCCAGGCAAGAGTGCTGGAGTGGGTTGCCTTTTCCTTCTCCAGGGGATCTTCCCGACCCAGGGATCGAACCCAGGTATTCTGCATTGTGGGCAGACGCTTTACCCTCTGAGCCACCAGAGCTTGATTTTTTTTGTTTGCTGATTGCCTATGCTTAAGAAGGTAATGGGGAAAATCTTAACAGTGCAGATGATAAAAAAGTATGTCGTGCCTCAGCCATTATAAGTAGCACAAAAAATGGAGGGAACATTTCTCTAGTACTTGAAAACTACTATCTGATACAGAAAAAAAAAAAAAAAGTCACGTCACTGATGAATGTAGGAAGTTCCAATATCTTTCTTTTTTACTCGTATTACTCACAAATGCAAATATATCCAAAATACCCCCAAATATCCACCAGTGCTCAGATTGGGAACTCTCTTATTCATCAGTTACAACAAGAAATTGGCTATGGATACAAGGATTCAACGAAAGTCAATGAAAGCATTCTGTGAGACTCAGCTGGCTGTGTGGAATTTACAGGAAAGTGTACTGTATTTCTTGTTATTTGGAAAGAAGGTGTTACACATTCTTGATATCATTAAACCTTATGCTATATGTGTGCATCCTTTACATTTTTCAGAGAGCTGGCTGTTAAACATTTACTAGCCAGTTGCTGTCTGTGCCAGGCACTCAGCAGAGTGCCTGGTACTCACGGTAGGTGTTCACCACCGACTGAGCTGAACTGTTGGCAAAAGTAGTGTAAGTAAAAAGGTCTTTGATTCTGGGGCTGGGACAGGGGAGGGGGGAATACCTGCTAAGCCTGGAGAATCTCCTAACAGCAGAGAATAAAGAAGTGCCCAGAGCAAAAGCATGGGGAGATGCTTAAGGCCACGGCAACCAGCCTGAAAGAGCTCCCAGAGGCCGAGGCTGGAAGAATTTGAGCTACAAAACAGAAAATGAGGGACATCCCTGCTGGTTCAGTGGTTAAGAATCCACCTTCCAATGCAGAGGACACAGGTTCAATCCCTGGTCGGGAAACTAAGATCCCACATGCCATGGGGCAACTAAGTCCATGCACAGCAACAGGAGAAAAACCCTCATGCTGCAATGAAGACCTAGTGCAGGCAAAATAAAAATAAAAAAAGAAAGGATTATGACCCAGAGGGTAAAATATACTACGTCCATGCTGACATGGATATGTGAGTGAGTAAATACATAAAGCAGGGAGAAGAGACCATCTTCCTTACAGAAGAATCTAACACATGTGGATGTTGAGCTTAATTCCCACAGTCTGGAAGGGCCTGGGGGTGGGGGTGACAGGGCAGGGGGAGGAGACACACTGACCACAGCATGGAGGAGCCATGGATCTCAAAAGACAGGACAGAGACTACAGAACACAGTCACTAGATCTCAGAAGCTCAGGGAGGGGCTATTTGCTGCTGGGCAAATGGCTTTTTTTCTGATGCAGAAGCTGAAGCTCAAGTACTTTGGTCATCTGATGCAACTCATTGGAAAAGTCCCTGATGCTGGGAAAGATTGAGGGCAGAAGGAGAAGAGTGTCTCAAAGGCTGAGATGGCTGGATGGCATCACCAATGCAAGGAACATGAACTTGGGCAAACTCTGGGAGATGGTGAGGAACAGGGAGGCCTGGTGTGCTGCAGCCCATGGGGTCGAAAAAGTTAGACATGACAGGGCGACTGAACAACAACAACAAATGGCTTTTACTTCAACAGCTCCCAGGACGTCACCATAACTCAAAGTGGGGTAGTAATTCTGTGTCTCCAAGAAAAAGGTAAATTATGTTCGGGATTTTCAATGTGAGAAATCAAAATGATACATTCAGAACACAGCACCACCAAGTTGTACATTACTGCTAGGTTTTAGAACTTAAAAGAGGTCCCGGCACTTCGCTGGGGGGTGCAGTGGTTGAGACTCTGCCTGCCAGTGCAGGGGACACGGGTTCGATCCCTGATCCAGGAAGATCTCCGTGCCTCAGGGAAACTAAGCCTGTGGGCCACAACTACTGAGCCCGTGCTCTGCAACAAGAGAATCCAATGCAACGAGAAGCCCAAGCACCGCAACAAAGGGTAGTCCCTGCTCGCCACAACTAGAGAAAGCCTGTGTGTAGCAATGAAGACTCAGTGCAGCCAAAAAACAGAAAGAATTAGGTCCCTTTGAGCTGTTCAGAAAAATCATTCATTTGGATTTTAGGGTCAAAGGAGACCTGATCCATCTAATTTTCCCATTTTTTGGTAAATCTTCAATCTTACAGTTCTTTCTTTCAAGTTCTAATTAGCTTCCTGGTTGGTTCATAAAATGGGAAATAGAATCTAACCAGAAAACAGCTGGGTGTTTGCAAATAGCTTTCACTACCCCTAGACTTGACCTCCTTCAATTCAATTGACAGGCTGAATGCAAGAGTGAATGACCATCGACTAAGTAAAGAGAAGAGAAGCAGCAGTGTGGTTCAAGTTTGGTAAACCAGGGTGTGCTCTGCCAGAGGAGCCAGGAGGCAGCCACGCTGATCCCCAGATGCCTGGCTGAGTCTGGGTCCTGTCTTTCCAGGGTGCTAAGCCTTCCACCTGTGCTCCTGTCTCCACCTCCCCCAAGGTCGTCCATAGACATCTGGGGATGACACAGTCCTCAAGAGTCCTCCTGTTTGAGTTTTTGCTGAGGACCCTGTGCCTGAGACCATCTGCAGCCCCCTGCCCTCCACTTCACTGGCCATGGGAAGTTGCCTTTGATATGAAGCATGTGGTGGTCTCAGGATTTCTCATCCCATCAGCAGGTCCCCACAGGACGTGTAAGAGCACAGTGTAGATGAACTCCTAAGAGGTCAGGTTGGAGATGACAAAGCTTGACTGGCAAGAGGTTTTGTTCTGAAGGGGATCGTGTTCTCTGGTCATTCCCTCTACCACCAGCCAGCTCCTCAACCCCAGGTACAGTAAAGCCACATCCTTCTCAAGGTTGGCCTCTAGTCAAGATCCAAGCCACGCCGAGGAAGATGCTGGCTCTTCCTCTGGAGCTGCCAGTCTGGTGCTGATGGTGGCCACCTTCCTGCAGGTGAGGCAGCAAGAGTCTGCCAGAGACAGTGAAGCTGACAGAGCAGAGTCAGATTCCTGACCATCGCTTGGGCACCTGGGCCTGAAGCTGCAGCTTTTGGCCTTTTCAGTTACATAAGCTATTTTTTTTCCCCTAGGCTAGTTTAAGTTAGTTTTATGACACTTGCAACCAGTAAAATTTTCTAGACAATATGCTTATTGAGACTTTGGCATAAGCATCACTATGTGCTCTATGTCCTATGAACACTATGGTGAGACTCTGTGGTACTCAGAATGAAAGCTGTCACAAGTTGTTTGTCATGTTCAAATAAAACCCCACCAGTCTGTAATCACGCACCAAATTTAAACCTATAAAAGTAAAGCAGCAGCTCCAGAGAAGAATGATTTAAGACCAAGGAATCAATAATAAGACAAGTAGTAAAGTGCTGCCTAGAGAAACTTTGAACAAATAAATAGTTCTTCAGCTACAGCAGGCTTTGGACTATAAACCCAAAATTTCTTCTTCAGAAATTACCTAGGGAAGACATTCCACAGTTTTATTTGTTTATTTATTTCTGACCTCACTACTTGGCTTTCAGGATCTTGGTTCCCAGACCAGGGATTGAACCCAGGCCACCAGAGTGAAAGTGCCGAGTCCTACCCACTGGACTGCCAGGGAATTCCCAACATTCCACAGTTTAAAAAAAAAACAAACTTTCCAGTTGAAGAAACAGGTAAAACTTACAATATGCAGTAAACTTACAATATGCAGTAAAAAAAACTTACAATATATATAACTCTGTTATATATAATATACTAATATCTAGTATATTTATCAGATATATGTCAATGTAATTATACTATTACTATATATGCAAATTATACTTAGTATATATGCAAACACATGTATATGTGGATGTATATTTATTTATATTTGTTTATTTATGGCTATGCTGGGTCTTTGTTGCTGCACATGGGCTTTCTCTAGTTGTGAGTGGGCTTCTCATTCTGGTGGCTTCTGTTGTTGGAGAGCATGGGCCCTAGAGCAGATGGGCTTCAGTAGCTGTGGTGCACAGGTTTAATTGCTGCAAGCAGGCTTTCTCCAATTGCAGCGAGTGGGGGCTACTCTCTAGTTGCAGTACATGGGCTTTTCCTTGTAGCAGCTTCTCTTGTTGCAGAGCATGGGCTCTAGGTGCACAGGCTTCATTAGCTATGGCTTGAAGGCTCTAGAGCCCAGTGGGCTCAGTAGCTGTGGTGCATGGGCTTAGTTGCCCTGAAGCATGTGGGATCTTCCTGGACCAAGGACTGAACCTGTGTTCCCTGCACTGGAAGGCAGATTCTTAACCACTGGACCACCAGGGAAGTCTTGTTTGTGTATATTTAGAACCACATATTCCAGTTATTTTTTAAAGAGGTGATGAAAAAGATTGCTCAAAATCTGTTTTTTCAGCTCACCTATTTTTTGTTGTTGTTGTTATTTCTCAGCAAACTAAGTAAGCAATTAAGGAGCACAGCTGTCAGCACACAGTGGGGCTTAATCTGACTGAGTTCTTTCTCTCCAGCTTTCCCTCTATTTTTAGTTCTTCTTTCAGAAACCAGTAAAAGAGACCGTACAGAAATCAAGTAAAATAAAAGAGACCGTACAGTGCAGTGTTACATGCAGAGGCTAGTAAACATTTTCTGTAGAGCCAGACAGTAAATATTTCCAACTCTGTGTGCCATATGATGTCCTTCCAGTTTACTCTGCAGTTACAGCAGACAACACAGGCAATACGGAAATAAAGGGAGTACTTGTGTTCCATTTGGCCCTGGGCCATAGTTTGCCAACCTCTGGTTAAAGAGCTTGGGATCTGGCATGAAACAGAATCTGGTCCAGCTTCCCGCTCTGCTCCTTACCATCTGTGTGACCCTGACGAGTCTGCTATTTGTGTGCCTCGTCTGTAAAATAGGGATGAGGACAGCTATTTCTCAGTCTGGTGAGAAGCAGGTGAGACAGAGCACATGGAATGCTTGGAGCACTTCCTAGTCTATAATAAACGAGCATCAAACACTTGCCATCAGGTATCATCATCATCATCGAAAAAGAAAGAGGGCAACTAAATTTGTCCAGGAGAGACGAGGAAATGAGGGTTCGATCCCTGGGTTGGGAAGATCCCCTGGAGGAGGAAATGGCAACCCGCTCCAGTATTCTTGCCTGAAAAATCCCATGGACAGAGGAGCCTGGTTGGCTACAGTCCATGGGGTCGCAAAAGAGCCAGACATGACTGAGCACATATGCAGGACGTAGCAGCAATAGCCCCATAACCCTGGTGAAAAATTAGTGAAGCCAAACAAGGAAGCCAGTAACTGAAAATGCATTTTCTTCTATTACCAGCGGCTTTCGCTTTTACCCACATGATGGATCATTCCTTGTCAGGCATGTGAAATTGCAGGTTGAACTGGGAATTGTGAGACCTCCCTTAACCAGTGGGCAGTGGAGGAGCTGCCTGGGCTCACATGGCACCGTGATGCTTCATGCTATTAGAAAAAGCCTACAAGGGACTCAGGAGAGGTAGCTTTTAATCCTGGCTCTGGATCTATATGACTGATACCTAACCTTGGGGAAGTCACTGAAATTCTCCAGGCCTCAGCTCATACAATGATAGGGGTGGTCCCAGGGACCTCTATGAAAAAACTTAAAGGTGAAAGGGGATCTGTGATTAATGAGAAGCTCCTTGGCAGAAATTAAAAATAGAAGCTCAGAAAGGTAAAGTCAATTGCAGTTAGCATTTGAACTTGGGTCCATCAAACCCCAAAGCCTTTGCTTTTGATTTTATTCTGCAGAGCTTCCCTATGAAAACAGCGAGGAATAATGGCCAACAGAGGGCGCTCTTCCCGCTAGACATGACGTCATGACCTTGCAGGGACAGAAGACAGTATCCAGGAGCCACGTGGGAGAGTCTAGTTGGACTGGGGACAGGGCAGAACAGGCTAAAGGGAAGGCCAGTCACGGGCAATGATAGGGGTGGGAGCTCCTGCCAATGAGCCAACAACACCTTCATGGAACAACTCGACACGTTATTTGGGGCACCTCGCTTCCTTTTTCATTCTCGCTATTTCCATCAGTTTTGCCATACTTCACAACAGAGAAAGACACGATTTATACATTTGGGTGATGAGGGTTTCCTTACTCAGCTGCTTTATGAGAACACGGTCACTGTGACTAGAACAGCTTGTTTCTGTACCTCCTTTCCCAGAGTTCAGGAAGCACAAAGAAAGGCAGCTACCAACAAAACGCACGGTGCGGCAGGCACACCTGACTTTGTGACTTCAGTTTCCCACACCCGGTACTGAGACTGTATATTAATCAACGGTTGCTTCAGGGCATTGCAAACGGCCCTGCAGGTTACATCCTGCACAACCCCAGGGGGCACCGTCTACATGGACCATACTATGAATGGTGACTGTAGAGTAACACTTTCATGAAAGAGTTATGATTTACAGAGCATGATCCTAGGCATATGCTGGCTGCCGATGTACTTTGTCAAACGAGATTTTCTTTATAGTTTTCCATCTTCTATGTTATTCTATGGATAATTTATCTGAAAATATATCTGTCTGCTAGTCGGGGGAGGGCTTGGGAGGTTTCCTGTCCAAAGGAACACTTACAAGGGAAGCATCTTGGCTGCTACATGCTGGTTTGCTTGATTCTAACTAAAGTTGAGGGTGGGGACTTCCCTGGCAGTCCAGTGGTTAAGACTCCATGCTTCTAATGCAGGGGATGCAAGTTTGATCCCTGGTCAGGGAACTATTATTAATAATAGGATCTTACATACCTGCCATGCAGTGCAGCCAATAAATAAATAAAACTGAGGATTTTCATGTGTTTATCAGGGGCCAGACGCTGGACTCAACAATTTACATACATTGCCCACTTAATACCACAGTTGTTCCGTGTGGTAGGAACTATATTACAGAAATGAGGACTGAGGCTTTGAGAGAAATGACCTGGGTGTGTCCAGTATAAACGCCAGTACAAGAGCAGGGCTGGGACTGCTCTGGAGTCAGCCTGGCCTTGGGCATGTGCCCTAACCACGTGACAGCTGCAAACACATCTGGACTCCTAACCCAACCTGCCCCCCTCCCCAAAGAAATGCTGCCACAGTCCTCTCTCTTGGTTACGGTCACCACAGAGCCTGAAATAAATGTTCTCACTTGGGAACTCTTTGTCAGGAAAAGAACAGTTCCTATCACACTTAACCTGGGTGATATCAGGGCGGTCCTCCTGGGAAACTCTACCCTGGGAGTAGACACAGCACCCTCACCTGGGACCCGCCAGTCAGTGGGAAACAAGAACATCCAGGAAGCATGATGACTTCAAAGCATCTCTTAGAAAAACTAGGCCTTAAAATATTTTCAAAATTTTATTTATATTTGGCTGTGCTGGGTCTTCATTGCTGCGCATGGGCTTTCTCTAGCTGCGGTGTGTGGGGCTTCTCATTGCAGTGGCTTCTCTTGCTGCAGAGCATGGTCTCTAGTGCTCCCAGGCTTCAGCAACTGTGGCTCGTGGGCTCAATAGTTATGGCATGCAAGCTTAGCTGCCGCTCAGCACGTGGAATCTTCCCGGACCAGGGATCAAACCCATGTCCCCTGCACTGGCAGGCAGATTCTTAACCACTGGACCACGAGGCAAGTTCTGTATCTCAAAATATTTGATGAGAGATGCTTTTCAATACCTTTCCCTTTTCCCCCCTCTTTCTCTTCTTTTAAACAGTTCACACTCTGAGTTATCAGCAAGTGGGATTCATAGGGAAATGTTTATCAGTCCATAGGCTGCCCTCAGGTAGGCCTTGAGAAGGACCCCTCCACGAATAACAGCTTAGAGGATGCAAGTTTCTCAACCTGGGGACTCATCAGCAGAAAGCGTTTTTGAGAAGATGAGATGGGGGGAGAGTCCTGCAAGGTCACCTGGGCACAGTCAGGGAAACACCTGTGCAGGCAGTCACTGGAGGAACGAAGCAGGGCACAAGTGAGTGTAGAAACGAGAACGGAAAAAGTTCGTGTATATTTGAGTGACCGTGAAAGTATGCTTTGCTCTTTGTGAAAACCAATTAAGGCTACTGCTCCAGCCAGCAACAGACTAAATGGTTTTCTCCCTCCCTTTTTCTGCAAGCGGGGATAGAGTTTCATTTGTGCAGACTAGCTGTATGACCCTAGGGAAATTACTTAACCTGTCTGAGTTCTGGATTCCTTGTCTGTAAAATGAGGATCATGGGAGAACCCAAGTCATGGTTTGCTGTGAGCACGAAACGAGGGAAAGCAGGTGAATTGCTCAGCACAGTGCTGTCCACGTCAGCGATTCCTCCTCCTGCCGTACTGGTTTCTCTTCTTACAAAGCATCTTCCTTCTCATCTACTCAAGGTCAGAGATTGTCATCACTGTTTCCCATGCTTGTATAACAAGCACCTTGTAAAATAAAGTCCCCCTTCCATATCTGTACACCCACGTTCATAACAGTCTTACCTGAAATGGCCAAAAGGTGGAAGCGAATGGCCATGGATGGACAAAAAAAAACAAACAAAATGTGGTGAATACACACCATGAAACATTATTCAGCCGGAATGAACCTCGAGGACATCACACTAAGTGAAATAAGATGGTCACAAGAGGAGAAACCAAGTAAGAGTCTACCTATAGGAGGTACCTAGAATAGTCAAATTCATAGACACAGAAAGACTGGTGGGATGGGAGGGAGGAAGAGGGAGTTTTTATTTGATGGGTGGAGAGTTTCAGTTTGGGAAGATGACGAGTTCTGGAGTCGGACGGTGGTGATGGCTGCACAACAGTATGAATATATTCAATGCTACTGGACTGTACTCTTAAAAAAGGTGAACATGGTAAATGTCATATTTTACCACAGTTTTGAAAATTAAAGAGCAAACTAGAAAATGAAGTGCCTCCGAGGTTTCCCGACATTTGGGGTGATAGAAAAGGATGAAAATGTTCTGAAAGCAGGTTGTGGTGATGGCTATACATGTAAATGTACTAAAATTGAACTGGACACTTAAAATGGGTGAAGTTTATGTTATGTAAATTGTACTTCAATGACATTGGACACTGGTAAGCTAGAGGAGGAAATGGCAGCCCACTCCAATATTCTTGCCTGGAGAATCCCATGGACAGAGGAGCCTGGCCGGCTACAGTCCATGGGGTTGCAAAGAGTCAGATAACACAGAGATTGAGCATGCACACACAAAGCTATTAAAAGCAAGCAAACACACACACACATGCTGTGATCCAGAGGAAACCTTGGGGGATGAAGGATTTGTTTACTGTCTTGATTGTGGTGATGTTTCATAGGTGTACACATATGTCAAAGCCCATCCAGGTACAGATTTAAATGTGTATGTTAATAATATCTCAATAAAGCTGTGTTTTTAAAAGGCAGCACAGTATTCCCTATATAAATGAACTCCTTATGATTTATTAAACAATGCCCCCTTTTGAGGAAGATTTAGGCTTCAAATTTTATACCCCTATAAATGATATTTCAATAAATATCTTGGTGTGGAAAAAAAGAAAAAAAATGCAGATATCATTTGCTGCCTCCTTCTCCCTCCTCCCACTAAAGGTAAGCCAGAAAGTCAGAATTTCCCAGGGAGGGTGCCTGGGAACCTGTAATTTTACTGAGCATTCCTGAAAATTTCTTGTAATTAAACATGTTAGGGAAATATTGACTCAAACTTCACAAACTTGGATTTTCAGACTTAGGGGTCTGGAATCCCTTTTTCTTTGACCCCTAAACAACTCTATAAGTGTTCCATATAAATGATTCTAAATTTGGGTTTCCCTACTGTTGGGGGTAAGCTTGAGTGAATACATATTCCCAGGCCCCACTCCCAGGGAGGATGCGTATGGTTGCCAGATTTTGCATAAATAAATACATGAATAAATACATAAATAAAACGTGGGGTGCCAGAAATCTGAGTTTCAGACAAACACCAGATAACTTCTTCTAGCATAAGTTGTTCCTTGCAATATCTGGGACACACATGTATAAAAAAACACCTGTTTTTTAACTGGGCATCCTGTATTTTATCTGGGAACCCTAAGTATGAGTCCTTAGGCCTGGGCTGAGCCTCAGATCTGCACTGTGGGTCTGCTCCCCACATGGTTCTGATGAGGGGATCCCCAGAACCCGTGTAGAGGATCCTTGATTGGATCAACACATGAGGGTCAGGAGCCCCTCCTCAGGGCGGCCAGAGGACCCTGGTGTATCTCACCAGAGAGCACCTTTAATACTGGTCCAAGGAGGAAAAGGAGGCTGGGCAGCAGTGGAAGAAAACTGTCCCAGATCTGCAAGGCTGAACGTGATGGATGTGGCGTCACTGCCCCTGAAGCCGGAGGGACGCTGCTGATCTCAGAGTGAGTATTTAGGGCTGCCTATGGGACCCACACCCCAGGAGTCTGTCCAGAGTCTCTAAGCTTTGTTTATTTTTATCTAGTCTCGTCCCAGAAAGGATTTTACACCGAGGGGGTCTCAGTCCACGCAGCACTCTTGGTGGCGGGGGTGAGATGAGCACACGGTCTCTCTGGGACACGCACGACAGGCGTTTACTGCGTGCTCCCAAGGACCGGGCACTGGGCTGGGGCTTTGCAGTTATAACCATCTCTTTCAGTCCTTGAGACAAGCCTGCAAAGACATTACTGCCATTGGCCCCATCTGTAGGTGAGGAAATGGAGGTTCTGAGGAGTCCAGTGGCCTGTGCAAGAGCACACTGAGTGCGCCAGGGGCAGAGCTGGGGTTCTGACCCAGGCCCGTGTTGCTAACCACCCTCCATCCTGTCTCCCTACTGAGCTTTGATGGGCGAGTTTTGGGTTACGTTCTGATTAACCCGGGGCCATACTTTAGGTCCTGATCCAGGAACATTTCTGATCCAAGGTGTGAGGACAGTTACCAGGTGTGGAGTGTCTATTTCCACCAGACACTGATTTTGACTTTTTACACATAGATACTGAAGGGTTATGGTCGTGAGCAGTGAGTTACACTGGGATTCGCTGTTTCCAAAGGAGAGGAAGTCAATCTGGGACCAGAGACAGGACTTGATCACTCGGAGCTTTTGTGTAGCAAAGTACATGTACACCCGTGGCTGATTCACATCAACGTATGGTAAAAACCACCACAATATTGCTAAGTAATTAGCCTCCAATTAAATGAAACAAACCAACAAAAATATAAAAGGGATAGACAAAGCTTCTGAAACAGACATCAGAAGGGGACAGAAAGAGTGCCCCCTTGCTAGTTGTAGGCAAGGCATTTTATACCTGTTGTGAAGTCGCTCAGTCGTGTCCGACTCTTTGCAACCCCGTGGACTGTAGCCCGCCAGGCTCCTCTGTCCATGGGATTCTCCAGGCAAGAATACTGGAGTGGGTTGCCCTTTACTGCTCTAGGGGATTTTTCCAACCCAGGGATCAAACCCACATCTCCTGCACTGCAGGCAGACGCTTTATCCTCTGAGCCACCAGGGAAGCCGCAAACTGCTAATCAGATAAAAGAAACACCTCAAGACTGAGAGAGTTTCACCAGGCCCCTCTCCTACAACATGCGTTTTGAGACAGCATTGGAACCAGGGGTGTCATCTCTGGGCATCAAACCATTGACATGAATCTTGAAGAAAGGCAGATTCCAAAGCAAATACATAGTTTCATTAGCACAGC
Organism: Bison bison bison; assembly: GCF_000754665.1. Classification (NCBI taxonomy): domain Eukaryota; kingdom Metazoa; phylum Chordata; class Mammalia; order Artiodactyla; family Bovidae; genus Bison; species Bison bison. The sequence continues at coordinate 12,389,050 of NW_011494861.1, forward strand.
TTAAGAAAAACATTTCCATAAGAAAAACACATTGGTTACTTCAAGGTTTGAGAAAAGTTAAGTTCAGGCATAACCAGGTGTCACCATGAAACACAGGATTAGAAGAAACCTCCTTTAATTTTGTATTGGTGTTCAGTCGCTCAGTTGTGTCCGACTCTTTGTGATCCCACGGACGGCAGCACGCCAGGTTTCCCTGTCCTTCACCATCTCTGGGAGCTTGCTCAAACTCATTTTCATTGAGTCGGTTATGCCATCCAACCATCTTTATCCTCTGTCGTCCCCTTCTCCTCCTGCCTTTGATCTTTCCTAGCATCAGGGTCTTTTCTAATGAGTCAGTTCTTCGCATCAGGTGGCCAAAATATTGCAGTTTCAGCTTCAGCATCAGTCCTTCCAATGAATATTCAGCATTGCTTTCCTTTAGGATTGACTGGTTTGATCTCCTTGCAGTCCAAGGGCCTCTCAAGAGTCTTCTCCAACACCACAGTTCAAAAGCATCAGCCTTCTTTATCCAACTCTCACATCCATACATGACTACTGGAAAAACCATAGCTTTGACTAGAGGGACCTTTGTTGGCAAAGTAATGTCTCTGCTTTTCAACATGCTGTCTAGGTTTGTCATAGCTTTTCTCCCAAGGAGCAAGTGTCTTTTAATTTCATGGCCGCAATCTCCATCTACAGTGATTTTGGAGCCCAAGAAAATAAAGTTTGTCACTGTTTCCATTGTTTCCCCAACTATTTGCCAGGACGTGATGGGACTGGATGCCATGATCTTAGTTTTTTGAATGCTGAGTTTTAATTTTGTAAAGAGAAGGGAAAAAAAACGTCTACCATTTGCAGATTATTTCCTCCTGCCACTTGGGGACCTCTGGCCTTCCTAACAAAGCTGTTAACCCTTTCTATACTCTCTCAATGCCCTGCACCGTTGATAATACCCAGACCCAAGCATGCAAAGAACCCTGGCCAAGGTCTCAAAGCTGGGAAGTTGTAGAGCACTGATCTGCCTAAAAATGAAGCATCCATCTCTGCATCTTCAAAAGCACACACCTGCTTTCCATCTCTGCTTGCAAGCTTCACTTTTCAGGAAAATGCACTAGTTTTGGGCTGGTTGCTAGGCGACTCTTGCTGTAATTCTGAGAAATTCCCAGTAGAGGGCGCCGGGATTCGCTCCTCCCTGGGACCCACCGGATGGGTCTGACCTTCATAGAATTGGGTCCTGTGGCTGCCAGGGTGTGTGTAGCTGAGGGCAAAGTAATGCGCTCTGGACAAGCTCCACCTTTGGCCGCATCTGAGCCCCGAGCTGCACAGAAGGTACCTCTGTCACCCAACCTCCACCCCGCAGGGGCCTGGACTCACCGAGGCTGGGTTTTCGATGACCAATTCGTAGGTCAGCCCTCCAGTCCCGAACCTCAAGAGGTCTCCCGGTAAGAGCTTCACAGCCACGTTCTGAATGTGGCACTCATTGACAAAGGTACCGCTGCGGGAATTGAAGTCCTGGAGAACAAAGCTGCCCTCGGCCTCATTATATTCGATGAGCGCGTGATGGTTGTCGATGTCTGCAGACTGCAACGGAGGAGGGGGACAGTCAGAGCCAGGAAAGCGGGAATAACGAGGCGGGGCTTAATGCTTACTAGTGCTACTGACACTGGGTGCCTCAATGCGCTAATGGCTTCATCTGACTGGATGGTCACTGCAGTCCTCCTTTTAAGGAGGATGCTGAAGTTCAGAGAGGTTACGTGACTTGCCTAAGGCCACACAGCAAGTGAACAGAGGGCCATGGGCTTTGTCTGACACCAGACCCAGAATAGGTGCCCAAGTTGTTGGACAGGGAGTCAGGCACCACAGACAGGCAAGAGGGAACTTGGGGGAACTGGTCAGGAATTGGCCAGTCTGTATTTCTATGATCCCACGAGTATACTTTGGGTTGTCCTAAATGGCAAGACAGCATAAATGGCCCAACACAAACCAGAAAGGTCAGCTGGCAAGTGACTCAACTATTTACTGCAAGTGTTAAAGTGAAGGGGAGGTTTTATAATGATTGTTGTTTTCATTTGTTCATTCTATTCATTTTTAGAATAACACGTTTTTCTTAACAATGCAGAAAATGAGAGCTAGAGAAAAACATACAGAAGACATTAAAATCACTTAGACTCTTGTTCCCCAGAGGCAGGCACTGTCTGAACACAGCGATTCACATCCTTCCAGTCTTTTTCCTATGTTTACAATCTTTCTGTTCATTAAATTTTATTTTCTCATCTTTTTCTTTTTTGTTAATTTATAGCCTACTAATTTCTTTATTTTTGGCATGGCATATGGGATCTAGTTCCCCCACCAGGGATTGAACCTGCGCCCCCTGCATTGGAAGATCAGAATCTTAACCATGGGACCACCAGGAAAATCCCACAACAGGTTTTATAACTACTTTTTAAAAGCCTTGGTTTTCCCATGTGATTAATTATTTCTAGTGCTTCTTAAAAGCTAATCAGAATTTATCTAACCAAAGATGATCTGGTTTTCAGTAGGGGCCCTGGTGTGACCACACTGCCGCCCAAAAGAAAGGGATTTCAGACAGTGAACTGGCCGTGGGGGCAGAGGGCTCCTATGCAATTTCAAATAAGAGTGAGCAAAACTCAGCACCAAGGAAGAAATATCACATTCCACCCACCTGGGTGCCCTGGACTATGGGCTGCAGGGCATATGTGAAGTCTTCTGTCTTTTCAGCACGCTGCCTATGAGCCATCCACTCCAGCCTGAGACTTCGCAATTATTTTCTAAGTTAATTCTTCTCAGAGTGCCTCACTCAACTTTCATACAGAGTACTTGGACTTAGAAATCCATATTAACATCCCACTTATATTATATATACATCCCACATCTTCACAATAATCCAAAGGGGCACTGCCTCATTTAAACATTTCCCTGGTGGCTTAGATGGTAAAGAGTACACCTGCAATGTGGGAGACATGGGTTCGATCCTTGGATTGAGAAGATTCCCTGGAGGAGGGTGTGGCAATCCACTCCAGTATTCTTGCCTGGAGAATCCCCATGGACAGAGCAGCCTGGTGGGTTACAGTCCATGGGGTCACAAAGAGTTGGACATGACTGAGCGACTGAGCACAGCACAGATAGTTGATTTACAATGTGTGTTAGTTTCTGGTGTATAACAAAGTGATTACATTACACACACACACACATAATATATATCCTTTTTCATATTCTTTTCCATTACAGGTTAGTACAAGATTCTGAATATAGTTCCCTGCGCTATGCAGTAGGTCTGACAGTTCCTGACTTTTTAGATGAGGAAACTGAGGCACAGAATGATGAAGTGTGCCCACAGTCAACCAGCTTGACTTGCCTAGCTTTGTACCCAGGTTTGCCTGATTCAAATGGCTGTGCCCTTACCCACTTTGCAAATTCCTACCAATCACTTTGACTTTTAAATATTGAATCACAAGAAGAAAGCAGGAGTAGCTACATTAATTTCAGATAGAATCGACTAAAGCAAGGAAGGTTATCAGGGATAAAGAGAGGTGTTATATTATGATAATGGGATTGATTCTCTAAGATGATGTAACAGTCCATCATTACATGTGCCCAACAACAGAGCATCAAAATATGGGAGACAAAAACTGATAGAGCTGCAGGAAGAAACAGACGAATCCATCATGACTGCTAGAGACCGCAGCAGCCCTCTATCAGTAATGGGCAGACCCAGCCCACAGAGAATTAGTAAGAATAAAGTTGAACTGAACAGCACTGTCAATCATCTGGATCTAACAGACAGCCACACAACTTCATCCAACAACCAAGCACACATCCTTCTCGAGCTCATGTGGAACACTCACCAAATAGACCACATTCTTGGCCACAAAACATCAACAGATGTAAAGAGAACAGAAATTACACAAAGTATGTGCATACCAGACCACCTGACCTGCCTCTTGAGAAACCTGTATGCAGGTCAGGAAGCAACAGTAAGAACTGGACATGGACAACAGACTGGTTCCAAATCAGGAAAGCAGTACGTCAAGGCTGTACGTTGTCACCCTGCTTACTTAACTTCTATGCGGAGTACATCATGTGAAATGCTGGGCTGGAAGAAGCAAAAGCTGGAATCAAGATTGTGGGAGAAATATCAATAACCTCAGATATGCAGATGACACCACCCTTATGGCAGAAAGTGAAGAACTAAAGAGCCTCTTGATGAAAGTGAAAGAGGAGAGTGAAGGAGTTGGCTTAAAACTCAACATTCAGAAAACTAAGATCATGGCATCCGTCCCATAACTTTGTGGCAAATGGATGGGGTAACAATGAAAACAGTGACAGACTTTATTTTCTTGGGCTCCAAAATCACTGCAGATGGTGATTGCAGCCATAAATTAAAAGACGCTTACTCCTTGGAAGGAAAGTTATGACCAACCTAGTTTGGTTCAGTTCAGTCACTCAGTCATGTCTGACTCTTTGCGACCAACCTAGATAGCATATTAAAAAGCAGAGACATTACTTTGCCAACAAAGGTCCATCTAGTCAAGGCTATGGTTTTTCCAGTAGTCATGTATGGATGTGAGAGTTGGACTATAAAGAAAGCTGAGCACCGAAGAATTGATGCTTTTGAACTGTGGTGTTGGAGAAGACTCTTGAGAGTCCCTTGGACTGCAAGGAGATCCAACCAGTCCATCCTAAAGGAGATCAGTCCTGGGTGTTCATTGGAAGGACTGATGTTGAAACTGAAACTCCAATACTTTGGCCACCTGATGCAAAGAGCTGACTCATTTGAAAAGACCCCGATGCTGGGAAAGATTGAGGGCAGGAGGAGAAGGGGACAATGGAGGATT
>NW_011494861.1:12393984-12396359 GCF_000754665.1 Bison bison bison
CATCACCAACTCGATGGACATGGGTTTGGGTGGACTCCGGGAGTTGGTGATGGACAGGGAGGCCTGGCATGCTGCAGTCCACGGGGTCACAAAGAGTCGGACATGACTCAGCGACTGAACTGAACTGTTTTCAGACCACATTGGAATTAAACTAGAAACCAATACCAGAAAGATAGATGGAAAATCCCCAAATATTTGGAGATTAGACAACACATTTCTAAACAACAGATGGGTCAAAGAGGAAGTCTCATAAGAAATAAAACAAATTATCTTGAGTTAAATGAAAATGAAAATACAACCTATGAATATTTGCAAGATGCAGTGAAAGCAGCTCTTTGAGGGAAATTTATATATATATATAAATTTATCAGAAAAGAAGAAAGATATATCATATATCAGAAAAGAAAAAAGATCTAAAATCAGTAATATAAGCTTCCACCTTATAAAATTAGAGAAAGAAGACCAATACAAGCCTACAGAAAGCAGAAGAAAAAAAAGCAATGAATGAAATAACAATACAGGACAGGAAAATCAAGAGTTTTCTTTAAAAAAAAAATCAACAAAATGGACAAACCTCTACCAGGATAATCAAGAAAAAAAGAGAGAAGATACAAATTACTAAAACCAGAAATGAAAGACAGGCCATGATCCCATGGACAGTGAAGGGATAAAAAAGGAATATTATGAATTCTGAGGGGCTTCCCACGTGGTACAGTGGTAAAGAATCCACCTGCCAATGCAGGAGATGCAAGAGATATGAGTTCCATCTCTGGGTTAGGAAGATCCCTGGAGTAAGAAATGGAAACCACTTTAGTATTCTTGCCTGGAAAAATCCCATGGACAGAGGAGTCTGGTAGACTACAGTCCATAGGGTTGCAAAGAGTTGGATATGACTGAGCATGCACGCAATGCATGAATAATTCTATATCCACACATTTTATAACTTAATGAAGTGGATCAATTCCTTGAAAGACACAATCTGCCAAAACTCACACAAACAGAAATAAATACCCTGAATAGACTCATATCTATTAAAGAATTTGAATCAGTAATGAATAACCTTTCAAAATGGAAAGTACCAGACCTGAGTGGGTTCACTGGTAAATTTTACCAAATATTCAGGAAAGATCATGAACTCCTTACTGCCAAATTCAGACTTAAATTGAAGAAAGTAGGGAAAATCACTAGACCATTCAGGTATGACCTAAATCAAATCCCTTACGATTATACAGTGAAAATGAAAAACAGATTCAAGGGATTAGATCTGACAGACAGAGTGCCTGAAGAACTATGGATGGAGGTTCATGACATTGTACAGGAGGCAGGGATCAAGACCATCCCCAAGAAAAAGAAATGCAGAAAGGCAAAATGGTTGTCTGAGGAGGCCTTACAAGTAGCTGAGAAAAGAAGAGAAGCAAAAGGCAAATGAAAAAAGGAAAGATATACCCATTTGAATGCAGAATTACAAAGAATAGCACAGAGAGATAAGAAAGCCTTCCCCAGTGATCAATGCAAAGAAATAGAGGAAAACAATAAAATGGGAAAGACTAGAGATCTCTTCAAGAAAATTAGAGATGCTAAGTGAACATTTCATGCAAAGATGGGCACAATAAAGGATAGAAATGGTATGGGCCTAACAGAAGCCGAAGATATTAACAAGAGGTGGCAAAAATACACAGAAGAACTATATGAAAAAGATCTTCATGACCCAGATAACCACAATGGTGTGATCACTGGACTAGAGCCAGATATCCTGGAATGCGAAGTCAAGTGGGCCTTAGGAAGCATCACTATGAACAAAGATAGTGGAGGTGATGGAATTCCAGTTGAGCTGTTTCAAATCCTAAAAGATGATGCTGTGAAAGTGCTGCACTCAACATGCCAGCACATTTGGAAAACTCGGCAGTGGCCCAGGACTGGAAAAGGTCAGTTTTCATTCCAATCCCAAGAAAGGGCAATGCCAAAGAAAGTGCAAATTACAGCACAATTGCACTCATCTCACATGTTAGCAAATTAATGCTGAAAATTCTCCAAGCCAGGCTTCAACAGTGCTTGAACGATGAACTTCCAGATGTTCAAGCTGGATTTAGAAAAGGTAGAGGAATCAGATATCAAATTGCCAACATCCCATGGATGGAGGAGCCTGGTAGGCTGCAGTCCATGGGGTTGCTGAGGGTCGGACACGACTGAAGTGACTTAGCAGCAGCAGCAGCTGGATCATCGAAAAAGCAAGCTGCTGCTGCTGCTGCTAAGTCGCTTCAGTCGTGTCCGACTCTTAGTGACCCCATGGACTACAGCCTACCAGGCTCCTCCATCCATGGGATTTTCCAGGCAAGAGTACTGGAGTGGGGTGCCATTGCCCTGTCCCATGTACA
>NW_011494861.1:12396459-12396951 GCF_000754665.1 Bison bison bison
GGTCTTTTCCAACGAGTCAACTCTTCTCATGAGGTGGCCAAAGTACTGGAGTTTCAGCTTCAGCATCATTCCCTCCAAAGTAATCCCAGGGCTGATCTCCTTCAGAATGGACAGGTTGGATCTCCTTGATTGTGTGGATCACAACAAACTGTGGAAAATTCTTCAAGAGATGGGAATACCAGACCACCTGACCTGCCTCCTGAGAAATCTGTATGGAGGTCAAGAAGCAACAGTTAGAACTGGACATGGAACAACAGACTGGTTGCAAATTGGGAACGGAGTATGTCAAGGCTGTATATTGTCACCCTGCTTATTTAACTTATATGCAGAGTACATCATGTGAAATGCCAGGCTGGATGAAGCTCAAGCTGGAATCAAGATTGCCGGGAGAAATATCAATAACCTCAGATATGCAGATGACACCACCCTTATGGCAGAAAGTGAAGAACTAAAGAGCCTCTTGATGAAAGTGAAAGAGGAGAGTGAAGGAGT
>NW_011494861.1:12397266-12399240 GCF_000754665.1 Bison bison bison
CAGATAGTGACTGCAGCCATGAAATTAAGACACTTGCTCCTTGGAAGAAAAGTTATGACCAACATAGATAGCATATTAAAAAGCAGAGACATTACTTTGCCAACAAAGGTCCATCTAGTTAAAGCTATGGTTCTTCCAGTAGCCATGTATGAATGTGAGAGTTGGACCATAAAGAAAGCTGAGCACCAAAGAATTGATGTTTTTGAACTGTGGTGTTGGAGAAGACTCTTGAGAATCCCTTGGACTGCAAGGAGAGCCAACCAGTGAATCCTAAAGGAAAGCAATCCTGAATATTCATTGCAAGGACTGATGCTGAAGCTGAAACTCCAATACTTTTTGGCTACCTGATGTGAAGAACTGACTCACTGGAAAAGATCCTGATGCTGGGAAAGATTGAAGGCAGGAGGAGAAGCGTTTGACAGAGCATATTTGGATGGCATCACTGACTGGATGGACATGAATTTGAGCAAGCTCTGGGACTTGGTGAAGGACAGGGAAGCCTGGCATGTGGCAGTCCATGGGGTCACAAAGAGCCGGACACAACTGAGTGACTGAACTGAAATGAAGAATTGTATCAGTTCTCTATAATCTCTTTTGGAAAATAGAAGAGGGAATATTCCCTAATGCATTCTGTGAGGCCAACCTTACTCTAATATCAAAATCAGATAAAGATATTACAAGACAGGAAAACTGCAGACCAGTTCTTCCTTTCCAGAAAGATGAAAAATCCTCAACAAAATATTAGCAAATTGAATCCAATAACATAGAAAAAGAATTATACACCACAATCTAGTGGGATTTATTCCAGGTATGCAAAGATTTGGAAATCAATGTAATCTATCACATCAATAATGTAAAAAAGAGAAATCACATTGCCTTATCAGTAGATTGAAAAAAGAGCATTTGACAAAATTTAACACCCATTCATAATAAACCTGGTGGGTTCCCTCATGGCTCAGATGGTAAAGAATCTGCCTACAACGTGGGAGAACTGGGTTTGATCCCTGGGTTGGGAAGATCCCCTGAAGGAGGGCATGGAAGCTCAGTCCAGTATTCTTGCCTGGAGAATCCCCATGGACAGAGAAGCCTGGATGGCTACAGGCCACGTGTTGCAAAGAGCTGGACACGACTGAGCAACTAAGCACAGTCCACATGATAAAACAACAATACCACCACAACAACCCTTGGCAAATTAGGAATGAAGGGGAACATCCTCAACCTGATAAAGTACATCAATAAAAACCCTAAAAGCTAACATCATACTTAATGGTGAGAAACTAAAAACTTTCCAATTAAAATCAGGAATAAGGCAAAGATGTCCCCTTTCACCACTCATTTTCAACATTGTCTTTTATGTCATAGCTAATGCAAGAAGACAAGAAAAGAGAATAAAACATTATAGATTGGGAAGGAAAAAAAATCTTCTTGGTGAGGTGTCTGTTCAGATCTTTTGCCCATTTTGTAGACTGCATGATTATTTATGCAGAAAATCCCAAAGAATTGACAAAAAGCCCTCCTGGAACTAATAAGCAATTATAGCAAGGTTTCAGGATACAAGATTAATATGCAAAAGTCAATTGCTATCTTATAAACCAACAGTGAACAACTGGAATTTGAAATTAAAAACACAATACTGCTTAACATTCAGTTCAGTCGCTCAGTCGTGTCCGACTCTTTGCGACCCCATGAATCGCAGCACAATAGGCCTCCCTGTCCATCACCAACTCCCGGAATTCACTCAGACTCAAGTCCATCGAGTCAGTGATGGCATCCACCCATCTCATCCTCTGTCATCCCCTTCTCCTCTTGCCCCCAATCCCTCCCAGCATCAGAGTCTTTTCCAATGAGTCAACTCTTCAAATGAGGTGGCCAAAGTACTGGAGTTTCAGCTTCAGCATCAGTCCTTCCAATGAACACCCAGGACTGATCTCCTTTAGAATGGACTGGTTGGATCTCCTTGCAGTCCAAGGGACT
>NW_011494861.1:12399340-12424069 GCF_000754665.1 Bison bison bison
GGATCTCCTTGCAGTCCAAGGGACTCTCAAGAGTCTTCTCCAACACCATAGTCCAAAAGCATCAATTCTTTGGTGCTCAGCTTTCTTCACAGTCCAACTCTCACATCCATACATGACCACTGGAAAAACCATAGCCTTGACTAGATGGACCTTTGTTGGCAAAGTAATGTCTCTGTTTTTTAATATGCTATCTATGTTGGTCATAACTTTCCTTCCAAGGAGTAAGCATCTTTTAATTTATGGCTGCAATCACCATGTGCAGTGATTTTGGAGCCTCCAAAAAATAAAGTCTGACACTGTTTCCACTGTTTCCCCATCTATTTCCCACGAAGTGATGGGGCATCTGCCATGATCTTAGTTTTCTGAATGTTGAGCTTTAAGCCAACTTTTTCACTCTCTTCTTTCACTTTCATCAAGAGGCTTTTTAGTTCCTCTTCACTTTCTGCCATAAGGGTGGTGTCATCTGCATATCTGAGGTTACTGATATTTCTCCCAGCAATCTTGATTCCAGCTTGTGCTTCTTCCAGTCCAGCGTTTCTCATGATGTACTCTGCATAGAAGTTAAATAAGCAGGGTGACAATATAGAGCCTTGACGTACTCCTTTTCCTATTTGGAACCAGTCTGTTCCTGTTGCTTCCTGACCTGCATATAGGTTTCTCAAGAGGCAGGTCAGGTGATCTGGTATTCCCATCTCTTTCAGAATTTTCCACAGTTTATTGTGATCCAAAGCTTAACATTAGCATCAAAAAAAAAAAAAGAAAGAAAGAAATGCTTAGGAATAAACCTAAGTATAAATTTTATTCACTAAGTATAAATTTATTTATTCAAATAAAATACTTTGCTATGTGAAGAAAACTATAAAATGCTGATGAAAGACATCAAAGTAGTTTAAATAAATGAAGAGATATTTCATGTTTATTTGAAATTCCTTAATGACATATGATATTTAACATCTTTTCATATGCTTATTTTACATCTGTATATCTTTTTTAAAAATATTAATTTATTTGCTGTACCAGGTCTTAGTGCAGCATGAGGGATCTAGTTTCTTGACCAAGGATTGAACCCAGACCCCCTACACTGGGAGCCCAGAGTCTTAGCCACTAGACCACCAGGGAAGTCCATGCATATCTTCTTTGCTGAGGTATCTCTTCAGATCTTTTTCCCAGTTTTAAGTTGGGATGTTTGTTTTCTTATTGACTCATTTATTTTATTTATTTATTTTACATTGATTTATAGTGTTATTTACTTTCTGCTATACAGCAAAGTGATTCAGTTATACATATATACAGTCTTTTAAAATATTCTTTTCCACTATGGTTTATCATAGGATGTCGGATATGGTTTCCTGTGCTATATGGTAGGACCTTATTGTTTATATATTCCATATTTAATAGTTACATCTGCTAACTCCAACCTTCCACTCCATCCCTCTTCCAACCCCCTCCTTTGGTAACTGCGAGTCTGTTCTCTATATCCACCAAGACTCATTTATTTTGGATATGTGCTTTCAGCATCTTTATTTCTAATTGCTTATAGCATCTGTATTTGTAATTGCCATAAACTGGAAGCAACCAAGATATCCTTTAAAAGGTAAATGAATACACAAATTATAGTACATCTATACCATGAAATAGTAGTGATTAAAAGTAAATGAGTTATCAAATCACAAAAAGACATGAAGGAATCTTAAATGCATATTGCTTAGACAAAAAACCTAGTCTGAGAAGGTTACATACTGTATGATTTCAATTGTATGAAATTCTGGAGAAAGTAAAAATTATAGGGACAGTAAAAAGATCAGTGCTTGCCAGGGGCCCAGGGGCTTGAGGAGAATCGGGGATTTTAGGGCAGTGAAATTATTGTGTACAATACTATAATGGTGGAGACTTGTCACCACACATTTGTCAAAACCAAACAATGTACAACAGAAAACGTGAGTCTTAATGTAAACTGTGGACTTAGTTAACAGTAACACATCAATATTGGTTCGTCAGTTGTAGCAAATGTTCTGCACTGATACAGAATGTGAATAACAGAGGACACTGTGTGTGTTGGGTGAGGTGGGATATATGGGGACTCTCTGAATTATCTGATCCATTTCCTAAAACTGCTAGAAAAAAATAAGATATTAAAAAAACATGGAAACACATTAGTTCTTTGGAAAATGCCAGCCATATCATCATCATCACCATCCCCCTTGATCTTTGTGTCCTGTGGACCTCTAGTATTTCCCATGAGTAAGAGAAATTCTGTGTGTTCCATTTTGCTTTTCTCTTCCCAGGCTTTACTACTTTCAGTTCCCCAAAAGCTGACAAGCCATTATTAACAAATCAAAGCAAGCAGGAAGTTTTAAATGACTTCACAAAATTGCGTGAGCCTCTACCACATGTTAGGCAAGGCAAGAGCTTCCTAGTTCTCCCCTATAATATCACTTGTTCCCTTTACTTGGAAAATTGCTAAATGCTCCTATCGGACAGAAGTCCTGCTGCTGATGCAGACTGACTGTATAAGCTCCATCTTGTTGAGCTGTCCTACCATGAGATAAACTGTTATTTATTATTATCGTCATCATCATCTAACATATTTTGAGAACTTCCTGTGAACGGGGCCCTGCTGAAGCATGTTGTGTGCATTCTTTCATTTAATCTGTATGTTAGCCCTATACAGGGGTCCTATTATCTCCAATTTAGAGATGAAGAAGCTGAGACTCAAAAGGTGAAGAGGACAGCATTATCTTGATACCAAAACCAGACAAAGACACTACAAGAAAACTACAGACCAATATTTCTTATGAACACTGATATCAAGATCCTCAAAAAAATATGAGCAAACCGAAGCCCACAGTACATTAAAAGGATCATACGCTATGACCAGATAGGATTGATTCCTGGAATAAAGAAGTGATGGTTCAACATATGAAAATCAATCCATGTAATATATCACATTAACAGAAAGAAGGAAAAAAAGTGATCATCTTAATTGATATAAAAAAGCATGTGACAAAATGCAACACTCTTTCCTGATAAAAGCATTCAACAAAAAGGAAATAGAAGGGAATTACTCCAACATAATAAAGGCCAAATATGAAAAGTTCACAGGTGGCATCATACTCAAAAGTGACAGACTGTAAGCTTTTCTTCTAAAATCAAGAACAAGATGCCTGCTTTTACCACTTCCATTCAACAAATTGCTGGAAGGCTTAGCCAGACCAAATAAGCAAGAAAAAGGAATAAAGGAATCCAAATTGGAAAGGAAGAAGTAAAATGATCTCTGTTCAGAAACTACATGATCTTATATGTACTAAATCCTAAAGTGTCCATGAAAAAACAACCTTGTTAGAACTAAGAAACGAAATTCAGTAGCAAAGTGGTAGGATACAAAATCAACACACAAACACTGGTTTTATTTCTATGTAGTCACAATGAACAATCTGAAAAGGAAATTAAAAAAATAATTTCAGAGACTTCCCTGGCGGTCCAGTGCTAAGATGCTGCAATTCCACTGCAGGGGGACCAAGTTTGATCACGTCAGGGACTAAGATCCCACCTGCTGCACAGCGCAGCCAAAAACTTTTTAAAAGTTAAATTAAAAGAGGAAATAATTTCATTTAAAATAGCATCAAAAAGAATAATACTTTAGAATAAATTTAACCAAGGTGGTAAAAGATGTATACATTGAAAACTAGAAAGTGTTGCTGGCAGAGATTAAAGAAGAGACAAATAAATGGAGAGACACCCTGTATTCATGGATTGAAAGACTTATATTGTTTAAGATGCCATTACTACCCAGAAGGATCTACAGATTCAATGCAATCTTTATCAAAATCCCAATAGCAATTTTTGTAGAAACAGAAAAATCCATCCTAAAATTCATATGGAATCTCAATGGAACTGAATAGCCAAAACGATCGTGAAAAATAAAAAGTTGGAGGTCTCACACTTACTGATTTCAAAACTTACTTTTGATAGGTGCAAAGCTATACTAATCGAAACAGTGTGATACTAACATAAGGTCAGGCATATAGACCAATGGAACAGGATCAGATCAGATCAGTCGCTCAGTTGTGTCTGACTCTTTGCGACCCCATGAATCACAGCACGCCAGGCCTCCCTGTCCATCACCAACTCCCGGAGTTCACCCAGACTCATGTCCATCGAGTCAGTGATGCCATCCAGCCATTTCATCCTCTGTCGTCCCCTTCTCCTCTTGCCCCCAATCCCTCCCAGCATTAGAGTCTTTTCCAACGAGTCAACTCTTCGCATGAGGTGGCCAAAGTACTGGAGTTTCAGCAGAAATAAACCTTTGCATGTATGATCAAATGATTTTCCACAAGGCTACTAAGATCATCCAGTGGGTGAAAGAACAGTATTTTCAACAAATGATGCTGGGAAAAACTGCAAAAGAATTACGTTAGACTCTTACCTTACACTGCATACAAAAAGTGACTCAGAAAGGATCAAAGACTTATTGCTGTGCTTGCTCAGTCCTGTCCGACTCTCTGTGTCTAGCTCACCAGGCTCTTCTGTCCATGGGATTTTTCCAGGCAAAAGTACTGGAGTCAGTTGCCATTTCCTCCTCCAGGGGATCTTCCTGACTCAGGGATTGAACCCGTGTCTTCTGAGTCTCCTGCACTGCAGGAGGATTCTTTACTGCTGAGCCACTGGGGAAGCCTGGCTCAAAGACTAAAGACTAAAGACTCATAGCTTAAAACTATATAACTTTTAGAGGAAAACATAGGAGGAAAGCTTTATGACATCGGATTTGGTAATGCTTTTTTGGGTATGGTACCAAAAGCATAGGCAACAAAAATAAAATAGATAAATTCAACTATATAAAAATTTAAAACTTCTATGAATCAAAGGACACAATTAACAGGGTGAAAGGCCCTCTACAGAATGGGAGAAAATACTTGCAAATCATGTAACTTAGAAAGGGTTAATATCAAGAATATGAGGCTTCCCAGGTGGTGTTAGTGGTAAAGAATCTGCTTGCCAATGCGGGAGCTGTAAAAGACACGGGCCGATCCCTAGGTTGGGAAGATCCCTTGGAGGAGGGCATGGCAACCCACTCCAGTATTCTTGCCTGGAGAATCCCATGGACAGGGGAGCCTGGTGGGCTACACTCCATGGGGCTGCAAAGAGATGGACTCGACTGAAGAGACTTAGCAGGCACACACATCAAGAATATACAGGGACTTCTCTGGTGGTCCAGTGGTTAAGAATCTATTTTCCAATGCAGGGGACGTGGATTTGATCCCTGGTCAGGGAACTAAGATCCCACGTGCTATGGGGTAACTAAGCTTGCATGCTGTAACTACTGAGCCCAAGCACCACAACCAGCGAGAAGGCCAGGCACCACTCTGAAGAGCTCGTGTGCTGCAACAAAAGATCCCATGTGCTACAACTAAGGCCTGACACAGCCAAATAAATACATAAATAGTTTTAAAAGAATATATAGAGAACTCCTATAACTCAATAACAAAACACCCCAAATAACCTGATCGAATATGGCAAAGAACTGGAATAGACATTTCTCCAAAGAAGATACACAAATGGCCAACAAACAGAAAAGATGTGCAACATTACTAATCATTACGGTAATGCAAATCAAAACCACAACGAGATATCACCTCATACCACTTGGATGGCTACCATCAAAAACAAGCCAACAACGGAAAATGACATGTGTTGGCAAGGATGTGGAGGAAGTGGAACACTTAGGCACCGCTGAGAATGTAAAATGGTGCAGCTGATATGAAAAATAGTATGGTGGCTTATCAAAAATTTTAGTATAAAATTATCATATGATCCAGCGAGTCCACTTCTGGGCATATACCCAAAAGAACTGAAATCAGGACCTTGAAGAGATATCTGTACACTCATGTTTATGGCAGCATGATTCACAGTTGGCTCAGACAGTAAAGAATCTGCCTGCAATGGGGGAGACCTGGGTTCAGTCCCTGGGTTGGGAAGATCCCCTGGAGAAGTGAATGCCAACCCACTCCAGTATTCTGACCTGGAGAATTCCATGGAGGGAGGTTATAGTCCATGCGGTCGCAAAGGGTCGGACACGACTGAGCGACTAACACTAACTATTCACAATTACCAAAAGGTGGAAGCAACCCATGTGCCCGTTGACTGATGACTGGATAAGCAAAATGTGACCCGTCCATGCAGTGGAATATTATTCAGCTTTAAGAGCTGGGCTCAAGTTCAGCTCTCCCATTTCCTAGCAGGCTGACCTTGGGCAAGTGATACCTCAGTTTCCTCATCTGTAAATGAGGGTAACATTAGGACAGTCTTATAAGTTATTGGTGACATAATACATATAAAAGCATGTCTATGTTTTTAGAAGAAAACATAGAGCGAATGCAAAGTGTTCTCTATTGGGAGCAGGAGGATGTGCTCTGGAGTCGGAAAGCCTGGAGTTCAAGCCCCACCGCTGCTGCTCTCCAGCTGGGCAGCCCACGGCATGGGTCTTTGCTTCTCTGCTGTTGCTCCTTGAGCTGTAAAAGTGAGTTTCAAAAGCTAGGCTTCACAGAATTGACAAAAGGCACTGCTTGATGAAGTGTTCAAAGTAGCAGGAAAATATTTTTGAAATTAATGTGTGTGTGCATGTGTTTGATCTATTTCTTTTTAACTTTTAGGTTCTTGGCTGTCCTGTCTTTCCCCTTGCCCCAGCCTCTCACTGCCTCAGAAAGCGATGGAGTGCATAAATAGTAGGAAAACAGGGTTTTCAAAAGAATAAGGATATAAGAAAATGGCCAGGGGCTGGTGGGGTGGCGAGTCTGGGAGTGGAATGAAACAGGAAGCTTCTCTGCTTCCCCATCGGCTGGGTCCTCCCTCTTGGTCTCCCTGGGAGAGCCCTGGGGATGAGCAAGGCTCCAGAGAGGCTGGTACCAGTGCCCCAGCCCGCCTCTGTGACCTCAGGCAGGATCCTCAGCCTATCGGTGCCCCAGCGACCTCACTAGGGCAGACTACAGCCCTTACCTCCTAAGGATGAAATGAGTTAATATACTCAAAAGTGCAAAGAGCAGAGCCTGGCATGAAGCAAGCCCTCAGCAACCATCAGTTGTCTCTGTTATTAACGCCCCGACCCAGCAACAGCTTCCTGGCTCCCTCAGCTCTCTGCTTCCAGGTCTCCACGCCAGGCTCCTCTCCCCTCAGATGCTCCCCGGGGTTCTAGGGTTGTATCTGTTTCCTCCTCAGTCTGTTTCTATGGGCTGGGGCTGCTGCACCACCCCCTGGACTCTTGGATGTGTATTTCCAACCCTGCCCAGCGGCTTCCTGAATGCTGAGGTGCTCATTCAACAATCCTGCCCCCTCCATTCTTGATAATCATATTATCACCCTCCAGCTCATCCAGCCATGTTTCTCCATGGCCCCTGTTGTTGACCCACTGCTTCTTCCCATAGCAATGGTCCAGGCAGGAGGCAGTATTAATGTGGTGGGCAGAATGGTCTCTCAAAGATGTTGTTCAGTCACTAAGTCGTGTCTGACTCTTTGTGACTCCATGGACTGCAGCACACCAGGCTCATCTGTCCTCCACTATCTCCCGGAGTTTGCTCAAATCCATATCCATTGAGTCAGTGATGCTATGTAACCATCTCTTCCTCTGCTGCCCTCTTCTCCTTTTGCCTTCAATCTTTCCCAGCATCAGGGTCTTTTCCAGTGAGTCAGTTCTTCAAATCAGGTGGACAAAGTACTGGGGCTTCAGCTTCAGCATCAGTCCTTCCAATGAATATTCATGGTTAATTTCCTTTTGGATTGACTGTCCAAGGGACTCTCAAGAGTCTTCTCAATCCACAGTTCAAAAGCATCAGTTCTTCGGTGCTCAGCCTTCTTTATGGTCCAACGCTCACATCCATACATGACTACTGGAAAAACCACAGCTTTGACTCAAAAATGCCCACACCCTGATCTCTGAAAATATAATCCATTATGTGGCAAAAGGGACCATGCAGATGTAATCAGTGATCTTAAAAGAGGAAGGCTATCCTAGGTTATCCAAGTGGGAGCAGAGAACTTACTCTGGCTAGTTTGGAAAGAAGAGATGGGATTCTTGCTGTGCCTTCACGTAACAGCTCCAATGCGCCTCTTGGAAATGAACTAGTAGTAAAGAATCCACCTGCCAATGCAGGAGACACAAGAGACTCAGGTTCGATCCCTGGGTCAGGAAGATTCCCTGCAGCAGGAAATGGCAACCCACCCCAGTATTCTTGCCTGAAAAATCCCATGGACAGAGGAGCCTGGCGGGCTACAGTCCATAGGGTCGCTAAAAGTGGGACACAGTGTGAGCACGCACACACATTTCCTCCTTACCCAGACCCCCCACTAGATGGCGCCATCTCAGTCTGTGGCGTGAAAGAGGATCGCTAGACTATACCAAGGACGGTGGAGCCTGATGGGCTGCCGTCTACGGGGTCGCACAGAGTGGGACACGACTGAAGCGACTTAGCAGCAGCAGCAGCAGACTACACCTATCATGTTTCACTGACAGCCCCACCCTGGATTCCACAGGGTGCAATCTCCCTAGCTTAGCCAATTACCTTGTCATCTCAGTTAATCTACAAGGAATTTCTAATATTTAGATATTAGATGTTCCCAAAGCTAAATTTAGATGCAAAAAGCTTTTTAGCTTCTTTTTTAGAAGCTCGAGTCAGCCCAGTCTGAAACTCAGCCCCACCTCCCCCGGCTAGCTATCTGATTTGGGCAAGTCCCTTAACTTTTCTGAGTTCCACTTCCACGTCTTCAGTTGAGGATAATAATGATAAGAGCAATTCTTACCCGCACAGGATTTGTTTTGAGGATGTAATTCTATAACTATATATAGAACATACATAGACAATACATAAAGTCATGAGAGATGGTAAGCAATCCATAAACATATGCTATAGCTTTTGTGTATTCTGTATGCTATTGAAAAGATTATGATCTTTCTTTCACCTCACATCAATCAGAATGGTTACTATCAGCAACAACAACAGGAAATAACAAGGGTTGGTAAGGATGTTGGGAAGGTAAAACCCCTGTGCACTGCTGGTGAGGATGTAAATTAGTGCAGCTGCTATGGAAAACAGCATGGCAGTTCCTCAAACAACTAAAAATAAAATAATCATGTGATCCAGCACATGATATACTTTTGGGTATATATCCCAAAGAACTGAAAGCAGAGGCGTGAAGCGATATTTATACACCCAAGTTCACAGGATTGTTTGCAACAGCCAAAAGGTAAAAACAACCCAAGTGTCCACTGGTAGATGAATGAATAAGCAAAATGTGGCAAATCCATACAATGAAATATTATTCAGCCTTAAAAAGGAAGGAAATTCAGATACACGCGACAGCATGGATGAACCTTGAGCTCACTGTTTTTGTTTTTCAGCTGCTAAGTCGTATCTCTTTACGACCCCATGGTCGGCAGCATGCCAGGCTTCCCTCTCCTTCACTCAGTGAAATAAGCCAGTCGTGAAAAGACAAATACTATATGATTGTACTTCTGTGAGGCACCCAGAGTGGTCAAGTCCATAGAGACAGAAAGCAGAATGGTGGTTGCTGGGCGCTGGGAGGCAGGGGGATGGGGAGTGGTTTCACGGGGACCGGGTTTCAGTTCTGCAGGATGAAACATGTTCTGGCGATGCATGGGGGTGACGGGTTGCACAACAATGCAAACATATTTAATGCCACTGAACTGTACACTTTAAAAAAGTAGTTAAGATGGCAGATTTTATGTTATGTGCATTGTATCACAATAAAATGATGAGATTATGATCCAGTCCTTTCGTCTGAACTTTTTCCTCTTGGAAGCCTTCCACCTCCAAGTGAAAAAAGCAGCCCCATCAGCCGCTGTGGTGGGAACTGACCGATGAAATCAGCTGCCAGTTCTCAAACAGGGGACACGAAAATTCCCCGAGGACTGGTGAGATCAGACAGGTGAACCCCGAGAGTTAGGAGCACTTGGGCAGGAGTCAGGGGTAGGACAGGTGGGGGCGGGGAACGGGGTGGGATAGGAGTGCAGTCCAGGTAGGATGACACGGCGGGTGGGGGGCACAGACGGGGAGTCGGCAAGTGCACCCTCCTCAGGTCTGCTTCATTCCATGGATTTCCCCGCAGAGAGTCCACTTGTCACCTTATATCTCCAAGTGCAGGTGTTCCCTCAGAATAAGAGTGTGAACAAAAATGACACGGGTACTGTACTTCACCCTGCAGATCACCGAAGATCCAGTGGTGGACAACACTCTATGCTGGGGGGAGTGGGAGAGGGACCCCACTGCTGGCAGGACACCACATCCGGGAACCTCTGGTGGGCAATATGGCCGCACTCGTCTGAGTTACAGCCATACGTGTCCCTGGACACAGCAGATGCACCTTCCCATCCATGAAATGCAGATAAACAGACAATTCCAGTAATCTTTTTTGAGAATAATAAGATGATGATGTCAGAAATCTTTGTACAGACATAAATTTACATTTCTTTTAGAGGAAAAAATGCTTGGTAAATTTGCTTGTTGTTACTGTTCAGTTGCTCAGCCGTGTCTGACTCTTTGCGACCACATTGAGTATAGCACACCAGGCCTCCCTATCTTTCACTGTCTCCCAGAGCTTGCTCAAACTCATGTCCATCAAGTCAGTGATGCCATCCAATCATCTCATCCTCTGTCGTCCCCTTCTCCTCCTGCCTTCAATCTTTCCCAGCATCAGGGTCTTTTCCAATGAGTCAGCTCTTCCCATCAGGTGGCCAAAGTATTGAAGCTTCAGCTTCAGCATCAGTCCTTCCAATGAATATTCAGGACTGATTTCCTATAGGATTGACTGGTTTGATTTCTTTGCAGTCCAAGGGACCCTCAAGAGTCTTCTCCAATACCACAGTTCAAAAGCATCAATTCTTCAGCGCTCAGCCCCCTTTATGATCCAACTCTCACATCCATACATGACTACTGGAAAAACCATAGCTTTGACTAGAGGGACCTTTGTTGGCAAAGTAATGTCTCTGCTTTTTAATACGCTGTCTAGGTTGGCCATAGCTTTTCTTCCAAGGAGCAAGTTTCTTTTAATTTCATGACTGCAGTCACCATCTGCAGTGATTTTGGAGCCCAAGAAAATAGTCTTTCACTGTTTCCATTGTTTCCCCGCCTATCTGTCATGAAGTTATGGGACCAGATGACACGATCTTCGTTTTCTGAATGTTAGGTTTTAAGCCAGCTTTTTCACTCTCCTTTTCACCTTCATCAAGAGGCTCTTTAGTTCCGTTTCACTCTCTGCCATAAGGGTAGTGTACCTGAGGTTATTGATATTTCTCCCTGAAATCTTGATTTCATCTTGTGCTTCATCCAGCCTGGCATTTCACATGATATACTCTGCATATAAGTTAAATAAGCAGGGTGACAATATTCAGCCTTGACATACTCCTTTCTCAATTTGGAACCAGCCCATTGCTCCATGTCTGGTTCTAACTGTTGCTTCTTGACCTGCATACAGGTTTCTCAGGAGGCACGTAAAGTGGTCTGGTATTCCCATCTCTTTAAGAATTTTCCAGTGTGTTGTGATCCACACAAAAGCTTTAACATAGTCAATGAAGCAGAAGTAGATGTTTTTATGGAATCGTCTTGTAAGAAAATAAAAAAATAAAAAAGAGTATGATGTCGACTCTGGTTCTTTTCTAAGAGGCAGCCCAGAACCGGCAGGTGCCAGGGTCAGAGACAAGAGTCACCTGGTCGTACGGATTCTGGTCGGTGTGAGAGCGCGCCTCAGATCCCATCTGAGAAGCGCTGACACAGGCTGGACAGCTCGCTCCACCCATGAGAAGGAGTGGTCCCAGGATGCTGGTCACTGAGGGTTAGAGGTGCGGGCATCAGCATTTCATCCCCCGGGCATTTCTGTCCTTTCTCCCTCTCTTCCACCTCCACCCTCCTGGCCACAGCTCTGAAATGACGGGCTGTCCTACAGCTCAGTCTTCTAGGGGACCCTGGAACCTCCCCAGGATGGGACTGGGGGAGCCCCTTAAACGGGGAGTCCTTACACGGTCAGCCCTTCACTGTTTAACCTTCGCTTCTCTCTTCCTCAAAACATACTTTATTGAAATAACACACACACACACACACAAGCAGGAGCTCCCAGAACATCAGAAGGGAAGAAGCACTGATCAAGAAGGGACAGGAAGGGAACAAAGTTCCCAAAGTGTGGTCCTGGAACCAATTCCAGGGGACCCCACTCTGACCTGAACCTGGGGAGCATATAAATATGAAGATTCCTGGGCCTTACCCCAAACCCACTGGGATCAGAATGTCTAGGAGCCCATGTTTAACAAGCACTCTTATATAGAGTGTTCATACACTCTTACACAAAATGGGGGCTCAGATGGTAAAGAATCTGTTTGCAATGCAGGAGACCCAGGTTTGATTTCTGGGTCAGGAAGATCCCCTGGACAGGGAAAGGGCAACCCCCTCCAGTATTCCTGCCTGGAGAATTTCATGGACAGATGAGCCTGGCAGGCTACAGTCCATGGGGTTGCAAAGAGTCAGACACAACTGAACAACTAACACTTTCACTTTATACCAATGGAAAATCCAACCGTTGGCTTGTGGTATTTCTTTATTCTGGAAGAAAGGAGCCCCCTTCTCAGCAGACTATAGATAACAGCCACATTCAACTCTAAAAAAATTATAGTTCGCAAGGCACATCAAATCACATAAATTATAATTTGAAAGGTTTAACTCTGAATTGAGCAAGGCTTAGGCTTCGGAGTGTACAAAATGGGAGGAAGGGACACTGCACATGGCATCCAGGATGGCCACTGGCAGGTCTCCTCCTTGCTTGCACACGTGTGTGCTAAGTCGCTTCAGTCATGTCTGACTGTTTGTTACCGTATGGACTGTAGCCTGCCAGACTCCTCTGTCCATGGATTCTCTAACTCGAGAATCCATGAGCTCAAACTCATGTCTCTTATGACTCCCGTGTTGGCAGGCAGGTTCTTTACCACTAGCGACACCCAGGAAGCCTACCCCGCCTTGCTTACAGTCCTTCAAATCTTCTTCCATTGCTTTTCAGATAAAGGGCAAAATCTTTAGTGTGACGTGAAGGAGGCCTGCTTGTCACTAAGCCCTCCTCCTTTCGGATCTGACTCCTGGACGCCTTGGTTTTCTCTCAGTGACTTTGGTCTACCCCAGGGCCTTTGCATATGCTGTTCCCGTCTCCCTTTGTCAAATCCTCTTTGTTCTCCATATTTCTTTGTTTTAGAGCCCCAGTTCAGAATGGAATTCATCACACCTTTGTGGGATCATCTGACTTATGTCCCTCTCTCCTGGCAGCTTCCTGATGGCAGGGACGTGGGTCCAGTCCCGCCATCACTGTATCCCTAGGCTTGCCTTGGTGCTGTGGCTCCAGGAAAATATTGTGGAATGAATGAATGAATGATAACAGTTCTTACTGTTGACTATGAACAGTTCTCACTAGCCTGGCTATAAACAGGTTTCCTGGGCTTCTCTAGTGGTTCAGTGGTTAAGAATCTGTCTGCCAATACAGGGGACATGGGATTGATCCCTGGTCTGGGAAGATTCCACAGGCTTTGGAGCGACTAAGCCTGTGTGCCACAACTTCTGAACCTGTGCTCTAGAGCCTACGCTTGGCAACAAGGGAAGCCACTGCGACAAGAAGCCTGTGCTCCTCAACGAAGAGTAGCCTCCACTCGCCGCAACTGGAGAAAACCCATGTGCAGCAACCAAGACCTAGCACAGCCAAAAATAAATAAATAAATAAATAAACAGCCTTCCTATTGCCTTTAGGGAATTACATTTCTTGCAGGATATACGGAAAAAATCTGGACAGTAAGACCCTGCAGATACCAATATTGATTTTTCTCTGAACCAAATGATTACAAGTGACTTTTATTTTTTTCCTTATATTTTGCTTCCTCACAATTTTTAAAAACAAGAAGCATGGAACTACTTCCCATTATCGGAAAAAGTAAACGGTGTCAAACTATTACAAAACAAACACTCCAAACAATATTTCAGCCTTGCTGATAAATAGAACTCTTTAGAAGTGTGACTGCCTATTTTTTAGGATTGATTCAGATAAATAAAACAATCTTTTTTATTTGCTAGATGTAACCTCTGGGTAATCTGAAGGATGACTTTTTATTAATACATATCCCTTAATCTTGGCTTCCCTGGTGGTTCAGCTGGTAAAGAATCCACCTGCAATGTGGGAGACCTGCGTTTGATCCCTGGGTTGGGAAGATACCCTGGAGAAGGGAATGGCTACCCACTCCAGTATTCTGGCCTGGCAAATTCCATGGACGGTATAGTCCGTGGGGTCGCAAAGAGTTGGACACGACTGAACGACTTTCACTTCCACATCCATTAATCTTATTTAGTAGAATGACTTCTAGCGGCATTAATAACATAAACTATAAACTGACTGCTGAATGATTCCTTAGGATGGCTCACAGCTGATCAAAGGTGATCCTTCTGGAACTTCCCTGATGGCACAGTGGATAAGAATCTGCTTGGCAATGCAGGGGACATGGGTTTGATCTCTGGTCTTGGAAGATCCCACATGCTGGAGAGCAACTGATCCTGTGGGCCACAACTACTGAGCCCTCACACTGGAGCCCACAAGCTGCAGCTACTGAAGCCCATGTGCCTGGAGCCTGTGCTCTGCAACAAGAGAAGCCTCTGCAGTGAGAAGCCTGTGCACCACAACAGAGAGCAGACCTCGCTCGCCACAGCTAGAGAAACGAAGGCCCAGCACAGCCAAAAATAAACAAATAAAGGAATAAAAACTAATTTTAAAAAAATGGGTGATCCTTCCGAACAGAAAGGCAATGAAGTCAGCAGAGGGGCAATGTTTACCTTGTCATGTTTTATAAAACTGGAAAATGTTGACATGTCTGCAGGTTTCAATTCTTCCAAGTAGACCCATGTCCCCACACCACTCTTTAGATAAACTCTCCTCTCCCAAACCCATTTAAACCATGGGAAGATGATCTGTCTAAGAGAAGACAGAAGTGCTCATCAGAACTCTATCCCCAAAATGCTTGGTGATTCACATATCATCTGTACTCCACGGAGCCAAAATGAGCTCACGCTTCTGGAAATGCAACTGATTCCTTCATAAATTAACCTGACTGTTGCTGGTGGTGGTGACTTATTTCTTAAACTAAGTTTGGGGAGCTTGCCTGGAAAATCCCACGGATGGAGGAGCCTGGTGGGCTGCAGTCCATGGGGTCGCAAAGAGTTGGACACGACTGAGCAACTTTCCTTTCACTTTTCACTTTCCTGCATTGGAGAAGGAAATGGCAACCCACTCCAGTGTTCTTGCCTGGAGAATCCCAGGGACGGGGGAGCCTGGTGGGCTTCTGTCTATGGGGTCGCACAGAGTCGGACACGACTGAAGCGACTTAGCAGCAGCAGCAGCAGCAAGCCATCACTTATTTTTATACAATGAACTCAGTTTCTGTCTGGTTAGTAACGGTCCTCACTGGTTTCCTTTTCCAAATGGCTTGTTAATGTCAGTGGATCCTCAACTCAACCTTCTGAGGATTCTTCAGCCCTCTGAGGATTCTTCTCTTCTTCTGAGAAGAGTCTCTCTGTCTTATGAGACCAAAACAATGACCACTGTGTCTTTTACTGAGCACCACATGCCAGCCTCTTTATGTGCATTTTTTCACTTAACCCTCACAACCATCCTGTGAGGTAAGAGGTTTACAGACAGGGAAAATGAGCTCAGAGTGATTAGTCTGGTTGAAATCACTCAGCCACAAAGTAGCCTAATGAGATTCAAACCCAGGTCTGCCTATCTTCAAAGCCTCCACTTTTAAAAATTGCTAGTTTCCTCACATGGGCCACTATGCTGTGGATGGACAGTCTGGGAGGCTTTGGGCATGTGTGTTGGGCAGGAGGATACACAGGATATCTATAAACTTTTTCTTAATTTTGCTGTAAGCCTAAAATTGCTCTTTAAAAAATAGTCTTTGAGGAAGAAAAGAGGATAGACATTTTATCACATCTTCAAGCAGCTCACTCTCCATGCTCTTTCGGAGAAACACACTATACACTCACTGCTGAAACCTATCTGGAAAGGGCAAGGATACGTCACCAGTAATAAAATGACCTATTGCATTACGAAAAAAAGTTACTACAGTTTTTTAATATCATGGTCAGGTTCAAAACAGAGATCTCTGTCTCTACTTTAGCCAGACAGGAAGTAACGTGTGTCCTCAGTCACTCAGTTGTGTCTGACTTTTTTGTGACCCCATGGACTGTAGTTTACCAGGCTCCTCTGTCCATGAAATTTTCCAGGCAAGCATACTGGAGTGGGTTGTCATTTCCCTTTCCAGGAGATCTTCCGGACCCAGGGATCGAACCCATATCTCCTACGCTTCAGGTGGATTCTTTACCGCTGAGCCACTGGGGAAGCCCAGAACAGGAAATAAAACCACCCCAAATCTATGCCTTGTTATGATAAAGAAGAAACTGCAATTCTTCTTTTTCTCCACCCCCGCCCCCAAACTTTGCATACTGCACAGATTTTTCTGTGTCCTTGAAAGGAAACCATATCATGGAGAAGAATCTCAAGGGGAGGTTCATGGAGTTAGTTTTAAATCTGTTGAGCTTATGATAAATATAATCAGAAAACTCGGAATAAAGGAGGGAACTTGCTCACTTAGTAAGAATATGTACAAAAAACCCACAGCTTACCTCATAGTTAATGGTGAAAGACTGAATGCTTTCCCTAAGTTCAGGAACAAGCAAATATAAAGATTTACACTAGGTCCCTGGTGGTTCAGTGGTTAAGTCTGCCTTGCAACGCAGGGGACATGGGTTCAATCCCTGGTCAGGGAACTAAGATCATACTTGCCATGGAGCAACTAAGCCCACGCTGCAACTAGAGAGTCCATGCATTGCAATGGAAGATCCTGCGTGATGCAACAAAGATCCTGCATGCTGAAACTAAGACCCAATGCAGCCAAATAAAATAAATAAATATTTTAAAAATTTATGCCACTCTTATTCAACAGAGTCCTAGAATTGTTAACCAGACAAATAAAGCAAGGAAAAGGAAATGAAAGGCATTCAGATATCCTTTTCTGGAAGGAGAAATAAAACTAATCTTACTGTAGATGACATGATTGTTTGTGTATAAAAATCCCAAGAAAGCTACAAAAACCTTTATATAGAGAGTTCAGTTAATGTTGCAAGAAACTAAGAAGCATACAAAGATCAACTGTATTTCTATATAGTGTCAATGAACATGTAAAAATAAAATGAACACGTAAAAATAAAAAGCAAACAAAATAAAAAATATAATACCTTTTGTGTGACAGTGTGTGTGTGCGCATTAAGTCGCTTCAGTCGTGTCTGACTCTTTGCAACACTATGGACTGTACCCTGCCATGCTCCTCGGTCCATGGGATTCTCCAGGCAAGAATACTGGAGTGGGTTGCCATGCTCTCCTCCAGGGGATCCTCCCGACCCAGGGATCAAACTCGAGTCTCTTATGTCTCCTGCATGGGCAGGTGGGTTCTTTACCACTAGGGCCACCTGAGAAGCCCAAACACCATTTACAATCACTCAAAAAGAGAAAGAGAGAAATACTGAAGTGAAAATCTAACAAGCATGTACAGAACTTGTATGCTAAAAATTACAAAACACTCATGAGAGACATCAAAGACCACCTGAATCAATGAAGAAATATACCATGTTCATGAATTGAGAGACAATGCAGTAGAATATCAATTATTCTCACATTGAATGAAGGACTAAACACAACTCCAATAAAAATCACAGCATGATATTTTGTATATACAGATGGCTTACACTAAAATGTAAATGAAAAGGCAAAGGAACTAGAATAGGTTAAAAAATTTAAAGAAGAATAAAGTGGGAAGAGTCACTCTATCTGATTTAAGACTCACACAGCAATAGGAATCAAGGCTGTGTCATAAAGGTAGAGGGATTGCCTCATAGATCCATGAAACATACTAGGGAACTCAGAAACAGCCCCTATAGAAGTATGGCCAGATTATTTTTGACAAATTTGCAAAAGCAATTCAATAAGAAAGGATAGTCTTTTTAACAAATGGTTCTGGAACAACTCAATATCCACATGCAGTAAGAGTGAACATTGACCCAAATCTCACAACATAAACAAAAGTGAACCCAAGATGGTTCACAGATTTAAACATAAAACTATAAAGCACTTCAAAGAACATATAAGAGAAAATCCTCAGGATCAAGGACTTGGTGGCATGTTCTTAGACATGATGCTAAAAGCATGATCTATGAAGGAAAAAAATAATGACCTGGACTTCATCAAAAGTTAAAACTTTTGTTCTGTGAAATATCCTGTTAAGAGAATGAAAAGACAAGCTATGGATGGGAGAAAATATTTGCAAACCTTCGATCTGATGAGGGACTCATACCTAAAATACCTAAAGAATTCTCAAAACTCAACGGTGAAGAAACAATTGGATTAGAAATGGTTAAAGGACATTAAGAGATATGTCACTAAAGAGGGTATGCAGAAGGCAAATAAGTACACGAAAAGACATTTAACATCACTATCGATTTGGGAAATGCAAATTAAGACTATGATAAGAAACCACTACACATTTACTAAAACAGCTAAAATAAAAAAGTGTTAATATTAATTGCTGGTGGAGATGCAGAGAAACTTATCTCATACATTGCTGGTGTGACTAAAAAATGGTGTAGCCACCCTGGATAAGATTCTGGCAGTTTCTCCACAAACTGAATATATATTAGCATAAATGTTGATCTGTGCAATCATACTCCTGAACATTCATCTCAGAAAAATAAAACTTACATTCACAGAAAAACCTGTTCACAAATGTTTATAGTAGATTTATTTGTAACAGCCCCTAATGGAATCACAATGTCCCTCAATAAGTGAATGTTTAAACATAGGTGGTACATTCATAACATGGGCTATTACTCAGAAATAAAAGAACAAGCTAATAACCTAGATCGATGTCAAAGTCATTACACGGAGTTAAAAAAAAAAATGGCAAAGGTCACAGATGTTAAGATTCCATTTATGTAATATTCTCAAAATGATAAAAATTAAAGAGATGAAACACAGATTAGTGGTTGTTGGGGCTTGGGGATGGTGGTGGGAGAAAGTACTGTGACCATAAAAGGAGTATCATGGGACTTCCTTGGTGGTCCAGTAGTGAGATTCTGAGCTCCCAGAGCAGGCGGCCTGGGTTCAACCCCTGGTCAGGGA
Source organism: Bison bison bison (assembly GCF_000754665.1). NCBI lineage: Eukaryota > Metazoa > Chordata > Mammalia > Artiodactyla > Bovidae > Bison > Bison bison. The sequence goes on from NW_011494861.1 coordinate 12,418,592, forward strand.
ACTAGATCTCACAAGCTGCACTAAGACCCAAGGCAGCCAAGTAAATAAATACATTGAAAAAAAAAAGACTATCACAAGGGAGATCTTTGATGATGGAGTAGTTCTATACACCTTGGTGTGGGTGTGTGTTCAGTTGTTCAGTCGTGTCCAACTCCTTACAACCCCACAGACTGTAGCCCACCAGGGTCCTCTGTCCATGGGATTTTCCAGGCAAGAATACTGGAGCAGGTTGCCATTTTCTCCTTTAGGGGGTCTTCCTAACCCAGGGATCAAACCTGTATCTTCTGCATTGGCAGACAGCTTTTTTTTTTTTTTTCTTTTTACCACTTGAGCTACCTGGGAAGTCAATTCTATATCTTGGCGGCTACACACACATTCATACGTGTGATAGAATGGCACAGAACAATACACACGCTTTGTACCATTCTCTCTCTACTGTTTGTGAACCTATCATTTCAAAATAAAAAGTCTTTTAACAATCTGTTGAGTGAAGTCTGAAAGAGACCTGCCTTTTAAAGTCATAAATTCCACTGCATTTTTCTTTCAATATTTTAACCCCTAAAATATTGAAATATTTTAAAAGGTTCAAAGCAACTGTTGTGTGTGTGTGTAGCAGAGTTTTATTAATGTGAAAAATGACAGAGAAAGCTTCTGACACAGACATCAGAAGGGGGACAGAGAGTGCCCCCAGAGCCACCGTTTTGACTAATTCCTTACTATCTTCCAATTTCTTTGGCTATCATCAAGCTGGGACTGTGGACCAAGCCACAGCTAACACAGAGAATGAAGTGAAATGAGAGGATACTGTGGCTATGCCCAAGGCTTATCCTGATTTACTACTTGGGAGGTGGGGGTAGGAGAGGGCTTCGAGGGACCCACAGCAGTCTCCAGAAGCTCTGAAAAGGGCAAGAGGCTATTGGTCAAGCTGGGCACTTCAGGTGGCTCTGGCTGCCAGACCTGGAGCAGGTGAAGGTCAAGCACCAGCTCCATGCCCACTTTCCAAACGGCCCCATCAGGCAGCGGGGGAGGGGATCCTGGGTGGGACATGGCAGAACAGACACGGTCAGCAAAAGAACAGAAGGCACATCTCCTGCTCATTCTTATCATGTGAGCCAGGGAGCTCCAGCACACCTGACAACTGGTTATCGGTAGCACACCGAAGATGAGACGGCTAGATAGCATCATGGACTCAATGGACGTGAACCTGAGCAAACTCTGGGAGATGGTGAAGGACAGGGAAGCCTGGCGTGCTGCAGTCCAAGGGGCCGCAAAGAGGCAGAACACAACTGAGCGACTGAACGACAACAAAGCACACCGAGGAAGGCAGAGGACGTCAGCCAGAGGCTGTGCTTCAGAAGCGGTCAGAGTCCACAGCAGACTGGACTTCTGCAGAGATGAGGGGTTGGGCAGGAGGAGGTCTTACCTCTAAAACAAGGTCTGAGTCTCCATGCCTTCCAATCGTAGTACTTTTATTCAAGACAAAAAAGCCTTCCGCGCTCTTTAGATAGGCTTTCATACTCTCTGCTTTCCCTAGAAAAGGTTTGCAGAAAAAAATCTGGTTAGAAAAAAAGAGTCCTTTAATTATTCAATATCATATTTAGAATGAATGAAATATACCATAATGTCACAAGAGGAATCAGCAGAGGTAGGAGTGGATAGATGGATTTAACAATGATCATAATTACAGTTCTTCACATTTTTAAGACTGTCTTTTCAACACTGATATCTGTCATAGATAAGCTTGATTCTGATTATCAGAGGACACCCTTTATGTAACTTAGAGCACAAACAAGCAATAGCAAAAACAACCCAACAACAAGTCTGAATTCCACTGACAACTGTTCTCCAACTCCCATTAAGCTTAGTTTGAGGTTAGTTATTTGCCATAATCAATAACTAAGAATTACTGACCTACCACTTACTAGTTCTGTGACTCTGGTTGAATTACTTATTCTCTCTGTAAACCTCAGTTTTCTCATCTGCAAAATGGGGCTAGTAATACTCTGTATCCCAAAGGGTTTTGTTTAAATGCAGTGATACATGTGACGCATCTAGAATGGTGTTTGCTAAACACACTTTTCTCCTACTGTGATTATTACTATTACTAATCTTGGGTTTCTCGAACTTTGAATCAAGGAACCCCAAGCTTCTAAAGAGCTTCTTAAAGTGCAGAGAGTAAATCATCAAGGAAATGGGCATTAGATGATACTTTCAAGTCACTGTATTTTGTTATATATTTAGGTAGAAAAACAGGATGATTTCCAAAGACAAAGTATTAAGATTATAGCTTAGTCAGGACTCTGTACCTACCTTTTCCTGGTGTTTTGTTTATGAAAATGTGAAACACACAGAAAAGTTCAAAGAAGTAGATAGTGAACTCCTATATAACCACCACCCAGATTCCACAATTGACATTTTGATATATTTACTTTATCACATATCTACCCATGTATCCTTCCATCCATTTTATATTTCAACGCAGTTCAAAGTAAGTCCTATACATGTGTTTTGGTTGTATAGGTTGCTCCCTGGTTGCTCAGGCAGTAAAGAATCCACCTACAATGTGGGATCCTGGGTTCGATCCCTGGGCGGGAAGATCCCCTGGAGGAGAGCATGGCAACCCACTTCAGTATTCCTGCCTTTGGCAGGTTCCAAGATGTTGATGATAATTCACATGACACAATATTTGAATTCCAATTTGAGAGATGTCCAGCTACACAGGGTGACATCCTCCATCTTAACACCTTGTAAAGAAAGTCTCTTTTTACCTGAAAGGTCACTGAAGTGTGAAGCTGTTGTACTGTGGGTAAAAACAAAAGTCATTTAGAGGCTTACCATGGTGGTCCAAGATCCTGTATTCCACAATGAGGCTCAAAGAACGCACATGCCACAACTAAGACCAGATGCAGCCAAATAAGTAAAGATTTTTTAAAAAGAAAAAGGAAAAAACCTACTATTGAAAACAAAACAAAAAACAAACAAATGAAAACAAAAGTCACCTGGGTGTGACTGTAACGGGCCTCTGGTCTGGCTCTGCTTTCCATCAACACCTCCATCATTTCATCCACTACTAAGGATGAGGGTGAACCCCTACTAAGTGTGAGGCACTGGGCTAACCTTTTACAGACACTGCCTCTTTTCATTCTCAGAACAACCCTGCAAGGTAGGTGTCAGTATTGTCCCACTTTACAGATGAGGAAACTGTGACTCAGAGAGGTTAAGGTCACACAATAGTAAGTGTGTGACAACTCTGGACCTTAGTCTATAACCACTGCACAAATCTCCAGTGTTGCTGGTGGGGCAGAGTGGGGTGGGGGAATTGCGCGATCTGTTATGCTTGGGACATGCAACAACAGAGTCTTTAAAACCAGCATTCTATCTGCTGAAAGAAAGATGAGATCCTACCTGGGGATAAGTGGAATAAAAATAAGCAGGATAGTTTATATCTGTAAACTTTGAGGCCTGTGGATGTCCCACTAATACTGATGCTTCCATATAATGAGAAATAAAATTTATTAAGTTCACTGTCATGAACATAGGAGAAAGACATTTCCTCTTTCCAAACAACCATGCTCTACTGCCTTCAGTTATTAATCTTCATTGGCAGAGCACCATGTTATCCAGCAATTAATCTAAAATGTAAACTTTCAAGAAAAGTCTCTGTTGTAGGAAAACCACAGGACAGGCCACTAATTTAAAACTTAAAACTTGGGTCATGTATATACTTGTTTTTCAGCTGTCACCCGAGACGACCCCAAAGCTGATGTCTTCTCTCTGCTCAGACGCCCCACTTTGGGGCAACCTCGTGACCACTGTGGCTAAAGGCGCCCTCAGTTCATGTTATTCCCCTGTTAGTTTTCCCCTGCTGGGTTTCCTTCCTCGTACTTATCATTCTCTGACCTTTTCTTGTTCCTTTATTTAGTTGTGTTTGCTGTCTGTTTCTCTTTCATTCACTAAGATGTATATTCCTGGAAAACCAGAACTGTGTTGATTTTGTCTTGGGTTTTGGGCCATACTGTGTGGCATGTGAGGTCTCAGTTTCTGGACCAGGGGTTGAACCCTCTCACCCCCTGCATTGGAAGCGTGGAATCTTAACCACTGGACCACCAGAGAAGTCCCTTGATTTTGTTAAGAAGCAATTCTTCATGGGTTTCTTGTGCTCATACCCATTGAAAGATTTTGTCCTTCCAAGGATGCTTATAATGGCAAACAGCTGGAGAATAAAGCTGTTTATTATAATAAAGACAATAGCTCCTTCTGAGGCTAAAGTCAGGCAGGTTTGCTAGCAGCCCCTTTCAAAGACTGAGGTTTCCTAAGTTTGGAGTTTCTTATCTGGGACACAGACTCACCGCACGCACCAGCAGCCACCTTGGCTGTTCTTCACCACCCCGAGGCACGTTCAGGGCAACAGGAATCCCTGTGCATATGCAGCTCTGGCTGTGTCTGCTGTGCTGTGAGCAGTCAAGTCCTTAGTTTCTGGCCTAGGAGTCTTGTCTTCTGCCAGTACCTATAAGGTGGGCAGGCTAACTTTCAAACAGGGTAAAAGCTCACACCCTTTGCAGTTGTTCTGTGCAGGGCACCATCTCCAGTGCCAGGATAGAGACTGGCACATACAGGTGCTTGGTCAACACTTGCTGACTGAGTGAAAATACAAATGACACCTCCAAGCAAGCCAGTGTGGCCAGCGGCTAGGAACCTCTGACAGTAACTACCTTTCATTTCTCCTTTCAGCATCTATCCTAGATAACTTCTTGGAGAACCTAAATTCTATCTCTAGCTTTTGGACTGGACAAGATTTCTCCACCTTAATCTTGCCCCGTGCATCACTTCTTTGTCTGAAAACACTGCAGAAAGTAATTTGAATGTGTTTAGCTCTGTGAATTCGTTCTTACTCAGTGCCATGGAGCACCCACTACCATAAAGAGCAAAAGAGCTAAAATAATCTGCATTTCCCCTGACCACTCTGGATGGCTCAGAATTGGGCTACAGGAGCAAAACTTCTTTTGAGGACCATAAAGGGCCTCGAAGTTCCTTAAAGAAAGACAGGTGAGGTAAGGGGTGGGTGGGTGGGTCTGTGTCTGACCATTGGGTGGGTATTGGCTATAAATCAGGGGAAACAAGGGTTCCTCTCAATTTCAGCGGTACCCCAGGACATCCAGAAACCGGTGCCAAGCAGGGGCCCGAAGTTTCCTCGCAGGCTACCTCGGGGTGGGGGTGGGGGCTGCATTTAGGAAGGAACGGCTGGTGTTGGGATAGCTTCTCTAGGGTGCTCCCGGCGACCCGAGCCTGGATCAGAGAGTTCAGCCTCGGGTGGGGCCGGGTCCCCAGCCTACCGCAAGCCCTTGACCTAGCAGGGCTGGCCTCTTCCGGCCCGGGTTTCCGTCCGCCGCCTCCTTACGTGTTGCTCTCACCTGGCCAGAGGAAGAAACCCACGTCCCGTCCTCCGCCAAGAGCCCGGCCCGCTCGGGAGGCGCCGGG
>NW_011494861.1:12424252-12434189 GCF_000754665.1 Bison bison bison
GCGAATTACAGCCTGTGGCAGCTCCGCGAGCCTTCCCGGATCCGCGGTCTATCCCCATTTCATGGATGGGGAAGTTGGCTCGGTGGTCACAGAGGTACTCCAGAGTTTTTCATCGGGGAAGGAGCAGACTCTAGAATCCTCCCTATTATCCTTTGGTCTAGGCTGGGTGCGTTGGGAGGGGGTGGGCAGGCATGGGAGGGTAATGGAGCTGAACTAGAAGTTTGGAGGTTAGTACCCTCCGCCCCTGCCAAATACCTAGTTCTCTCTGTTGCAGAGGAGAAAAGAATAGGATAAGGTGTGTGTGTGGGGGCGGGGCGGGGGAGACCATCACTTCTGGGGGTGGGTGTGGAGATGGGAGATGGGTGGGGAGGAAGGAATAATTTTGAAAGAATGAAGAATTCTCCCACTGTTGTTCAGTCGCTCAGTCGTGTCTGACTCTTTGCGACCCCATGGACAGCAGCACGCCAGGCTTCCCTGTCCTTCACTGTCTCCCGGGGTTTGCTAGAAAGAGGTTATTTACAAGCCCACAATCCTACTGTTCTGTCCTTCCCTGTCAGAACTGACATCTATTCATTCATTTGTTCTTTATTTCTACAAACATCACCTGAGTCCCTACAAGTGTCAGCCGGTGGCCCCAATGTTGACTCGGATCAGATCTTTAAGAAGCCCCCCACCTACCTATCCACGGGCCTAGGACTGGCTCGGGGGTGGGGGATGGATGGAGTGTGTGGAGAAGACATGCCAATCCCATCTCCTATCACCTTTTTCAGGTCAACCCCTTCTGTCTGAGAGCAAACAGAACAGCCCTGCTGACCACCTACAGAATGCCCCATTTCCCTGGCAGGAAATGACTGACAAGTTGCCCCCAGACAAACTTAAAACATTTATCCAAAAAAGATGAAAGATGGCAGACTCCATCCTTGTCAATTAGAAGATAAAAGAGAGAGAAATCACAGAGATTGGTGTGGGATGGAATATACAATAAAGATGCTCACACATGCCTAGGCGGCTCTTAGAAATGCAGATTCCCTGGCACAGACCACAGAGATTCTGATTGAGCAGGTCTGGAGCATAGTCCAGGAATGAATTTGATGCATTATTGCCAATTCCTTGTGCATTGGTTAAAAGCATGGCAAAGCCCCAGGATTTATTCGGCCCTGCAGTTGTGTTGCAGAGACCTGGGCTTCCCTGGTGGCTCAGACAATAAACAATCTCCCTGCAATGCAGGAGACCCAGGTTCTATCCCTGGGTCAGGAAGATACCCTAGAGAAGAGAATGACAACCCACTCTAGTATTCTTGCCTGGAAGAATCCATGGACAGAGGAGCCTGGCAAGCTATAGTCCATGGGGTCCCAAAGAGTCAGACATGACTGAATGACTAACACTTTCACTTATACTTCCCAGAACCTGTCCCTAGAAATTTCTTCCAGGCCCTCAGTCAGCCTGGAGGTTCTGTCTTCACTAGTTTCCTTCAACCAGAAAGACTCTAGGAAAGTATGAGGTGTGACCACTAAGGCCAGGACCTGAGTGGTAACTTCAAAGGAAAAGGGAGGGTCAGGTTCAACTCCCCAGGAACATTCCTGCTTCTGGGCCTTTGCATTTACTTAACCTGCCTGCCAATGCAGGAGACCTAAGAGACATCGTTTGATCCCTGGGTCAGGAAGATCCCCTGGAGGAGGAAATGACAACCCACTCCAGTCTTCTTGCCTGGGAACTCCCACGGACAGAGGAGCCTGGCAGGAGGCCATGGAGTTGCAAAGAGTCGACACAACTTACAACTAAACAGCACTTCTACTGCCGGGGCTCAGGTTCAGCCTCTGGTCAGGGAACTAAGCTCAGTGGCTCGGCCCCTCCAAAAAAGTCATCATGAACAGCAAAACAAAAACCTCACTGTATTGCTCTTCCCTTTGTCTTACCACGTATCACCTAGCATGCCATTTATTTAGTTTATTTATCTTATTTATTGTCTATCTCCCCACTCCCATCTCCTCCCCCGACCCCAACTTAAGCTCCACGAGGGCAGGGATTTTTTTTTCTGTTCTGTTCACTGCTGAATCCCCAGTGCCTAGAACAGTGCCTGAATGAATGAATGAGCAGGGGAAGCCTTTGCCACCTGCCCCAGTCTTTCCTGCTACCTCTTGGGCTGCTGGAGCTGAACTGTCCTTACCCAGGACCTAGGCTTCTCCAGCCAGGACCCCTCTCCAGCCCCACTCCCATCTCCATGCTTGTCTGTAGTGTCATCACCATGAGCACAGAATACGAGTTGCTCAGGGCCAGCCGGACACTATGGAGCCCACCCGGGCTGGCCTCAAGCTGGAGCAGCCCATGCCCCCTGATAGGCTTGGGAGAGCATATGTTGCCCCTAGTCCGTCTCTCAGTGAGGGAATACTAAAGCCAGAAGAAAGTTGACATTCAGACTCACTGGAGCAGAAAATGCCAAATCTTGATTGGACACCCTTCCCCACAAGTGGCCACATCTCAAAGGGTATGGGAAAGTCTTGGAACCTAATTTCTTGTCATCTATTTAAATTTCAAAAACAGAGGATAAATCACCCTAGTTAACTTCTGGCTTTATATCAGCATATCCTGGGATGAGTGAGAGTTGTACTTTGCAATGATGGGATATTAAAAATACTGCCCTTGGGGAATTCCCTGGTGGTCCAGTGGGTGGGACGTGATGCTTTCACTGTCATGGCCTGGATTCAGTGTCTGGTGGGGGAACTAAGATCCCGCAAGCCACAGAGCATGGCAAAAAAACAAGCTAAAAACCAAAATCAAAAACCCTGAAGAAAAAAAAAATTAGAGATTTCTAGTTTATATGGGCTCCTTGATGCTTGTAATCAATCAGTCTTACTGAGCTCCGGGTGGCTACCAAGGCTTAACTGTATCTCCATGAACATCGAAACCCTGGGGTCTGAAGGGCCTGGGTTTAGGACCCAGCTCTGTTGTTCCTGGCTGTCCTCACGATACTGGAGCAAGTGATGTTAACTCAGGGATTTCCACCTGCTGAGCAGTGTCTCAATCCTTCTCCTGGGTCATCTCATTTAATCCTCACCATTACCTGGTGCAGTAGGCGTGAGTGAAACACCCAGAACAGTGAGCTCTGCAGAGAAGAACTCAAAGATGTCGTGATGAGTATTATTTTTATCCAATGACTCCCAGTTTAACAGGGAAATAAGACTCAAAAGACATGGAGGTATGTGCCCAAAGTGGCACAGCCAGAAAATCTGGTAGGATTTGAATCAAGATGACTGTGACGGGAAGGTATTTCCCTGGGGACTTACAGGTGACAGCTGTCACCACCACAGGACACCCATGCTCACCACCTGTTTTCCCTCAGCCCTGAGCAGGCTGGGCTCCTGTCTGTCCTGAAGGCTGGGCACTGCCTGAGGCTGATAGAAGGGGGACTGAGGCTAGGAGGGAGCACCTGGAGCTTGTTAGCGAGCGCTCCTGCTACCCACCCAGCTTCCTTCCTGCAGGACCTCTGCCCCATAAAATCTCCTTCTGCCCCAGTTAATTTCCTTGGATGGCCCTTATTATTATTATTATTCATTTATTTTTGGGTGCCCTGGATCTTTGTTGCTGCACGAGGACTTTCTCTTGTTGCAGCAAGTGGAGGCTACTATTCGTTGTGGTTCATGGGCTTCCGTTATGGTGACTTCTCTTATTGTGGAGCATGGTCTCAATGCACGTGGGCTTCAGTAGTTGTGGCTTGTGGGCTCTAAGCAGGGAGGCTTCCTTGGTTGTGGTGCCCAGGCTTAGCTGTTCCGTGGCATGTGGAATCTTCCTGGACCAGGGATCAAACCCGTGTCCCCTGCCTTGGCAGGCGGATTCCTATCCACTGCGCCATGAGGGAAGTCCCCTGGAGCGTCCTTGACTGAGGAGAGCACACCAGCTGTGCCCCTGCCCCAGACTTGCCTGTTTGCCCCCTGCATTCCTACACGAAATGAACGCTGGGAGAGGCAAGGAGGTTGCCCAGCCTTTAAGGGGTGAGAGAGAGCCAGGGAAAGAGCTGGAACAGGGGAAAGGGAGAGAGAGAGAGGGAGCATGAAAAGCAGGAAGTAGCTAAGCTGTTGAGTAGGATGACAGATGGAAGAGCAAAGAGCCACTAGAGGCTCCACAGTCCGTTAATAACCTGACCTTCTGGGCTAAGGAAATGCAGGTTTATACAAACACACACACACTCACAGACTCACAAAAATAAATTCATACCACAAAACTACAGCTAGTAACTGAGGCCCTCTGCACCTGTGCTAACCCCCTGCTTCTGGCAGAAAATGAGAAAACACCCACTTGTTTTTTGTTTTTCTCAGAAGCAAGGCTGGTCTGAGACATTCATTTCTCTTGCAAATCAACACTTGTTTTTTGTTTTTCTCAGAAACAAGGCTGGTCTGAGACATTCATTTCTCTTGCAAATCAAAGTTTCGCCAGGGGAGACAGTCTGTCTCTTCTGTTTGAAAACTGCAGATGAAGTATGCTGATCCCATCTATGATGGGCCGGATTTTGTGTGTTTTATTCTGCCTTTGTCTCACTTCTGTCACCTGTAAAGTGGAGATTAATAACAGCACTGACTGTAAAGAGCCAACAGGTTAATGTGTGTGAAGTCCTGAGCTATGCCCGATACAACAGATTGCATTATTGCCTGTTTTTGTTTGTTTGTTTTCTGTTGTTTTCTTGATGATATGGGAGGACAGCCCAGTCCCAAGCCTGGGCACAAGTTCTGTCCCCTGGGAAGAACTTTGATTTGCATTGTTTCAGTCCCAACCCAGAGCAAACTTGACCTCTGAACAGTTCTGTATCATCTTGCTTGTTGCCCAGGGATCTTTCTGGGTGTGGGTGTCAGAGGCAGGCTGAGCTCCTCCCCTGAGCACTGCTAGAGGGATTCTGAGAACCCAGCCGGTCTCTGTGGGGTGATACCTGCAGGACAGCTCCATAAATTTGACTTTCAGGCATCTGGGCAAACAAACCTCCACTACTTTTTTTTTGAGATTAACAATGAACCATTATGAATGAGGATAACATGACTAGCTAAGATTTATTGAGGCTTGTTAGGTACCAGCCACTAAGCCATGCACTGTTTTATTTAATTTTTTGCCCAACTCATTTTACAGAAGTGGGCATAGAGAAGTCAAATAATTTGCCCAGTTACAAATTTTGTAAATGATGGGTCCAGGATTTGAACCCTGGCTGTTTGACTCCGCACACTCTCTTTTTTTAAAACTTGTTTGTTTTCTTTTTAAAAAAATAATATACATCTTGAAAAGTGCACAAATCATAAGTATATACTTGAAGAATTTTCACAAAATGTATGCACCCACCCTAACCGGAACTCAAATCAAGAAACAGAACATCTCCACCCTCCTGAGAAGTCTCCCTGTGCTCCCTTCTGGTCATCTCCTTCCCACTAGTCGACTTCCAATATTATAGATTAGTTCTGCTTCTTTTTGAACTTCATGTAAATGGATCATACAGATTCCATTTGCTGCTTGGCTTCTTTCACTCAACGGTGTGAGATTCAACCATGTTGTGTGACATAGCTGTGATTCATTCATTCTCATGACTGCATTGCATTACACCCTGCATGCATGCTAAGTCACTTCAGTCGTGTCTGGCTATTTGTGACCCTATGGACTGAAGCCTGCCAGGCTCCTCTGTCTAGGGATCCTCCAGGCAAGAATACTGGAGTGGGTTGCTGTGCCGTCCTCCAGGGAATCTTCCCGACCCAGGGATCAAACCCATGTCTCCTGTGGCTCCTGCATTGCGGGCAGATTGGGGAAGCCACATTATACTCTAGTAGTTTATCTATTTCCGCACAACAAATTATGGCAAACTGAGTGGCTCAAAACAATGCCTACTCACCATGTCGTAGTTTCTATGGGTCAGGAATCCAGGCACTGCTTCTCTGGGTCCCCTGCTCAGGGTCTCTCCCAGGTTGCAATCAGAGAGGTCGCCAGGGCTGGGGTCTCATCTGAGGCTCAGATGGAAAAGGATCCACTTTCCAGTTCACGTGATGGTTGGCAGGATTCAGTTCCCTGAGAGTTATTAGTGTGAGAGCCTCGCCTCCGGCTGTTAGTCAGAGATCCTGTGCTGTTTCTTGCCACATAGGTTTCTCTGTAAGGTGGCTTGCTTCATCAAAGAAAATGAGAGTCCATCCAGAGAGTCTCCTGGCAAGGTGGAAGTTACAATCTTATGTAACACAATCACAGAAATGACATCCCCGTCACCTTTGCAGCATCTATTGATTAAAGGTACGATATGGTCCTGCCCACACTCAAGGGGAAGGGATTACACAGAGATGTGAACACCAGGGATATTTGGGGGCTGTTTTATATGCTTTAAAGAAAAACTATTTATTTATTTAGGCTGTGCTGGGTCTTCGTTGCATCGTGAAGGTTTCTCTAGTTGCAGAGTATGGACTTAGTTGCCCTGTGGCATGTAGAATCTTCCACACCAGGGATTGAACCTGTGTTCCCCTGCATTGGCAGGCAGATTCTTTATCCCTGGACCACCAGGGAAGTCCCTGGGTATATCTTTTGGTGTGCACATGTCTCTTGGGTATATATGTTTGGGAGTAGAATTTCTAGGTCAAGCATACGTCCAACTTTACACGATTCTGCCAAACATTTTTGCAAAGTGCTGGTACCCTCTGTGCTCCCTCAGCAGGCTCTGAGCTTCCCAGTTAGAGTACATGCTTTGAATACACTCCTCCTCGCTCTTCGTACAGAAAGGGCTTTTGACCTGGGGCTCCTTGGGTTGGCAGGTCCTGATCCTGGCCCCATGTTAGAATCACTGAATGCCCTGTCTACTTCTCCAGACTTTCTGATCATCTAAGGGCTCAAAAATAAACTGAAGGGTCCTCTCCATGAGGTGAGGATCCCTGTGTCCCTGGTGCCCGGAGCAATACCTGGTGTGTAGTTGGCACTCAATAAATACTTTCTTGATTAAGTGAGTAAGTTTAGGAGCTGTTGTTCAAGAGCCAGGCCTGGGGGAGGGTATAAGCTGCTTAAATGGGGAGTTAACTTTGATGTGTCTGAGCCTGTGTGCATTTTTCTGGGAAGAGGGCCCAGAGCCTTAACCAGATTTCTCCCCAACACAGGTTAAGAGCTGCTGCGATTGGTTGCTGTTCAGCTTAGGTATTTCATCACAGGAAGAAAGGATTGGTCCCCGGGTAGGAGGCATGGGAACTATGTAAGAGGCCCCATGGTCCTTAAAAGTGGGAAGCAAGACAATGCTTGCCTGGGGCAACTCGTAAACTGATAGACACCCTGCTTGCTTTGACCTTTGACCCATAATAGCTCTTTATGGTACTACTGGCAACTGCCTGGCCTTCTGGAGCCTTCCCGATGTCTGTTTGTTGAACAGAAAATTCCAGAAGGCCTCAGTGCCCTGACTTCCCGGCAGTGGCAAGCCAACACGAGCCCTACCTTTTGAGAAAGCCTCTCAACCAACAGAAAGCCTCCCCGTTTATCTGGTTTGAGATGACCTCATCCCCCGTCACCTTCACTCTTGTTTTCTAGAGGTTTCTCAGGGTCTTGGTGCTGTCTGCATTCTTTTCTCATGTGAACAGTGCACCGATTTTGAGCATTTTGTCGTTGTTTTGGGTCATTCCCGTCACACACTTTTTATCTTTCTTTCCAGGCAGATCAACTTTATGCCGCTCTAGACTTTTCTTCTCAGGTTTCCTCTGAATCATTTCATTTGGTCTAAATATGTCCAATTTTTCCTCCTTCCTCACCGCACTCCACACAGACACTCTCTTTTGCCCAGAACAATTGTTCTTTTCTTTCTAATCCCTCATGCAAATCCTCATCTTTCACTGTGTTTTCTGACTTTTCCTAAGAACTGATTGTTTTATGAAATTTAAGCCTCAAAGATCATCCCTTCTACTCTGGGTCTAAATTTGGATCACAGTCAAGAAGCAGGGGAGACAGGAATGTTGCTGGGTGATTCAGATCAGAAGGGCTAAGTGCAAAAAAAAAAAAAGAAAGGGCTAAGTGCTCATCAGGGGGTCAGAGGGACCTGCGGATGGAGGGGGAGGCATTTAGGGGGGTGGGGTTTGGGGATGGGGTGGGGTGTCAGGAAAGGCTCTAGGGAAAAAGGAAGATTTGACCTGAGGTGCTTTTTTTTGGGCTGTACTGGGTCTTCGTCGCGGTGTGAAGGCTTTCTTTAGTTCTGGTGTGCAGGCTTCTCATTGCAGTGGCTTCTCTTGTTGTGAAGCGTGGGCTCTAGGTGCTCGGGCTTCAGTAGTTGTGGCACACTGACTTAGTTGCCTGGCATGTAGAATCTTCCCAGACCAGGGATTGAACCCATGTCCCCTGCACTGGCAGGCGGATTCTTAACCACTGGACCATCAGGGAAGCCCTGACCTGAGTTCTGAAGGATGAGTGGGATTCAGGAGGTAGAGGAGGGAAAGAAGAGTATGGTACAAGGAAGGGGCAGCAGGAATGGAGGCTAGAAGGTGACTAGTAAGAGAAGCTAAGTACAGAAGGAGGGGGTGGCCAAGTGCTGAGACTGCAAACTGAAGATCAGCCCTCGGATGCATTTGTTTGGCTTTTCCAGCATGTTAAAAACAAACCAAAAAACAACAACTTTTAATTGGTTGCTGAAGGGATACGTCTTTTTCTGTGGAGTGACAGAGAAACCAATTCAAATTGGCTTCAACTTGAAAGCAAATTCACTGTTTACCATAAATGAAAAGTCCAGAAGGAACTTCTGGGTTCAAGCCTAAATGATTTCACCATTTGGTCTCTGCCTCTCTCTAGTTCTCAAGAATGCTTTTAGCCATGTAGATCCAACCTTAGACAGAATTTCTGTATAATAGTCACAGAAAGGCTGCCATAGCTCCAGTCCTTCCATCTTCTCAGCTTTGAATTCCTTGGGGAAAGATGAGTCTCTTTTCCTAAGGTTATCCCAAAGGCCTCACTGCTTCTCATTTTCTCCAGGTGGGTCATAAGCCCATTCCTGAGCCAATTATTGTGGCCTAGGAGACTGCTGTGCTCTGACTGGCTGAGTTTGAATCGCATGCCCATCCATGTTGCCAGAGGTGGAATCAATACCATCTCCAAGAGATTGGATGGAGACTTGGAGAAAGTAGGTCCCTAAAGAAGGATCAGAACACCATAATATTTTAGAAGAGAGGTGAATTGTTATTAGGTAACAAAACTTTCAGATGTCTACTGCAGTGGCCAACATGTTCAGATCATTAACATCTGTATTTTGCTTTTTTGGAGAAAACAGGAACATCTGGCAGTACCTAGGCTCTCTTCTTGCATATAGATCAACAATCTACTGGAGCTGAGGAGAGGCTGCCTTCATTAGCTACAGCCTGTGTTCTCTCTGCCCAATACCCTGCTCACATTTCCTCTTTGGCTTCTGGAAGCACTTGAATGTTTATCCCCAGGATAGTTTGACTCCATAAACCTGTTTTTCCCACCAGAACAGAAGTGCCAAAACTACAGGGGGTCAAATAGCTCTCCTGTGCTTCCGCAAAGTCCTGAAGTCAAACGCCTGGCCATTTTTTATAATCTCATTCCTTACTCATTTTAAAAAAACTTTCTTCTAAAAAAGTACTGAATACATAGTGATTGTAGAATCTGTTTTCTGATAATTCTAACATTTGAAATCCTTGGGTGGAGGTGGGGAGTGTCTCAATCTCTTGTTTGTTGTTTCTGCTTACTCTAGCTTTTACTGTTTCTCACATGTTTAGTAATTTGATTGTAATTTCATTTTTGATAGAATTTAACTTGTATGCAGAGTACATCATGAGAAACGCTGGACTGGAAGAAACACAAGCTGGAATCAAGATTGCAGGGGGAAATATCAATAACCTCAGATATGCAGATGACACCACCCTTATGGCAGAAAGTGAAGAGGAACTAAAGGCCTCTTGATGAAAGTGAAAGTGGAGAGTGAAAAAGTTGGCTTAAAGCTCAACAT
>NW_011494861.1:12434289-12437220 GCF_000754665.1 Bison bison bison
AGGAACTAAAAAGCCTCTTGATGAAAGTGAAAGTGGAGAGTGAAAAAGTTGGCTTAAAGCTCAACATTCAGGAAACGAAGATCATGGCATCCGGTCCCATCACTTCATGGGAAATAGATGGGGAAACAGTGGAAACAGTGTCAAACTTTATTTTTTTGGGCTCCAAAATCACTGCAGATGGTGACTGCAGCCATGAAATTAAAAAGACACTTACTCCTTGGAAGGAAAGTTATGACCAACCTAGATAGCATATTCAAAAGCAGAGACATTACTTTGCCAACAAAGGTTCGTCTAGTCAAGACTATGGTTTTTCCTGTGGTCATATGGATGTGAGAGTTGGATGTTGAAGAAGGCTGAGCACCGAAGAATTGATGTTTTTGAACTGTGGTGTTGGAGAAGACTCTTGAGAGTCCCTTGGACTGCAAGGAGATCCAACCAGTCCATTCTGAAGGAGATCAGCCCTGGGATTTCTTTGGAAGGACTGATGCTAAAGCTGAAACTCCAGTACCCTGGCCATCTCATGTGAAGAGTTGACTCATTGGAAAAGACTCTGATGCTGGGAGGGATTGGGGGCAGGAGGAGAAGGGGACGACAGAGGATGAGATAGCTGGATGGCATCACTGACTCGATGGACATGAGTCTCAGTGAACTCCGGGAGTTGGTGATGGACAGGGAGGCCTGGCGTGCTGCGATTCATGGGGTCGCAAAGAGTCGGACATGACTGAGTGACTGAACTGAACTGAACTGAACTGAATCTGTGGGAATCCTGCGGGGTCTGATTCTTGGTCACTTTCCTCTAGGAAGACTTTTGTTGTTCAACTGAATGCAGGGGATGCTAATAACCTGTGACCACTGATATTTATTTCCTCAACTTGGAGTTTGCCTGCTAAATACACTGAGTATGAACTTGAGCCCCAGACCCGTATGGTTACAAATCCTCAGGGTGATAATCATCATTATTATTGTTTTGTTGTTGTTTAGTAACTAAGTCGTGTCTGAATCTTTTGTGACCCCGTAGACTGTAGCCCACCAGGCTCCTCTGTCCATGGGATTTCCCAGGCAAGAATACTGGAGTGAGTTGCCATTTCTTTCTCTGGGTGATCTTCCCAACCCAGGGATTGAACCCTCCTCTCCTGCCTTGGCAGACAGATTCTTTGCCACTGAGTTGCCAGGGAAGCCCATTATTATTTTGGCCATTATTAATTTTCCCCTCCAGAGCCACATTGAAAATGACAGGTTTTCATGGGCTGCCTTTTCTGAAAGTTCAGGAAAAAAAATTTTTTTAAGCTTTCCTCTTGCCCAGGTGTATAGCATCTTTGAGGGTGCCAACTTAATAATGGGAATCATAGACTTGGCTAACTCACTTTGCAAAGGCCCCAAGCTTAATCTCTTATTTCCTGCACTTATTTTTTTTAAAGATATTTTATTTTTATTTATTTCTTTAACTCCTCTGGGTTTTTGTTGTATCATGTCGGACCTAATTTCCTGACCATGCCATGAAGCCATGAAGTCTTAGCCACTACCACTAGGGAAGGGGCTGGTGGTCACTCCCTCCTGCACTTATTAACCCCTCAAATTGGTAGAGGGATTTTTTTCTCAGGAAGCCGTGGCTTCTTCATTTTCTTCTGCTTTGGTTGGAGCTTACTCTGTTTGTTTTGTGTGTCTGTCTGTTCCTTTGAGATTGCCTATAAAAAAATTGTGTTTTTTTCCCCAACAGTTAATATTTTATTTATTTGTTTGTTTTTAATATAAATTTATTTATTTTAATTGGAGGCTAATTACTTTACAATATTGTATTGGTTTTGCCATACATCGACATGAATCCTCTACGGGTATACACGTGTTCCCCATCCTGAACCCCCCTCCCACCTCCCTCCCCATACCATCCCTCTGGGTCAACCCAGTGCACCAGCCCTGAGCATCCTGTCTCATGCATTGAACCTGTACTGGCAATTCGTTTCACATATGATAATATACATGTTTCAATGCCATTCTCCCAAATCATCCCACCCTTGCCCTCTCCCACAGAGTCCAAAAGACTGTTCTATACATCTGTGTCTCTTTTGCTGTCTCGCATACAGGGCTATCGTTACCATCTTTCTAAATTCCATATATATGAGTTATTATTACTGTATTGGTGTTTTTCTTTCTGGCTTACTTCACTCTGTATAATAGGCTCCAGTTTCATCCACCTCATTATAACTGATTCAAATGTAGTTTTTTTAATGGCTGAGTAATACTCCATTGTGTATATGTACCACAGCTTTCTTATCCATTTGTCTGCTGATGGACATTTAGGTTGCTTCCATGTCCTGGCTATTATAAACAGTGCTGCGATGAACATTGGGGTACGCATGTCTCTTTCAATTCTGGTTTCCTCAGTGTATATGCCCAGCAGTGGGATTGCTGGGTCATATGGCAGTTCTATTTCCAGTTTTTTAAGGAATCTCCACACTGTTCTCCATAGTGGCTGTACTAGTTTGCATTCCCACCAACAGTGTAAGAGGGTTCCCTTTTCTCCACACCCTCTCCAGCATCTATTGCTTGTAGACTTTTGGGTAGCAGCCATTCTGACTGGTGTGAAATGGTACCTCATTGTGGTTTTGATTTGCATTTCTCTGATAATGAATGATGTTGAACATCTTTTCATGTGTTTGTTAGCCACCTGTATGTCTTCTTTGGAGAAATGTCTGTTTAGTTTTTTGGCCCAATTTTTTTGATTGGGTCATTTATTTTCCTGGAATTGAGCTGCAGGAGTTGCTTGTATATTTTTGAGATTAGTTGTTTGTTAGTTGCTTCATTTGCTATTATTTTCTCCCATTCTGAAGGCTGTCTTTTCACCTTGCTTATAGTTTCCTTTGTTGTGTAGAAGCTTTTAATTTTAATTAGGTCCCATTTGTTTATTTTTGCTTTTATTTCCAATATTCTGGG
>NW_011494861.1:12438175-12439161 GCF_000754665.1 Bison bison bison
TATGGTCTTTTATTTTTCTAATTTGTTAATATGGTGTATTACATTGATTGACTTGCAGATTATTGAAGAATCCTTGCATCCCTGGGATAAAGCCCACTTGGTCATGATGTATGTTCTTTTTAATGTGTTGTTGGATTCTGATTGCTAGAATTTTGTTAAGGATTTTTGCATCTATGTTCATCAGTGATATTGGCCTGTAGTTTTCTTTTTTTGTGGGATCTTTGTCAGGTTTTGGTATTAGGGTGATGGTGGCCTCATAGAATGAGTTTGGAAGTTTACCTTCCTCTGCAATTTTCTGGAAGAGTTTGTGTAGGATAGGTGTTAACTCTTCTCTAGATTTTTGGTAGAATTCAGCTGTGAAGCCATCTGGACCTGGGCTTTTGTTTGCTGGAAGATTTCTGATTACAGTTTCAATTCCCATGCTTGTGTTGGGTCTGTTAAGATTTTCTATTTCTTCCTAGTTCAGTTTTGGAAAGTTGTACTTTTCTAAGAAATTGTCCATTTCTTCCAAGTTTTCCATTTTATTAGCATATAATTGCTGATAGTAGTCTTAAAAATTAGGGCAGAAATAAATGCAAAAGAAACAAAAGAGACCGTAGCAAAAATCAACAAAGCCAAAAGCTGGTTCTTTGAGAAGATAAATAAAATTGACAAACCATTAGCCAGACTCATCAAGAAACAGATAAAAATCAAATCAATAAAATTAGAAATGAAAATGGAGAGATCACAACAGACAACACAGAAATACAAAGGATCATAAAAATTATTTTTTATAATGGGATTTTGGAAATACATACAAAACTAAAGAAGAGTGCGATTGAATTCCTTTATTTCTCATGTGTTCCCCATCCTGAACCCTCCTCCCTCCTCCCTCCCCACACCATCCCTCTGGGTCGTTGAATTGAATTGAATTAAAGAAATTCAATTTTTATATTTGTAAAAAAAAAAAAAAGAATCCAAAAAAAAAAAAAAAAAAAAAAAAAAAT
>NW_011494861.1:12439261-12440323 GCF_000754665.1 Bison bison bison
TCTAGGAGTTTTGTAGTTTCTGGTCTTACGTTTAGATCTTGAATCCATTTTGAGTTTATTTTTGTGTATGGTGTTAGAAAGTGTTCTAGTTTCATTCTTTTACAAGTGGTTGACCAGTTTTCCCAGCACCACTTGTTAAAGACATTGTCTTTTCTCCACTGTATATTCTTGCCTCCTTTGTCAAAGATAAGGTGTCTGTAGGTGCGTGGATTTATCTCTGGTCTTTCTATTTTGTTCCATTGATCTATATTTCTGTCTTTGTGCCAGTACCATACTGTCTTGATGACTGTGGCTTTGTAGTAGAGCCTGAAGTCAGGCAGGTTGATTCCTCCAGTTCCATTCTTCTTTCTCAAGATAGCTTTGGCTATTCGAGGTTTTTTGTATTTCCATACAAATTGTGAAATTATTTGTTCTAGATCTGTGAAAAATACTCTTGGTAGCTTGATAGGGATTGCATTGAATCTATAGATTGCTTTGGGTAGTATACTCATTTTCACTATATTGATTCTTCAGATCCATGAACATGGTATATTTCTCCATCTGTTAGTGTCCTCTTTGATTTCTTTCACCAGTGTTTTATAGTTTTCTATATATAGGTCTTTTGTTTCTTTAGGTAGATATATTCCTAAGTTTCTTTTTGTTGCAATTGTGAATGGAATTGTTTCCTTATTTCTCTTTGTATTTTCTTATTATTAGTGTATAGGAATGCAAGGGATTTCTGTGTGTTGATTTTATATCCTGCAACTTTACTATATTCATTGATTAGCTGTAGTAATTTTCTGGTGAAGTCTTTAGGGTTTTCTATGTAGAGGATCATGCCATCTGCAAACAGTGAGAGTTTTACTTCTTCTTTTCCAATCTGGATTCCTTTTATTTCTTTTTCTGCTCTGATTGCTGTGGCCAAAACTTCCAAAACTATGTTGAATAGTAATGGTGAAAGTGGGCACCCTTGTCTTGTTCCTGACTTTAGGGGAAATGCTTTCAATTTTTCACCATTGAGGATAATGTTTGCTGTGGGTTTGTCATATATAGCTTTTATTATGTTGAGGTATATTCCTTCTA
>NW_011494861.1:12441384-12444021 GCF_000754665.1 Bison bison bison
TATAATTTTTATTATTTCACATCTGCTTTCAGAACCTACACTTTTCCACTGGCTATTACTAGTCCTGAAAGTGAATTTCAAGCCATATTTAGTTTTAAGAGAAAATAGAAAGAATAGGGAGAAAAATATTTTAAAAAGCAGTGAAAAGGAAGCACTAAGGAAAATGACAAGAATGATCAGGGACATGAAAAATAAAATAATATTTTGGTTAATATCTAAATCATTTTCATACAATATAAGCCATTCTTTCTGATGCATAAGCTCTAATATTCATTCTTTCTCTTGTCAATTATTTTGCTTTTGAAAACATTTCTTACCTTTAAAACATTAAATATAAGGCTACAAAGCCAGGAAAAAAAAAAAAAAGAAGAAGAGTGCGATTAACTTCATGGATTCATTATCCAGCTTCAACATTTTCCCAATCTTCTTTAATTTATATTTTCTATCTTTTTGATTGTTTTTTTTTTTTTTTCCCCAAAAGGTAAGAACCATTTCAGGTTCAACCTCTTCCATGCAACTCTCCTGTAGCCTCCTATCGAACAAGTTTTTTTTTTTCCAATCACCTTCTAGAATGTACAAAGTATGGAGTCTGTTTGAGATGAATTGTGTTGTACATCATTTAAAATCTTTTTCTAGATTAAAACAAGTTGTGTCATTTCACCTATTTGTTGTTTTTCAGTTGCTAAGTTGTGTCTGACTCTTTGTGACACACCAGGCTTCTTTGCCTGTGAACTGGCTCCTTTGTCCTCCACTATCTCCCAGAGTTTGCTCAAATTCATGTTCACTGAGTCCATGATGCTAGCTAACCATCTCATCTTCTGCTGCCTCCTTCTCCTCCTGCCTTCAGTCTTTCCCAGCATCAGGGTCTTTTCTGAGTCAACTCTTTGCATCAGGTGGCCAAAGTATTGGAGCTTCAGCTTCAGCAACAGTCCTTTCAATGAATATTCAGGGCTGGTCACCCATAAAGGCTGCCTAACAGAAAGGAGGGATTTTTTCCTTTTGTATTATCCACACTTCAACAGTATCACAGCTAAAAATGTAATCATTCCTGAATACCATCCAGTATTCTGTCCATGCTCATATTTCCTTGATTCTCTCAGAGATATCTTTTTAACTGTTGGTTAGAGTCAGGATTCAGACAGGATCCACATGTTACGTTTGGTTGTTTTGTCTCTGAAATGTCTTTTAATCTATAACAGCAACTCCCTGTCCCTGACCTTTTTGTCCCCCAGCCACTGATGTGTTGGAGAAACTGGTTCCTTTGTTCTGTAGAACATTCACACCCTGGATTTGGCTGATCGCTTCCTCTTGGTTTCAGTTAACTTGTTCTTCTTTTCTCCTTGTTTCCTGTTAACTAATAGTTAGATCTAGAAGTCTGATTAGATCAAAGTCCAGACAGACACCTTCTTAGGTGGTGCTGTGTGATCCTTCCTGCATCACACCATGAGCACACATTTGGTCGTCCCATTATTATTGTTTTTTTTATAATTTTTCAGTGTGGACCATTTTTACTAACTGGTGTGGACCAGTCTTTATTGAATTTGTTGCAATGTTGCTTCTGTTTTGTGTTTTGTTTTTTTTGGCCAGGAGGAATGTGGAATCTTAGCTCCTCAACCAGGGATTGAACCTGTGCTCTTTCTGCATTGAAAGGTGAAGTCTTAACCGCTGGATGAGGGAAGTGCCTGGGCATCCCGTTTTTAACAATATCAGGATTGAAAGGTTGGTGCTGGGTTAAAAGACTGACCCAACCATTACAAAGTTCCCATCAGTTTTTCTTTCCCCAATAATTAAAAAATTTTTATTTTTAATTATTGGTCAGGAAGCAACAGTTAGAACTGGACGTGGAACAACAGACTGGTTCCAAATAGGAAAAGGAGTTCGTCAAGACTGTATATTGTCACCCTGTTTATTTAACTTATATGCAGAGTACATCATGAGAAATGCTGGACTGGGAGAAGCACAAGTTGGAATCAAGATTGCAGGGAGAAATATCAATAACCTCAGATATGCAGATGACACCACCCTTATGGCAGAAAATGAAGAGGAACTAAAAAGCCTCTTGATGAAAGTGAAAGTGGAGAGTGAAAAAGTTGGCTTAAAGCTCAACATTCAGAAAACGAAGATCATGGCATCCGGTCCCAACACTTCGTGGGAAATAGAGGGGGAAACAGTGGAAACAGTGTCAAACTTTATTTTTCTGGGCTCCAAAATCACTGCAGATGGTGTCTGCAGCCATGAAATTAAAAGACGCTTACTCCTTGGAAGGAAAGTTATGACCAACCTAGATAGCATATTCAAAAGCAGAGATATTACTTTGCCAACAAAGGTTCATCTAGTCAAGGCTATGGTTTTTCCTGTGGTCATGTATGGATGTGAGAGTTGGACTGTGAACAAGGCTGAGCGCCGAAGAATTAATGCTTTTGAACTGTGGTGTTGGAGAAGACTCTTGAGAGTCCCTTGGACTGCAAAGAGATCCAACCAGTCCATTCTGAAGGAGATCAGCCCTGGGATTTCTTTGGAAGGAATGATGCTAAAGCTGAAACTCCAGTACTTTGGCCACCTCATGCAAAGAGTTGACTCATTGGAAAAGACTCTGATGCTGGGAGGGATTGGGGGCAGGAGGAGAAGGGGACGACA
>NW_011494861.1:12444121-12465217 GCF_000754665.1 Bison bison bison
AGGATGAGATGGCTGGATGGCATCACTGACTCGATGGACGTGAGTCTGGGTGAACTCCGGGAGTTGGTGATGGACAAGGAGGCCTGGCATGCTGCGATTCATGGGGTCGCAAAGAGTCGGACAGGACTGAGCGACTGATCTGATCTGATACATATATAACATTACCATCTTAACCATTTACAAATATACAGTTCACTCAAATTAAGGATATTCATATTGTTGTGTAGCCAATCTCCAAAACCTTTTCATCATGTAAAACCCAAACTCTGTACCCTTTAAACAACAACCCTCTGTTTTCCCCTTACCCAACTCCTGGCAACCATCCATCTATTTTCTATTTCTATTAATTCGACTCCTCTAGGTACCTCACATAAGACAAATCATACAGTATTTGCCTTTTTTTGTCATTAGCTAATTTCACTTAGCATAATGTCCTCAAGGTTCATTCATGTTGTAGCACGTGTCAGAATTTCCTTCATTTTAAGGTTTAATAATATCACTGTTTCTATGCTGTGTGTAGACATCATATTTTGTTTTTATTCACCCATCAGTGGACACTTGAGCTCATCAACGTTTTACCTAATAATTTTAGTATCCTTTGAAGATCATTCCTTGGATCTGTTATTTCTTTTGAGGTCACAAACTTGTGATTTTTTTTCTGATTGTTATTCTTTTGGTAATTATTAGCTAAAGTCCTTCATCAACCATTTATTTATCATAAAATAAAGTTGGTTCAGGAAAAGCAAACTAAGAGATTGGGTCTTTTCTTTTATGTGTCAATATTCAAATTAAGAAGCAACTGCCAAAGTGACCAGTGTGTTTTTAAAAACATCATTAGGAATCTTTGATTTAAAAAGGTGTTGATGTGTTTCAATCCACTGAAGTCATTGTTTGGTTTGAGGCTCACATTATGCTACCTCAGGGGTTCATGCAGGTTGGCTCTGTGTTTTTGTTTTTCCAGGTAGATGCCACATGGTAATGAATTGTAACCACCTATGTTTATATTGCACTGGTGTGTTCTCTAGACAAACAACTCTGTGTCTTAGTTTTCCTTCCTGGTACGAGAAGTTGGACAAAATAAGCTCTAGCACCATTCCCACTCGAAACTCCATTTTATAGCATTTTCACCACATATAACTTTATAGTTTAGTCACGTGTGTATCCAGTCGTGTCCGATCTTTTGCGACCCCATGGACTGTAGCTGGCCAGGCTCCTTTGTCCATGGAATCTTCCAGGCAAG
Organism: Bison bison bison; assembly: GCF_000754665.1. Lineage (NCBI taxonomy): Eukaryota > Metazoa > Chordata > Mammalia > Artiodactyla > Bovidae > Bison > Bison bison. The sequence goes on from NW_011494861.1 coordinate 12,445,362, forward strand.
AATACTGGAGTGGTAGCTATTTCCTTCTCTAGGAGATCTTCCCGACCCAGGGATCAAACCCACATCTCTTGCGTCTCCTGGAGTGGCAGGTGGATTCTTTACTACTGTGCCACCTGGGAAACCCTTCCAGCCTTGTAACTAAATGCAGTTACTGACATCTTTTACAACCTTTACAACCTGGTGGCTCAGTTGGTAAAGAATCCACCTGCAACGTGGGAGATCTGAGTTCGATCCCTGGGTTGGGAAGATCCCCTGGAGAAGGGAAAGACTACTCACACCACTATTCTGGCCTGGAGAATTCCATGGACTGTATGGTCCATGGGGTCACAAACAGTTGGACATGACTGAGCGACTTTCACGTTCTTTCTTATTTTACAAACATGGAAATTACCACCCAGTGATACTATTTTTTTTTTTTCTGCTTCTTCATACTTCATTTTCCCCCAGTAGACTTAAAGCTGTAGCTCTCAATTAGGGATATTTTTCCTCCCAAGGGACTTTTGACATTGTCTAGAGATATTTTTGATTGTCACACCTTGGAGGGCTACTGGCATCCAGTAGGTAGAGGCCAGGGATGCTGCAAACAGCCTGCCATGCATAGGACAGTCTCACCCCTTCATATAGATGCTCTCCAGCCCCAAATGTCATTAATGCCAAAGCAGAGAAACCCTACCCACTCCAGTGTTCTTGCCTGGAGAATCCCAGGGAGGGGGGAGCCTGGTGGGCTGCTGTCTATGGGATGGCATAGTCGGACACGACTGAAGCGACTTAGCAGCAGCAGCAGCAGCAGAGAAACCCTGACTTGAGGCAATCCATAGAGATAAAATCATATTTCTTTTCCTGCTATGTTTATTCAATGAAAAGAAGTACATATAAAAGTGTACACATCTGAGAATTTGGCTACACACGTAGAAGGACGATGGGCCAGTCTGCTTACAACCTATCTATAGAATTTGGTCATTTAATGTGCTTTTCCTTACTGTTTCTCCTGCAATCTTATTTCTGGCTCCTGTTTTTCCCCTGAGACCTTTCTATTATTGGCCTAAGGGAGATTAATGGACAATTTTTTACTGCTTTCAGGCCAATGGAAAAATCTTAGGTCTTAAACGTTAAAAAAAAAACAACTTGGGAAATAAACATTAAAAACAAATTTTGTCCTAAATAGCAGTTAGATTTTTTTTTTTTGGGGGGGGGGGTCTCAATTCCTATTTGCCATTTTAATTGATTGAGTGGATATTTTCAACAAACTTAGCATTACCATTCAAATTATTGTGCTCTTCTGCTCACAGCATCTCCTGTGAGATGTATATTCCTATATCTTGTTCTCTGGTGTATTTGTGCTGATTTAAAAGGAACCATTTGGTGCTAAAATGAATTTATCATTGGCAACTGCTAGAATAGTGTGTCCTTTTCTGTTCAGAAAGTCAATTTATGGACTCATACTTTGGATCTGATTTTTAGAACAGACAATTTGTCAGGAACAAAAAAATGCAGCTTTTGTCTTTTTTGTGGTTGTTGTTCAACTTTGAAAGAGGCAGCATTTAGATAAGGCAGGTACATTTATTCACTTGTTCAAGTATTCACACAATTTCTTTTACCAACACATATATTCACAGCTTGTCAAGTTTTACCCAAAAAGTGAAAGAAAGAGCTTGCTATCACTTTATTATATTATTTTTCTCTCTTTTGTGGTTTGTTAAAGTAGATGCTGATGATTTTTCTTCACTGGACACAATTGTCGAGGATGCATTCTGAAATAAGACATCTTGAAGACAAACACTAAGAACATTTTCTTGGGTTTAAAGTTCCCACCCACCTCCCAAACTGTATACAGTATTGAGCCCAGCTTATGGTAAAGAATCTGCCTGCAGTGTGGGAGACCTGGGTTTGATCCCTAGGTTGGGAAGATCCCCTGGAGGAGGGCATGGCAACCCACTCCAGTATTCTGGCCTGGAGAATCCCAGGGACACAGGAGCCAGTAGGCTATAGTCCATGGGGTGTCAAAGAGTCAGACACAAATGAATGACTTTCACTTCATCTCTGAGATGCATGCTGTATTGTTTGACATTGTTTTTGGTTTTTTTTCCCTGATAAGGAAGACCTATTGCCATAACTTTTGCTTCCCATATTGTATTCTAGTTGTTTTGTTACATACCCTTCCATTAGTTCTAAGTAGGCTTTTAAATAATCTAAAATTTCTCAAAGTTGACTTGAGTTTGTAACTACTACTGACTTTCTTTCTCACATTTTTTATATTATAGTTAATAAATTCCAGGTTTCAATGCACAGAGTTAGGACTAGGGAATAGAGAAAAGGAGAAAGGGAAGAGATATTTGTTTATATCATGCCCTGGAGAATTCAATTTATAGTCTGCATTGGGCATGGATTGGAAAACAATCTTTGTAAAAGTGACAGTTCTTTAAAGTTCTTAAAAATGATAAGTACCACCCTCAGCCTGATCTCCAAGCATGATTGTTTCCTGCTCCTTTTAAAAAATATTTAATTTTTATCTGTTTATCTATTTGGGGCTTCTCAGGTGGTGCTAGTGGTAAAGAATCCACCTACCAATGCAGAGGACACCGGAGACGTGGGTTCCATCCTTGGATCGGGAAGATCCCCGGAAGTATGAAATGGCAACCCACTTCAGTATCCTTGCCTGGAAAATTCCATGGGCAGAGGAGCCTGGCAGGCCACAGTCCATGGGGTCCCAAAGAGCTGGACACGACAAAGTGTCTGAGTGTGTGTGCACGCATGTGTGCGCATGCACACACACACACACACACACACACACATTTATTTATTTGGTTGCACCACGTCTTAGTTGTGGCATGTGGGATCTAGTTTCCCAACTAGGGATGGAATTCAGGTCCTCTGCTTCGGGGGCACTGAGTCTTAGCCACTGGACCACCAGGAAGTCCCTCTTGCTTCTTCTTGATGTAACTGACACTGGGGAGCCAGGCTCTATGACCGGAGTCCTCACTGCCCAGGAGGATGGATTTTCCTTTGTCCAGAGCAGAGTTTTTCAACCTTGGCACTGTTGACTTTGGGGTAGAACAGCTCTTTGTTGTGGGGACTGGCCTGTGCATTGGTGGGTGCTTGGCAGAATCCCTGCTGTTCTAGATGTCAGTCAGAGTCAGACATGGCTGATGCGACTTAGCAGCAGCAGCAGCCCCCACTCCAGCCATGAATTTGCCAAATGCCCCCTAAGAGGGGAGGTGCAAATCAATCCAGTGGTTAAGAACCACTGATCTAAGGTAAAAACATTCAGTTCTGGCATTGGCTTGAATCCTTTAGCTGTGTCACTGGGAGCTGAGAATCTTTTGTTTCATGTTGCGTCTGGGAGTGGGTCGCTTGTATGAGCAAGTCATCCACCTAGCTGCCTTCCTGGAACCTGCAGAGTTCCAGGGGGTCTGATGAGACACACAGCAGTCAGCTGGCTTGGCCCCGAGGAAACTTCTGCTGCCAGGGCTACATTTTAAAGTGTCTGGTGTGGGTGTATATGTGTTCTCTCTGGTGGCTTTTCTGGATAAATTTGTATCTATGTATTGCACAATCTGTATTTCTATGTCTTTCCCTTCCTCTCTTGGTCAGCTTGCTTCACAGTGTCCAAAGAGAGCAGGCTTCCTGACCTCTGCCGTCCATTGATTATTGGAGGATCTGAGCCTGATGTGCTGCTGCTCACTGTCAGGTACCATCCAGCTTCAGATGCTCTAGGATATCGTCTTCTAGACCAACTGCATTGCTGCAAAGAGATGGGGGAATGGCTTTCTCCTATCGGCTCAATGTGAAAGGTGCCTCTGAATGGTCTGGCTGTGCCTTGCGAACCACCACCCTCAAGGTGGCAAGAACTTTGGAGAGCATCCACCGCTCCACCATGAGGCTCTCGCGAGGGGATGCAGGCTTCCTGTCAGAGGCACAAGCTTCCCGGTAGGTAGTGGACATGAGGAGGTCTGTGCTGGGTGTTCTAAGCACAGGGACCCATCCTGGACCCATCAACCTGGTTCTCCCCGCCGCTGTCAGGTGCTGGGACATCTTGGTAGCTTGCCTTCGCTGGTGATCTGCGATCTAAATGCACACAGAGGGAAAGCTGATGGACAACTTTATCAGTGAGCTGTAGGACTTTGGCCAATTCTTGTCTGTTCTGGGCCTGTTTCTCCCCCTAGAGAATACTGGGTTTGGTTCAATCACTATTCCTTGAAGGATGTTCTGTGAAAGCTGACCCTGAAAGATGCTTTGTGGGGAGAAAAGTTTCAGTGGCCAAATGCGTTTGGAAGATGCTGCAGCATCTGGTTGGAGATTCATAATGTGCACAAGTGTAGGAGAGATTTTCCAGAATTCTCTGCACCCAGATATTTATGTGGCTCACTCCCCACTTTTCCTCAGTGTTACTTCCCTTGGAGACTTTTCCTAATGACCCAGATTGGTGATCCTCTCCTGCTCCATTTTTATTCTCATCCTTTTAGTTTTCTGCCATGACATTGTATTTTGATTTATTTGTTTATTATCTGTCCTCCCTCCACCCAAAATATGGCCTCTGTGTCAGCCAGGACTTGATCCACTTTTTTTTTTTTTTTTTTGCAGATTATCCCTACTATGTGCATGTAGCTCATAGTAGGTTCTCCATAAAAATGTGTTGAATGAATAGACTTTGCTTAACTTGGGGATTCCCAAACACAGCTCATCAAGGATGTTTTCCCCTTCTACCCATTATAATCCAGGGAAATACGGTTGGGAACTCAAACAGGAAGAGGGTGGCTAAAACCCTTAGAGCTGTGCTCACGTTCTTAGTACCAGCCACTCAGTTCTGAATACACTGACAACTCACCATTAGAATGAAAACAAAGTGGACTGACTTGTTCACTCTGTGCAATAGGAGTTGCCATCATCTACCTTGAAGACCAAGTCTTGCAAGGCTGACCCCAGGACTTCCTCAACTGGTCTTACCTATGCATCCCTGCAGCTGTTTCCCTGGAGATGGCTTTCTGGGAGGATTCCTTACAAACTATTGGTGGCACCTGGTGAATTGTCCCCAGACCTGTTTTCAGAAATGATTATGAGGACTGCCTGCTAATGCAGGGGACAAGAGTTCAATCCCTGGTCCAGGAGGACTCCACATGCTGTGGGGCAACTAAGCCCGTCCGCCACAACTACTGAGCCCATGGGCCACAACTACTAAAGCCTGAGAGCCCTAGAGCCCACGCTCTGCAATAAGAGAAGCCACTGCAACTAGAGAGTAGCCCCGACTCACTACACTAGAGAAAGCCTGCCCGCAGTCACAGAGGCCCTGCGCAGCCTATTATTTATTTATTTAATTAAATAAATTAAAATCTAAAAAAGAGAAATGATTGTGAGGCTCCTGCTTGGAGCAGTGCTTGGATCTTCAAGTTCTGCATCAGGGGACAGTGCTCTAGTCACAGCCACCACGTGGCCCCCACTGTCTGTGCAGCTGCAGCTTCGGCACTTTACCTGTGTGTTTCTCCGGCACTCATCTCAAAATGAGTCACCTCCATTTTGCTGGTGTAGAGATCAAAGCTCAGAAGGATCCAATTATTTGCCCAAGATCATCCTTCTAGTGGTAAAGAACCCACTTGCCAGTGCAGGAGACTTAAGAGATGTGGATTTGATCCTTAGGTTGGGAAGATCCCCTGGAGGAGGACATGGTAACCCACTCCAGTATTCTTGCCTGGATAATCCCTTGGAGTGAGGAGCCTGGTGGGCTTCAGTCCCTAGGGTTGCACAGAGTCCGACATGATTAAAGCAACTTAGCACGCATGCATCCTTCTAGGAAGCAGCAATGCTTGGATTAAAACAAAATCCTCCCTGATTGAAAGCCCATCTCTCACCCTCTGAGCTTGCAGACAGAACAGAGGCTGTCCTTTCATACATCTACACTTAAATACTCAGCTTGATTTGTCCTAGAAGCTAAATGGGCCTTGTCAGGGCCCTTAAGGCAACGAATGAGACCATTAATCCTCAGAAGGGCTCTTTGAGTACTGTCCTTTGTGGCTTGTGGTTTGATTGATCCATCCATTTCCAGGGATAAAGCTGTGTTGCATTTTCAATTTTGCTCTGCACTTGCAGGGTTATTTTGGCTTTGCCATCTCACATGTGTCCATCCAGAACCAAGGCTTTGTTGTTGTTGTTCAATCGCTAAGTCATGTCTGACTTTGACCCCATGGACTGTAGCCTTCTAGGCACCTCTGTCCATGGGATTTCCCAGGCAAGGATCCTGGAGAGGGTTTCCATTTCCTCCTCCAGGGAATTTTTCCCTACCTTGGGTTTGAACCTGTGTCTCCTGCATTGGCAGGCAGATTCTTCACCACTGAGCCACCTAGGAAGCCCAGGAACCAAGGTATCCCAGGACATTTGGCAGCAAGCAACAGAATCCCACTCCAACTCATTTCAGCAAAAATAGTACTTACTGAAATCAGCCTGGGGCATCCTATAGACCCAAAGGGCAGCGAATGAGGTCAGACAAAGGAGAACCCAGGACAGGGGAGGCCAGCCAGCTGATCTCTCTATGGACCATTTTCACATCTCTTCTTGCAGACCAGCTTTCTCTGTGCACCTGGCTGCCTGGTGGTTTTCAAGTTTATTATATCCAGAGCAAGTGGCCAGTCCAAAGTGACCATGATCATTGTCACCTAAGGCCAGGGGACCCACTTTGGGAAACACTGTCCAAGTGAGAACTTTTCCCATAGAGAGCAGGGCTTCATGCTGTATCCCTGGAGCCCAGAATGGTACCTGGCTCATAAGGTATTTGTGGAGCTCGATATGTATTTGTGGGTGCACCCAGCTGACTTAGCTGTGTACACATACACACCAGGCAGTGTTCTGGGCTGCAGTTACAGTCATGTTCCAACATGATCTTCTGCATCTGTCATCTGCTTGTGGCTCCCCTTCATCAGCACTGTCACCAGTCTGCAAAAGTGAAAATCAGAACCGAGACCAAGTGGAGTGTCCACTGTGAGACCAGCACTGCCTACGATGCAAAGGCAGTGCCCGCCTTCAAGGACTTGGGCTAAATTTAGGATTAGAGCTTAAAAGGGGGAATTTACTGGCATGACACAGCATCTTTTGTGGAACCCAGGAGCAGACGTACAGCAGCGCTAACCAAGGGCCAGGACCAAGGACCAGAAAGTCATCCAGAGACAGTTTCTGAAGTCTCATCTTCACCTCTGCCTCTTTCAGCACTCAGCTTCCCTCTCTGCTGAGCAACTTGCCCTGCTTCACTCACTTATCAAGGCTATGGTTTTTCCAGTGGTCATGTATGGATGTGAGAGTTGGACTATAAAGAAAGCTGAGCACCGAAGAATTGATGCTTTTGACCTGTGGTGTTGGAAAAGACTCTTGAGAGTCTCTTGGACTGCAAGGAGATCCAACCAGTCCATCCTGAAGGAGATCAGTCCTGAGTGTTCATTGGAAGGACTGATGCTGAAGCTGAAACTCCAGATCTTTGGCCACCTGATGCAAAGAGATGACTCATTTGAAAAGACCCTGATGCTGGGAAAGATTGAGGGCAGGAGGAGAAGGGGACGACAGAGGATGAGGTGGCTGGATGGCATCACTGACTCAATGGACTTTGGGTTTGGGTGGACTCCAGGAGTTGGTGATGGACAGGGATGCCTGGCGTGTTTTGGTTCATGGGGTCGCAAAAACTGAACTGAACTGACTCCCTGGGACCACATCGCCCAGCCAGCCTCTCCATTCTGGGACTTGGGAGAGATGAGCCTAGCCTAGCCTAGCTTCTGATTGGTTCTCCTAGGTCAGGTGAACACATACCTACCAGCTGTGACTTGAGAGGGTGGAGGTCACAGGACACTGACATGGCTGCTGAGATTCTTTCTTTTGGGTGGGGTGGGAGTGGTAATGGGGAATTTTCTTTGCTCTTTCATAGCCCTAGGACCAGTTAGGGTCCAAGAACAGGTGGGTGGCTTCTTGACTTTCCCCCCCTGCCCTGCTTCTCTGCCTTTCTTCTTCTTTTATAAAAGATTATTTATTTGGCTGCACTGGCTCTTAGTTGCAATATGTGGGATTTTTTTTTTTTTTTTTTTAAGTTGCAGCATATGGGATCTATTAATAGATTCCTGACCAGGAGTCAAATCTGGGTCCCCTGCATTGGGAGCGTGGTGTCTTAGTCATTGGACCACCAGGGAAGTCCCTGCCTTTCTTATGTTTTCCTTAACAAAAACAACAATGGAGAGAACAGGGTCTTTCTTCTGGTCTTCACCTTTATAGCTCTCTTTTTAATAGTCAAAAGATAGAAAGCTCTGATAAGTCTGAACAAACAGGATGAGTGTGCCTTGGGGAATTCTGAGGTGAAAGTGACATCCTGCTTTGGTTTTAATTTAATATTGCAGATACCTTATTGCCACATTCCCAGCTAACATTCTCTCTGCCTTGCTTTTAGACAGAGGTGCATCCACGCTCCATAGTTTACCTACTAAGTATCTACAATCTATTCTCTGAGCAACATAAAATAATTTTCTACTTGATCATTTCCAAACATACAAAAACAAAAATTTCTGTGTGTGTGTGTGTGTGTGTGTGTGCACTGCACGCTCAGTCATGTCCGACTCTTTTTCAACCTCATGGACTGTAGCCCATCAGGTTCCTCTATCCATGAAATTTGCCAGGCAAGAATACTGGAGCAGGTTGCCATCTCCTTCTCCAAGGGACTCTTCCCAAACCAGGGACCTAAGTCACATCTCTTGTTTGGCAGGCAGATTCTTTACCACTGTGTGCCACCTAGGAAGCCCCCAATTTCTACAGCACTCGTGCCTTATAGGATGAGCCCAGAAGCAAAGCAAGGGCTGGTTTCTAATGAGTTGAAGATTGAGTCCCTTGTTGGTTTCCTAAAGTCACTATAATGAATTCCTATGAGCGTTGTGGTCTAAAACAACAAACTTACTCTCTTAACGGTTCTGGGGGCTGAAAGCCCCAAGTCAGCATCAGCTGGGCTGAAATCAAGGTGTTTCAGAAGGACTGAACTCCTGTGAGTGCTCTAGGGAGGAGTGATTTCATGTCTCTTCCAGCTCTGGTGGCTGTGGGTGTCCCTTGACTTGTAGGTGCATCACTCCAGTCTCTACCTCCGTGGTCAATGTTTCCTCCTCTTCTGTGTATATAATCTCCTCCTGTCTCTCCAGGCATACTTCTGGATGGACCCACTTGGATAATCCAGGATAAGCTCAAGTCAAAAATCCTTAATTTCATCGCATCTGCAAAACTTTACCTTGTAAGGTAATGTTCTTGGGTCCTAGGGATTAGAGCCTGAGATCTTTGGGGCCACAGAACAACCTACTGCAAGCCCCAAATGTCTTTCTCTCCTGAGGAGGGTCTAGGCTGGGTAGACACCCTGACAGATGTCTACCAGAGACCAGATCAAGAGCCCTTGTAGAAGGTCACTTACTTTTTTATTTTGCTTGTGCTAGATCTTCATCGTGGCATGTGGGTTTCTCTTGTAGACCACGGGCTCTAGAATGCAGGCTCCATAGTGATGTGTGGGCTCAGTTGCCCGGTGGCATGTGGGATCTTAGTTCCCCAACTAGGCAATCGAACCTGTGTCCCCTCCATTGGGAGGCAGATTCTTAATCACTGGACCACCAGGGAAGTCCCTAGAAGGTAATTTCTCAGCTCATTTGGAACCTTGCTCCTCCCCTTTCTTTTTTCCTCCTGTTTGTCCTCCAATCAAGGAGAAGCATTAGGAGTAGATGAAGAGCAAGTCCAGCCCAGAGTTACATGGAGAGGCCCTGGGTGGCTCAGGGGTGGGCTGGGACCAGACCAGGCCTCCAGGTATCCCAGGTCACCAAGCAGACCCTTGTAGCTTCCTGTTTATAAATTTACATGAGGAAATGAAAGGTTGGGATTTTAGCACTGTGGCCAATTCTGTTATAAGAAGGTGCTTGACCTTCTAATGGCTGCTCCTTCCCTCCCACAGGAGCTTTTAGGAAAACATTCAGGGCCTGAGAATTTGCTCTCCCAGCCACACAGACCCCTAGCAGCCAGCTCCAGGCTCACCAACACCAGGAAGGGAACTTTGTGTTTTATTTTGGTTTTTATTTTTGGCCATGCCACATGGCATGTGGAACTTCCCCAACCAGGAACTGAACCCATGCCTCTGACATTGGAAGCATGGAGTCTTAACCATTGGACTTAACCACGTCCCAGAAAGGGAACTTTGGACTTGCTGTCTAAATATCCAGAATTTTCTGTTGGGCATGTCGGTTGACAGGGACACTCTCAGCACTTGGGACACACAAGTCCTCATTTAAAGTCTGAAAGAGCCCTTTCCACTGAGTGGCACAGTAGACTGTGGAAGAACTAAGGCCCTGGGGCCTAGGTTCAAATCCCAGCTCTGCCACTTATTAGTGGTGTGACATGGGGCCCCTTAATTAACCCGATTCTCCATGAACTAACCCACAGTAGGAATACCTGGCTTGTGTGGGTGTGTGCTCTGTTGTGTTCGGCCCCATGGATTGTAGCCTGCCAGACTCCTCTTTCCATGAAAGTTTCCAGTCAAGAATATTGGAGCAGGTTGCCATTTCCTACTCCAGGGGATCTTCTCGACCCAGAGACTGAAGAATCTCTTGCATCTCCTGCAGTGGCAGGCAGATTCTTTACCACTAGCACCACCTGGGAAGCCCAATACCTGGCCTGGGCACAGCTGAACAGGGATAAATATGTGAAGTGCTTAGCATAGCACCTGGCGGATACTAAGTGTTCAGGATATATTAGCTAGCATTGTTCTCATTGGTGAGATTTCTCCCTAAGCAAGTCAGTGTTGGAAGAGCTGTTAAGGTAATCTAGCACCAAATGTACGACATATAAAATATTTTATTACAAAAAGCTCATTTTAGAAGGAACAGAACATCTCAGATGGCTTTCTTTTTTTTTTTTTTGCCAATACATAGGAGAGACTAGGAAAAGTCTACCAATGAGACTAGGATCTTATGCATCCTCAGGTCTTTGAGGCCTCAAAACAACCGATGGCATCAGGGTTCTGAGAACCCCACCTGGGTCTCACCCCCATGTAATCATCCAGCCTCTTGTTCAGCTTAATTCATGATATGGGTGTGTCCTTTCTGTAGAGCCGGTCATCTTTCCTACCCACAGTGCAGGACTCCAGGGAGAAAGTGAAGACATAACTTATTTTCTTTGGGAAACAAAACAGTCCTAGTGGAAGCAAAACAAAGCCATGATCTAAGCCAGTTGCTACGTATCCTTTCCTAATCAGAAGGAGGAGTATTGTCCCCAGCAATTCAATGTCAAGGAAGGACAAAGGGGAAGATGCCGGCACTGCTTCCCTGGATGGGGTCACAGCTTCTCAAGATCCGGGGCAGCAGCTCTTTCCAATGTACCTGCGACCGGAGGTCCTGGGGACCCCAGAGTCACTCCCCAGTCCTAGAACGCCCTCAGCTCCTGGCCCCATCCAAATAGCTAAGTACACACCTGGCCCCTCCGCTTCTCAACTGTGGCTGAAGTGGCTTCATTCGGGGTCTGTTGGTGCAGAGGACGAGAAACAGGAGGGAATCCGCCCAGAAGGGGCCATCAGTCGGGGGGCCGGGCATCAGGGGCCTTCTCCTGGACCTCATCGTACTGTGGGGGGGGTGTCAAAGGCTCGATGGAGGGAGGAGGCACGTTTTTGTCTGGCAGGTTGATCCTAAAGTCTTTGAGGTGAAGCTTTTCGGATTTTATCCTTCTCACTTTCAGCGGCTTCAGGCGTTTGGACAACTTGGAGTTCTGCCTGTCGGGGGGGTTCCCTGGGCTGGTCTCCACGTCGGCCCTGGTTGTGGTGGGGCTCGTCTCATCCAGCCCCGTCAAGGACTCGTAGGAGGGGAGAGAGATGCTCATCCGGGGGTTCTGGTCCGCGTCCCTCCCTTCCGCGTAGTTTGTGTTCATCACTTCCTCGTAGCTGGGGACGTAGTACCGTGAGGAGGCCTCCTCCTCCTCCTCCTGGCTGCAAGATAGCAACACAGACATGGGATGGTTAGCATGTGCTCGAGTCACTTACGATCACAAAGAGACGGATCCCGGACCACATGTTGCCACTGGGACCCCGGATACCAGCCTTGTTAATAACAGGTGTATCCAAGGAGGAATAAGAGCTATCACTTCACCTATTGGCTACAAGCCAGACACTGTTCTAAGTACATATAAACTAATGTCATCTTCCTAAAGACACTATGAGTTAGGTTCTATTGGGTTGGCCAGAAAGTTTGTTTGGGCTTTTCCACTGGATAATATGGAAAACCCAAATGAACTTTTTGGCCAGCCCAATATTGGTATACCCATTTTATGGATGGGAAATTACAGAATAATTTGAGATACATGTAAATTTTATATTCCAGATATTCTTTCTCTACCCAGGAACAACCATTTTGCTTCAAATCGGCACCTGTTTCATGTATGTTTATGTTGTCTATGGTCAAAGGACGCCCATCTGGGCATCAGAATAGCCCACCTGCATGCTGTTACATTTGGGCTAAAAAGCAGGGGAGGTTAACACTTTTCATTTTATGGATGGGAAAACAGATACATTGAGGTCAAGTGACTTGGTCATACCTTTAATGATGGGTGACTAGTTTTCCTTCTTTGCTCTTTTTTGTATTTCCCAAGTTTTCTAGAATATGCCTGATTATCTTTTACTTTCAGAAAATTTGTTTAATTTTTCCAAAATAAAAACATCTCCCATTCCACTAGAAAGATAAGACATTCTTACTGAAAATTCAAACACTACAGAAAAATTTAATAAAGAATATAAAAATACTTAGATTGCCAGGAGAAATATCAACAACCTCAGATATGCAGATGATACCTAAAGGCAGAAAGTGAAGAGGGACTAATGAGCCTCTTGATGAGAGTGAAAAAGGATAGTGAAAAAGCTGGCTTAAAACTCAACATTAAAAAAACTAAGATCATAGTATCTGGTCCTATCACTTCATGGCAAACAGATGGAGAAAAAGTGGAAACAGTGACAGGTTTTATTTTCTTGGACTCCAAAATCACTGTGGATGATGATTGCAGCCACAAAATTAAGATACTTGCTCCTTGAAAGAAAAGCTATGACAAACCTAGACAGCATATTAAGAAGCAGAGACATCACTTTGCCAACAAAGGTCCATATAGTCAAAGCTATGATCTTTCCATTAGTCATGTATGGATGTGAGAGTTGGACCATAAAGAAGGCTGAGCACTGAAGAATTGATGCTTCTGAGTTGTGGTATTGAAGAAGACTCTTGAGAATCCCTTGGACTGCAAAGAAATCAAACCAGTCAATCCTATAGGAAATCAGTCCTGAATATTCATTGGAAGGACTGATGTTGAAGCTGAAGCTTCAATACTTTGGCCACCTGATGGGAAGAGCCGACTCATTGGAAAAGACCCTGATGCTGGGAAAGAATGAAGGCAGGAGAAGGGGGTAACAGAAGACGAGATGGTTGGTGGCATCACTGACTCAATGGACTTGAGTTTAAGCAAGTTCTGGGAGATAGTGAAGGACAGGGAAGCCTGGTGTGCTTCAGTTCACGGGATTGCAAAGAGTTGGATACGATTTAGCGGCTGAACAATAACAACATTTTGCTATACACCTTTCCAGATCCTTCTCTAGTCCCATAGCCACAATGTCTGATGTGATGAAGACCTTAACATGCTGTGTTATAAACCTCCTTTTCTCAGAGATACAGATTCACATTAACAAATATAGTTTGGCAGTGGCTGCAGAGAATTCTAGTGAATGGGCGTGTTATAATTTAGCTCGACTGATGGATATTTAGTAGTCACATCTGTCTATGCTATTTTCAGCAATGCTCTGATAAATCTATGAGTACAGACCCCTTTGCACTTGTGTGACTGTGTCCCAAAGATAAGCTCTTAGGAAGGTAACTGATAGGCGCACACATCTTTAAAATGCCGGTTACAGTGAATTCCCCTTCAGTAAGGCTATGTCAACCAGCCCCTCATTAGCAACCCACTTCCTGACAAATCTTTAACTCAGAGTACAGTCTATGTTGGCCAGCAGATAGGCAAAGAATTACAATGCCTTTTGTTGGTTGTTTGTATTTCCTGACTAATGAGACTGAACAACTATCATTTGAATGTCTGTGAAATGCTTGTTCGTGTTCTTGGTCCATTTTCCAACCGTGTGTTCTTTAACATTCATTTGTAAGGCATCTTAAAAAAAATTTTTTTTATTGTGATAAAGGTCACATAATATAAAGCATACTATTTTAACCGTATTTTAACTGTGTATTTCAGTGGCACTAGTCCATTCACAGTGTTGTGCATGTCTCACCATCATCCATTTCCCAAATTTTTCACCTCTCTAAACTGAAACTCTCCCCATTAAACACTAAGTCTCCATTCCCCATCCCTACCCCTACCCGCTACCTCCCCAACCTCTGGGCCCTGGCATTTATCAATGTACTTTCTAACTCTATGAATGTGAGGTACTACTCTAGGTGCCTTGTATAAGTAGAATCAAACAGTATTTGCATCTGTTGTATATTGGAATGCATTTTTAAGGTTAACTTAATATCTGTCCTACAAACAGACTGTGCCTTCTTCCCCCCACCCCACCCCATGCTATACAGTAGGTTCTCATCAGTTATCTATTTTATACAAGTAGTGCTCTTTTTACACTTGGGGTATCAACTTTTATCTTATGCCCCCAATTTAGCACTTGCTTTTTAAATGTGTCTGTAGCATTTTTTTTGTCAAATAGAACCTTGCTTCCCAACCTTTCAACTCAAAGCATAAACATCCAGGACACTGGGGGTAAATGGACTAGCTTCCAGGGGACAGGCTCTGGCCACCCCAGGTGCCATGCAGATCCCCTGGAGGGTGTGTCAGAATCTTGACACAACTGTAATCATTCATTCAAACCATATTATTTGGGAAACTCTGGGATCAAAAGATAAAGTCATTTGTAAAACGATAAACTGTTTCACAGAAGCGGTCATGGGAGACAGCCCCTTAGATTAAAATGTTCTCACCATTGTTGAGTCCTGAGCCTGTGGGTATGCATGTGGGTGTGCGTGTCCATCCCCAGTCCGGGTCCGGTCGGCCATCCTCACCTGTCCTCCTCATGGGCGTGCGGTTCGACCCCTGGGTGCTGGATGTGTGCCAGCTCCTCGCCCTGCCGCTGCTTCCTCTTGTCCCGGATGCTCAGGCAGATTGAGAGCAGGAGCAGCATCACGCCGGCCCCAACCAGCACATAGGCCACAGAGAAGGTCTTGCTCTTAAGGATGCCACTTCCTACCTCCGTCTTGTTCCCTTGAGCAGCCGGCTTTTCTGCGTTGCTGAACCCAGGGACCAGGTTCCACATGGCCATGATGATCCCAAGGACCAGCATCCCCAGGCCGATGGCGGTCAGCGCATAGTGCGAGCCGTTGGCTTTGGACTGGGCCATCATGCCAGCAGGAGCGGGGCAAGGTCCAGGTTCAAAGAGAGAAAATAAATAAATAAAAAGCAGCAGCTGCAACAAAATGTCCTGAACGATAGCCCTAGGGCCACACTAAAAAAACGGCGGCTGGACTCTCGAGGGATGGTTGCAAGCCAACACAAGGCATCCTGTGTAGACGGCTGCGTCCGGGAGGTCTGCGAGGAAAGCAGAGAGGAGAGAGCAAAGTCATTTCTGATTCAAGGCGCTCTGCTGAATGCGGTGGCTGTGCTCCTGACTAGGGACGGGGTCGGGGCGGGGTTGAGGGGTAGGGGGAGGCAGGACTGAGTCATGGCCAGGGCTGGGCTTGCCTCTGATGCATTCCAGACGTCTTACGTGCCCTGCTCCTTCTGTGATCTGCCTCCCCAACCTGAAAAGGAGAAGCCAGACCTTTCCCTGCGGGAAGCCAGAAAGGTCAGAGCTGCTGGTCATCCAGATATTTTGTGGGATTTAGTGAAGTGCAGTACAATCTCAGCCTCTCACCAGCTACGGCGAGAGTGAACCATGGCTTCCTGAGCCATGTCAATATTGCCTGGCTAACCAGCATCAGTCATGATGTGACCCAGTGGAAGTAGCTTCCCACTGTCTGCAGCACAAAATCCAGGCTCCTTGGAATCCTGCTCATGGCGGGCTCAACCTGACCCTGCCTCTCCCACTCATCTTGCACTTCACTCCCCATCGCAAACTCCCTCCAGGGTTTCTGCCCTTCTTTGATCAGCCCTGCTCAGCTGCCCTTCTGTGTCTCCCACAAGCCCCCAGGATCTTCTGTGGCAAATCTCTTTCTTTCTGTGACCACTTCTTTTCCACTTTGCTCCTGGAACATAGCAGCACCCTCCCTCCCCCAATGCCTGCTGAATCAAATGAATGAAATAGCCAGATGAAGCTGTCCTGCAAGGCATGCTTCTTTTCAGCCACATGGAGTTTTACCTTTTTTTTTCCCTTCTCTCTTAAAGGGTGCTTTTCCGTTTATTTTTGGCTGGCACGGCATGTGTGGCATGCGGGATCTTAGTTCCCCAACCAAGGAATGGAATCTGTGCCCCCTGTATGCGGAGCAGGGAGTCTTAACCACTGCACTGCCAGGGAAGTTCTGAGTTTTGCTTTTCTTAAAGGGGCAGAAACCTGCACATCCATCATCTTAGCTGTTGTGCCCAGCTGGATGAAAAACCCTATCTTGTGAAGCAGCTCCGAGACCTTGTGCTCATGGGATCAATCAGCTGGGAGTCTGTAACAATTTGCTGGCAGGGAAAGGGAGCCTGATAAGCCAGTGACTTGAAGGTTTGAGATTGGAACACTTTCAGGGGGCTGGAGGACCAGCGAGTAAGGCTCCTGGCTAATTACTCCTCAATACATTATCCCTGCCACAGCAATCTTTGCAGAACAGTAAAACTTTACAGCTGTTTAGATGGGCAAGGCCCTATTTGCCATTCCACATTCTTTCCGCTCCTTGCAAAAAGATGGCTAACCAGGCCATGTGAAATCTGATGCTGCTGAGATATTTTCTCATCAAGCACTGGGCTCCATCTGAAACTGGCCACTTTGTTCAAAAATACTCTAAAAATAATTGGGATAACATCTTCTACTGGCTTGAAGTCCATTCCTTCTTTTTTTTTTCTCCCACTCAACAAATATTTCACATGTACCTGCTAAGCAGTGTTCAGTACTAGAGAAATACTGATGAACAAATTAAGGATTAGCGGGGAGGTTTCAGGCCAGCAGGAGAACAGTCCACAGGGAATAACAATAAAGTAGGGAGAGAGAGAGAGAAAAAATAAGGCATAATCTGTTTTTAGGACATATATTAAGTTAAATATAACTTAATGCCTTCTTAAGAAGGCATTCCAATTACATTGGGTGCTAAGTTGTTTCAGTCATGTCCGAGTCTTTGGGACCCCATGGACTATAGCCCACCAAGCTCCTCTGTCCATGGGATTCTCCAGGCAAGAATACTAGAGTGCGTTGCCATGCCCTCCTCCAGGGGATCAAACCCACATCTTTTACATCTCTGCGTTGGCAGGCAGATTCTTTACCACTAGCGCCACCTGACTCCACTTATATAAGGTACCTACAAGAGTCAAATTTATAGAGTCAGAAAGTACATTGGTAGATGCCAGGGGCCAAGGGGTGGAGGTGGAGAGGGGAATGGGGACTTAAGTGTTTAATGGGGACAGGGTTTCAGTTTTGGAAGATGAAAAATTCGGGAGATGGATGATGGTGCTGATGGTGAGAGTTGCACAACAATGTGAATGTACTTAGTGCCACTGAACTGCATAGTTAAATATGGTTACAATAGTATGCGTTATGTGATTTTTATCACAATAAAAATATTAAAAAGGGCTTCCCTGGTGGCTCAGTGGTCAAGAATCCGCCTGCCAATGCCAGAGACCTTGGTTCAAGCCCTGATCCAGGAAGATCCCACATGTCACGGGGCAACTAAACCCGTGGGCCACAAGTCCTGAGCCTGTGCTCTAGAGCCCAGGAGCCACAACTACTGAGCCCATGTGCCCTACAGCCTGGCTCTGCAACAAGAGAAGCTACTGCAGTGAGAAGCCTGTCACATTAACTAGAGTAGCCCCCTCTCACTGCAACTGAAATCCCCGCGGCAACGAAGACCCACAAAATAAAACCAATGAAGACCCACAGCCAAAAATAAAGTAATAAAATTTTTAAAAATTAAAAAAATAATGAGAAGAAAGTACAGGAACTGTGGCACTAGGCAGCCGGGGGTCCTAACTCAGGCTGGAGGGCATATGGAGAATCTTGTGAGAGAGAAGCCCCACTTCACATATGAGGGTCTGCCTCCTGAATGTGCTATACTATATGGGTGGGTACAAGTGTGTACATACATGCACACACATGCCCGTGTGCTGGTGTATGACCATGCTTGTGTGTGCATGCAGAACACTGAACAAGAATCCTGTTGGAGACACTTGCAGTGAGGCCAGCTGCTAATCGCCTACTGTATACACAAGGCGGTGTGCTTTTCACATCACTCATGGCCAGCGAAGGGAAGGATGAGGGGTTTCGCAGCCCTAGCAATGCCTCGGTTCTGCCAAATGGATTGGAGACAAAGGTCAGAACTAGGGGGCTCAGTGGTAGAGAGATGCAGCCTGAGCCTTGTGCTGGAAGCAGGAGAGAAGAAGAAACTATTCACTGAGCACCTGCTCAGGGCTGGACAGCCAGGCCTCTTACCAGGGAGGCTGACAACCTGTTTATTAACTCAGTGATGTGGCCACATTACCCTAACTGGCTCCTCGCTCTCATTCATTCTCAATTCAAGTTTTGCCTTGTGCTGTCACATGAGTAAAACAGGCCCCTGATGAGGGACATGGGCAGAGATGAAAACGTCAGAACGAACACATTCTTGGCCTGTTGTCAATGACTGAAAACCGGCAGTAATACTCAGTGTGGGTGAGGGTGTTGGGATGGGCGATTTCATACAGTTTTTCTGGGTGGCAAGTTTTGGCATTTAGGGATCAAAAGTTTCAAAAATGTTTATACCCTCAAGCTCTGTCATTCCAACTTCTAAGAATTATGTACAGGGCAAGGATATTCATCCTAACTTGATAGCAGTGGGAAACTAGAAACTATTTCAACAGCCACTAGTCTGGATCTGGTTAAATAAAATATGCACTTACTGAATTATGGTCTCAAAGCAGCTGATGATAGATTTTAAAATCAAATAAGAGTATGTTCAGTGTGATCCTAATTTTTATAAAGCTCTGTACATGGGCATGTATTATTCATATGAATATATAGGGGAAAAGGCTGAATGATTTTACTTATGTTAAAATAAAGAGGCAATATATTTCATATATGTAAACATATATGTAAAATCCCAGATGACAGACACATTCCAAACTTGTGCCAAAGATTGTTTCTGGGGATGAAGGGGGCTTAGGAAGTGTAACTTTTACTCTATTTCTGTATTTTTTAGAGACAAAAGACCTACATACTCTATTTCTGTAGTCTGAATTTTTTACAGTTAGAATGTATTGTCTTAAGGCAACACAGCTTGGTGGTTAAGTGTGAGCTGTGGAACCAGGCTGCCTGGGCTCTCTGCACCTTCCCAGCTGAGTGACCTTGGACAAATGACTTAACCTCCCTGTGCCTCAGTTTCTACAACTGTTAAGATGCAGATAAAAGCTCTCTAGGACTCAACCTCATAGGAAAGTTATGATAAGTCAACAAGTAAATGTACATAAAGTACCCAGAACAGTATGTGACCAGCACACAGTGAGTTCCTACAGGAAGGTTTGTTATTTAATATTATTTAAAGCCTGCATTCTCCATGGGGTGAGCTCACCCACAAGGGGGGAAAATTGGCTCTTGGGGATGGTGTAAAATAATCTTAATTGCTACAAAGTTTGTGGTCCTCCATGGTACATAGATACTCAGCCTATCTGGTATTAAAGTTTTATGG
>NW_011494861.1:12465317-12473927 GCF_000754665.1 Bison bison bison
TATGGAGTGGCGGGGTGGGGGAGCACTACAAAAAGAACATCTAAAAAGAAAGAATGATAGTGGGGAATAAAAGCTTGGGAGAGACTCCACTGAATGTGTTACATTAAGTTTCAAAACA
This sequence comes from Bison bison bison, assembly GCF_000754665.1. Classification (NCBI taxonomy): domain Eukaryota; kingdom Metazoa; phylum Chordata; class Mammalia; order Artiodactyla; family Bovidae; genus Bison; species Bison bison. The sequence goes on from NW_011494861.1 coordinate 12,465,436, forward strand.
CTCAAATGATACAAGCCACAACGTTTATAGTTATTTTCTCTGGGTGTTGGGATCAGAATGGTTTTTATTTTCGTTTTCTCCTTGGGAGGGTAATAACTAGAAAACACAGAAATGTGTTGTTTTTCAAATAAGAAAACAAAATGAAGGCATTTGTTTTTTGGGTTTACAGCAGGGTTTTGTGTCCAAGGGTAGCTTCAGATCCTTTGCTGGTTCCTCCCACCCTCTGGAAACCAAGACCTCGAAGGTTCACTGTGGGGCGTGGAGACCCAGCTCCCCAACGTGCAGCTGGTGGCTATTTATCTTGTTTCTGGCTTGTTGACCCACGTTATATTTAGCATGGTGTTCTTTCCCTTTCAAAAATAATGGAAAGAAGCTAATTTTGTGCTTAGAGGATTTGGGTCACATAGTTTCCAAGATGTCCTTAAAACAGAGCAGCCTTGGTGAGCAGCCTGAGGTCCCAGCTGGCCCAGACTCACCTTGGGACCCAGGAATTGGGTCCATCACAACTCAGGTTCGAGGCAGCCCTAAGAGATGAACGAATGATCCAGTATTTAGGTTTTCAAGAAAGCTGTGAACCAGTTAAGAGAGGCACCTACCTGTGGTTAGCTGGGGAGGCAGTTGACAACTCTTCATGCTAAAAATCTTGTGTTAAGGACCCACCTGTAAAAAACCAGAAAAGCAGCTTTCTAAGTACGCTGTGACCATGTCAAGTTGAGGTACTCATGCGGGAGGCATGTGTTTTCTTTGCTTTGGGGGGAGAAGGCACATGCAAGAAAAGTTATATCAAAAGAAGCCAAGACTCTAACAAGAGCAGGGCTGCAAAAGGATGATGACATGGCAGTCACACTGATGAAATCTTTCCATGGGTTTCTCCAACCTATACAAGTGCTCTGGAGAGTACAAGGAGAAACACTCCCCAGGTCACTTTATAGGGAATGTGCAATCTTGACCCCAAAAGCAACAAGGCAGGAAAGGAAAATGACAGGTGAAGCTGATCTGCCAGTGCAGAAACAAAAATCCTAAACAAAATATCAGCAAATGGAATCCAACCACATTTTTCAAAAAGGTTTATCCCAATAATGCATAGTTGATTCAACATTAGAAAATCGAATAATGTCATGTCCCAGGAGAAAAGATAAACCCTGACAGTAGCTGACTATGCAGTTATGGTCCACTGGAGTACGATGCAGCAGAGAAAAGGAATAAACCGCAGCTCCATGCACCAGCACAGACCATTCTGACAACATGTGAGGCTGAACAGGAAAGCATATTGCAGAAGAACACACGTAGCATGATTCTATTTATATGCAGTTCAAAACCAGGCAATGTATTGCTTTATCTCTGTAATTATTAGGAAGAAAGGCAAAATTATGAATTAAAATTGAGGACAACAGGTATCTCCCTGGAGGAGTGAGAAATGGTGTCGAGGAGGAATAGTGAAGGGTACCTGGGTGTTCATTAAATTATTCATTAAATATCATATATATACACCTATATATACTCTCTTGATTGGCTGGAATATTTTACAGTAGGAGATTCTGAGAGTTGATACCTTTCCATTGTTCTTAGCATAAAATTCGAACTCCTTTGCTGTGGCCTTCAAATCCCACCAGATTGGACTGGGCTCTTGCCTCTTATCTCTTGACTCACCAACCCTCAGGGGGCTTCCTGTCTGTTTCTAGTCGCATTAAGCACATCCTGCTGCAGGGCCTTTGCACTTACTGTTCCCAATGCCTGAAACTCTTCTACCTGTCTTTTTTTTTCTGGATTTGAGCATGATGTATTTATTTTTCTAGTCTTCCTTTTATAAACTTCCTCCCCCACCCTTTTTTAAAATCTCTTAAAACATTTTTTTTATTGCAAGATATTTGTTTTATAATATTGTGCTGCTTTCTGCCATACATCAACATGAATCAGCCACAGGTATACATATGTCTCCTCCCTCTTGAACCTCCCTCCCATCTACCTGTCTTTTTTGTTTATCCATTTCCTTACCGCTTCTGTCTTTTAGCTCAAATGCCACCTCCTCAGCGAGGATTTCTTTGATCACACTACACTATCCTCTCCCTTACCCAGCTACTCTCAAGCCCCATGCTTTGGTACTTATGACATTCCTTCCTATGGATGGATGATGTTACCTCAGTCTACAACAGCCTTGCTTTGCTTTCCTATTGTCTCCCCACTGGAGTGTAAACACCTTGACAGAAAAGTCCCATTCGTCTTGTTCATTTCTGTATACCCAGCACTCAGCACCTTGTGTCAAGACTGTAGCACAGTCTTGTTATTAACAGACTTAGTTATTAACTCTTAGTTAACAGGTGCTTAATAACTATTGTAGAATGAATGAATGACTATCTAGCAAGTTAAAAAGTTTAACTGATATCCTGTATCCATTAGGGAAAATGCCTAGTCCAAGGTTGGCATCGAGGGGGACAGGATTAGATAGAGCTAATTTTCAGGATATCCAAGTCTTATGTCCTTAGGCAAATGATTTCCCAACAACACGGGAAAGTCACCCAGGCTAAATGCGACTTCCATTCTGACCCAAGACATTGACTCTGTCAGTATTTCCTGGTGGGGTTTGAGGTTTCACCTGGCCCCTGGTCTTCCTAGCAGGTAGGTGAGCACCCTGAGCTTTGCTCCTCCAACCTGGGCATCTGCTGTCTTTATTCCCACACACATCCTTGGCTAACCAGCTATAGCCAGGTCAAGGGATTTCCCTGGAGAGTTGAGGGGAAGAGAGGGCTGAGCCCCACCACGGCTCTAACATCTGAGTGCTCACCTGGCTGAGACCCAAGTTGTGGAGGAGGGTGGATACTTATCACCAGTCCACACTTAGGATCTCTTTCTATACAGACGCGGGCTTCCCTGGTGGCTCAGCTGGTAAAGAATCTGCCTGCAATGTGGGAGACCTGAGTTTGATCCCTGGTTTGGGAAGATCCCCTGGAGAAGGAAAATGCTACCCACTCCAGTATTCTGGCCTGGAGAATTCCATGGACTGTATAGTTCATGGGGTCGCAAAAAGCCGGACAGGACTGAGTGACTTTCACTTTCACTTTTCAGTATATAGACAGAGACTGTATGTGGTGGTGCTGTAGCTGCTAAGTCGTGTCTGACTCTTGTGAACCCATGGACCTGCCAGATTCCTGCATCCATGGGATTTTCCAGGCAAGAATACTGGAGTGGGTTGCCATTTTCCTTCTCCAGGGAATCTTCCTGACCTAGGGATTGAACCTGGGTCTCCTGATTGCAAGAGGTCTGCTGCATTCTTTACCAGCTGAGCCATCAGGGAAGCCCTAGAGACAGTATAGAGATAACAATTTAAATAAAATCGAACAACAGAAGACAGCACTGCTCTGGCTGAAACAGCACAGTGTCCCAAGTGTTGATGGGCAAGCCTTCCCTTGCCCCTCTCCCGCTGAATCCCAGCAATTCTCTGGAACACAGTTTAGAAACCTAGGCTGTGCTCTGGACCCTCATGTGGCCTCTGAGCTCTGTTCTCTGGCCCTGGAAGGCACAGTTCCAGAAGTGTCCAGCCCACCCGGGGGAGGAGATCTCAGCAGTCAGAGGTGTCTGGCAGCATAACCAGCCCCCATGACAAAGAGGCTCCTTGACCATTCTCCCTGCACCCCAACCACTCTCTGCCAAGCTGCATAATTGGGAAAGGGATCCCCGGCTCCATTCGCAGGGACCAGGCTGTGCTACATTTCCGTCACAAAGGAGGAATTCAGTGAGGCCCTTTCGGCCAAGTTTCAGCTCACAATCACTTTTGTCACCGAGCTCCAGTCCCCTGCCGTGGGGAGGGGGTGCGGGCTGGAAGAAAGGCTCTGAGCAACCTCTGCCGCAGCCCCTGTCCCTCCTGGGAGTTTCAGGCCATCTCCCCTGAGGTCAGAGAGTGTCAGGTTCCTGTTCTTTTAGGACAGGTTCTTGTAGACTGTGCACTCGGGAAAAAATGAAGAGCGCTGTGCAAATGAGTCATAAAGTCAGAGGAGCGGGGAGGGCTGCCTGAGCCAGAGAGCTGATAGGATAATGAAAAAGAAAGGGTACTGAGTGAATTGAGAGACAGAGTAAGGACTATAATAGGAACAGTTCAAGAAGGAGACAAGTACCCTTTCTAAAGGTATCCAAGCCTCAGAGGTGCCCTTCAAAGAGGATTAGCCCCAGGACCTCTGAGTCTCAGAGAGGTTAAGCATTTTGCCCTGGGCCACACAGCTGAAAGCTGCAGAGTCAAGATGCACAATCAAATCTGACTCTGAAGCCCACTTCTTTCCCCTTATATAACATCAGTTCCCACAAGGCCTAGTCCCTGTGGGCCACTCCCGGCGAGGGGGGAGGGGGCGCACATAGGCCGGAAATGGGCGATGTACGGATGACCGCTGGAGATGCTTCATCACCAAAGCATCAGGGGTAACAAGTGTGCGTTTCTTTTAAACTGGCTTTTTAAAGAATCTAGCCCCAACAACTCATGAGTCCCTACTGTGCGCCTGTGGCTTTGGAGGATGCACAGATGGGTGAGACTACTTTCACAGTCCAGCAGAAAGACGGGTTACTCTTCTTCTTAGAAGGGAAGTCAGCACCAGGTGAGAGATGTTGAATGTCATGTGTTGAATGCCAACTCTGTGCTAGGCCCTCTGTTGAGATCTTTCCGTGCCCAATCATTTAATAGTTATTAGTTCCATTTACAGAGAAGGCAATGGCACCCCACTCCAGTACTCTTGCCTGGAAAATCCCATGGACAGAGGAGCCTGGAAGGCTGCAGTCCATGGGGTCGCTGAGGGTCAGACATGACTGAGCGACTTCACTTTCACTTTTCACTTTCATGCATTGGAGAAGGAAATGGCAACTCACTCCAGTGTTCTTGCCTGGAGAATCCCAGGGACGGGGCATCCTGGTGGGCTGCTATCTATGGGGTCGCACAGAGTCGGACACTACTGAAGTGACTCAGCAGCAGCAGCAGTTCCATTTAGGACAGTGAAGTTCAGAGAGGGAACATAACTGGTCAGACGCCACACAGCTAGTACAAGGCAGGAGTAGGTTATGTCTGATTCTAAAGCCCATGCTTTTCATCACTACCCAGCACTGCTAAAACAGGGCGTATCCAAAGAGCCTATAGAAAGAGCAACCAATTCACTTTGAAGGGGGCTGGAAGGAGGAGGATAAAGCAGCAGCTCCGCAGGGCCTGGAGGCATCTGTAAACTTCACTGGGGCAAAGTCTGGGGACAGGAGGAGATAAAGTGTCCTGTGGGAAGGGCTGAGTCTGGAAAACTGCACAGAGATGGGGGAGGAGATGGGCTTTCCTGGTGGCTCAGATGGTAAAGAATCCACCTGCAATGCAGGAGACCGGAGTTCAATCCCTGGGTCAGGAAGATCCCCCAGGGAAGAGAATGGCTACTCACTCCCATATTCTTGCCTGGAGAATCCCATGGAGGAGGAGCTTGGCAGGCTACAGTTCATGGGGTCACAAAGAGTTGGTCATGAATGAGCAACAAAGCATACATATATATGGGAGCAGATATATATAAAGGGGAGCAGACACCTCCCAGGATGCACCACTTCTTGAAGAGAAAAGAAGCAGCTTCCCCTCCCCCACATAAGACATCAGTAATTTTTATAAGGTCTGATGTCCTCAGTCTCGTTGCTAATCCACTAAGTGTTGCTGAAATTAAGGAAGACTAACTTACTCTGAAGACTCCGGGAGCCATAAACAGAAGGAGCAAGTTAACAAACCGGGTATCTTTTCTTCAGGACCTTGACTCAGTGTCAAGAAACTAAGTTTTTGTCTAAGTTTCTCAAGAAACTTAGAGAAACTAAGCAGGCAGCTGGAATGTGACCCTACTTACAGGGCTGGCACCAGGACCTGATATCCAGGGCTCCCGCCACACTCAATATTTCTCAGGAAATGTGACATCTCTGTGTGTTTCCCTGCCAGGATGGAGTCTGAGAGCTCGTCACCATCAAAGTGAGCCTGACTCTTTCTCCAGGCTCTGGGAATGCGCCAACAATGGCCTCCTGCTCTGGCAAGCAGGGCTGAACACAGGCACTGACCACCCTACCTGGCCTCCCCGACTTCAGCCCCAGCCCACCATCAGCAACTGTGAAATATCTGCTGCTGCTTCCTGGACACTGACTGCATGCCAGGCTCACACTAAGCGTTCTGCACAAGTGAGCTCATTTATCCTGCCCCACGACTAGACAAGGTGGTCCCCACCTTTGTCCACATCATCACTGAATACACTGAGGCACAGAGAGGTTGAGGAACTTGTCCTAGGCCTCACAGCTTAGAGGTGGTGGCCCTGAGCCCAGCTGTTTGTTCAGGTCTTCCTCATCTGTGGGGTGATGGAAAAGCAGCCTTTCAGCCAAGCCCGATGAGCTCCTCTCAAGGCAGGGCAGCAGCTATTATTAAGGGCTGGGTCTATGGTCCCACCACTGAGGCTATCCTCTGGGCACGAGGAGCAAGTGAAGTGAGATATCACAGCCGACCTTCTGGGGACCAGAAGTGCAGGCATCCGATGTGCAGCTCCGAGTCTGGGAAGGCGGGAGGACTAGGGGGATAGACGAGAGCCTGGAGCACATCTCACCTCACTGCCGCCCACCCCCGGCTGCCAGACAGGCTCATGTGAACCTGGGCACAGTCTGGACACACTGTTTGTCCTTGAGTAGCAGGGTGTTTTGGACACCAGCTTGAATCCTTTGGTTCTTCCTTCTCAAGAGTCATTTTGCAGCACATAGTAGAGGAGGGCAGAGGTGACAACTTCTAAAATCAGGGACTGTGGACGGCGACTGCAAGGGTCAACTCCACCCTCCACATGGTGGGATTCCCAGAGTGGGCTCCGGGCCAAAGATGCATTTGCATCTCAGCTCTGCTACTGAATCATTACCTAGAAAGGTGAATTCTCACCCCTCTCCTCCTGTTGCCTCATCTGTAAGAGGGGACGGGTGGCTCAGAAGTAAGGAATCCCCTTGTAATGCAGGAACCTGCAATGCAGTATATGCAGTTTCAATCCCTGGGTCAGGAAGATCCCCTGAAGAAGGAATGGCAGCCCACTGCAGTATTCTTGCCTGGAAAATCCTATGGACAGAGGAGCCTGACGGGCCACAGTCCATGGGGTTGCAAGAGTCGGACACGACTTAGTGACCGAACTACCAACACCACCACCCCGCTGGGATCTACCTCCCTGGGCTGTTACAGTGGGAAAGACAAGGACTGGGATTCTCCCCCGAGCCTCCAGAAGCAACTAGCCCCTCTGACTTTAGCCCATGAACCTGACTGCAAGAGAATAAATCTGCGTTGTTTTCCATCCCCAAGTTTGGGGTGGTAGTTCCTTATAGCAGCCACAGGAAATGAATACAAGCAGCATTCGTGTTCTGTGGCACCTGCCAACACTCAGGCTGTTTACTTACCTAACAGCTGGTTTAATCAGGCACAGTTCCTTACTCTTGACCAAACCAATCACTTGGTGAATTTTGCACCCAGTCCTTGTGGGACTGGGCTGGAGGGAGGCTGGGCATCCTGGCACTCTTTGACCTGGTTTACAGGTTAACCCACGATTCTGCTCGTGAGCCAAGTCAGCACCTGTTCTAACTTTGCTTGGACAGAAAGTGTGATAAAAGGCAAACACTCTCAGGCTTGTATCAGCAGGCTCTCCTGGTGGCTCAAAGCTAAAGTTCCTAAACTGTGAGGCCAAAGCAAGGCAGATGTTTATTTTATGTAGTCTTTCTATGAGGGGGTTTTAACAACCAAACAGAGGTGTGTGGAGGAGACAGACCTCTGAGGGCCGATGAATCCTGTAGATCCAAACCCTCCCTGTTCCCAGGCCTTTATCAGACTGGCTCTGATTCTGGAGATTAGGACACAGTTTGAGAAAGTTTATCCTGCCCATATCTGGACATTTTCTTTTTTAGCTACAGCAATGTTGCCTCCATAGAAGTGGTTCCCAAACCTTCTGCCAAGAGCCCTTTGGGAACACAGTTGAGCCGCCCAACCCCCTCCCTACTCCCTCCTCTCCACTTTCCACCAGTGATTCCCACTGGAAGCATTTTAGCCAGAGCTGCCATCTCCAGCTCCCTGTCTCTACCTGCTTCTGATTTTTTAGGAAATCACCTGACATACTCAATTCTTTCTCCAGCAGTTACATTTTGGAATTGTAGCAACACCCTTAAATATTTCCTAAGCACTTACCAAGTGCCCGGTAGCTCAACTGGTAAGAATCTATCTGCAATGAAGAAGACCCTGGTTTGATTCCTGGGTCGGGAAGATCCCCTGGAGAAGGGATAGGCTGCTGCTGCTGCTGCTAAGTCACTTTCAGTCGTGTCCGACTCTGTGCGACCCCATAGACGGCGGCCCACCAGGCTCCCCCATCCCTGGGATTCTCCAGGCAAGAACACTGGAGTGGGTTGCCATTTCCTTCTCCAATGCATGAAAGTGAAAAGTGAAAGTGAAGTTGCTCAGTTGTGTCCGACTCTTTGCGACCCCACGGACTGCAGCCTATCAG
>NW_011494861.1:12474027-12482323 GCF_000754665.1 Bison bison bison
AATCCACTCGCAATGTGAGAGACCTGGGTTCAGTCCCTGGGTTTGGAAGTTCCCCTGGAGGCGGGCATGGCAACCCAGTGCAGTACTGAAAGGTTGTTGCTGACCCAGGAAAAGATGCCGGGATTCTTGGCCTCCAGAAGAGAAGAATGTAATCCGGGGCCAGTGACGAGCCTTGATCGCTCAGAGGTTTTGTGCAATAAAGTTTTATTAAAATATAAAAGGGATAGAGAAAGCTTCTGACATAGACATCAGAAGGGGGCAGAAAGAGTACCCCCTTGCTAGTGTTAGCAATGGAGTTATATACCTTTTAATTAGTTATTACAATGAATCAAAAGAATGTCTCAAGTTTGTGAAAATTTTACCAGACCTACTCCAGCAATTTACATTTTAGGATAACAAGATTAGAATTTAACAATAGAAAGATCCTCCAGACCCACTCCCGTAATATACATTCTAAGATATCAGAATTAGTCAGAAGGTTTTCAGGAAGGAGAAACTGTCCTCCAGTCAGATACATTGTTGTTGTATCATCCCTAGTACAGAGTTTAAACTGAGCTGTGTAATTGACTAAGACTAAGGAATGCAGCACTGACTCGATGGACGTGAGTCTCAGTGAACTCCGGGAGTTGGTGATGGACAGGGAGGCCTGGCATGCTTTGATTCATGGGGTCGCAAAGAGTCGGACACGACTGAGCGACTGATCTGATCTGAAGGAATGCAGAGGAAAAAAATGTTTGTCCTTTTCTCCTCCTTAAGAATTTCAGACCCCCAATCTCCATTTCGAGAGCCCCAGACCCCTTTCTCCTCCTTGGGGACCCTGAACTTCTTATCAATCTGCCTAGGAATCGACTCCTCAGTATTCTTGCCTGGAAAATCCCATGGACAGAGGAGCCTGGCAGGCTACAGTTCATGGGGTCGCAGAGTCAGATAGGACTGAGCAACCAGCATGCACACACACACCAAGCGCCAGGCACTGTGCCGGCTGCTCTCCGTGCATTTATTACTACTATGATTAATTCCATGTTGGGCTTCCCTGGTGGCTCAGTGGTAAAGAATCAACCTGCAATGCAGGAGACGCAGTTTCGATCCCTGGGTTGGGAAGATCCCCTGGAGAAGGAAGTGGCAACCCACTCCAGCCTTCTTGCCTGAGAAATCCCATGGACAGAGGAGCCTGGCGGGCTATAGTCCATGGAGTCGCAAAAGAGTCAGACATGTCTTAGTGACTCAACAGCAACAACAAATTAATTTCGTGTAATATTTTATTTATAAAATTTAGAATATTTTACATTAATATTGATAATTTATCATTGCTATTTAACTACATTTTAATTTATTATTTACTATCTTGCTTTTTCCCCCCAAACTCTAATGAGAAAGTATCTAGAATAATCTCCATTTCACAGATGAAGAAACTGAAGTTCAGAGAAGTTAAGGTACCTACTCTAAGACACACAGCGAATGGCACAGTAATGATTCAGACTGGTTATGTCTGACTCCAGAGCTAGCATGCCCCACTACCCCTGGTCTCTCAGTCCCCACACTCCAGCAGAGAGCCCCGTCCCTATACCCCATCCACCGGAAGCCCTGTCTAGGCCGACCTCAGCCTCTGCGGTCAGGAAGTAGAATTTCTTGTTTTCCTTCCTCTCATTTCCCCTCCATAAGAACTAACTTCCCCCGTGTGAGTCACTCAGTCCCCTGGAACCCTGATACTCATCTGGACAGACTGTAAATAATTGACACCAATGTTTAATCATAAAACTGGAATAGAGGTTAAAGCAGGGCAGCCTGCAGGAGAGAGGAAGGACAAAAACAGCCTGGGGAAGGGGGCTTGCTTTGAGGGCCTTGACACCTCTTCCACGATGGGAGACAAAACAAGAACTACCCCTGGCCTAGAGCTTAGTACCTTCACGACATAGCTCATTCATGCTTTCCAATGTCTTCTCCCTGTGAGGGCTGGGCTGCTTCCCTGACTCTGCAGAGAGGTCAAGGCATAATCAGTGCAAGGGTCAGAGTGAGAGCCGTCTCTTTCTAGAGGTGATCAGAACAGACAGAATTAACCTCACGGGGTTGAGGAGTGACTGTCTCATTCATGTTAAGTGTACTATGCTGGGTACACAGTAAGTGTCAAGACATGGTGCAGAGAGGGAGGGATGACATTTGGATTTCCCCAGCCTGCTACTAGCCCACACTCACCGCCACCCACTCCCCCAGGCTTTTTCTTTCTTTCTGGCTGTGCTGGGCCTTCATGGCTGAGCAGGCTTTCTCTAGTTGCTGTGAGCGGGGGCTACTCTTTGTTGCCGTGTGCAGGCTTCTTACTGGAGTGGCTTCTCTCATTGTGGAGCACGGGCTCTAGGGTACACGGGCTTCAGTAGGTGTGGTGTGTGCGCTCAGTAGTTGAGGCTCCAGGGCTCTAGAGCACAGGCTTCATAGTTGTGGCACACGGGCTTCGTTGCTTGGCGGCATGTGGGATCCTCCTGGATCAGGGATCGAACCTGTGTCTCCTGCATTTGGCAGGTGGATTCTTTACCACTGAGCCACCAGGACAGCCCCTGCCCCGCCCCAGGTTTTAAAGTCTCCTAGGAACTGAAAAGATCATCCCAGGAACTGAAAAAGACTCATCTGCTTCTTCTGCAGTCAACAGGTGATCCTGCAGAGGCCCAGTCATCTACTGTAGAGGGCTCCTCATCTACAGGGAAGCCCCAGTGAAACTGCTGAGATGCAAAACGATTTCTTGGGGGCCTCAGAGTGTGCAGCTCAGCTGTCTTTCCTCTCTGCCCTCTGATCTGTAAGTGCCAATCAGGACCCAGCTCAAGGTGGGAAAAGGGGCCGGGCTTTTCAGGGATGCACCAGACTCAGATGGCTGAGGTGAGATGTCACCTGTAGGGCATAGCTCACCTCTAAGCATAGGTCACCTCCTGAGAGCAGGTGACAATTCACCAGCCTGATACTCAGTAGGATGGTTTTGTTTTGCCTGCTCATGGCTCCCAATATCCACTCTTCCCTTCGTCCACTGTTAAGAAAACTCCCGATGGTCAGTTTCCCATGATTTCCCAGAGTAAAGACAGCATTATCCGGCCTCTTGGCAGCTAGCTGTGCCATATGACCAAGGTCTGGCCAGTGGGTTATAACATCAGTGCCATGGCTCCTGCTGCTGGAATTGGAGCCCGTTTCTCTGTCCAGACAGGCAGCAGCATCTTGGAGATGAGGCCCCGAGCCAGTGTCAGCTGCTACTGAGGACCGGGGGAGGCATGCTCTGTGGGCACCTGTAATGGCTGTGACTGAGGAACCCCTGGGGCTTCCCCAGTGGCTCAGGTGGTAAAAGAATCTTTATGCAATGAGGCAGACCTGGGTTGGGAAGATTCCCCTGGAGAAGGGAATGGCTACCCACTCTAGTATCCTTGCCTAGAGAATTCTATGGGCAGGGGAACCTGGCGGGCTACAGACCATGGGGTATCAAAGAGTTGGGCATGACTGAGGCACTAACACATTCTATGGGGCTTCTCAGAGGCCTTTCCAGAGATTAAATCAGTGATGAAAAATATACCTGCATTTCAGATATGCTCATGAGATCATGGACGCCCAAGGATGGGGTGAGGAGGCTGCAGTAACACCCAGCAGGGGGCTCCCAGAGCAAGGTGAGATGCTGGGGACCAGTGACTGTTCATCACCTGACTGTCAACATAGTCTGAAAAGCTGATAAACACCTATGTGCTAACCCACCACACCCCAACCCTGAGAAGGGCTATTCATCTCCTGTTGCTGCTATAATAAATTACCATAAATATAGTGGCTTAAAAGCAACACAAATTCATTCTCTTACAGTTCTGGAGGTCAGAAGTCTAAAATCAAGGGGTCAGCAGGGTTTTTATTGCTTCTGGAGGGTTCAGGAGAGAATCTGTCCCTTGCCTGCTCAGCTTCTAGAGGCCGCCAGCATTCCTTGGCTCCTGGTCCCTCCTCCCATCTTCCAACTGTTGTCACATCTCCTTCTCACTCTGGCAGTCCTGCTTCCCACTCACAAGGATTCTTGTGACTACATCATGACCATCTGGATAAGGTGAATACGCAGAGGCCCTATAACCATATAAGGCAACACATTCACAGGCTCTGGAATTAGGAAGTGGACATCTTTAGGATCACTGTTCACTCATATTTTCATTATTCAGCATACCATAAGGGCACCTAGGCACTCTCCTATACAATTTCAGGGGTTCACTGGCCTTTCACCAATGCTCTGCCAGAAAAAGCATCCTCAGTCAGGTATCAGGAGCACCTGAATATAGACAAGGTGTGTCATTACAAATGGGGGGAGGTTTTACACGTTTTACAAGAAGGCCTTTTGATTCAGAAGCTTGCATCTTTCCATCATGATAAGAACAGCTAACATGCATTGAACGTTTACTCTGACCCTGGATTATCTCATTTAATCTTCCTAAACACGCTGCCATCATCCCTGCATTACAGATGTCCAGAGAGGTTACGTGATTTGCCCAAAGCCTCACGTTAATAAGTAGCAGAGCAAGGCTGTGAATCAGACAGTCTGAGTCCAGAGTCCCCCTAAAATCCTTCCTCTCACCTGCTCTCAAGCCATGCTCTAAAGAGTGAGTTTTTAAACGTCTACATGCTGCTTCCATGAATATAGCAGTCCTTTGTCCAACATCAGAATCAGAGATTTGCTGATGATGGACAGTTGGGACGGGCGTGTCCAGGACGACTCAGTGACAGACGCAAGTCAGTGTCTTAAGTAACCTGCCTAGAAGCTAAGGGTCCAGGCTGACTGCTGACCCTGCACCCCTCCCCACCTTGCTCAGCCCCTGGGACTCAGGGCTCATGGGCAGCTTGAAGCCATGTCTCACGTGCAAGGATTCTGTCCCTCTCTGACCTGCCACAGCACCGTGTTAGGGGTTGTGACCCAACATCCACGCTCAGTCTCTTTCCTGGGTCCGGGGAACTGAACTGGACACTGTCACATATCATCTTTGTAACCCAAATCACCAGCATGCTCCATGGCTGCTCTCTCATTCCTCACTGTAAGAGGAGGGAAGAGGGCCGAGCGTGGTGACCAATCAGAGAGTCTGGCTCTGGGGTTTCAGGGATTGCCCTGGTGGTCCAGTGGTTAAGACTCTGAGTTCCCAATGCAGGGGGCCCAGGTTTGATCCCTGGTCAGGGAACTAGATCCCACATGCTGCAATTAAGACTGAAAATTAATCCCAGGTGCCTCAACTAAGAGGCACCAAATTAAAAACAAAACTGGGTTTCAGAGATTCTGGCTCTGACCAGATCCAAACCTGGATCATCCACCCAGCAGCCTCACAGTGGGTGTCACAGTCTCCAGCACATCTGTGGGTGTTCCAGTCATGTCCCCTTTCCCCTTAGGCCAGGGGCTATGACATGTTGTCTCTGCCTCACAAGGGGCCTGGACACCACAGGGGTTTATTAAGTATCTGCCAGGTCTAGCCCTTTGACCACCCTGTAGGGCGTTTAGATCTGAGGATCAGTTAAGGAATCGTGACGCCATGCATTCTGGCACAAAACGTTATCCCTGAAGCAAAGGTAGGCAGAGCAGGTGAGGGTGATCAAGACTGCTGTCTGAGATGCACGGGCACACACTGCTGTATTTAAAATGGATAACCGACAAGGACCTTCTTACAGCACAGGGAACGCTGTTCAGTGTAATGTGGCAGCCTGGATGGGAGGGGAGTTTGGAGGAGAACAGATACACATAGATGTATGGCTGAGTCCCTTTGTTGTTCATCTGAAACTATCACAACATTGTTCATTGGCTACACCCCAATAGAAAATAAAGTGTTTTTTTTAAAACAAAACAAAATAAAAGATTGCTCCCCGAGTTGGGAGATACTTCTAGGCTGAACAAAAACAATGGCCATGCAGTCACAGAGACATTAATTTGCCGACAAAGGTCCGTCTAGTCAAAGTTAAGGTTTTTCCAGTAGTCATGCATGGATGTGAGAGTTGACTATAAAGAAAGCTGAGCACTGAAGAATTTATGCTTTTGAATTGTAGTGCCGGAGAAGACTCTTGAGAGTCCCTTGAACTGCAAGGAGATCAAACCAGTCAATCCTAAAGGAAATCAGTATTGAATGTTCATTGGAAGGACTGGTGCTGAAGCCAAAGCTCCAATACTTTGGCCACCAGATGTGAAGAACTGGCACATGGAAAAGACCCTGATGCTGGGAAAGACTGAAGGAAGGAGGAGAACGGGACGGCAGAGGATGAGATGGTTGGATGGTATTACTGACTTGATGGACATGAGTTTGAGCAACTTCCGGGAGCTGGTGATGGACAGGGAAGCCTGGTGTGCTGTAGTCCATGGGGTCGCAAAGAGTCGGATATGACTGAGTGACTGAACTGAACTGATGCAGTCACAAGAGTAACCACCACCACCAATAATTATAATGATGATAAAATAGCTGAGTGGCTCTGAAAGCTGGGCAGAGATGGAGGGATGGTGCTGGCCGGTGAGGGTGGGCCCTGAGGGGCAGGAGCAAGGCCTGTGGTCCCCCTCCAGCCACTGATTCTGCAAACACTAACTGCACACCCACAGCCCACCCGGCAGTAGTCCAGGTGCGTGGGGACACGGCAACAGGCATACCAGAGAAACCAGCCAGTGACAGGCATCGCACAGGGATGCCCTGTCTTTATAAAACTCCAGTATCAATTAGGAAAATCCCAAACAGGTAACATGAGTGGTGCCTATTATTCCAGAAGTCTCTACAGGGACCCTTCGAATAGTGATCCAGAGCCTGTTGCATTGGTCACTCCCAAAGAGGTCCAGAGGAAGGACCACACTGGACTGGGGGAACCAGGCTGCCCAGTAACACCTGCTGCTGCTGCTGCTAAGTCACTTTAGTCATATCCAACTCTGTGTGACCCCATAGACAGCAGCCCACCAGGCTCCCCCATCCCTGGGATTCTCCAGGCAATAACACTGGAATGGGTTGCCATTTCCTAGAGGGGTGCACAATGCTGAGTGTCCAACCCCCTTCTCCTGGCTCTAAGAATAGGTGTGACCAGGTCTGGCCAATCAGATCTTCCTATTTGCCAATGGGTGGGGCCTCAACCCAGATAGAACCAATAAGACTCAGATCTCCGCTGTTCAGGAACTACTGGTTGGGGGAGTCCTGTCCTCTCCTGAGGGGCCCTCCCCTGCCGGGTATGCTGGAAGGACAAGGTGTAGCTTCCTTGTTGGTGGCCATCTGGTCCTCCTAGGGGAGAGGTTGCTCAAGGAGGGGCCCAGCATGGAGGAAAGGAGACCTGTGACGCAGAGTGAGCAAGACTTGAACCCATGAATCCCTTCCTTATCTAGGACCGAGTACCACCCACTCCTCTTCTTCCTCCTTTTCAGTTTCCACTGCCCTTCCAGGGTGAGCCCTCATACCTCCCTACCAATGTTTCTGCTACATGAACCAATGCATACCCTTTTCACCTGATAAAAAAATTTTTTTTAAATAAATACTGACTAAAAAATAAAATTAGCGAGTGGCCCCCAACCTTTCCGTTCTCCCAGGCAAGCTGGTGCTGACAGAGCCACCCACCCCTTGGCATCCCCCACCCACATCCCCCCAGACAGCAGTGTCAGGCCACAAGTGCGAGTTCTGGAGCTTGCAGGGAGAGACAAGGCCTGATTCCAGGGTTACTGGGTCTGTTTCCTTGGCTGGAATGTTTTGATGATGCTTGTCAGAGTCAGTCTCTAAGAGAGGCCTGTGACTGTGGGTGTGACCAAGGAAGGACACCATCACAGGGGTGAAAAGTTGACAAATCTGTCCCTGGGACACAGCCATAGAACATGCTACCGGGTAGATACTGTCATAAATCACTGGGAATGCCTCTAGGTAGTCAGCAGGAAATAGAGGGCAGGAAAACCAAGCCTGCCTTGAAAATGTCACTGCCAAGGTTATAAGGTCCATCTTGCAAACAGATAAACACACGGGAGAAAAGGAAGGAGGAAGGGAATGCACTGCGAGGCCATGTGGGGACAGGGAACAGGCCGCCATGCCCGAGGGGACACCATTTGTGCCCTGTGTGCCAGGCACACAGCACTGTGCTGGGCACTGAGATAGCCATCAGCAGCAAGAGGAGGCAAAAGAGAAGAAAAACTAGGAGAGCTGACACCCTGGGGAGGGAGACAGGAAGGAACAAAGAGGCATTAATAATCCAAAGGGAGAGAAGTGAGCAAAAATGACTGTGCACACCGTGAAAGCACAGGAAGAGAGAGACGAGAGAGGAGAGGCAGCAGAAATGTAGATCGGGTCTCCAGTGAAACAAGTGGCGGGGGGGC
>NW_011494861.1:12482423-12486844 GCF_000754665.1 Bison bison bison
TGGCGGGGAGACTGCTGGGGGCTGAGGCAGGATGGGGAGCTGGGAGGTGGGCCGGGGGGAAGTTCTTTGGAAGGAAAGTTAGATCTGGTGCTGGGCCCCATGTTCCCACGAGGCAGCTGCTGCCTCTCTGGTCAAACAGCCAGGCCTCTGCTGTCCTGGCAACTGTCGCAGGGGCCGGCCCAGGGCGTGGTTTGTGTGCACAGACACGGTGACTGAGAGCCCTAGAGCGGGGTCGCTGGGACCCATGCCTGCCACCCTCCATTCATCACGCTGGTTGCCTGTGCACAAAGGGGACAGAAAGCAAGCTGGGTCCTGGGGTGGGGGTGGCCATGTTCCAGGAGGGCCCATCACCTCCCGCTTGGCCCAGGCCGACCTCATACCTCACCTGACAACTGGCCACAGAGGCTTCCTGCAGTCTCCCTGCCGCCCAGCCTGCCCTCTCTCCATTGCTCTCAGGGGCTGGTTCCCAAAGGCAAATATGATCATATCACTGACTGTCAAGAGCCTTCCATGGACCCCCATGGCCCTGCTCACAGCTCCCTGGCACCTGTCTGCTGCTCCCCTGCGGCCTGGGTGGTTTCCAGGCACAGTTTCACTGCATACCCGTCTCCCCGCCCCCCGCCCGACTCCATGACCCGATCTCTGCAGATGATGTTACTGGGCTGGGAGAGGCTCTGTGACCTCTGCGGTCTCCCCCACTGGCAAACCCACCATCTTCCCCATCAGCGTTGGAAACCCTGTTCATCCAGGACTAGGGCTCTCCCTCATCCCGGCCTGAGTTCCACCCTCTCCTCTGCTTCCTCCTTTTCGGCTTCCACTGCTGCCACTCCAGAGGCAGCTCTCACACTGGCCTGTGCCCACCTGGCTTCCTGTCCCAGCCCCGCTTCCAATCAAATTCCTGGAATTGGCTGCTGCCATTTTGAGCTCCAGGAAACAGCCTTTTTTATTCTGTTTCTCGCCTGCTCAGAAGCTTCAGGGGCTCCCCAGTGCCAAAGAGTCTAAGCCAAACCCCTTAGCTTGGAGTTCTGGCTCCTCTCCACCTGAGGGATCTGGGAAAACAGGTATGGAGGATGCCCAGCGAGTCTTCTTAACGCGGCCCCTCCTCACTAAGGTTCCCACCTCTCTCACTAGCCAGTTGCTGTTCAGTTGCTCAGTCATGTCCAACTCTGTGACCCCATGGACCGCAGCACACCAGACGCCTCTGTCCTCCACTATCTCCCGGAGTTTACTCTAATTCATGCCCACTGAATCGGTGATGCCATCCAACCATCTCATCCTCTGCTGCCCCTTCTCCTTTTGCCTTCTATCTTTCCCAGCATCAGTCTTTTCCAATGAGTCAGCTCTTCCCATCAGGTGGCCAAAGTACTGGAGCATCAGCTTCAGCAACAGTCCTTCCAATGAATATTCAGGTTAATTTCATTTAGGATTGACTGCTTTGACCTCCTTACTGTCCAAAACTCTCAAGAGTCTTCTCTAGCACCACACTTTGAAAGCATCAATTCTTCAGTGCTCAGCCTTCTTTATGGTCGAACTCTCACATCCAGGCTTTCCTCACAACTCAGTTGGTAAAGAATCTGCCTGCAATGCGGGAGATCTGGGTTCCATCCCTGGGTTGGGAAGATCCTCTGGAGAAGGGAAAGGTTACCCACTCCAGTATTCGGGCCTGGAGAATTTCATGGACTATATAGTTAATGGGGTTGCAAAGAGATGGACACGACTGAGCGACTTTCACTTCACTTCTCACAGCCACATATGACTACTGGAAAGACCGCAGCTTTGACTATATGGATCTGTGTCAGCAAAGTGATGTCTCTGCTTTTTAATACACTGTCTAGGCGTGTCATCACTTTTCTTGCAAGGAGTCAGCCAGGCAGGGGCTCACGTCCTTTGGGGAGGGGGGCGGGAGAGGGCTGGGTGATGGAGACCAGAGTGGATTCCAGGCGTGGGTGCCCCCTCTGCTGCCAGAGCTGGCCTCCGAGGTCCTCGCTTGGAGCCCTGCCTGGGCGGGGATCATGCTTTCCACTTGGGGGCTCCTTGCAGCCTCGTAAAGGACAGGAGCTTGGTTATGGGAGGATGACCCCTGGGGGGAACACGCCATACCTGAGACTGCATTTAAACCGACCTCCCCAAAGTTGTGAGGCTCCTCAGTGGGTGTTGGAAAATGACAGCAAGCCCTGCCCTCAATTCAGCCAGTAAAGGGATTAAACCAGTACTTCCTAGACCTTGGGAGTTCACAGACCAGTAAAATCCCTCCTGCTCTTTCAAGAAGACTGCCATTGGTTTGCAACCTTTCTTTTCCACCTTTTAAGGGCACCGAAACCAAACAAATCTGAACAGAAAAACTCCTCTCCTTTGCTATGGCCATCCTTTAAAAGCAGAGAGGGACTTTCCTGGTGATCCAGCAGTAAAGAATCCACGCTCCTGATACTGGAGGCATGGGTATGAACCCTGGCTGGGGAGCTAATACCTTGCATGCCACATGGCACAGTCAAAAAAAAAAAAAAAAAGGTAGGAGATAATTTTGGAGTATAGGACACACTCAAAAATAAATCTGATTTCAGGGAAATTTAATACACTGTTGTTTAGTCACTAAGTTTGTGTCCAACTCTTTGTAACCCCATGGACTGTGGCATGCCAGGCTCCTCTATCCTTCACTGTCTCCCAGAACTTGCTCAAATTCATGTCCATTGAGTTGGTGATGCCATCCAACCATTTCATCCCCTGCTGCCCCCTTCTCTTTTTGTCTTCAGTCTTTCCCAGCATTAGGGTCTTTTCCAACGAGTTGGCTCTTTGAATCAGGAGGCCAAAGCCATTGAAGCTTCAGCTTCAGCATCAGTTCTTCCAATAAATATTCAGGGTTGATTTCCTTTAGGACTGCCTAGTTCGATCTCTTTGTCAGAACTTCTCACTGTGGCCCATCCATCTTGGGTGGCCCTGCACCGCATGGCTCATAGCTTCACTGAGTTATGCAAGCCCCTTTGCCATGACAAGGCTGTGATCCATGAAGGGGACACTGTCCTTAGCTTTCCAAGTTTGCTAAACTACATCCCCTTTGTCAGCCACTGTAACCAACCTCACATACGGACATTTCCAAGAAAAAACATCAGGAACATAAGCTATCACTGTGCATTACAGTGGAAGCCTGAAATTAAAGTCCCAGTAAATGAAGCAGAGACTGATAAGAGGATTTTTCTATTTACAAAAAGTCCTGGGCCTCAGTTTTCCCATCTGTGAAATAAGAAGTTGGGTGGGACTAGATTATTTCAGCGTGTCATTTTGTGCTGAAATCCTGGACTTCATGAGTTAGTCCCAGTTAGAGAGGTTGCCTGCATTACAACGTGCAGTTTTCAGAGTGCTCTTTGGAGAAAAGAAAGAATATCACAGTTTATAAAGGTATAGCCGCTAAGTCACTTCAGTCGTGTCCGACTCTGTGCGACCCCACAGACAGCAGCCCACCAGTCTCTGCTGTCCCTGGGATTCTCCAGGCAAGAACACTGGAGTGGGTTTCCATTTCCTTCTCCAATGCATGAAAGTGAAAAGTGAAAGTAAAGTTGCTCAGTCATGTCTGACTCTTAGCGACCCCATGGACTGAAGCCTACCAGGCTCCTCCTTCCATGGGATTTTCCAGGCAAGAGTACTGGAGTGGGGTGCCATTGCCTTCTCCTATAGAGGTATAAGGCTTTAGGAATTCCAGCTGAGCTATTTCAAATCCTAAAAGATGATGCTGTGAAAGTGCTGCACTCAATATGCCAGCAAATCTGGAAAACTCAGCAGTGGGCACAGGACTGGAAAAGGTCAGTTTTCATCCCAATCCCAAAGAAAGGCAATGCCAAAGAACGCTCAAACTACTGCACAATTGCACTCATCTCACACGCTAGCAAAGTAATGCTCAAAATTCTCCAAGCCAGGCTTCAACAATACGTGAACTGTGAACTTCCAGATGTCCAATCTGGTTTTAGAAAAGACAGAGGAACCAGAGATCAAATTGCCAACATCCGTTGGACCACAGAAAAAGCAAGAGAATTCCAGAAAAATATGTTTCTGCTTTATTGACTATGCCAAAGCCTTTGACTGTGTGGGTCACAACAAACTATGGAAAATTCTTCAAGAGATAGGAATCCCAGACCACATGACCTGCCTCCTGAGAAATCTGTATGCAGGTCAAGAAGCAACAGTTAGAATTGGACATGGGACAACAGACTGGCTCCAAATCAGGAAAGGAGTACATCAAGGCTGTAAACTGTCACCTTGCTTATTTAACTTATATGCAGAGCACATCATGAGAAATGCTGGACTGGATGAAGCACAAGCTGGAATCAAGATTGCTGGGAGAAATATCAATAACCTCAGATATGCAAATGACACCACCCTTACGGCAGAAAGTGAAGAGGAACTAAAGAGCCTCTTGATGAAAGTGAAAG
>NW_011494861.1:12486944-12501875 GCF_000754665.1 Bison bison bison
AAAAGTTGGCTTAAAACTCAACATTCAGAAAAGTAAGATCATGGCATCTGGTCCCATCACTTCATGGCAAATAGATGGGGAAGCAGTGGAAACAGTGACAGACTTTATTTTGGGGGGCTCCAAAATCACTGCAGATGGTGACTGCAGCCATGAAATTAAAAGACGCTTGCTCCTTAGAGGAAAAGCCATGACCAACTTAGCAGATTAAAAAGCAGAGACATTACTTTGCCAACAAAGATCCGTGTAGTCAAAGCTATGGTTTTTCCAGTAGTCATGTATGGATGTGAGAGTTGGACTATAAAGAAAGCTGAGCACCAAAGAATTGATGCTTTTGAACTGTGGTGTTGGAGAAAACTGTTGAGAGTCCCTTGGGCAGCAAGGAGATCCAACCAGTCCATCCTAAAGGAAATCAGTCCTGAATATTCATTGGAAGGACTGATGCTGAAGCTGAAACTCCAATACTTTGGCCACCTGATTGAAGAACTGACTCACTGGAAAAAACCCTGATACTGGGAAAGATTGAAGACGGGAGAAGGGAACGACAGAGGATGAGATGGTTGGATGGCATCACTGACTTAATGGACATGAGTTTGAGTAAACTGGGAGTTGGTGATGGACAGGGAGGCCTGGCGTGCTGCAGTCCACGGGGTCGCAGAGAGTTGGACACGACTGAGCGACTGAACTGACTGACTGACTAAGGCTTTCGTTCACTTCCCCACCCCTCCCCTGGCTGGTGTGACCTTCGGTGTGTGAGAACAGAATAGATTTAGCAAAACAAACAGACGCCGTCCTCTGTGCCCATCTCAGCGCCCTTGGGTTCTAAGCATTTCCCCAGCACCCCTTCTGGGGTGAGACCATTTACAGGAACTCTGGGTACTGTGTATGCACAGAATACTGCCTGGGCAGTTGTGCAGCAAACTGGTACCAGTGGTTCTCTTTGGGGTGCGGGGCTGGGGTGAGAGAAGGGGGCTGTGCACGTCTGATTTTGTATGCCTCTACATTAGGGTTTCCCCCTCAGCACCATCGACATGTTGGCTCCAATAATTCTTTGCCGGGGTGCTGTCCTGTGCATCGTAGGCTATTTAGCAGCATCTCTGGTCTCCACCGACTAGATAGCAGGAGCATCTTTTTAAAAAAATATTTATCTTTATTTATTTACTTGGCTGCACCAGGTCTTAGTTGTGGCACGAGGGATCTTTAGTTGCAGCGTGCAGGCTTTTAAGTTGCGGCACGTGGTGCGGGATCTAGTTCCTTGACCATGGATCGAACCCGACCCCCTGCTTTGGGAGCCTTAACTGCTGGACTGCCAAGGAAGTCCTGCAAAAAGCACCTGATCCCAGCTGGGACATTGCCAAATGTTCCTTGATTAGGGGTCGGGGGAGGGTGGCAGAACACCCTTGGCTGAGAACCACTGCTCTAGACTACTGATGTAAAATATTTAAAAATGAAGCACAGATGAATAATATTTATTAAGATTATTAAGGAAAAAAAGATTATTAAGGATATCTATACTCAACACTGAATACAGAATGAATATCTGTATTCATTCAAGTGTTGTCAGTCTACTTGTCCAAAGTACTCAAATAAACCTACTTCCTGCCTCTTCTGATGCAGCCTGAGTGACTGTATCACCTCCTGCCGGGTCTCCCTGCCACCCTGACTGCAGCAAGTCTTCTCCACACAGCAGCCAAAATGAGCTTCTGGAAGTGTCCTTCAGCCATGTCACTCTCCTGCCCGCCTTCCTACTGTCTTCGGGAATGAAATCCAAGCTCCCCACTGGCCTTCCGGGTGCTCTGCCACCTGGACCCTGGCTCCCTCTGTCTTGCGGTCCTGGCCACAGTGTGGTCCATGGACCGGCAGTCTTGGAGGCCCTGGAGTTGGTTAGCGAAGCTGAACCTCAGGTCCATCTGGGCCCGCTGGAGCAGCACCTGCATGTCTACAGGTGGTGCAAGGTACATCTCAAGTCTGTGAAGAGCTGCTCCAGGCTGCCCCTCGCCCCCACCCCATGTTCCAACCACCCTGCCCCTCAACCCTGGCTCCTTCTCATCTGTCACTTAAACATCGCTATCACCCCGAGGTGTTCAAAGTCGAATGTGTGCAAGTCGTCGCCCTACGTGATCCTGCATCTTAGCTTCCTGCTGGTGTGGGAAATAGCTATGATGGCAACCTGAATTCACCTTGTTTGTTTAGGTTATGTTTTGCCTGACTTTTCCCTCCACCTGAACCATATCCCACACCCTAGAATAAGCTCCACGAGGCCAGACACAGGGCAGAGAGCACCAGGCACATAGAAGATGCTCTGTAAATATTTTTGGAATTAGTAATAGCCACAAGTATTGTGCCCCTACTATGTGGCATTAACTTTTCTTCACATGGGTTATCTGGTTTATTTCTCCTGAAACTGATGAGGTGAAATAGGTATTATTTATGATAATCCCCATCTTGCAGATGAGGAAGCAGACGTACATGACACATGGTCTCATGGGTGGTAACAGGCAGCGTAGGGGTTCCACCTGGGGAATCTGACCCTGTGACTGTACCTGCTACCACTGTACAATCCTGCCCTCTTATTCATAAATCAAACCACGTTTTACATGCACGAGAGGCGCATGACATGGAGAAGAGTTTCCTTGAGTACTTCTATAGAGAATTCTGCTTTTGGGGAATCCTAATCCCTTCATGTGCTTTTTGGGTAAATGACATCTTTGTATTCAGAATCCATGTAAGCAAGTTCTGTCTATCCATATGTTCCCAAAGACTGCTGCTGTAAAACATTTTACTTCCAGACATGAGTCCAGAAACAAGCCCAACACAGAAGACCCAGTGGCCACACAAGCTAAGGAGCGGTGGCTATTTCTGTGCCCGCTGTCGTCTGGCACTCCTTTGCCCCTCACCACCACCTGGTAAGTAACTGATGTTCATCCCTGGAGATTAGTGTTTTTCTCAGGCCCTTTGCGGTGGCCTCTCCCTCACTCTAAGAAGCACCAACCAAGTTCCTTCTCACTTGGGGCTGGACCAGGCACCCCAGCATCACTGGGGGATGCTTACGACTTTGTTCGACCTCCCTGAAAGTCAAGGCCATGTACCCCCAGCTTGCATGGTAAGCACAATCACTTGAATATCCTAAGGACAGTGCCAGGCTGCCTCTAGGAGTTATCTTCCTTAATTTAGTCCTCAGGACAAACTTTTACACAGGTATCATGGGGTCTCACTTTTGCTAAGAATCTGAAGTTCAGAGAGATGAAGTAATTAGCCCAAGGTCACACAGCCAGTTGGTGAGATATCCAGAACTTGAACAGTTCAACCCAGAGTGGGGCTGGCAAATCGATAATCCCTTTGGCTCATGCTTGTTGAGTCTGTACGGTGTGCCAGGCACTGTGCTAAGACCTTGACAGCCTGATCTCACAGCAGCCCCAGGACGTGGGTGCCACAACTGTACCCATTTAATAGATGAGGAAACTGAGGCTCTGAGAGGCAGACTGGCTCCTCCTCAGGCCAGGAAGAGCACAGGGGTTAGAATTCAGAAGTGACACACCACGCTGTGTGGCCCCTCTGCTCTCAGCTTAGTGAGGTCACACATTTTTTAATATAAACCAGTCCTCTCGGAGTCTCGCGCAGGCATCAGGATGTTCGGTTTGATGGTCTGCCTTTTATTTTGTTTTCAAGCCAAAGGAAACAGAACAGCTTAAGAAACCCACACTGTGGTTCCCAGATGCAGGCAAAAAAAAAAAAAAAAATCCACAAAGTCAATGAACAAAAGGGTTGTCTGTTCACCTTGAGCTCAGTCCTGTCCAGCACCTGCTACCACCCAATCCCCCAATCTGAGAACCAGCGTCAGTGAGGCGAGAAGCCTGTCACCATCCATTTAGACGTGACGGTGACTGTCAGCCCTGAATCTCTTCCAGTGGAGTAAACATGATGGTTAGGACCCTGGGACAAGGCTGGGAACAAGGCTTTGAGTATTTAAAATGAGAGAATCCACAAGAGGGTTCAACCACAGAACCTCAGATTCCCTGCACGTGGCTCAAAAGGCTTTTGACTCCTCCTGTTGCCACAGGCCGCCCTGGAGAGATGTGCGTGCTCTCATAGGGGCGGTAAATAAAGCTGACAGGCTGACCATGTGCAGGGTGCCATTCTGGGTGACACACACAACTGACTCATTCCATCCTCACAGCAGCCTTTTAAGGCCAGGATTAGCACTCCCATTCTAGAGACGAGGAAACCGAGGCGGTTAAGCAGCCTGCCCAGCATTCCACAGCTGCTCGAGCCACGATGTGAACCCCCTTTCAGAACCAGTACACACAGCCTTCCTGAAGGAGGACACATCTCTTGTTTAACCAGCGATGGATTCTCATTCCAGGATGGGGGAGTGGGGATGCTTCTGCACCGATCCCCATAAGTCTGATGGCAGACTGACTTGAGCTCTCTAAGCCTCAGTTTTGGCTTTGTAAAATGGGCATACGAATAGCACCTATACCCACAGGTTATTATAAGCATTAAGTTAGGTAATAATAGTTGTAACAGTCAACATTTACTGTGCTGCCCTGCCCAAGGCACCATGAAACACTGCCATCTTCTTCATTTCACAGATGAGGAGCAGAGAAGAGTTAAGTCACTTGCACAAAGACATAGGTAACTGTGGAGATGTGGGACCTAAGCCCACATCTGAGCTGAGGCACCTAAGAAACATCCTAAGAGCATCCTCTTACAAAATTCAATGAGTACACGAACAGTATAACACAACAGCTCCTCAACACACAGCCAAAGTCATGATTTTTCCCGCAGGCAGGGAGACAGAACCCAGAGAGGGCCTGTCTAGTTCTGCCTGCTGTCCAGCACCAGGCAGACGTCCGCAGCCCTGTGCAGGAGTCCTGCCCTCTTGCCCCCACATGGCAGACCCTGTGATGCCTGGCACACAGCCAGGATCAGTCCGGCGACTGAGGGTGCTTTGTGCATGGCTTAGAGCCGGTCTTGCCAACTATCAGGAGTCTGTCCCAGGACCAGACTTTGACCCAAGTTAGGTTTATGCTTACAAACAGACCAACAGTAAAATGCTCAACATCTTCTAAGACTCAACTGTCCTGGCCGGAAGAGACTTCAGCAATGAGAGTCCAGGGTGCCCACCCAGGGCTGAGGCTGTCTGTGGCAGGTACCCCAGACCCCACCCAAGACTGCTGACTCTGAGTTGCCAGAGCTGGGGTGGAGGCATCTGCTCATTTACTTGATTACTTAAAGTGTAACTTGCATCTCGTAGATGGCATAGGTCTTAGTGTACAGTTTGATAAGTTTTAACAACATCTGTCCATGTAACTACCGCTGGGATCAAGACACAAGCCATTCCCAGAAAGTTCCCTGTGTGCGCTTTCCTCCAGTCAACCCCTGGCCCAGGTAATCACTGATTTGCATTCTGTCACTACAGGTTAGTTCTGCCTGCACGAGAAATGTACATAAATGAACCAAGAGAGTGTGTGCTCTGTCTGCTGCTCTTGTTCATCCACAGTGTTGTCCCTGTCTGTAGTTCATTTGGTTCCTTTCTTTGGCTCAGAAGTCCATCGTGCGGTTGCTGTTGTTTAGTTGCTAAGTCATGTCCAGCTTTTTTACGACCCCATGGACTGTAGCCGGCCAGGCTCCTCTGTCCATAGGATTTCCCAGGCAAGAGTCCTGGCAAGGGTTGCCATTTCCTTCTCCAGGGGATCTTTCTGACCCAGGGATTGAACCCAGGGCTCCTGCATTGCAGGCAGATTCTTTACTGTCTGAGCCACCAGGGAAGCTCAAAGTCATAAAAGGGGAATAATGAAAAGTGTGTCTGTCTACTGGAGCTGCCAGAGGAAGTCATGAGCTCAAGTGTGTAGGGCTTTTACCACCATCAGTTGGTACTGATGCAGCACTAGGACTTCATCTTGCTTCTGTCTTAGGTTCAGGGATGCAGTGGGCGGCTGCTGACAGCTGAGAACTACTCCCCAGCGCACAGAACGTGGGCACAGAACACAAGGCTGTCTTGTGCACCTGGCTGTTCCTTCCAAGTATTTTCTCCCTCCACTGGATCTCAGCTTGAATCCACCTTGTCCACAATGCTCCTAATAATCCATGTGCTTAGCTCTCTAGAGCTAAACAGTGAGGTCTCCTGAGAGTCAGGGGTTCTGCAACCCAGGGAGGGAGGGGAGCAAGCTACTTAACTGAGTCTCAGTTTACTCATCTGTGAAGTGGGCATCATCATAGAACAAGCCTTAGTGTATTGTCGTGGGACTTAAGTATCCACTCAGTTCAGTTCAGTTGCTCAGTCGTGTCCAATTCTTTGTGAACCCATGGACTGCAGCACACCAGGCTTCCCTGCCCACAACAGGAACAACTCCCAGAGCTTCCTCAAGCTCATGTCCATCAAGGGGGTGATGCCATCCAACCATCTCATCCTCTGTTGTCCCCTTCTCCTCCTGCCTTCAATCCTTCCCGGCATCAGGGTCTTTTCCAATGAGTCAGTTCCTCATATCTGGTGGCCAAAGTATCGGAGCCTCAGCTTCAGCATCAGTCCTTTCAATGAATATTCAGGACTGATTTCCTTTAGGACTGACTGGTTTGATCTCCTTCGAGAGTCTTCTCCAACAAAAGTTGGAGAAGTTCAAAAGTATCCACTACCTTCTGCCATTTTCCAGACAACTTCACAATTCCATCTTTCCAAAGCTTTCTTTTTGAACAAAGAACTGTTCCAGGTGCCTTTTACAGTCTTCCAAGGAATTAAAGTTTTTTTCCAGTAAGAGAATTTTGTAAAGACCACAATAAATGGAAATCCGAAAGTGCAATGTCTGGTGAATTTCAGTGTGATGAATCAGAACTTCCCAGTCAAGCTGTAAGTGTTCGCCTGGTTATCAAAGAAACATGTGGTTTTGCGTTATCCTGGTGGAGGATTATATGTTTTCTGTTGACTAATTCCAGATGCTTTTCATTAAGTTCTGCTTTCAGTTGGTCTAATTGGAAGCAGTACTTGTTTGAATTAAACATTTGGTTTCCTGGAAGGAGCTCATAATAGAGGACTCCCAGTCCCACCTATATACAAGATCACCTCCTCTGGAAGAAGACCGACCTTTGGTGTGGATGGGGGTTCATATCACTTACCCCTCGATCTCTTCCTTTCCACATTATTGTACAGTATCCACTTTTCATTGCCTGTCAAAATTCGTCTGAAAATGGAACATCTTTGGTACATTATTAATAAGTAGAGAACTGCATGTGGAAATATGGTCAAAAAGGGTTTTTTCATTTAACTTACGTGGAACTCAAACATCAAATTGATTAATATAACTAAGCTTGGTGCAAATGATTTTCAAGGCTTGCTTTGGACATTTTGAGTATTTCGGCTATTTCCTATGTGGTGTAACATTGATTGTTCTCAGTTAATGTCTCAATTTGATTGCCATCAACTTCATCTGGTCTATCCAACCATGGAACATCATCTAGTGAGAAATCGCCAACATGAAACTTCACAAACCACTTTTGACGTGTTCAATCCGTCACAGCAACTTCTCCATACATTGCACAAAAACTTTCTTTGCTTTTCAGTTTTGTTTTGACCTTTTCTGAAATAATAAAGCAAAGTATGCCAAAAATGTTGCTACCCCTGCCCATTTTCAATATTAAAACAACTAAGCAAACAGTCACCAGTTTTGATAAGTTTTTTTTAATGCACGCTGACATGAGAGTGGTCACAATGCAATCTAACAATCGTTTCGAATCAAGTCAAAGACAACTAAACGCTGCTAGAGCCGTGTTCCAGAAAAAAAGCAAACGAACCTTTTGGCCAACTCAGTAAGTACTCAATAAATGTTACCACAAACGCTGTCGTCTGGTGATAGTCCTCAGTAGCCTGTGGCACCTTCCATCCTGCCAGAGGCTAGAAGCTGCATGAAGACAGGGCCCTTGTCACACAAAACTACCCAGAATCGGTGTCCACAGCCTCAGGATGTTCTCCGGCTGCCCTGAACCAGGAGGAGGCCACTCACTGCTCCTCAGGACCCCTCCCGGGGGGCTGAGTCCCCAGCAGTGAAGGGAGTTTCTTCCGGATGTTGAGGGTGTGCCATGGCTCTAGGTGGCAGCCCCAGTGTGGGAGGAGGGAATTCATGAGGCCCAGACGGGATGAAGGGAACCAGGAAGGACCCTGTGTGCACCCCATGCGAGCCCCTTATTCCAGGAGAGGATGCTGGGGTCCCGGGGAATGAGGGTTGCCAGAAAACAACTATTTTAGTACTCTATGTGGGACCTGGGGAGGGAGCTGGGGACACCTCCTCCCAACCCATCAAGGCCAGTACTATCATCCCCATGGGACGGAGATCCCCGAAAGGAGGGCCCCTGGAGAGACTCCACCCAAGGTACTGGACAGCCAGGGGCTGAGCCAGGATTTGAACCTGTGTCTCAAAGGCTGTAACACAGCAAGCATTCTTAGGTTTACCTCGTTGTTGTTTAGTCGCTAAGTCGTGTCCAACTCTTTTTGCAACCCCATGGACTGTAGCCCGCTAGGCTCCTCTGCCCGTGGGATTTCCCTGGCAAGAATACTGGATTGAGTTGCCATTTCCTTCTCCAGGGGATCTTCCCCACCCAGGGATCAAACTCACATTTTCTGTATTGGGAAGCGGATTCTTTACCACTGAGCCACCCAGGAAGCCTCCTTTGACTCCTGGTGCTGCTGCTAAGTCACTTCAGTCATGTCCAACTCTGTGCGACCCCATAGACGGCAGCCCACCAGGCTCCCCCGTCCCTGGGATTCTCCAGGCAAGAATGCTGGAGTGGGTTGCCATTTCCTTCTCCAATGCACGAAAATGAAAAGTGAAAGTGAAGTCGCTCAGTTGTGTCCGACCCTCAGTGACCCCATGGACTGAGGAGCCTGGAAGGCTGCAGTCCATGGGATTTTCCGGGCAAGAGTACTGAAGTGGGGTGCCATTGCCTTCTCCGCCTTTGACTCCTAACAGGGTGCAAATCATAAACAAACCTTCTTCCAAATCCAAAATAGAATGATCCCCTTATAGAAGGTCCCAGAGAGACCACTGTCATATCCATCACCAAATAACCACACTCACAGGCCCTCCCTCCAGTCTCTAACCAACAACCTGGGCAATCCAGCTATTTCCACAGAAAAACTCCTTTTGCCAACCTGAGTCCTCCTGTGTCATTAGACGTCCACAGCACTTCACCATCATCTTGAAAACGTTGGCCTCAGACTGGTATTTGAACCCATGTGGCCCGGACTTGAATCCAGCCAAAACCCATGATCTTTCAACTAAGATCACAGACCTGGTTTCAGGATCCAATGAAGCTCAATTCTTGATGTCTCCTTGCAGAAAGTATTCAGTGAGAGACAAAATGATAGGCAAGAAGTGGATTTATTTGGAGAGAAACACACTTTATAGACAAGAGTGTAGGCCGTCCCAGAGAGTGAGTGCAGCCTTGAAATGTGGTGTGGTCAGCTTTTATGTGCTGGGTAATTTCACAGGCTAATGAGTGGAAGGATTATTCCAACTGTTTGGGGGAAGGAGTGAAGATTTCCAGGAATTGGGCCACCACCCACTTTTTGGTCTTTGATGGTCTTAGAACTGTAATGGTGCCTCTGGGTGTGTGATTTAGTTGCTGATGTGTTATTATTGTTGTTCAGTCACTAAGTCGTGTTCCACTCTTGGTGACACCATGACTGTAACATGCCAGGATTCCCGGTCCTTCACCATCTCCTGGAGTTTGCTCAAACTCGTGTCTATTGAGTCTATGATGTCATCCAATCATCTCAACCTCTGTCATTCCCTTCACCTCCTGCCTTCAATCTTTTCCAGCATCAGGGTCTTTTCCAATAAGTTGGTCCTTTGCATTAGGTAGCCAAAGTATTGGAGCTTTAGCATCAGTCCTTCCAATGAATATCTAGGGTTGATTTCTTTAGGATTGACCAATTTGATCTCCCTGCAGTACAAAGGACTCTCAAGAGTCTTCTCCAGCAGCACAGTTCCAAAGTATCAATTCTGAGGCACTCAGCCTTCTTTATGGTCCAAATTTCATATCTATACATGACTACTGGAAAAACCATAGCTTTGACTATACGGACCTTTGTAGGCAAAGTGATGTCTCTGCTTTTTAATATGCTGTCTAGATTTATCATAGCTTTTCTTCCAAGGAGCAAATGTCTTCTAATTTCATGGCAGCAGTCACCATCAGCAGTAATTTTGGAGCTCGAGAAAATAAAGTCTGTCATTGTTTCCACTGTTTTCCCATCTATTTGCCATGAAGTGATGGGACCAGATGCCATGATCTTAGCTTTCTGAATGTTGAGTTTTAAACCAGCTTTTTCACTCTCCTCTTTCACCTTCATCAACAGGCTCTTTAGTTCCTCTTCGCTTTCTGCCATTAGAGTGGTATCATCTGCATATCTGACATTATTGATATTTCTCCTGGCAATCTTGATTCCAGGTTGTGATTCACCCAGCATTTCTTATGAAGTACTCTGCATATAAGTTAAATAAGCAGGGTGACAATACATAACCTTGACTTATTCCTTTCTCAATTTTTGAACCAGTCCATTTTTCCATGTCCAGTTCTAACAGTTGCTTCTTGACCTGCATACAATTTCTCAGGAGGCAGGTCAGATGGTCCGTTATTCCCACCTCTTTAAGAATTTTCCACAGTTTGTTGTGACCCACACAAAGGCTTTAGCGTAGTCAAAGAAGCAGAAGTTTTTTCTGGAATTCTTTTGCTTTTCCTATTATCTAACAGATGTTGGCAGTTTGATCTCTGGTTCTTATGCCTTTTCTAAATCCAGCTTGAACATCTGGAAGTTCTTGATTCACATACTGTTGAAGCCTAGCTTGGAGGATTTTGAGCATTACTTTGCTAGCATGTGAAAAGAGTGCAATTGCACAGTAGTTTGAACATTCTTTGTTTGGGATTGGTATAAGACTGGCCTTTTCCAGTCCTTCAGCAGTGGCCACTGCTGAGTTTTCCAAATTTGCTGGCATGTTAGTGCAGCACTTTAACAGCACCATCTTTTAGGATTTGAAATAGCTCAGCTGAAAATTCCATCACCTCCACCAGCTTTGTTCACAGTAATGCGCCCTAAGGCCCACTTGACTTCACACTCCAGAATGTCTTGGTCTAGGTGAGTGACCACAATATCATGGTTATCTGGGTCATGAAGATTTTTTTGTACAGTTCTTCTGTGTATTCTTGCCACGTCTTCTTAATCTCTTCTGCTTCTGTTAGGTTCTTATTGTTTCTGCCCTTTATTGTGTCATCTTTGCATGAAATGTTCCCTCGGTATCTCTAATTTTCTTGAAGAGATGTCTAGTCTTTCCCATTCTGTTGTTTTCCTCTATTTCTCTGCATTGTTCACTTAAGAAGGCTTTCTTATTTCTCCCTGCTATTCTCTGGAACTCCGCATTTGGTTGGGTATAACCTTCCCTTTTTCCTTTGCTTTTTGCTTCTCTTCTTTCTCAGCTATTTGTAAGGCCTCCTCAGACAGCAGTGTTGCCTTTTCGCATTTCTTTTTCTTGGGGATGGTTTTGGTCACCATCTCCTGTGTAATGTTATGAACCTCTCATAGTTCTTCAAGCACTCCATCAGATCTAATCCCTTGAATCTATCTGTTGCTTCCACTGTATAATCTTAAGAGATTTGATTTAGGTCATACCTGAATGGCCAAGTGGTTTTCCCTGGGCTGTGCTTAGTCACTCAGTCGTGTCCGACTCTTTGCGACCCCATGGACTATAGTCTGCCAGGCTCCTCTGTCTATGGGGATTCTCTAGGCAAGAATACTGGAGTGGGTTGCCATGCCCCCTTCCAGGGATCTTCCTGACCCCGGGACTGAACCCAGGTTTCCCACACTGCAGGTGAATTCTTTACCATCTGAGCCACCAGGGAAGCCCAAGAATACTGGAGTGGGTGGCCTATCCCTTCTCCAGGGGATCTTCCTGACCCAGGAACTGAACTGGGCCTGCACTGCACGTGGATTCTTAACCAGCTGAGCTACCAGGGAAGCCCATTTTCTATACTTAAAGTCTGAATTTTGCAATAAGGTTTTCATGATCTGAGCTACAGTCAGCTCCTGGTCTTGCTTTTCCTGACTACATAGTGCTTCTCCATCTTTGGTTGCAGAGAATAGACTAAATCTGATTTTGATATTGACCATCTAGTGATGTCCACATGTAGACTTGTCTCTCGTGTTGTTGGAAGAGGGTGTTTGCTATGACCAGTGCATTCTCTGGCTGAACTCTGTTAGCCTTCACTTTGCTTCATTTTGGTCTCCAAGGTCAAATTTGCCTGTTACTCCAGGTATCTCTTGACTTCCTACTTTTGCATTCTAGTCCCCTGTGATGAAAAGGACATCTTTATTTGGTGTTAGTTCTAGAAGTCTTGTAGGTCTTCATGCTGCTGCTAAGTCACTTCAGTCGTGTCTGACTCTGTGTGACCCCATAGACGGCAGTCTACTAGGCTCCTCTGTCCCTGGGATTCTCCAGGCAAGAATACTGGAGTGGGTTGCATTTCCTTCTCCAGTGCATGAAAGTGAAAAGTGAAAGTGAAGTTGCTTAGTCATGTCCAACTCTTAGCGACCCCATGGACTGCAGCCAACCAGACTCCTCTGTCCATGGGATTTTCCAGGCAAGAGTACTGGAGTGGGGTGCCATTGCCTTCTCCGTGTAGGTCTTCATAGAACTGTTCGATTTCAGCTTCTTGTGGCACAGACTTGGATTACTATGATGTTGAATGGTTTGCCTTGGAAACAAATTGAGACTGCACCCAAGTATTGCATTTTTTACTCTTTTGTTGACTATGAAGGCTACTCCATTCCTTCTAAGAGATTCTTGCTCACAATAGTAGATATAATGGTCATCTGGATTAAATTTGCCCATTCCTGTCCATTTCAGTTCACTGATTCTTAAAACGTCAATGTTCACTTAGCCATCTCCTGTTTGACCACATCCAATTTACCTTGATTCAATTCTTTTTTTTTTTTTTTGCAACCCCCATGGACTGCAGCCTACCAGGCTCTTCCATCCATGGGATTTTCCAGGCAAGACTACTGGGTGCCATTGCCTTCTCCTTGATTCCATTCTTTACAGCATTGGACTTTACTTTTACCACCAGACACATCCTCAACTGGGCATCGTTTCTGCTTTGGCTCAGCCTCTTCATTCCTTCTGGAATTTCTCAGCTCTTCCCAAGTAGCACATTGGATACCTACCAACCTGGGGGCTCATCTTCCAGTGTCATATCTTCTCGCCTTTTCATGGAGAGAAACACACTTCACAGACAAAAGTGAGGGCTGTCCCAGAGAGTGAATGCAGCCACAAAATGTGGTGAAGTAAGCTTCTATGGGCTGGGTAATTTCACAAGCTAATGAATGGGAGGATTATTCCAACTGTTTTGGGGAAGGGGGCAGAGATTTCCAGGAATTGGGCCACTGTTCACTTTTTGGTCTTTGATGGTTGGTCTTAGAACTGTCATGGCGCCTCTGGGTATGTCATTTAGCTTGCTGATGTGTTACGGTGAGCGTATCCTGAGGAGTTGACTTGTCTGCCATTATGGACCCATTCAATTCTAATCCGTTTATGCTGCATCCTCGGCCTATGTCATTCTTTCAAAGGTTGTACCCTGACTGCTTCCCTCCTGTTTCAGTCCTTCCCCACAGACTTCACCTCCAGACTTCCTAATTACAGTGTGAAAGGCCACCATTCTCCCAGTGACTTGGGCTGGAAATTTCAGTGTCCTTGAGCCTTCTCTCCCCTCCTCACCCCATTTCCAACCCACACACATACCCAGGTCTCAAACTGGCTACCTGGGGGGTTGGAAGGGGCTATACCTGCCCCACCGATATGTCTTATTTGGCCTGTGAAGTTTTATTTATTTTATATATTATAGAGTAGCTGTCAATATTGAGAACATGGTGATCTCATAAAACTTGAAAACCTGGCAACCCTGGGCCTGATTCGCACATGTAACAGGCAGCTGGTGCTGAGTTGCAACTGTCTCCTATGCAAGAGGCCTGCCTTGTGCTTTGCCACAATCCCCACCACTCCCTGCCGCCTTATCTCTGGCCTGACACTCTCAAGGCCTGCTGTTATATCCTTTCAGACAAGTGTATTTGTTGCCCACTTCCACATTCCGTTGGTCCCCAAACTTGTTTCTTTTTTCTTCTCAAAGCCTCTGTTTGCAGTGATTCTTCCTTCCCTACCCACCTCCCCCTCCTATTTCTCAGGGCTGGTTGATTACTAAAACCCTGCTTCTCTAAGGCTTTCTCAGCCTATAAGTGCAGCCACACAGCCCTCCAGCCATTGTGTAGGTCAAAACATCAAAGGAGTCCCTCATAGCCTACAGGACAAAGTCCAAACTCCTGGGAGGGTGTGGACTGCCCCATGCTTTCTCAACCTTACTCCTGGTGTTCCTGAATGAACGAGCCTTGGGTGCAGGGCTCTGTACCAGGCACCAGTGGTACCAGCATGGATTAAAAACCTGCTCTCTAGCAGGAGCAAGATCGGTGCCACGTCAGGGACACATCCAAGGGAGACAGTCCTGATGTCGGCCTTCAGGTCACATGGGTCTGTCTCCCAGCCTCTGCACACTGAGACTCTGGGCCTTGGCTTCCTCCCCTCCCTCCAGCTAACCAGGAAGGCCATGCCTCTTTCCCACATCCAGCTGATTCCCCTCCCCTACAGCCAGCAGGAAGCAGCTCTCCTCTGAGCCATTGATGGCAGGCACTGGTCTCAGCCAAATGCAACTGGCCACTCACACATGTCTTGAGGAAGTCATTTTCACCCCTACTTTCTGTCTTTTTTTGTTCAGTTGAGTTCAGTTCAGTCACTCAGTAAAGGGGGAACATGGTGCTTCAGGCAAGGTGATGTAGGAAGATCTCTCAGAAACAGGGACATTTCAGCTGAGACTGTTATGGCGGCAACCCAGCATGATGGGGAG
>NW_011494861.1:12501975-12515674 GCF_000754665.1 Bison bison bison
CTTAAGTCGCCCACCCCACACATTAGGTCCTGACCTACTAAGTCTCTTAAGCTGGTGAGATGTGGGGTTGTTTGCACAGTAGCTGGCATACTCCGACCTCAGTTTCCCCATGTTGTAGAACTATTACGAGGATCAAGGAGTTAGGGGTTAGTACATGCAAAATGCTTACAAGAGTGTCTGGCGCAATTGCTACAAACATTTAAACTAATATTAGAAATACCTTGTAAGGTCAGACCTTCTGGCCAGTCAGCCTGCCAACCCAAAATGGGGGTGATGTAAAACTTGGTTACCCTTCCTACCATCCCCCACCCTACAACTCCATCAAGGATATTGACCCCATGAAGGATATTTCCCCAAACATTTGGTACTTTCATGACCCGCTGGATATGGCTCTGCCTCCCAGGAATTGCCCTAAACTCATTTTGAATTATTTTTCAGCCTGAAACTCTGTTAGGAAGCAAGTAGTCTTGCTCCTGTCCGTGAGAATTTCCCAGTGGACAACTTTATTCCAGTTCTGAGTAACTGGGCAAGAGCATACCAGTGTTCTAAAGCCTCAGACATTAACTTCCCCACATGCGATGAGTTAGCAGTAACACCCAGGGCTGAAGAACTCCACTAATTTCATCCCCGGTGGCTCAGCCAGGCACACTTCCCTGTTCAACCTATGGTTCCATCAGCTTCCAATCACAAAGTTAATCACCAATGATCCATAAATTCAGAACTTGTATCCCCCATTATCTTCTGTTTATCTGTAAAAGGTTGTTTCTCTTATACCACTGGCCATGCTTCTCCCCACTCCCCTATTTTGGTACATAGACCCCTTTAAAAAATCTTATGGAAGCTACTGACCTTCCACAAAAAATGCAGAGATGGAAGATCTGACAGGAAATCTCAGGTGGTTAGTGGGTCCTTAACCCTCTTCTGAGGATCATGATATGAGTTATTAAAAGTCTAACATTATCCAACAATTTCAAAATGATCCAGACAACTATAATGTTTTATTGTTTGATTTCCAGGAGAATATCCAAAAACTGCCTTTATAAGCATCATTATATGCATAGAAAATTTCTGGAACCATATACAAGAAATTATGAACCATGGTTCTTTTTGGGAAAAGGGATCAGGGGTCTGGGATGAGAGGGAGATTTACATTTTTTCATTGGCTATGGTTCTATACTGTTCAATTTTTTTTATCATGTATAAAAATATTTTCTAATTAATTGCTAATTAAAAAGTTAGTAAAAAGTTATTTAAGTTAGGAACTATATACATAAGCCATTGTTACTTCCTCTTTTGTGACACAGGGAAGGGGGAAGTGGTCAGCAGGGAAAAGTCAACTTACTTCCTGGCAGAGTTGAATCCATATCAGTTGGGGGAAAATGCAAAATATCAGTCAAGGAGAAATGGCAAATTGTTTCTACTGGGTATTCAACCAGGTCATTGATGTTCCACGTTGCAGAGGAGGGTGCTATTAATATTTCATTAGGTGTCAGCAGATTTGATGTCTGCTGAGGCCCCACTTCCTGGCTTGTGGATGGCAGCCTTCTCACTGTGTCCTCATATGGCCTTTCCAGGAGATCTCTCTCTTTCTCTTCATGTAAGGGCACTAATCCCAGGAAGACAGTCTCACTCATGGCCTAATCAAAACCTAATCATCTCCCATAAGCCCTGTTTTCTAATACCATCACATTGGGGGTTAAGGCTTCAACATGTGAATTTTGGGGGAACACAGACATTCAGCCTCGAATAGACAGCCTTCATACTGACAGATGAGTGAGCTGCTGTGGTTCCCACCTAACTCCTATCTCAGCTTCCTAAGCCTCCCGCACAATTGCACTCATCTCACACACTAGCAAAGTAATA
Organism: Bison bison bison; assembly: GCF_000754665.1. Taxonomy (NCBI): domain Eukaryota; kingdom Metazoa; phylum Chordata; class Mammalia; order Artiodactyla; family Bovidae; genus Bison; species Bison bison. The sequence continues at coordinate 12,503,839 of NW_011494861.1, forward strand.
CTCAAAATTCTCCAACCCAGGCTTCAACAGTATGTGAACCATGAACTTCCAGATGTTCAAGCTGGTTTTAGAAAAGGCAGAGGAACCAGAGATCAAATTGCCAACATCTGCTGGATCATCGAAAAAGCGAGAGAGTTCCAGAAAAACATCTATTTCTGCTTTATTGACTACACCAAAGCCTTTGACTGTGTGGATCACAACAAATCGTGGAAAATTCTGAAAGAGATGGGAATACCAGACCACCTTACCTGCCTCTTGAGAAATCTGTATGCAGGTCAAGAAGCAACAATTAGAACTGGACATGGAACAACAGACTGGTTCCAAATTGGGAAAGGAGTACGTCAAGGCTGTATATTGTCACCCTGCTTATTTAACTTATATGCAGAGTACATCATGCAAATGCCAGGCTGGATGAAGCACAAGCTGGAATCAAGATTCCGGGAGAAATATTAATAACCTCAGATATGCAGATGATACCACACTTATGGCAGAAAGCGAAGAAGAACTAAAGAGGCTATTGATGAAAGTGAAAGAGGAGAGTGAAAAAGCTGGCTTAAAACTCAACATTAAAAAAACTAAGATCATGGCATCTGGTCCTATCACTTCATGGCAAGTAGATGGGGAAAGAATGGAAACAGTGAGAAACTTTAGTCATGTATGGATGTGAGAATTGGATTATAAAGAAAGCTGAGTGCCAAAGAATTGATGCTTTGAACTGTGGTATTGGAGAAGATTCTTGAGAGTCCCTTGGATCGCAAGGAAATCAAACCAGTAAATCCTAAAGGAAATCAGTCCTGAATATTCACTGGAAGGATTAATGCTGAAGCTGAAACTTCAATACTTTGGCCACCTGATGTGGAGAACTGACTCATTGAAAAAGACCCTGATGCTGGGAAAGATTGAAGGCAGGAGGAGATGGTTGGATGGCATTACCAACTTGATGGACATGAGTTTGAACAAGCTCTGGGAGTTAGTGACGGACAGGGAAGCCTGGCATGCTGCAGTCCATGGGGTCACAAAGAGTTGGACACAACTGAGTGGCTGAACCGAACTGAACTGAAGCCTAGGAAAGGAGACCCAGATGTTCAAAGTTAAAAACAGGAAAAGAATCACCTGGAATAATGGCTAATATTTGCAAATCCTCCTTGTGGCTCAGCTGGTAAAGAACCTGCCTACAATGTGGGAGACCTAGGTTGGATCCCTGGGTTGGGAAGATCCCCTGGAGAAGGGAAAGGCTACCCACTCCAGTATTCTGGCCTGGAGAATTCCACGGACTGTATAGTCCATTGGGTCACAAAGAGTCAGATATAACTGAGTGACTTTCACTTTCACTTTCTATGGCTCACAAAGTACTTTACCTAGGAGTGACCCTCAGGGGATCTGCAAAAACCCTATAAGACCTGTAAAAGTAAAATATTTTCTCTTGTCATAAAACACTGCTTGTTTATTAAACAAAAATGAATAAATCTAGATTAGCACAAAGAAAATTAAAATCATCCATTGAGTAATGGATGTTATTCTGTTAATTACTGATACTATCTATGATGGTGCTGGACTTTGAGTTATTTGCAAATAGACTTATTTCTTTTACAAAAATGAGATCTTAATGCAATATGCTTTTGTGACCTTGAAAATTTTTTTGATATATAATGAACAATTTTTGCACATCCTCAGTATTCATCTAAACTGTAATTTTTTGTGGCTGAGGACTATTCCAGGACATGGCAGACCCCTAATTTATTAAACCAATTCTCTACTGCCAGACATACAGTTGGTTTCTAATTTTATTGTTATTATTAAAAAAAAATAACTGTTGAAACTAACTTCTTATACAATCATGTTTCCTCTAGATAAATTCCTGGTATTGAAACTGCTATGTATCTTCAAGCTTTGATATGTGTTTTCAGAATGTCCTCCAATTTATATTCCCTCATCAGCTCCTGAAAGCACCGCCTCCCCATATTAGCATTCCCTTTTTAGTTTAAAATTTTTTAATTTTAAAAACATGTAAAAATTTCACATGTGAAAGATGGCATTGTGTTAGTTAGCAATTTTCTTTCTTTTTCAAAAAAAATTTTGGCTGTGCTGGGTTTTCGCTGCAGTGAGTGGGCTTCTCTAGTTGTGGCACACAGGCTTAGTTGCCCTGTGGCATATGAGATTTTAGTTCCCCAACCAGGGATGGAACCTGCATACCCTGTATTGGAAGGTAGATTCTTAATCACTGGGCCACCAGGGAAGTCCCAGCCTTTTCTTAATATGATGAGGTTGAATGTGTTTTTTTCTTTTTCCTCCTATGTGCTTATGGGCAATGGCAATTCTTCTTTATTCCATTTCTTGACTAGGGCATTTAGCCTTTCCTTATGTTGGATGTGCTCAGCCACTCAGTCGTGTCCAACTCTTTGAGGCCTATTGGCTGGTGGCCCATCAGGCTCCTATGTCCATGGAATTTTCCAGGCAAGACTACTAGAGTGGGTTGCCATTTGCTACTCCTGGGGATCTTTCTGACCCAGGGATCGAACCTGCATCTCCTGCATTTCAGGTGGATGCTTTATCACTGAGCCACCGGGGAAGCCCTGAGTCTCTTCTTTCTGAGTAGAAAAGATCCTGTCTGTGTCCAGAAAACAGCCTCTTGTCTGGTTGTGTTGCAAATATTGCTGTAGTTTAATATTTACTGTATCAAAGTTTTTTAATTTTAGGAGCCAAATCTATCAATCACTTTCTAGAATTCCTTTTATAATTTGAACTTTCACTACAATGCTTTAAAAGCCTTTTCCTAAAAGGGGCCTGAGTAACTTTATAGTGGAGAAATCTTGTATGCATCACTTTGACCAAATGATCATGGTTAACATTTCCCAGAAGTCATGCTGATACCATGGAAATCCTGACATGATGTCATGAGAACACTTCACCTCTGCAGGAATCTTTCTGCAAACCTCAAACCCCAGTCTAATCACAAAAAAATATCAGACAAATCCAAAGTGAGAGACATCCTACAAAGCACTGATCAGCACTCCTCAAAGCTTTTAAGGTCATGAAATTTAAGGAAAGACTGAGAAATGGTCACAGATCAGTACAGATGAAGGGGATGTGAGAACTGAGTACAAGGTGGTATCATGGATAAGATCCCGATGCAGAAATATGACAGTGGGGACACTGGTGAGATCCAAATAAAGTCTGTCATTTAGTCAGTAGCAACGTGAATTTCTTAGTCTTGAAATGTGCACTTGGGTTATGTACAATGCCCCCCACCTGCTAGATTTTCTTTTAGCTTTGACTGGGACAGAGAGCAGTCCAGGCAAAAAAGCCACTGAAGTCTGGGCTATGGGCAGCTGTGGAGGAGAAAAGTGAGTTAGGCAGTGGTTCCTGGTTCCTTCGGACCAAAGCACCGGGGCTGTGGAATCTTCAGAGCTTGGACAGTGAAGGGGCCTAGCCCAGACTTGATCTTGCAGACAGTAAAGTGAAAGTGAAAGTGTTAGTCGCTCAGTCTCTTCTCACTCTCTATGACCCTATGGACAGTAGCCCACCAGGCTCCTCTGTCCATGGAATTCTCCAGGCAAAAATACTGGAGTGGGTAGCCATTTCCTCCTCCAGAGGATTTTCCCAACCCAGGGATCGAAACCAGGTCTCCTGCATTGCAGATGGATTCTTTACCATCTGAGCCAACAGGGAAGACCAGACAGTAGCAAAGTGGCAAAGATTTTAGTTCCCTGCCTGGTGTGATTATTGGTTTATTTCATTTGTCTGTTTCCTAACTTACTGACCCCTCTCCCCTACCCCCCCAATAAAGTGTAAGCTCCAGGAGAGCAGGGAGTGAGTCTCACTTATGGAACACTTCACCCCAAAAACCTGAACACGTGGCTGGTAGAGAAAACTCAGTGAATACTGGTTGAATGAAAGAAATCAAGTAAATGGTTTTCCCCACCCCTCCCCATTCACTAGATGTGAATTTAGTGCCAGCCCATGTGAATTATGCCATAACTGTTTTATGCCACGAGCCTTTGCACAGGCTGTGCCTCCACCAGGCACAGTCACTGACCTTCTGTTCCCCCTCTAGGCTTCGGCTTAGACTCGGTCTTTTCTGAAAATCGTTCCTTGACTCTCCCAGTGGGTTAAACTGCCTCCTTTAAGCTCTTGGGTTTCCTCGCCACTGGATAGCTGTATTGTCATGGTGACTTCTGGAAGACTGGCCTACCTATGGGGGCAGAGCTGGCCTCTTTGGTTTTCCACCAGCTCTGTGATCAAGACACAGCACTCAGTTCAGTTCAGTTCAGTCGCTCAGTCGTGTCCGACTCTTTGCGACCCCATGGACTGCAGCACGCCAGGCCTCCCTGTCCATCACCAACTCCTGGAATTTACTCAAACTCACGTCCATTGAGTTGATGATGCCATCCAACCATCTCATCCTCTGTCGTCTCCTTCTCCTCCCACTTTTAACCTTTCCCTGCATCAGGGTCTTTTCAAATGAGTCAGTTCTTCACGTCAGGTAGCCAAAGTATTGGGGTTTCAGTTTCAGCATCAGTCCTTCCAATGAATATTCAGGACTGATTTCCTGTCGGATGGACTGGTTGGATCTCCTTGCAGTCCCAGGCACTCTCAAGAGTCTTCTCCAACACCACAGTTCTAAAGCATCAATTTTTCGGTGCTCAGGCTTTCCTTATAGTCCAACTCTCACATCCATACATGACTACTGGAAAAACCATAGCTTTGAGAAGACACAGTACTAACAGTACATTTATTTACATGACAGGCTGTGGCAGCCAAAGACAACTTCCTCCCCACCCTCCACAGTATAATTTGCATCTGTCAGTGTTTGAAAACAATCACCCAAGGACAACTCCCACACATATCTTTACCCAGCACACTGCAGCTAATGAAGCTGAATATTTGGAGTTGAGGTGTGTTTTGTTTTTTTATCATATTCCCCCCATTCCCAAGTTTCAAGAAACCATGCCCACACCCTAACCAACACAAGCCTGGCTGTGCGGGGGGAAAACGTGGACCAAGAGTAAGGTAAGTAAACTCTGTCTCTTCCAGACCAGCTGTGAAAAAGAAAAAGTGGCAAAGACACAAAATCCACCAAGCATTAGAGCCACGTGGTTCTAGGTCTTGAATAGAAGAAAGAGTAGAACCTTCTGGAGACATCCAGAACAATACATCACATAAGTTGTTTAGTTGCTAAGTTGTATCCTCTTTTGTGACCCCATGGACAATAGCCCACCAGGTACCTCTGTTCACGGGACTTCCCAGGCAAGAATATTGGAGTGGGGTAATGGTGAACTCCTCCAAAAGGACTTATGCCAGCATGCCATGCCTCCCAGGACTGCCACAGTCAGTGTCCTTGACCCCACGGCAGGCTACTGTTGACCCACGCCTTTAAAAAGAATCTGCTGCTAAGTCGCTTCAGTCGTGTCCGACTCTGTGCGACCCCATAGACGGCAGCCCACCAGGCTCCCCCATCCCTGGGATTCTCTAGGCAAGAACACTGGAGTGGGTTGCCATTTCCTTCTCCAATGCATGAAAGTGAAAAGTGAAAGTGAAGTCGCTCAGTCGTGTCGGACTCTGTGTGACCCCATGGACTGCAGCCTACCAGGCTCCTCCATCCATGCGACTTTCCAGGCAAGAGTACTGGAGTGGGGTGCCAAAGGACCTCACTCACTCAGTGAATTCTCATCCTGGTTCTGCCAAGATTTGCTGGGTGACCTTGGGCCCACTGCCTATAGGATGTTCCCATTAGGGAAGCTCTGGGGACATCAAAAAAAGAAATGCCAAAAGGCTTAATGAACCCTTGTTGTTTAGTCACTAAGTTGTGTCTGACTCTGCAGTCCCACAGACTGCAGCACGCCAAGCTTCCCTGTCTTCACTATCTCCCAGAGTTTACCCAAATTCATGTCTGGTAATGCTATCTAACCAACCCTGTGATGTGTTTTAAATGCTGGCATTGAACAGGTGCCTGTTTTGTGCACTGTGACAATTTAAGCTAGACCGTTGGCCTGACAGTTACAGGCTTTATGATAAACATGAGTTCCTAGTGAACATACCAGTGTGGCTCAGAGGAGACTCAGGCTGCAGGGCCAACCTGTGTCTTCAGCCAGGAGCTCTGACTTCACTGACTTTCGCACCTCATCTGGAGACCCTTGTCAAGTGAGCCTGAGAGCCCACCTGCCCCGCAAAGGCCACTCTGTTTTCTGGCCTCAGTTTCTTCTTCTAAGAATCGAGGCAGCTTGAACAGCATCAATTTTCTTTATTTAAAGTTGCAGAATCTCTTTAAAGAGATTTTTGCACCGTGACATCTGGAATATTTGTAAGCACGGTTTCTTTCCAGCTGGCCCTCCATAAACCCCTGAGTTGCTTCTGGGACCCGTCTAAGGAATCCCAAGTTTTCCAGGATCACAGAATAAAAACTGGTGAGCCAGAGCAGTGCTGCCCAAGGCTCTTACCCCGCTGCCTAGCTGCCTACGAATAACTGAGATGAAAGTTTCACTGAAGAATACTTCTCAGGGCAGGAGATGCATTGCTTACTAGTTTACTTTCTTCTATTTCACTTCAAAAGAGACAGTGGAAAACCGTTTCACTGATTTTCAAACCCACGGATAAGTCGCTGCCCATAGTCTGTAAGCATAGCCTAAGGAACTTCTGAGATAGTATTGATGATCTCCAGTATTGAGGTCCAGAGAAGGCGATGGCACCCCACTCCAGTACTCTTGCCTGGAAAATCCCATGGACAGAGGAGCCTGATGGGCTACAGTCCATGGGGTGGCGAAGAGTCGGACACGACTGGGCGACTTCACTTTCACTTTTCACTTTCATGCATTGGAGAAGGAAATGGCAACCCACTCCAGTGTTCTTGCCTGGAGAATCCCAGGGACGGGGGAGCCTGGTGGGCTGCTGTCTATGGGGTCGCACAGAGTCGGACACGACTGAAGCGACTTAGCAGCAGCAGTATTGAGATCACTTCTAGTATTGGCATTAGTAAAGCTCTTAGACTTCCCTGGTGGCTAAGTGGTAAAGTGTCAGTGCAGGAGATGTGGGTTCGATCCCTGGATTGGTAAGATTCTGAGGAGTAGGAAATGGCAACCCATTCCAGTATTCTTGCCTGGAAAATTCCATAAACAGAGGACCTTGGTGGGCTACAGTCTGTGGGGTCACAAAGAATCAGATATGACTGAACAACTAAGCATGTACGCAGGCGCAGTAAAGCTGTACTCCTATTAGAGGGTGAGAGATGCCAGGAAATCCTGTCCGCAGGGTGGAGTGCCGGACCTTATCACCTGAGTTGGTGGTAACGCATTTTCTGCACATCTTTGCCACTGAAATACCTACTCTCCAAGACGCAGGGCCTGGAGACGAGCAAACCAAATACTGACTTTTCTAGGGACCCGCACTTGCCACCCTGGTGCCTAGTCCTGGGAAAATCTGGGGAAGGGGTGATGACAACAGGGTGGGAGCTAGGTTGAAACCAACACAGCAAAGGATTGGAAGAAACAAAGCTCTCTCCCTCCCTCCTATAATCTGTGGATCACATCCACCCTACCCCACCCTGATAACTGATGTCCTCCATTTTTAAGAGGCTTGCTGACAATCAATGTTTGCTTTAGATCTGGTAAACATGACCCTTTCCCCAACACCCACGGTGATGCAGAGAAATGGCCCCTGGAAGTCCTACAGTGGTGAGTAATTTGCATAGGGTTACAAAATTTGGGCTCAGTGGTAAAGAATATGCCTGCAATGCAGGCGATGCAGGAGACATGGGTTCGATCCCTGGGTTGGGAAGATCCCCTAGAGGAAGGCATAGCAACCTACTCCGGTATTCTTGCCTAGAGAATCCCATGGACAGAAGACTCTGGCAGGCTACAGTCCTTAGTGTAGCAAAGAGTTGGCCACAGCTCAGCAACTGAGCATGCATGTGTGCATAGGATTCAGGGTACTGGAGTGTTCTGTCAGAGCCAACTCAAAATTCTGGCCTCCTAAGTACCTTCCAGCCATCAGATAGTAGGACCACATGAGACTGGCAGGTTAGAACCAGTGTGAAAAAGTTGTCACAAGGAAAGTACACATTAGAATTATGAGTTGAAAAACTAGAGTATGAAATAGCAGAGCAAGCAAGCTAAAAAAAAGTCTGAATAAGACACCACGGTATGGACAGTGGGTGTCAGCACCTCGTGATATATTCCTTCCAAGTTTTCTACAATAAGCATGTACTTCCTTTGTAATCTGGGGGCAAAAATAACTTTAAGAGCCTGTCTCTCCAGGGGCACATGATAAAGTATGGTTCAGGGAGCAGCAAGTTTAATCACTAGCTTAGTCCCTGGTGTGAATGTCAGTTTGAAGAGATAGGTCCTGAAAATGTCAAGATACATGTATTCCTTGTTTGGGGGGGGCCTTAGCATTTACTCCTTCTGGACACGTGACTGTGGTCTCCCCCTAAATTCCTGGCAGTGTGGAATATACAGAGAGAGGGGTTCTTGGAGGGGGTGTGTGCTCTGATTTCTTTTTTTTTCCTTCAAGAACCATCCTTAAAATCATTCAAGACAAAATCAGGAAACTTGAGTTCTTGCCCTAGCTCTGATCTCAGGCCTGTCTCTTCCTTTCCTTGGACCTCAATTTCCCCATTTGTAAGTTCCCTTTTGGCTCTAATATTCTAAGAGCTAAAGGAAGCAGCACTCAGATTTAAGGGTTGCTAAGTCTGATGAATCTAGGGCAAGAGAGAATAAGGGAACTTTCGGCTGCTCAGCCTGAGTAAACAACTCAGAGTAGAAAGCGAAGGCCCAGCCGAGCATCCTGACACAGGGCTTGGGGCCGAGAGGAGGGAGGAGTTGAGAATCAGCCCAAGGCTCTCAGCAAACCCCCCACCCCCAGAGCATGGCCTCTGGTCAGTGTCTTGGGGCTGTCTCCAAAGGGTAGGGCAGTCTGGCCTGGAGCAGGCAAAGCCAAACAAGTGACCCGTTTATTTGTGGAGCCGGAGCTCCCAGCAAGGGCGGCCGGCGCACCAAAGGCTCAATCCAGAAGGGAGGAAAAAGCATCGCAAGGCTAAACAGGGCCACCTGTCCAAACTGGGAAGGAGCGAGACAGATGTTGAGACATCCTCCTCCCTGGACTAACCCAGGGCCTGGAACAAGCCTTTGACCTGACTGTGGCCAATCTCCTGGGTGACAGGTTCCACTGCTGACTCCCTGTGTGCCCTTGGGTGAGTTCCTTCCCCTCTCCTCAAATGAGAGGACACACCCAGGTCCTCCTGTGGCAGGTGAAAGACCGTGCATGGTCCACTTCCGAGTAAAGGAGACTTAGTATCAGAAGAAGGATACTCTTATAGCTGTCAACTAGAAAAATAACTCTAAGATTCAGAGCAGACAACAAAAGTGAAAGCAAAAGCCAGCGGCCAGAAGCGGACCCTTCACCTCGTCCCCAGTCAGAAGGCATCTGAAGTTCCGGAACTTCCCCAGCACTTACGGAGAAGTCTTCTCAGTGCCTCAAATGAAAAGCCCAGAGTCAAAGGTCCTGGAGCTCCAATCTTCTCCAGCCCCAGGGCTCGGAGGGCTTTACTACCAGCCCCACAGAAGGAGGGAAGAACGTTTACCAGAACCATGACTCAGGAGTCCCCCAAAGGGGCAGGCTGTCCAGTGTAAACGCCAACAGCAGATGGCCTGCTGGCTCGGCTTTCAGCGTTGCCATTCCTTGCACAGACACAGAAACTCCTGGGCCCCATGACTTCTAGAGATGGAGAGCTGGAAAGCCATAACTGGACCAGCCTGGACCCTGCCAAGATCCCACCACCTCACTCTGGCAGGAGACAGGCTGGTAGTCTGAGCCTCACCCTACATCCACAAATCTCACCCTTGAGCAGTGGTCACATGTTAAGAGCACATGTTAATCTCTGCCTCCTGTATGGGGCTCCAGGTCATTCCCTCTGCCCCCCACCAACCTGCAGGCCAGCCTCCTTCCTCTCTCCTATCAACCTTCTCCAAACTCCCACCTAACTCCTACGCAAACTAGGTTTATCTTCCGAACGCATCAACAGGACCGAATCGCTCTTCTGCTTAAAGAACTTGAACGGAATTTGCATCTTTCTTTGTCTTTCTTGTCCAGTGATGTATGCTGAGTACCCAGGACACTGCTTGGCACACAGAGGCATGCAGTCGACATCTGTGGTTCCAAGATGTCTACTGAATAAAGTCCCACCTGTGATGACCTGGCCCTGCCTCTCCAGTCCAGTTCATCCCAGATCCTCCACTCCCTTTGCTTCCCCCCATCTTCCCATAAACCTGCCATGGCCTGAGCACCTCCTAGTATATCCCGTGCACCTTCATACCTTCATGCCTTTGCCGGTGCTGTTCCATCTGCCCAGACACCCTTCCTATCCCGTCCCTCCAGGAGACTCCACTTCACTATTTAATATCCCAACATTCTTTTCTTAGCAGCATCTCCTGGCATGCCTCGCCACAGTACTTGCCATGTGCTAGGCATGAATGTCCCACACCCTAGGTTTTCATTCCCATTATACAGGTAAAGAAACTGAGGCTTACAGAGGCTGTGACAGCCCACTGTGGGTCACACAGCCGGGAAATGGTGGGGTCTGACTATATTGCCACCTCTTTAATGCACTTGCCATTTACTATTCACTAGACTGGGAACTCTCTGAGGCCCCTTAGCCTTGTACCCTCGGGGCAGGCCTGGGCCTTTGTCATGCTCAAGAGGCCCTAACCATTGAAACACTCAGTTCAGGACACCTAAGGAACAGATCACAGTCAGCCCCCTCCCCTTCTTCTGTCTTCCGTGTTTTCTCTCGGTCTGGGCAGTACTTCTGGCAAGTTGGGAAGAGACACATTTGGAGGGAAAGGGGCTCCCTGCCAATTGCATTTGGCCCCATCGATCTAGGTCAAGATCCCCGTGTGACGTCTGCAAAGTGCGAAGGCCTTTCACAGTCCCAGAGCCCACTAGGAAAGCCATTCTCAAGTGATCCCTTCAAAACGAAAGCCAGAAGCCAGCAATCTCAGACGCCAATCCCTCTCCTGCGGCCCAACAGGCTGGCTCCGATCCCGCCCACCGCGCTCTGGCCACGCCTCGGTTCCGCGCTTCTGGACCACCGGCAAAGACAGGAGGGACCCGACCCGGGACCACACAGGCTTCTCTGGGCGCAGCACAGGTGCCCGGGGCCGCTACCCACCTGGAAAGTCCCGGGCGGGACCGGGGAAACCGCAGGGACGTGCAGGTTTCCTGCACCCTCGTCCTTCGGCTAGGAAAGCTTTCTATATGAAAGTGACTATCCTTGTTAATCAGACCCGGCGTTCGGGTCTTCATTGTAGATGAAGAAACCTGGTTACGCCTACTCTGCTCACACCCCATTCGTCACCCTTTGCCTCTAGTACCTAAAACACACACTCACGAACCTAAATCCTTTAAAAGTCTCCATTTCCAAAAAGGATTAAGGGATGGGGGAAAGGGCCTCGTTCGGGCAGCGCCAGAGTAGTTTCCTGGGACCTAGTGAGAAGTTCCGCCCTAAGAACCGGGGGAAGATGCCTCTTTGGCTACGGGTTCGGAACTGACAGGCGGATAGCACCTGTCCCCCCCACCCCCAACAGGGAGCCCGGAGGCCGGCTCTCTCCTCTCAGCCGAAGCCAGCTGGCCCCAGCGCGATGCTCGGGAGCTGGGTGTTCCAGAGAATGAGAGTACGGAGTTCCTCTGCCGCAGACCCTGGGCAGGAAGCTCTAAGACGATCCTACAGACAGACCCGGACAGCCGTCGACTGCCTCCGGGGCCCCGTGGGGAACAGTCCCTCCGCCGGGCGCGGCGGGGCGGAAGGCGCAGACTCACCGGGGAGGCGGCGGGTCCCGCTTGGTCT